>NW_019416568.1:898608-1611433 GCF_000390285.2 Anoplophora glabripennis
CATTATTTGTTGGACATTTTCTTTTAATTCTTCAGTCCGCTTTTTAGGTCGGCCGCTTCCTTCTTTTCTTGTTACACTGCCCGTTTCACGAAAAACATTAACACAACGCTGAACTGCACTTTGAAAAATTTTGTACTCAACAACGCCGGGAAATTGATTTTGAAATTCTATGAAACATTCCTCAATAGAATACTTCCATATTCCATCAATCTTGCGTCCATTTCTAAAGTAGGACTCTATGATAAACACTTTTTGTTCTTGAGAAAACACCATTTTAAACGCTTATAGTCATTAACGTTATTGAAACTGACAGCTGCTATACAGCTCGTTGAGAAATGAGGTTAAGTTGGTCGCTATAAGCTACTCCCTACGTCCAATGTGTCAGAGCCAACTTCGACCACGTTTTTATTTGAACGCTCGTTATAAATACAAAACAACCGCTAACAAAAGGCATAAATTAAGATCCTTTGCTAATGATAGTTAACGCCCGGCTTATTAATTTCTCACTAAATGTCACCTCACTCGACTTTGACATACACACTTCCAAGTAAAACTGAAACGGTTCGGTGTTAGTTAGCCGGCAGGGCCGGAATGTACTGGTGAATCGAAAATTATCCAGATTATCCTTTGACAGGAGCCTACTACGTTATTTTACATATAAGCTATTTGTAAACTTCGCATTTATTCATAGAAACGAGATTTCATGAAAAACTAATGAATTTTGGTATAGGAGCAGGTATAGCAAAGTTGTAGAGAATTTAATTCTGCATCTCATGGTATGAAAATATACAGGGCGTTGCATTTAGAAAATTCGAGATTTTTCAATTTTTCAATTGGCAATTTTGACATGATATTTTGGTCACTCTGTATAACGCAGGCCAGTTTTTGGAGCAAGATTCGGAAGAGTCATCCTTACTGAACATCTGATAAAAAAATGGGCTTAGTAGCTATTTGTATAACCTGTCAGTATCAGAAAATGTAAGCAACCAATATCGACTAGAAAAACCTTTCAAGCGAGATATCTCAAAAACTGTGAATATTTGAATAGAACTATTCTACACAAAGTACCCTTTACTTTTTATGTAGAATCCGAAAAAAAATATAAAAAATGTGTGTTTCCATTTAAAAAACCAAAGTTGGTGTCTGTCCAGGAAAAGTGGAACACCCTGTATAGTTGAATATATTTTTAATTTGTACATTCCGAGAAATGTGGCAACACTGTAAAAAGAAAAATCCATATATTCCTCATTTTAACATAGATATTGGACTTTCCCGCACTAGTGGGACACGCTGTATAATCATTTCAAGCATGATTCTGATCTCAGCGCGGTTCGCAACAAGGCCCTGCACGTGGCGCTCTTGCAAGTCTGTACGAAGCTTTACGAATATATCTGCCGGCGGCGAGACATCCGAGCGAACATCGTCCTTTACGCCGTCCGTTTATTGTTACGTAAAGATATTGGAATTGTATTTATCCTTTATAGTTCGACAAGCAAGTGCATAATGCAGCCGTCCGGATTTATGTATCCCTTTTGTCGGTTTTATTGCGTAGAAGAGAGAGACCGCGTGGATGGGGATATATATATGCGGTAGCCTTAAAAATTATGGATCGGGAAGTATAGAAGTATGAATGCAAACTACGTTATGTAACGTAGCCATAAATCAACGGCACAATAAAATTTTTTATATGCCCGCAGCATGCGATGTGTGCATAATATCGGAAAGATAACGAGAGATAAAACGGAGAGAATGATAGATGTCGATACAGATCTGTCGTACCTAAGAAATATAAAAATGGGATTTATTACGATAGTTTACATATTGTTTATAAATCCACACTCAATCGACAATAAAAAAAAGTATGTAGGAAGTTTATGCGGTACTTTCCTGATAGTAAACCTACCCATAAACCTTTTTAAACTGTAGTAATGAGAGCAATTCTTTAGGAAATGGAGTGACAATGTACTTGTATGTACTACAAGCTTTAAAGAAGTAAGTTTAAATTTAATAAATATAAGTACATTTATCTTCAAGTAGATTCAACGACGTTATGAAAACTTGTGATTACCCTTTGGTTAACATGACGCTCTAGCAGGAATATTTTTTCTATAAGAACAGAGGAACTATGAAATCAACCTCATAAACCTTGTACTAAATTGGTTTATAATCCGGTTGATGGTGCTTTTCGAACATTATCGTCCAGTTTTTCGAAGGATGAAGGGTTCTTTAAGTTGACTTGCATTGAATTGTTTTTACCTCACGAATCTGTGGTTGCTGTATAACTACTGTTTTACACCGTATATTCTAACTAACTCTGTCTTTACAAAAAAAACAGCTAATTGCGTTGTCCGTGGGGTAGTTCATATTGAGTAGCCAAAGCTCTTAACAGCAGAATTTTTCCTTTCGTCGCTTTCGTTCGTCTTTGTCTGAGATAAAACTAGCCACAGACATAACTGGTCGTAGTAACATCCAAAACTGTTACACATCACGATATGTACCTTAATTATCTCGTCTCGGGGCATAACGTATGCAAAATAGAGATAGCACGAAGGCATCTTTACGAGCGTTTAGTTCTCAGTAAGCTCCCAAGACTTATGGGCGACTTCCTAGTTCAACAGTAAATCACTCCTTAAAACTCTGCATGTGATCGGGCACTGAAAACATCAACATCATTCCTGCTATTTATGCTCTCCGCCTGCTCGTTTATTCCAGAATACAATCTCTAACAAGTCGAGGCTCTAAAAATCGACCAGACGTAAATTGGATTGCAAGCGCCGCCGCGTTCTCGACAGCGGACTGGAGAAATTTATAAAAATTACGACAAGAAAGCAAATTCGATTAAAATTCAGGTAATTATTTTGTGGAATCTTTCTAAGGTTGCGTTGTGGTTATGGTGCTTGCCAATTTCACATTATTCCATAAAAAAAATTGAGATTTGCCATTTACTTTGTCTGAAGAACATACAATGTGGTTGACTGTGAACCAAAACACTCCCTCAATATTTTTTTGAGGCCCACAAAATTAATTAATCTTTTTGGCACGCTGTTTGGCACCACTTACGCAGAGCTTTATTAGGTACTCTAAGTGGCAATGAACTTTTTAGAAATCAGTAATCAAACTTCATAGATGAAATCGACAAGTATTTTTTACTTATTAATGATGTTAGCGATGACTTATCTTTAGTTTTAAAACAGTACCTGATAAGATGCTAAGATAAGTAGATAGTAGACACCTGGTAAAGGAATAAGGAAAATACTTGAAGATTATTGACGTTGCAACCCCTTGAGATTGAGTTATGGATAATTATGATGAATTCCATTTCCAATACTTTTAGGAAACACAGCTAAAAAGTATGTATATTCATAGGAAACCTTTTCTAAAAAATGTTTGAGCTTCAGTTGTGTTCTATTCGTTGTTAATAATCTGCAGAGCTAAATAGATTTAAAAAAAAACATCTCTGGGTCAGCTGGCTTACATTTATTTTAACAACTATTTTAACTGTATGCATATGATGAAATCGATCTGTTTCTCAAAGAATCCAGCAATTAATTCATTCACTAACGATAAAAGTTCCATGGCCACGCCAACTTCGTACCTCCGTACATTAATTTTCATAATCCTCGCGCATTTTTTCAATGAATGTAGGCGTAAATAAATGCCATTTGACACGGAGATAGCAACAATTCCCGCTTTACTTATAAAGAGAAGCCATAAAAACATTTTTAAATCGCCGATACTTAGAAAAATAGTTAACATGCAAATAACACGGTAAATGTTGTTAAATATTTATATGGGTTAACAGTAACGAATGTGATTTGCATTCTCGATGCTCATTTGCCTCGTGGCAGGTTTTCAATAACTCCGCGCGATTCTTGGCACACAATAGAAATTACTTTAGGTATTTTACGTTGTCACGGTTTGTTCTCTCAAATTAATTTATGGGGAAGTAAATGGTAGCCGCTAAAATACAGTTGCTTCGGCTTAAAGGCTATGCAGCAACAGGACGAGCGTCTGGGTAACGTGTTTGTGAAACTGATTCGAATTCGAATTTTACCTACCAGGGTTCCCGGAAGACGACCCCGGCAGATTGACGCCAAGGACCAAGTACTTCTGCGAACGACTCCACACCACGAGGATCGACTCTCCAGCTAACCCTCAAACCGGCAACACGTCTTTTTCACAAGCTTAGTTTTCAATAAAAATAGTTTATTTGTACCGTTGAGAGAGCGTTTTATTTTTGCTGTACAGCGAAAGCAACCCGCATGAGTTTTTTACTTGTTTCTTGGAAGCTATGCATTTTGGAAGAATAGCAATAATTGATAAAAAAGGCAAAATAATCAAGTTTTTTGGATAATTTTTAAAAAATATTTTAATTGCTCCGAGGGCATTCTAATTTTGCTGAAAAAAACTTTAGAGTATAATAAAACAACACACCAAATTTCATTAAAATCGGTTCTGTAGTTTTCGCAAAATACTTCTTTGAAGAAAATTTTGAAAACAATTTTCGTTTTTTCAAAATGTTGCACAGCTTCAAATAAAGCATCTACATACTGGAAAATTTTTTCACCTACAAAAGATCGCTCAACCTTTCAAATAGTTTTTGAAAAATTTAAATCGGTTGACTAGGACGGCCGTAGTAAATTTTTAAAGTTAACACTATTTTTTTTATTTTTAAACAATTAGATTACATTTATCAATTTGCAATTTAGTGTTTTCAAAAATGCAATCGGGTGGGTATTACTTTGAAAGCGACGAAATTGATTTTGAAGCATAAATAAAGATTTAAGCAAATTCACCTTATTTTTTGGACAACCTATAATATTTTGGCTATAAAAACCTCAATACTAGGTAGTGGTAATAAAATTTTAACAAACCTGATAAATTACTTTTATCAAATTAAACTACTTAAGATACTGCGTCCGTTCTAGTTTAATCCGGCTATCAATTTTCTTCGAATTCGGATTTATATTTTTATTGGTACCTTTCATATAGGTATCTTTACAGGGGAATCACTAAGTACAATATTACCTTGGTATTTTTTGGAATTTGCTTATCTCGAGAATATACATTTCACTGAATTAATACAAATATAGAATCCTAATCTTTTCATTGGAATGGAAAAATACTCCTAGAAAGATATAAAAATATAGGGTTCGTTGTAGTGGACAAGAATTTGTTAGTAACGTCAGTATTTAATTCCAACAGTGAAGAAAAGAGAAAAAACTTAACAGTCCCACATGTCCAGATAAAATCTGACACAAAAAATATTTCACACATGTCACTGATAAGTTCGGTGCTACTTTCTAACCGAAGGCAGGGGTGTCCATTAAAAAAGTGGAGAAATTTGTTGACGCTTACTAATGAAGGCAGCTGTCGACAAATTTTTTAGATAAAACGCCAGATAAAAAAATTAACAACACTGCATTATATTAATTAGCGACGTGTTATTGTCTCGCCACAAAATTAATTTAAATGTGGATTAACATAATAATTCAATTTGGGCATGATAATTATGTAAAGTATCCGCTGGGTCCATTTCTAATTAACTCCCATATTTCCCAAAAGTTTCAGAGATGAGAAAACCGAGACGTAAGAACTATGAAGAATTTGTGGAATGCTGACAGTCGCTTTGGTTAAATTTCTACTAAAAATTACCATTGACCACATAATTAAGTGAACTTATCACAAATTCAATCAAAAACAAAACAAAAATGGTAAATGATAAGCAACCTCACAGAAACCGTAATTTTCCAAAATCAAAATTCTTGGAATTGTACGGAAACGTGCTTAAATTTCGATGTCACGATACTTTTTTATTTGCGCAGTATATTCATATTTGCTTAGGTTTCAGAGCATAAAAATTAAGTGATTACAAACAGCACGACATTCAAAATCACCTTAGCACAAAAACGGTAACTAATACTTAAAATTAATGAGAGCAAATTATATATCAAGAGCTACCCTCTAAACACGATTATATATATTTGCATAATTATGCTCTTTACCTTGTTTTTAGAATTTCGAAGGATTTCTGTTGGAAATATGATCTACATTATTTTGTAGCGAAACTTAAAATTTAAGATACATTATTAACATACCCGGTGATATATTACGATTTTCGACAATGTATTAAGATGAAAGTAATTAGATTTTGAAAATGACAGTTGTCCATTTTATGCAAAAAACACTAAATTTGGTAACATGTAGACAGGAATTTTTATAAAAAATAGTTATTAGTCTGTAGTGGAAACTTTATACAACCGATAGGCAAATATCGGTACCTTTAGAACGATATATCGAAATCAGAAGATACAGGATAAGGCACTGGAGACTAGTTCTAAGGAATTAAAACCAATAGTTGTTGCTGTAATACTAGAATTTAGATATACAGATGGTAATAATCGAAACAAAACAATGTTTTAAAAATATCAATCTATATCAAATGTTATAAGTAGGCTTAGTGCAGCGCGGAGATTAACAGGATCGTAGTCAGATTACGAATGAAAATATTGATATGTTTACAGAAAATATGTCGCAACCAAAGAGCAAGGCTAAGTAGATTATAAAATACCTAAAATTTTAAATGACACCAGTTACAAACCTTAGTGTTGAGACAAGGCTTCTGTGGCATATTGGAAGAAGTTAAAACATATTAATATTACTAATTTTAGAAAATCAAGTTTGAACTTTCTTAAAATGATCATATTATAAAAAATGCCCTGTATAATATATCGATATTAGCTAATATAGGAGTCTTTGCCTAACATTTGCCTTTAACTCTGTCAAATATGTTTGCTCCTAGTGTCAGTAGTTGAAAGTTAATACAAATTCTTCGAGATCATGTTTTTTTTTAAATTCGAAAAATTTTTTACATATCTTGGCAACGCGCACTAAAATGTTAAACTGTTTATATTGCCGTATACAGAATTTTCTCAAAAATCCATATGTTTAAAAATATACAGGGTGTTCCATTTAAAAAATGTAATACTTGGCGTGTCCCGTTTTTACTCATCGCCCTGTGTGTTTCAAATTAATTTAGTTCTTTAGGTTTTTTGATTCTATATAACTTTTATATAAACTTTATTTCTGTATTATGAATAGCAAGGGAGTTATTTTACTTTCTCACACTAATGGCCCACCCTGTATGTACTTAAGTACTATTTTTATAGACATATATTTGTGATTTAACAAAAAATTGCAATAATTTCTTTACTTTGCATAGAATAGAGATAGAGATATTTAAGCAAATATTCTTATTATTTCCATAAATTCTAATACTAATATTACACCAATTGTACATACACCATACTTATCGATTTAAATCGAAAATTTTTGAACTAAATGTATTTTTTTAGTAATTTAAATCAAAGATTTGCAGAATATACAATTACACCTTCATTTTTTGCAGCTTGTACCTAATTTTCGTTCGCACTCAATCCTTGGTTCTACACCAATTTAGAATTCATTTTGGAAACTCCACGTTTCTAATCCATGCCAATTAGAAGACATAGACTGGCACAAAAGTAACAGAGCTTGGGAACGAGCAAGGCTATTTACCAGCAGTAAACCTAGAGTAGTTTGGCCACCATCCGCGGACCCACAATTAAGCTGGAACTGGCTGGGGTTCCGCTCTATCCCATGGGTTCGCTCTCCCGCGCCGGCCTACTTGTGCGCCTTGAGTCTGCCGACCGACGGTAGTGGAAAAATAAAGACCAGATAATTTGTGGTCTAAAGTGGACATAAATTCCTATAAATACGGCCAGGTGTCACTATTAACGGCGCTACAGATATTAGATTAATATTAATGGGTGGTTTTATATTCATGGTATTTTTTATATCCGAGGAGCCCACCGTCGAGAGTGCTCTGGACGATGGAGAACGAGACGTGAGTTATTCTCTGTTTGGGACTAGCAGCAGTTAATAAATAATAACAATTTAATAATGCTGGTTTCGTAAGTTATATGGTACTTTATTACGTGTCCAATAATCTTCTGTGATAATAATTTAAGTAGTGGTACTTTGGGTGAGATTGAAATCCAGATATTGGTTAGACAATAAAAGATAAAAAAAAATTGAATTAATGAAAAAACGCTCGGACACGTCGATTGGTATTTTTAGTTGCACATATTCTCAACAAAAACTTTTTACACAGGGTGTGTCATGTAACAGTGGTCATTACCAACGTTCTCATTTTAAATGCAACACCCTGTATATAATTCAATTTTTGGTTTCTTCAGAATATTCTAGACACGAAGATGAGAAACTTTTATTAAGCAGCTGATGGTCTAAATGCTCCAGTTTTCGAGAAAATTAACCATAAATGTAAGCCGACCCTGTGCATCTTGCGCACGTGCACGGCCAGAATGCTTCGGAGAAGCGCTTCTCTAATTGGCTGTCGCTCCAGTGACTTTCACAATCAAGCAAATCTGATGGTATTTCAGTACGTCTTGTTTCGCCGTTCTTCACTCACAGCATCTTCAGTGGTGACTGTTCGCCATGATCATCACCATTATCCATCCGCAACGGCCTTGGAATCAACAAAATGAACTGAAATGGTAGCAAGTCCGCCCCACAGAGCCTAACCTGAGAACAGCATCGGCAGGTCAAAGATTCCTAACTAGCCTATGGAAATGCAAGATAAATCTGTAACTAACGCCAATCAACAATCGTCGAAGACGTCGAATTTGTCATTTGATAGCTGAATTTGTTTATACATTTACGAAAATTTTGAACATGGACAAACGAGAAAAACT
Organism: Anoplophora glabripennis; assembly: GCF_000390285.2. Lineage (NCBI taxonomy): Eukaryota > Metazoa > Arthropoda > Insecta > Coleoptera > Cerambycidae > Anoplophora > Anoplophora glabripennis. Next base: position 907,362 of record NW_019416568.1, read on the forward strand.
ATGCTAATTTCATTAATGCTGCCTTTGTATTGTAAGCGATCACATTTGCACTATTTTTATCTAAGCCATAAATCAGGAGGTTGTCCGCTGTTCCTGTCGGTCAGCTCGTTTGGCCGACGTTGGTCTACTTTAAAAAACGCGGGAGACACACGGCGGCGTTTATGTGAAACAAGCATGTTACATTAACGTTAATTAAAAAGTATAACAAAAACATGACAAATGTCCATGTAAGCTCGTGTAGCGGTGGGTGAAAATAAAGGTTGATTTATACAATCAGTCACGCTAGCCTGAATTTCATAGCTGCGTGTGTTCCGGGGCAAAGAGCAAGAGGTCCGAACAGTCGCGCAACGCCGTTTTTCCACATTGTTCCCGCTAATTCGCTCCTTCCGGTGGTCATAGGTAATGCGCCCGGCTGTTTTACCACGTAATTTGCTGCTTTCGGATAGTCAAGACGCGCGACATCAGGATGAGTATCGAACGTTACGAAACTTTATAAACGCTGTGTAAAAAACTTGCTTCGGATCTAGAAATGAGTATTGTCTAAGGTAGTATTTTCTAAGATGGTTATGTATTTGTATCAAATTACCTCAAAACTCTTCGAAAAACCTCTAATTATACGGAAATATATACTCGGAAATTTCTCGAACAGAGCAGCATCGTTTTCTTCTGACAAAAATTAGTTTGTATCAACCCTTTCTTGATTCGTATTAATGCGCCAGCTTGTTTTTTAAGAGTTTACCATCCTGTCATATCATACCATGTGTGAAATCAACTGGAAGTAGCGGCACTTTAACCAAACAACGGATTCTAACCGCCATTGCACTTCGTAAAAGTAACATGATCGTATTCTGCTTAAATTTAAAATGTTCACGGTTTAATTTTGTTGCTGTCTAACACCGATTTACTACTGAAGTAGATTAATGAGAGAAAAGAATAGAAACATCGTACCTTGCTTAAAAATTTATAATGTTTTAATATTATTTGTTTTAACTTTCCTAAATGCGTCCCTATCTACTTTACGTAGTAACAGTAGTTCAGCTAAATTAAGTAGATGTCAGAGGTCATTGACATTTAGATTTACAAATTAAATGTGTATACTTCTAAAAAAATATTAACGCATGAATATTTTATATCAATTACGTTAGTATTTATATTTTTATGTACGTTTTTCAAAACGGCAAAAATAACTATTTTAAGACAATTATAAATAGAATTAGTATTATAATACACTAGGCACATAAATTAAGGGATATTACTCAAAAACGCTAAAAAAATTTAAACTCCAGATCCGAAAATTAGACATTTGAAGCTTCAATTTCCTTTTCCTTGATTCTCTCTACGACCATTTCCCTCCACGTTACAGCTCTTTGAAAATCACCCAAAATTTTGGGATTTTTTTAATATCTCTTAATTTCTGTACGAAGCGTATTTAATAAATCATGTAATCTTTTTACAATAGAATGATATTTTTAATGTTCGGCACTTGTATTAATATCAAAAAATGTGGTGACTTTAAAATAACACGTCGCTATACGTACAAAACCAATCTTATTTTTGAAAGATTTTCCATTGTTGCTCTTTAAGAATTGATTTAAAAAGGTAACAACTGGCAACACTGGTAGTGAGCTGATACAACTTACCACTCTGATTCGGGGTAGCTCGGTTTACCTCCTTAAAAAGTATCTATTTTTATCTCGCGCAGTTCCGTTTCAAGTTTCGCGCTTTGGGTACCTATTGCCAAAAATATGGTTCGAATGTGACAGAATTTGATTCCATTACAACAAAGGATTTCGGCAAGAGATTCTGTATCACTCTGTAGTGTTACTAAGCTTCTTTGCGGTGTGTTTTCTTAGACGTTAAGTTGTATCTCAGGCATTACAGGGTAAGACTAGACAAAACGACCGGATACAGAGGTAAAACTACTAAAATAGTAGTTAAAGGCTAATATTTATGTGACCGAGGGGATGATTTGTGGGCGGATGGACGTGGACATCTCATGTCCACTCGAGCGGACCAATGCACGGCCGCATAAAATGTCAAAATAAATGAGCGTTACACCATTGTTATTATAATCGTTACCCTTCCGGGATACGGCATTAGGACGACGTATGCGCGTTTGTCTCTCGTGGATATTAATATGGGACATAAAACTGGTTAAATGCGACACCCACTGGGCGAACAGGTGGACTGAGCGACTGGGCCGCCTCACATGCAACTATTTAATTAAACTTTTATATTATCAGGACGACCTTGGAGGATACGATCTTTATTAATAAAGTAAGAGATCCAGTCGCTGTTATTCTGAAAGGAATATGAGGGGAACTAGAAAAATTGTGTGTCGGAACAAAAATGCGGCATTTTATCCAGCTGTTTTGGAGGAACAATTGGAAATTTCATCGTTTTCAAACAGCTAGAACTTCACTAAGCACCAATGTCACAATAATAGGCAGTAAATAAACTAAACTACAATGTTTACTGTCATTTCCAGCTGCTGCGTGTCAATGCTTGTCATCAGCGTACAAATAACTCTATCAAGCAAGGCCAGGAAGACTCGCTAGTTTTCAGCGCATTAACATATATAAGATTAAGCCTTTATCCGTCTAAATATTTTTTCAAAATTTTTAGCGATTTACTGTAATCCTGTCTTCGGTGCGTCAAAATATATTTAGGTGGAGCCTTCAGGTCAGTGTCTCTTATTTTGCGTGCCTGTGTAATTTTTGGAACCCTCTAAAATGATATGTCCATGGAATTCGAATATATACGCCTTACCCTTCGTAGGGTCTATATGTTCAGAATAAGACTTTGCCTACTGCGTTGGACCTGGAGTATAATATTTAAATTCGTCAACTACCTACAAAAAATATTATCGGAAAAAAATGTATTGAATCAAAACCTCGCAGCTATTTGACATTTAAAAATAATGACAGTTCCAGTTAATTTCACAATTTTTCTCCTTTCCCTCGTATTATCAGAACGACCGTGACTGATAAGATCTTTATTAATAAAGCCTAGTATCTAATTATACACCGACTGTGATCTAGATAAGATCTAAATAACTTTTTTTATGACGTAATTACTGAACTTTAATAGAAAGTTATAAAGGTAAACAAACACTTTAATATTATTAATAAGTATAACAAAATTATTGCGTCATATGTCTGGACTTTTGTCAATATTCTTAACTGGACTGGCCTAGAACCAATACGCTGTATGTCAAGAATCTTTTTCTAACGAGGGCAAAAATTGTTGATGAATAATGAGTGCCTATTATAAAATTTACTAATTTCATGCTGCGCCCATTTTTTGCAGATAATAATGCAGTTGTTGGAATTAGGTGTTTGTTTCTAACTGCTCAATATTCTAGGCAAGGTTCTGTTAAGGTATTTTTAAAATAAAATTTCACATCCGGATAATTATTTTAAAAATACATTGTTTAGGTATCACTATAGCTTTGTTACATAATGACTTTAATTAAAAAATTCTATTTAAGTTAATGTTAGTTAACCAACTACCACAATGTTAATCTACGTTGTCCAACTACAGCTTTAACACAATAAATATTTTACAAATTTCTTTTTTATTATTGTTTATTATGTCATAAGAATTTGTAATTTATTAGCCATAATAACGTAATACTGAAATTAAACTTACGTATTGCGAGCCGGTATCATTTTTAAACTTAATTTTTCTAGGAGATTGAAGATCCTACGTTCCTTAAAAACATTAAACAAAAAAGTATATTTTTTATTATTGACTATATGTACCTATATAGGGCATTCTACGCCAAATCAACCACTTTTAACCCTGATCCCCTCGATTTGGCCGAAACTTTTTTGTTGTTTTCTACTCCATTGAAAACCTCTCTGAGAATTTTTTAAAATATTTTCACCCAACTCAAAAAAGTTGAGTTATCGGGAAGTTTTTTTTCAAAATATTTGTTTTTAAATGTACTTATTGAAAAAAAATAGATCAAAATTATCTGGACCTATCTTCACTGTTTTTTTTTTAATTTTCGAAAAAATACGAAAATTTCTCCATGATTACCATTTTTGAAAGTTTTTTTTTTTGTTATAAAAAACTGACATTTTTTATAAATCCTCAAATTTTTTCAGTGTTTTTTTCGTTTTCTATTTTTTTATTGATTGAAAAAATAAAAATTTTTTTTCAAATTTAGCTTATTTCACATACCATTTTGAAAATTTATGAAAATGTATATAGAATCCCAAAATTGAAAAAATTTATTCTATGCAACGATTGATACAATTTCAAAAAGTCAAAAGAGGATGGTTTCAAAATGATTTATTTGAGTTCAAATGCGTTGCATGTCTTTTTTTAAAGCCCACTGTGGACCAAATAACAACTTTTTTTTCAATTTCTTTGTTTTTGGACGTAGTTTTCGAAAAAAAAATACAAAAAAATTATTCAAAACGATCTTCTATTTTTCTCTTAACTTTTTGTTACCACTTTCAATTATTTGTTTCATATATATTTTTTAAATTTTGGGATTCTATATACATTTTCAAAAATTTTCAAAATGGTGTTATGTGAAATAAGCTAAATTTGAAACAATTTTTTTTTTCAATAAATAAAAAAAATAGAAAACGAAAAAACACCACTGAAAAAATTTGACGATAAAAAATTCAGTTTTATCATCGAGAAATTTTCGTTTTTTTTCGAAAATTGAAAAAAAAACAATGGAGATACGTCCAGATAATTTTGATTTAAATTTATAAACAAAAATTTTGAAAAAAAAACGTCCCGATAAATCAATTTTTGAAAAAGTTATGGTTATTTAAAGAAAAAGATATTTTTTTTCAAAAATTCATCTTTTTTGAGTTGGGTGAAAAAATTTTAAAAAATTCTCAGAGGTTTTCAATGGAGTAGAAAACAATAATAAAATTTCAGCCAAATCGAGGTGTGGTCAAGGTTAAAAGTGGTCGATTTGGCGTGGAATATTGGTATGAAAATGTTTGAAATTAACCCAGCTACCAACTGTCAAAAATTGTCATGGAGCTTGTAGAACACCCTGTATAGATCAGTTTGAACAAGGCGTACTGACTCACCGTGCATACATAATCAAATCCTGTCATGTTTATGGAGATTTGCCCGCTTTTTTCCACTTGCATATCCAGGAGTAGTTAATGGCACTTTACGAGTATCGTTTGCAATAAAACTATTTTCCTGATTGGTACAAATGCGTTCGTTATAAAATAATTTAATTACCGCGATGCATTAGTAATCCACATATGGCGTTATTATTGGAGGATACCCACGTTAAGCAAACGTGACAATTTTATAATTTACGATATTTAAAGGCGTTTGCCCCTCAGGCTACAGCATGCATCTCGGTTCGAGGAATTTATGCAAAGCGATTCGCGAATATATTAACTTTTAGAATTAGGTCATGAGAATGACATTAATCAGATTTACACGGAACGGCACAGCGATTAATTGAATTAAGTCATAGTTTGAGTTAGTGCAATGCATTTTAATGTTATAATAACGAATCGCGACGAATTACGCTAGGATACCGCCTTAATACCAGCCCGAGGCAATCGTTGGTATCGTTTACGGGTTCACTTATGCATATCTGAATATTAATCGCCGGTAAATGTCGAAAAATGTACGCCGGAACGGTCTTCTGTGGAATTATCGATGACCTCAAAACGCGAGTGACCTCACTGCGGTTGTCTTTTAAATCATTTAGATCGTTATCACCTGCCGAATATGCAGAAAATTGCAATTTCATCGCACAGTTTGATTTCAGAAAGCCTTAAGGACTTAGGAGCTTTTCTGTCTGTCTTATTTTTTCACTAAAGGTCTCGTCTTTTAGTGTGCATTAGGAAAAACAGCATTAAAAATAACTTGTGTACAGATTAGCTTTTCTTAGGCTACAACACTAAGGTTTACGGGGTAAGTGGTGTCATGTAAATTTATACAGGGTGTGGCGTGTATAATATATAAAAATTAAATTACAGCTTCCTAACGATATTTGTAATAGAAAAGTCTTTTAAGTACGGATGTACCCTGTATATATAGTTTAACCTCTACTTAACCTTGCTCTTCGTTAATAGTACATACTATGTTGCGACATATTTTCTGTAAAAATATTAATATTTTCATTCGTAATCTGACTACACGCCTGACAACACTATCTGTCAGGCGTCTCTATGAAGAACTTTATCCAGACCGCGTTATCCTGCATCATACGGTGTTTAGTATTTTTAGAAAAAACAAAATCAACCTATTCTGGAATTTTTCAAATAAATACATAATAAAAGTTCCATTCCAAACTTTTAGGACGTACGGTATACTATATTGAGCTTTAGATGTGTATGTGTAAGAAATCAGAAAACTTTTTATTGAGGAATCAAATTTTTTGAACAGAACATAATTACTTACAGTTTTCGTACTCCATAACAAATCCAAGGAAAATATAAGTCGTTACCTGGAACAAATGTACAATATTAGAAAAATTGACGAGATGTTTTAAGTGAAATATAGATTCTTCCATAAATATTGAAATAGAAGTAAAGTAAAAAGATATGACCAAACAACAAAACATGTATAATTTAAAATAATGTCACAAAGTAATCCAATAATAACATTCTAAAACATTGACTTTACTATCATAAAATTTAAACGTTTAATAAAAATCATTTTCCATTCTTAGTTTGCTATAAAAACAAATGACTGTATCGTAGGCATATTACCAATTACTATCTCAGGATAATGTAGCAATCCTTACTACCTAATATCTTACAATGATTATGGCTTTTATTATAAAAAGCAAAGAACAATCGTGGCTACAACAGCGCTTGTTTTTTCCCTGAGCACCGCATACCTGACATAAATATTCATGTACTGAATACCAAATAGAGAGAACTCGGTAGTGCAGTGTGAAAGCATTGTCATGTTACTACACCCATTAAATTCATAAGTAACAATTAACGCTGGGCATAATAAGAAACACCAGGATCTTAATCGACGCCGAGCAAGCTGAACTGGAAACTTTTCGACCTAATAGTCACGTAAAACTACGACTGATCAGCTTGCCTTTTACAAAATTTAAAAGTTGAGTCCTGAGTTAAAATGAGTCGCATACTAAAAAACAATAAATAAGGAAATTATTTCATTAACGTTTTAACAACCTGGTCTACTTCAAACCTAGAAATTGATTATTGTCACACAGGCCTTTAACAACGTGTTTTTAAGTTATTATACATATCTTTTTTTTTGATACACTGACAGGGTGATCACAAAATACCACCTTCATTTGTCAGTAGCTCTGATTTTATGGCAACTTTATTCAATGGATGCCGGTTCCATGGGGATATTATATCACAGTTATCGGCTGCTAAAATCGGCCACCTTGATTGAGTGCTACTCGTTCGACGCAACATCCAATTTGCATTTAAACAGATCATCTGCAATCGGACGTATTTACAAGTAAATAATTCCAAGGCGATATCGATAGGAAAGCGATTGTTCATTGATAGATACCAAAGACAATAATAAATTCAATTATTCCACAGATAATCTCAAAGGGGCGTCAGTTTATTTGACGTCGAAATGATTCCCCGGATAATAAAGAAAAGATAATTGCCGGCTGTTGAGCGACTGACTGGTAAATTGTAGTTGGGTCTGATTAGTAGGCCTAGGAGTTGACTTGGAAGTATGCGCGAGGAGTATTGATATTTAAACGACCGTGTCTGTGATTTACCGTGTTATTATTGTTATGTTTATATCTGAATCGCGTCAATGTATAAAATAATTAATAGATGCATGTGGTTGTGTAATATGTTTAATAAAACTCCTGACCTACATTACCCAGGACTTATAGTTACTACAAGTAATGGTCCTTCGCGACAAAATGCATTCCAACGTAGACAGGACATTTTCAAAAATAGGTATTTATAGTAAGGCCATCTATTGGCAATTACCTGCATCGGAAAGGTAGATCCTGTCAAAATTTCATGACATTTGGACGAATATTAAACTAATTAAATCAGAGATCAGAATGATGCTCTTGTCTTGTGTATTCTTTTCTTCTCAATATACTATTTTCCTTAAACACGAATACACATGGCATCATTTTCCTCTTGTTAGTTGTTTTAATACCATAAGTTAAGTGTACGCCAACGTGGTCGTAAAAGATCACAATTTATGATCCATTAATAATATATAATAACCCACGAGCACAATATGTACTTAACCGACTGGAGCTAATTGACTCAAATTATAACAGAACAAGCTATGATCGAGTTTCTTTAAACAAAAAGAAATGTGTTTATTTACGCACCCCTCGAAACGTGAGCTGATTAGATATTTAAATATTGACTGACCAAAATCTAGATGAAGAAGCAGTTAAACAGTCATCCAAACTAATTACGTTCAAAAATAGTTTCCAAGTCGTCAGCAAACAATAAATGGCTATACTCTCAGGGTAGAGCTAAATCGTTAATAACAGAAATATAAAGAAGTGGTCTCAAATTCTAACCTTGGGGTACACCGCAAATATGATATCTACAAAATTATAAAATTTCAATTATGTGTGAATACTTCGATCACATAGATGAAATTGCATATTTTTTCTTCAAATTTAAAAAATACGATAAGATGACTTCTTCATTTATCCTTATTACTCTCCGTTTTTCCCTCCATTCGTTAAATTCTGCGAGTACGTTTTCCTAATGTTCCCTGGACTTCGTTGGCAATAAATGGAAAATTGCTTCTTGAGCTTCTTCAAAAACAGCCACATGAACATCATTACTTTCTTGCATTTTTACCAAATTGATACCTCTTAATTTAACTCATCGTATTTTTTTTGTTAATTAATAAAAAAAATTGCAAATTTTTACTGACGATAAGTCGAACTTTTTTCTTTAGTACTGTGAAGGTCATTTGTCTCAAAAGCTCTTCTTTTTTTATACTGAAGCAAAACAGAAGGGAGTGCTATCTCCGTAAATATTGCGTTCTTTAAAAAAAGAAAAAAACTGTAAACAATCTGAAAAAATTTGTTAAAATAATACAGTTATAAATATGATATTTTTAAAAACAGTATTGGAATGGTGAATTCCGTTCACGGTACTATGCAGGGTATACAGTATAGCCATATAGAGCTTCTGAGGCAAATGACCTTCACAGTACTAAAGACAATAGTCTTAGTAATAGTAAAAATTTGGAATTTTTTTATCAATTAACAAGAGAATTACGACGAGTTAAAGTGAGAGGTATCAATTTTGTAGGCAGAAAACCGTGATTTTTCAACATTTTCATTAATAACTAAAAAATGAGATAACGAAACTAATTCAAATTTTAGCACACGATAGAGTAATGGTGAGGCTATATATGGTCCAAATTCCAATTCCATTTTTGCCCCTACGTTTTCTTAATATCGGTTTCCAAACTCAGGGGTCTATTTCATTTATTTATTAATTTCCAATAATTCTGATTCTGACTCCACAAATATGATTGTAATGTGATTATGGATAAAATGTTGTAATGCATTACTGTTTTAATTGCCTTTTATCCACTTACTGCGTTCTCGCGTTTAAACAATCTTGCGTTTATAAAATGCTACTTAAAACACAGTACCGATGGTCCATCTGCCGTTACGTGAGAGCGATAAAGTAAGTCATAGAAATGCATGCGATAAAGAAAGATGGCTATAATGAAAGCGTCTGATAGTCACCGCCCATTTCGCCCTTCCACAAATAAGAAGTGGATCTTATTTGTCTTACTTTATCGCTCTCACGTAACGGCAGATGGACCATCGGTACTTTCCGAACCTGTATACAAAAATATAAACAAGACATTAACGAATAACATTATCTCTCACACCGAGCGATAACTTGTATGAATGAATAACGAATCCAGTGCTGACAACTTTGAACATCTTCAAGCATAATTAAAAAGTTTTTTATTTTATCTGATTTTGTATAATACTGTTAACTTTGGAAATAAAATACATAGGGACTTATTTCTTGTTCCAATCTAAATTCCTGTGTCCGCCCAAGTAATAAGATGTACTGGTTTTGCAATTTGCATTTTTTTTCATCCAGCTGCCCATTCGCTTCCAGATAAACCGTATAAAAGTTAGGAACTGAACAAAACAGCTGATGTTCATTACAAACGACGTTTTGATTAAGTTCGGCTTGCGCGAGCAAAACCGGAAATCTAACCGTAAAGTTTCACGATACGATAACGGTAAAAAGAGTGTAATGGGTTTTCCAGAGTTGTTCCGACACCCCGAGATAATATCACCGCGCATTTTCAAACCATAAATAAATTCATTTTCATCCATTAATCATTACGAGCACTTATCGGGCCGCAGATATATTCAAAACCGAAATCAATAAAACATGTGTTAGTAAATATCGGTGCCTCATTACCATTTATAAATCAAAACCTGGGAGACCAAGAGACAGTCGGTATCCTCGTCCGTCGCCTAACGGTAGATGCTAATAAACATATTCCAGTCGATATTTCCCAACCAGACGAGAGAAAATAATAACAAATTATTGGCTTTTACGTTAAACGTAGTCTTTTCCACGACGGTGCCGCATGGCAATCGCAACGTCGTGGTGTAAGAGTTCAGCTATGCAAGTTCATTCATTACACAATATCGCAGGCGAGAAGCGGTAAGTGCGGAACAATTTCGCAGGGTAAAGATATGCGAAAAGACCGCGGGTGTGCTTGTAATAATACGATCCTATAAATAACAGAAATTAGATGTCGACTTTTGCTGATTGCATATGCATATTGCAGCACGCCTTCGTACTGTTCACACTGTTTTTTTTTCGCGGCGCGTCGTGTCAGGATGCTTCCGCAAAAATATTCCCCGTGCTTGACATCTACATAAACAGGAAGCGTTTAGACATTCGTTCTAAACGTTTTAGAAATATCTTGTAGTTAAGTACCATTTAAACATTATAATGACATAATAAATAACAGAGAACAATTTGTTTCGTATAATGGGTTTGTAGCACTCAACTACTCTACAACTTCAGGGGTACCTCAGGGTTCAAACCTTGGACCTTCATTATTTCCCATTTTTATTAACGACATCTGTCAAGTATTTGTAATAAGCTGCAATTTGCCGATGATATTACAGGTCCCTAATCAATTTGCAGACTTGGTGTTAAAAAAACAAATTGCAAATATCCAAATATAAAATTGATTTTGGTACCTATTATTTTGGAATGTATACGGATTTGGCTTAGTTTGACTTTTTCTCAGACAGGAATTTGAGGAAGCATATTTATGGAACTCGTTCTGCTGACATTCACCAATTGAAAGAGGGTATTTGTATTTATTTTAAAGGCCAACATTTTTTTCCTCATGTTGTTGCAAGGCAGATGGCATAAGTTCGATGATGTTCAGAGAAATTATACTGAGAACTTAAATTATTAAAAAAAAGTATTTTGTTTCATTGTTAGGAGGAACATTTCTAGTGCCCCTTATATATTATTTTTCCAGTATTGCTTGAAAGGCAGAGACAGGAAAATATTTTATCGTGGTTGAATTTCGTTTTGGCATTTATCTAATGCGATGTTATAGGTATTAAAAAAACAAGAATAGAAGATAATTTATTTGAAGGTCTGCAACATTATCTGAAGACTTCCGGATGTCAGGTCTGTGCTTTTTTAGATACACACTATATACCTTCATTAAGAAATTAAAAAAATAATTACGTTCTGCTACAAATGCAAATCATTATCATGCGAAACAAATGTCTTATAAATATTTATAATAGCAAACATCAAATTGCTGATTAAATTTATGGGACAAGTTTTTAAATGAACAAAATACGGTAGCAATGACATACAAGGAATATTTGTCAACAAAAAAAAAAACATTAATAAAATAAATAGATTTTATTATAATTAAGATTATCTCGAATTTCTTGTTTCAGTTGGTTCTTTAAGTTTTACCTACTCGAAAATCAGGCTTTTTTCGAAAAACATAATAGAGTAATAATTTGTAGAAAATTGAAAGACGAATCCGAAAATATCATGGTTGTTACCACAAGCCAGTGGCGTACTATCTTATTTAGAAAAATATGCTACCGATACCCTGTAACTCCGCCACTGGCGCATGTAAACTTCAGGAAAAGCCCTCAGATTTTGGACAATGTTTTCATAAATACATGTGCCCAATTTCAAATTATTTATTATTATTTATTTTTAAATTATTTAAAAAAATTGATAATCCAATTTGAAATATTCTGAAAAACAAAAAGAATTACGGTGAAAACTACGGCCCTGTAAATGTAAAAAGAACTGTGGCAACTTTGTGAATTATCAGAAACTTAAGCTACACACCAAATTTGTATGAAACCGTTTCAAACATTTCCCTGTAATTTAATATTTCAAAAACGAATCGGGAAACGTGTTTTAAATACAATGTTCCAAATACAGTGCCTGAGAACTTATTAAAAAAAAAATAAGTGGGTTTACAACTCGTATAAAAAAATGTGATAAAGAAAAACATGTCACTACTACCACATATCAAAATGTCAGGTCCAAGAATTTATATCTACCGAGCAAGGGTACATTTTTGGAAAACTGCTTTTCATATTTATGTCAAGTTTTGTTTAGATGTTATCAGTCATTTTGTAAGAAATGTGTTTAGAATACCCTGTATAATGGATTCAATCAGAAAAAAGTGTTAAAAAGTACTATTTTTACATTTTCCCCAGAAACTTCGTTATGTGAAACCCACGGAAACATTATTTATTGCCTGTTTCATTAAATAAATGTAACGTTATTCAATAACATCTCAATTACTGATTAGTTCGTTGGTAACTGAAATACAGTCTTAATATTTTTATCTAAACGTATTTATCTTCGTTAATCCGATATATATATTTGAATTACATCGACCTCAATAATAGTTATTTTATGAATGCCGAACTGCCGACATTTTTCTCGCCTTACTACGTTTCTTCCATTCATATCTTCATTTATTAATCTGGAGCACTTATCTACCGTTTATTACCGAGAACTTATCTCGACTTCGAAGAAACGAAAAGACGCAGATGAGAGCCTATCTATCTCTAGCGAAAATAAATTAACTCATAACCGGCTCGAAATCATCAATTAGGTCACCTTGAGACACCGCTCACGTATTCTAAAAGGCTGTATTTTCCTTGAAATCCACACCGGTCTAATGATAATGATACACGAATTCCCTAAGTGAAATTAATTACTTGCTCCGAAGTGTCAACTACATGAAATTTTAATCTAATCGTAATTAGTAACCGGTGGTTTTGCGGCTGTTATTGGCGGATACCAAGCTGAGGCGACATTTGATACCGAACCTGATCCCTAAGTAATTATTGTGAGAACCGCAATAAGTTTATTTACATTATTATTATTATTTATCCACTCATACAACTCTAACACGGACTGATTTGTGTTCAACCAAGTTTTTGCATATTTTTGTATATGTTTTAAGGTTTGCCTTATTTATTATTGAATTACATCAATGTTTTATCTTCATTTTCTATGCTCTGACCATTAAGTACTTTTATTTTGTCATTCGCAAAGCTTCTCTAGTCGATTTATACAACTTAAATGAAGTATTGGCAACTTAAATTTCACAAAATGTGCAAATGAATAGGTATGTTCTTCGTCTACTGTCAGCGATTACAATTTACATTTTATACTTCAGAACGACTTATTCATGATAAAAGTAGGTACATATGTAGCTACGTGCTAAGTATCACATATATTAAGACTCCAGAGAAACCACAATAGTGGCAACTGATTATGAATTGATTAAAGTCAGTCGATAACATCGTGCAGCAGCTAGAAGATATTTAATATAATTATTTCCGTTAGTTTCATTCTTTTTAGATACCAACTGCAAAAGCCAATACACAAATTAATACGGGTTATGATGATATTTTCTTCAAAATATACATGTATGACACAGCCCCACAAAGAAAAGTATCGGATCTGGTATTCAGACCCATGTATTTCCATGTATTTTTTCCGCTGAATCTGAATCTGCCTTCAGATTTGTCGCTACAGGTTTGAAACTAGTCCAAACAATCTTCTCAATGCTACTCATTGTAGTGATGAATGTTGCATCCTTGAACAATGTCCTAATCTAAGGTCCATCGAATACACCTTCTTTCAATTTCGCCTCAGAAGTATTCGGAAATTTTCGCCCTATATAGGGCGAACATTTTTTTAGGAAACGACAAGAGTTCTACATACGAAGAAATTGGATCGAAAATGATAAAAGACTTCCAAGATCTGGGATGTTTGATGAACTACAAGTTGCACTTCCTTCATTCACATCTGAATTGGTTTCCTGAAAATCTTGGAGATTATAGCGAAGAACAAGGCGAACGATTTCATCAGGATATGAAGGTTATAGATATGAAAACATGATGGCCGATTTTTGTTGGTTGTTAAAAAGAGAAACGAAAAATAGAGGGACTAAACGGAAGCATAACTCTTTGCATAGATCCTTTGAAGAAAAAAGAACACGTTATAGCAACAAAAATAAGAATGATTCGTAGATATCGTTTTCTTTTGTTTAGAAAGTAGAGTATTCTACAAGTTTTATTGCATTCTCAATCTTCTAGGCTGTTATTTCATCTTTCAGTCTCTCAGTACAAAAAGTAGATGGATAGATGGGTGGATGGGTGGGTTTTATAGGTGGTACAGGTGGATGATAGAAAGATGTATGAATTCATAAATGAGCGGGTGGATAAAAAGATGGATCCAGAACTCTGAATGAAATTAGACCAGCTTGCCTGACTGGTGAGCTGGTAGAATAATTTGATTTTTTATAACTTTCGTCGATCGGAAATTACGTTTTTGTGAATTCTGACCTGTTTTTTGAATTTTCCCGAAAACGTTGGGCCAAATCTGAAGGCAGATTCGGATTCAGCGAAAATACATGGAAATACATGGAAATACCAGATCCGATACTTTTTTTTCTGTTTGTGATCATGCTTTTTGATTGTGTAGTCTTATTTAAACTGTAATGTTGCTATTTCCTCTATTGCAAATCACACAGGAAAGAGATTGTTGTAAAGTATAATAATTTAAAAACGACATTTTTAACTTATTTGGAAACATTTCGTAATGGTATGTTTATATACGTATACCTAATTTCACAATACTAGACGCTACAACATAGTAATGCTACATGTTATTGCTCATTGTTGAAAATTTTCTACGGTTGATACTTATGTTTTGAAATCTTCCATATATGCTGACATTTTTAATAGCAGTAAAAATTCTTTTTCTAGGTAAGTTTGCTAAGTAGAATACTTTTTTAAAATACAAAACTAAGATCCTATTTTTATAGATTAGAATATTAAATATCAACAACATCAGAGGAAAAATTGTAACATACTTAATACGCAACCGAAATGTTTATGAATTTGGAATTGACATGAGAACGGTGAAATCTAATCTAATCTCTTTGTTTATTTAAAATATATGCCAACCGCATAGTGTTTTTCTGGGAACTTTGTACGTATTTAAGAATATTTTTTAAATGTCAACATTTGATATTCATATC
The DNA here is from genome assembly GCF_000390285.2 of Anoplophora glabripennis. Classification (NCBI taxonomy): domain Eukaryota; kingdom Metazoa; phylum Arthropoda; class Insecta; order Coleoptera; family Cerambycidae; genus Anoplophora; species Anoplophora glabripennis. Next base: position 922,911 of record NW_019416568.1, read on the forward strand.
CACATTTCCACATTAACGATAAACAACCTTTGTCGCAATTTTCTGTTGCAAAATGCGGAATACGCTAAAGAGAACAAGCACGACGGATTGTCGTCTTTCTCTGTTCCCACGACATTTTAGGTAGTTCTGCAAACATCTTCAACGCACCTGACTAGGATGTTATTTGACTGTAAAGGCATAATGAACTACCAATACATTGGATATCAAATATATCCATTATAAAAGGGCAGAAAAGACATTAGTCAAAAAATCTAAATTTCTAGAATTTCACCCATTTATTTAATTAGAAGCTCGGAATAGTATATTAAGTATTAAGTGTTCTTTGTTGGTTCAGGATCTCCAAAACGTCCAAAAATGTTGAATATATCACAGAAAAGGTAAAACCTAACCTATACTGTTTCAAGAAATGAAGCCCTAAAGTCTCCAGGAAGCTAATGAACTGAATATTCTATGCTCAAGCCACAGTATAGCATAAAGCTTTTGATATGTCAAAATATGCTACGTGAAGAGGAAAAGAGGCGCTAATAGTTGTCGTTTTAGATACAATCTAACTTAAAATGTCACCTCTATGGTTCCACTTGTCAAATTCGATCAATAGACTCCTGCAAGAAATATAAAATATTAAAATAACAGTAGGTACGCATCTCACGTCACTAATAACAATGAATAATACTATTCTCCAATTCTTCCGTCATTTACTCCGTTGTACGCCGTCTACAGGTTATCCTCAGCCACTTTAATTACCCAGCGCTAAATCATTTACTATTAATAACCAGCTGAAGAATTATATACTGTTTACTGTTATTTGATCAATCCGTCCAGGTGTGCAGACGTAAAAGTTCTAATTTGAGAAGGCGCGCAGGGTATTATTAACTCTTCACCTCGGGCGGGCTCCAGAATCCCAATGGCGTAGTTCAAGGATTTTTTTCTGCAGGTGCATACCGTTAACCGTGCGCGATGCGGTACGCGATAAAATTTATTGGTCTGAATCTAAAAATGCTCGTTGTGCGCAATTATGTTTAACTGAAAATTTTCTTATCGGATCTGTATATTTACCACATGACGAGAAAATGTATTATAAAGGACATGTTGATAAATCGTTTATGGACAGTATGATAGACTGTAAATAGCTTTTTTTTGTATATATAAGCAAACGAAAAGTATTTTTAGGTTATAATAAATGAAAAGATGGGACTAAACGGAAAGCTTTTGAAAAAACTTTTTTAAAAAAGAAAATTAAATTGGCATTTGAAAACAAGATGGAAACCACGGTCAAAAAAAAAGATAATTTTTTTGGCGATTGCGCAGCATAGTGAGTAAAAAAAAGTCGGTAAATACATTTTTCTCTTTTTCTTCGATATTTAACATTTTTTGATGAAAGAAAATATGTTTTTCCGAAAAAAGATCTCGATTTAAAAAAATTAATAAATGAAATTTATCCTTTAATTGATTTTCATCAATCGGATCACAATGAAACAAAAATCGCAGCGGTTTGAATTATTGACGGTTTCTTTGGGACACTTTGAGGTTAAAAAACTGAAAATATCTGCAATCCATTCATTTTTTGGGAAGTTATATTAAGTTTAGCAAAAATCCTTAAATATGCAATGTTTTACCTTTTTCTTAGTCAAGTTTCTTGCATCGAAAAAATGTTTTTTTTTTTTTTTCAGAAAGCGATAAGAACCCCTTATAGAGGATAATTTGAGTTTTCAAAACCCTGCTTACATTTTCTGTACTATCTCAGTTGCCGAGAAATTTATTATCAAAGTCAAAAAGGTAATTTTTGCTTTGATAATAAATAATTCGCTTAAAGCTCTTGAATAACCCAAATTGAAACGGATGAATTAAATTAAAAGGGCTGATATGGGAATTGCTAAAAAAAATTGAAGCCTGAGGACCTTTCGAAAAGAAGCGAAAATTTTGCTTTTCCTTTCCACTGGATTTCTTATGATTTCTTAAAGGTGGTTAACAATAAAAATTTTTGACTTTCAGATCCTAAAACTAGAAACTTCAAGCTTCAATTTGCTTATTTTTTTATTGTTTTACGAACATTTTTCGCAAAATTACAGCTTCTTGAAAATCAACTAAATTTTTTTTATCCTGTAATTTTTGTAACTAGTGTATATTAGTCAGTTTTACCAAATGAAAAATATTTTTTGTATGTACATGTAAACTTACCAGTCACAATTAACTTTGATTGTCAAAAATAGAAAGGAAATAAATAAAGCAAAATACAGCTAGGAAATAGCAGCATAAAAAAACTGGAAAGCAGAACTGGTTTAATAGACAATAATTTATTAGACCTACGCCTCTGAAAACTAATATTACCATATTTTGTCAATTTTCTCATTTATATCTAAATTCGTCATTAAAGTATTTTTACATTCATCACTTATGTTCCTGATATAATTTAAATTATATCATTGGTTGTAATTTCGGGATTTGATGATTGTTGATTGATGATTGATGATTGATGATTGTTGATTGATGGTTCTCTTTGGAACGTTTATAACTTATACCGTAACGAATTTATCAGCATGTAAATTATTTTAAATGCCATTAACGGCTCAGCATGTTGCTCGAATTTTAGGAACACTTTAAAAAAATAACACGGCGGTCATTTTGGTATGATTTGAAAATATTTTTATCCACTACTTTGACTTGCCAATTCCTCTTTTTAACCTCAAGCTTAGTTGATATAAAAAGTTGTGACAAAACTTCAAATTTTCTTGCTAATATTTGAGTCAAACATTTTCCCTCTTTCGTTTGAGTCCTTCCTGATGCGCATATATTTCACCAACTGTTGTGTAGAACGAGTTTGGTCATTAGTTACTAAAAAAGAAACTGGTATATGGTACACTTGCATTAATTTAACAGGATTTATTGTTGCAAGCAAATAGAACGAGTTTCGTTAATTCCGTTGAAGGTTGTTCTAGTATTTTATTTTAGCAATCCTTTATTCTGGCGACCACCTATTCCAGATACACGTAACATGTAGAAAAGAGTGGGGGAGATAAATCAGAAACGAGAACTGGTGCGTGTCTGATTTATTTCGATCGGGTTGTGGGAGGATTGTTACATTAATTCCATATGACAACTGCGGTACACACTTTGTTAGCGCAAAGCGACCAATTAAAAATTAACTGAAAAACTGTTTAAGAATGTTTATTTTTCCAACCACTAGGACGGTACAAATGTTATAACGCGTATCTAAATAACCTGAACATTTTCCTCCCTTCCACGAAATATGATAACAATTTCCTATTCAATTTGTAATCCATGAACGCGATAATTTTATCAATATGATAAATATTTCCTTATTCTGATAAATACCGCTATAAAAATACCGATGTTACAACGTCCTAAAACTTGCTAATTGTTGAAACAGTAAATTTTGAAGAAACGTAAACTTTCGACAAGGTGCATTTCCATCTAGTGGGTATGTAAACAAGCAAAACTGTAGAATTTGCGACAGAGACAATCCCCAGGTCATTCAAGAACTACCATTGTATACTCAAAGAGTGACAGTTTGGTGTGGATTTTAAGAAAGTGGACTGTCAATGGAAACCGATGTCGAAAGATGCTATTGAACTTTTTTATGGCCTCGGCATGGTTTCAGCAGGATGATGGCACCACGTAGAACCATCCACTTGTTACGGCGACTCATCTCACGTAACAGTGAGGCGACTTGGCCACCAAAATCATGAGATCTTACGCCATGCGACTTTTTCCTGTGGGAATTAAAGTCCTGTTCGTAAATTCGTAAAGTCCAAGTTCGTAAAGTTATATATAAATACTCCTCAAACAATAAAGTTTTCAATTTTCTCACCTAGAAATTCTCAAGAAATACATATATCTAGTTTAGATTGGAAATTAAAACTGAAATTTTACGTTTTGTTATGCGCTATCAAGCAGGTAGATGTTACAACTAACCAGTGGGCAAGAATACCCTTTCTATGATTCCTAATTAGGTTGCACAAGTTTTTGAAACTAGAACATCCTGAAACATATACAGGCCATTCATTCCGAAGAACTTCGGCAACGTTACTGGCTAATTCAGGAGTTGATGTATTAGAAATCAAGAGACATGGTGGGTATAAATCAGCCACAATTTCAGAAAGTTATATTGCTGACAATTACTATTAATAATCATTCATAATAATTAATAAAACGTAATGTTCATCAAATATTTATATTTATTTTTTCTTAAAATATGCATTTATAACTCGAAATCGCTTTTTTTCTCTTTTGTCCATAGCAGCTTCCACTTCAACAGAAAAATCCACTTACCTCCTTAAAAACAATGTACTAATAGTCTATTTACTATAATGGAAGCAGATAAAATTACATACTGTGGTTATGTGTCCTTTCGTATTAAGAAAAATATTATCCCTCAGTTTAAAGAAATAAAATTGATATTTTCTAAAGCACTGCTTTTGGTTTTATAATTTTTCTTTCAAGAGGTAGATATTCGTGTGATTCTTTTACACTATTAAAAGTTTAAGCTACGTAGTTCAAAATATGTTTTCTAAAAAAATCTTATCAAATGAATCAATTTATACATTTAGTGAGTAAGTACTTAAAACAAATCTGGAGATATCTGCTTTTACCGTTGTTTTATCTATAACTGACTTGAACTGCATTTTGAATTTTTTGTTTTGATCGCTATTCATTGCGAAGAAATATATCAACAGGCTTGTTAAAACAGTGTGAAATAACCTATTTATATCGTTTGAAAAATAAAGTAACACAGCAAAATATTGAAGAAAACTGTTTATTAATAACCAAATCAATCATTTCTGCAAAACCCTTAGATACTTTATGGTATAGTCGATTCAAATCAATGTAATTGTAGATTTTTTATTGCCATACAATATTTCGAGTTTATTCTGTCGCTGATAAATTTACACTGCTTCAGAGATACGTACATCGCAGAAAACTCATTCAGGAATAAATAAAGCCATGAATGCCTCCTTAAATTAGATATCGGCATTAACTATCTTTCAAACCAACATTTTAATGGTAATGCGATTACTTGGTGTACCCAAGCATATGATTAGGCAAATTATAATCGGAAATTCAAGAGCTCGAACGATGACAGGAAGACTATTAGAATCGGGCTATTTTCGTTTAACTACGGAGCATAACGAGATGCGCCTGCAATTGTTTCTTCGTTGTTATAGCAAGATTAAAAAAATACAAAAAGCTTAGAATTTGGTTTTTAAAATGACCCGCAAAAATACATAGGTACTATTTTTTTTAAAGAAACTACGCATCTTTATTTAAAAATTATTATTTCTAAATTAATTTGTAATATTGTTAAATTATATTTTTTCAAAATTTTCTGTTTGTGTAGTTTTATAGATATCACCGAGTCAAATTTTATTAAACCACGCGTAACAGGAAGATCTACAAATCTACCAAATATCGTTTTATGTATAATATTAGAAACCTACGTAAATAAGCTTGAACACGACCCGGAAAAATGTATTGTAACGCTCTGCTTGAGTCAGAAACACAAACTTATTTATGTCTGTATTCAAATAATAATAATTAAATAATCGGTGATATTTAAAAAAATATTTCAGCTTATATATGATCGGGATTTTTCAAACAATTTATTGCTGATAAGAAACAAGTCGCTTATTTGTCGATAATTTGTCTTTAGGAGGTACCTACTTTGAACATTTTAATATGTTTTGAAGCGGACCAGGCACAGTCGTATATGTTCAATCTAGCGGGATTAGATAAAATAATTTTTTAACAACATTAAGACTGTCCGAAGACGGAGGTTTACCTATCCTCGTAAAAAATCATCTAGCGTTTGAAGATCATAAAATTAATGGAGGTTTTAAAACAAGGAAATCGCTTTGTAATGGTCTGACGCAACTTTATATCGCATTTGTATTTCCCCATGATGAAAAATGACCATCGTAAATGTGTAAGTATGAATTTTCGTTCTATACAGGGTGATTCACAAATGGCGACCAAAAATGAAACCTCGTATTCTTTGGTGAATTTTAAGGGGAGTTTTTCCTATAAAGTTTTTATCCAGGACGCTTCGTTAAAAAGATACAGGGTGTTAAACTTCAAAAAATATTTTTAATTTTTTTAAATAATTTAAAAGCTAGTAAGTAAAATAATTTGAAATTGGGCACATGTATTTATGTAAACATAGTACGCCATTGCTTTACGTTATCAACCATGATATTTTCGGATTCGTCTTTCAATTTTCTACAAATTATTACTCTCTTATCTTTTCGAAAAAAGCCTGATTTTTGAGTAAAATTTAGAAAACCAACTAAAAACACTTTTACGTAAATGACATGACAAGCACTAATCAGGTTATTTATTCGTATAAAGAAATTAATAACATTAATCATCATTTTAATGATTTTATTTGAGTAAATGCATTTTTTAGATGAATGGGATGATATCATTGCCTTTAAACCTAATACATATTCTTTCACTCTCTTCTTGGAAGTACCGTTAATATCCATCACTCAAATTCATATTTATTCGTATTTACTTGGCGTAAAAATAGTTTTTGTTGCATAACGGCGTTTGTGGTGCTGCAATAAAATCTATTTATTACATTTTGAATAATTTTCTCTTATACTTAATTAGCGAAATAAATTTATGATCTCCTAATTTTCGAAAGTTGCCAAAAATGCGTAAAATTGCTGTTATTTTCTCTTTTAATTAAAACGTAAACATAAAAGCTTAAACAGGCGCAAAATGACGGAAGTAGCAACCTCTTTTATTTTATCGATTAAATTTATTATTAATCTCAGTTTGAGGAATGTTGTTCTTATTTTGTACATCCGACATCGCAACAGTAAAATTGGACTAGATCGCCGACTGAAATAAAATAAAATATTTATAATTGTAGAAAGTCGAGTTAATGGTTATCTAATAATCGTTAAAACAGCACGTCTTATACTCATGACGTGACTAGATGTATCATATATAAAAGTAAATAAACCTTATGGTTTTGAGTGATGGTGAATTAATTGCCACCTTTGGCGCTGAAAGTGATCTAGCGATGAATAAGGCCACTGAAACAGGTGGAATTTCTGATAAAATTAAATTTTATTATAGCTGTTCACTGCTCAACGTACTCAAACGTTTTTTAACTACAGTTAACATGAAGAAAAATGAGAAAAGATGTGATTTTTGCTTTGAATGGCGCTAACTCAGCGGTAAATCGTAGTGCAAAGCTCATATTAAAGAGTATGAATCAAACTAAAAGAGATGATAGGTGTGATTGCTCAAAAAAACGTATTGAAGCCTGTGGACCATTTGGAAAGGGAAGCAATCCGTTGGATTTTTGACTTGCAGATCCTGAAACTAAGGACTTCAAGATTCAATTTGCTTTATCTATTGTCCCACGACCATTTTTCGCCGAGTTACATAAGGATTTAGGATTTTTTTATGCTATTTTTGTGACTAGTATGTATCCGAATTTTTAACAACACATGAGGGCTATATTGAATACGAATTTTTCAAGATCAAATAAATTTATTCCCAAATAACATTTCCTGCAATATACATGTTTATACATTTATAAAATTACGATAAAAGCATTAAATCAGTTAGTAAGTCATATTACATTTTGCGCAAATTAGTGTTTCTCTGTTTTTCTCATGTTTCGATACAAAATACGTAATAAGTGAACTCGTCGTTGTTTTATATCGCCATATTGTAGATGGTAGGTCTATTTCAACTTCTAATCAATATCGCGATAGGAAAAATTCGATTCAATTCAAACACGGAAGTGTCGAAGCAAATAACCGAAGACGTAAAATATTACAAAATGTAAACTTAATGACATAATTAATAACGTACGAAGATATCAAGTAACACACACCGTAAGTGTCAATAAGTATAAAATACGATCGATGTAGTGTGTGTAGAGCGTAATAAATAACCTAAGCTTAAGGAGCATCAAATAAATAATGAGTTTTACACTTGGCTAAAATTTAAGTCGGGCCTTATTAGGAATAATCCACTGTGATATCTAGACACCTTACAAGGAAGATGGTAAATTTTGTTTGCAACCGCTAACAAAAGTTGAAACTGTGAGTAACACTGTTTCATTTTTGCTGCAGTTCCATGTATCACCTCAAATTGAAAATGAAAGTTTTAAATTCAGTTATTGCTATAAATAAATCACATTTAGCCAGTAGAAACCAGCACCTTATTTGCAGTGGCTTTAAATGTGTTGAATTTCTAGGCCCTTCCTATGTACCTCAGGGTTCCGTTATGGGACTATTATGTAAGCGTAACTGATACATGTGTACCTTTTTTCCTCGCATATCGAAACTGACGTCACTGATTGATGTCATTGTCAGTGTCGGGATTTTATCAATAAAAACTCTTTGCAAACTCTTTACCCTTATAGCATTCTGAGTGTAGTCTTCTTGATCCACATTCTATTTCCTCACTCAGTACTGGACCTGAGTATTTTTCGAAGATTTTTCTTCATAAAATTGTAGATAACTTTGTTGGAAAATTCGCCATTATACTATAATGTTTAGAATCCATAATAACTATTACATTTTTAGTTGCAGCCTCAATAGCTCAAATGGTTTCTGTTAAACTGACTTTTTCGCTTCATTGTTGTTTTTCTTTAACATACTAGGTTATTTTATTTCCATTCTGCACCTTCCTATTCTGAAGAAGCTGAATGAAGATCTGTGTAGGACATTGTATTTTCAAAAAAATAAATAAATACACATGTGCTAAAAGGAAAAATTCAATTCCGGTGGCACTGTATGTAATTCACATTTGATACAACTATGCACGACGATTGTTGTGCCTCTAAATTTTCATGAAAACAAATAGGCTACTGATTATATGATTTTAAAAGGAACTATGGCGTTCAACAAATTTTATTACATGAATCGTTCAAATGGTCATTTTAGATGAAAAAAACCGCAGAGTGTTATTAGAGAGTGGAAATTGGAGATAGGGGTAAAAATGCACTCAGTTTTTTAATTTTAGCTCGAAAACGAAGCAATATTTCGCTACAGTTCATAGGAAAAATTATTTAGTTATACCTATCAGTCAATTCAATTACACGAAATCGCCCGTTTGAGTAGATCCCCATTAACATACTAACTGCATTAGGCCTTCTCGGTCGAAGTACATGCACGAGAATATTGTTTATTGTTAAGTGGTATTTTCTTCGTTATTACATCACCCAGCAGAAATGTAGCTGTAATTTTTTTTAAGAATGACAAGAAAACAAGGTCGCATATTTTTCTGAGCTCCGCATTAACTTAAACGACTAAAAATATGTAGCGCTGTTCTCACGATTTATTATAAGTGGTCCCAGTCGGTTTTTTCTCGTCGTGTGGCTGATTATTATTCAGAGTAATTATCGATCGAAGTAAATCTACGCCTGCGATACTCAGAACTGATTTAACAACGAACTTACGGGTCAGTAATTGTTACCAGTGTAAATAAATCTCAAATACGTTGATGAAAAAAACCACTAACTCAATTCGAAACTGAGGCACTTTTTTGGGCGTTCAACGATGATCTTCGATGGTTGCTCTGCCAACAGCATCAGGAGATGCTTTTTTGGAGTGGTTTGGAAGTGCCTATTGTTTTAAGGACGATTTTACATAACCTCGAAATGTAGACATACATACCAGTACATATTTTCAATTGTCTGTTGTCTATGCGGTAGTAATATAAAAATATGTAAATAAAAAATCGTAAATCAATAAATGAATGTGAAGAATTCAATTTCGCACTTGAGTAATGCATTATGCTTTATGCAAAGCATTCCAGGAGCATAGACCACACATGTTCTGTCGGATTAAGATTCAAAAACAGCGGTGACCAATGCAAAACGTCTGTGAGAGTAGATTTATATCCACCACATACAGAATACAGAAAAGTCGGATGTCAAATAGAAATATAGTATTCCCATTCTAAACATTTTCAACAGAGAACAGTTTGGTGAGATACATTCTAGTTCATGCCATTGTAAAACTATTTAGGTCTTTTAGCGGCAAAATGTGTACGAGATATGAAGACCTGCTCTCGTCTTTTTACTTTATTGAAGAGGTATTAACGCAATTCTTCCTCATGTATTTTTGTTTATTTTAAAGATCGATAGAGTAAATAACAACTGACTACTAACTCCAAAATCTTCGTTAAATTTTGCTGCTGATATTCTCTCCGTAATGAAACAGAATTTTATTAGCACTTAAGACGTGGCTGTAAAGGCGTTTTTTCCATAATGCTTAATTGTCTGTCTAACAGTCGCTAATAAAGATAATAAAGCGTAATTGTAGGAAGCACCAGAACAAATGCTCGTTTCACAACAACAGTTACAACAATAACAATTAACGTTAATTTCCTCCCAATTTGTAATTTCCTTATTTAGGCCCTTTGTGAGAATCGAGATTATGAAATATGATAATTATTTCAACCCTTTTGAAGCGGGCCCAACGGAGCGTGGTTGGATTTCGTATGGGAATGCGCCGTTTTGTCGTAATAATCGGATATCCGAACCGTTTGGGGAATTAAACAGAAATTTCCGGTTAATCGCATTTGTTGCCTGCCTTCGATACCGGAAATTAATTTGTAGTGGAACGTTAACAAATTTTTATCGGCGCTTAGCGTGTAGGTTGATTGTTGACCCTTCTTGTCGTCGACACGAATTTCATTTAAAATCCCAAGGGTTGAAGGTATGTTTTTCAGCTATAACAACATAATAATGTGTTTATTAAATAATTGATAATAAACAAGGTACCATATCAACCAGTAGGTACAACAAAACCTACCATGTTTCATTGAGTACTTACTATAGTCTGTTTAGAAATGAAAGAGAGTAATAAAAGCTCATTATTTATGCAAATCGTAAATAAATGTAGTACTGGTGCTTATATTCAATATTTTGATATTATGTATTTTCCGTATAGATGAGGTATACTTTTAACAAAATTTTCTGCGATCGGACTGTACTAAATTGTAGCAGGTAGCTAAAATTTAATCCCCGACAATCCGTCTTTGTCTATGCCGCTTCAATTTCTCGGTCCATTTCTCTTATAAGTAAACAATATAAAAACAGCATTTCAAAACATGAGGCTACTTTAAGCATCATAACCGGGTTAAGAGGGTTTTTAGTAATTCAAATAAAATTATTCAATATTATTATCAAAATATTTATTTAAATTTAATGAATAGACTTTTATTCCACACAAAAATATATGTATTTTGAAAATTCAAATTATGGTGAGTAAATGTAGTGTTGTATAAATGTACAATAAAGAAAATAAAAAAGTAGGTATATTAAAATTCATCCTCTGAATATTCTGATGAATTATCTTCGTCTCCTAGATTGATAACGATAGGTTCCACAGTAACGTCAATTAAATTATCGAGTTCCCACATTTTCTCCTCTTCTTTTTGTACATGATGTATACATCTTTGCCAGTTATCTGCAGTTACTCGTTCCAAGGAATTTTTTAACAAAATTTTCACGTCACTTAATTTAAACGTCGTATTATTTCGCGCTACATCTCCTTTTACCTGCGCCCAGACTAATTCGATTGGGTTAAGTTCACAGTGATAAGGTGGTAACCGTAGTACCGTTATTTGGCGATTTGTTGCCATTTCATCGATAACATATTTTTTCTGATCTTTATTAAGATTGACAAGTGTCAAAAGTTCCTTTTTCACCATATTTGTTTCAAAAGAAATGTTTTTTCCGGATAACCATTGAATTATATCGGCTTTCCTCCAAGCAGTCGTAGGCGTCCGCTCGGTCTGCCGTGAATGGTAACTGGCATTATCCATGACAATTACAGACCCCGGAGGAATAAGATCCAACATCTGTGTAAAATACTCTTCGAAAACATCTGCGTTCATGTCTTCGTGATAGTCACCTGTATTTTTAGATTCAAATAAAAGTAAACCGCCATCTACAAAACCACTGGCACTACCTATATGTGTCACTATTAATCTTCGCCCTTTACCTGAAGGTGCCTTGAACCCTGTTGAAAGTCCATCCAAAAATGCTTGTCGAAAACTTTTTACATTTTTATCTTGCCATACTTTTGTTACAGTATATCCCTCGTTGACCCAAGTTTCGTCTAGATAATAAATATTCCTCCCTTCGTCACGGAATTTTCTAATTGATCTTAAGTAGGATCTTCGCCAACAAATAATTTCATCTTTATCGATAAGAACTGACTTCCTGTTCTGCTTTTCCCAGCAAAAATTCAACTCTCGTAAGACGGCCCATAATTTGCTTCTACTGATTTTTGGCAAATCGTTGTCCTCTGAAAGTTCACTTAAAATTTTGTTTAGCGTTGGTATTTCTTTTTTAAAATAAAATGAGTGTACTTTTCTGCGAATGACATTTTTGAAGAAATCATCTATAACGACTTTTGACCTCCCTGTAGATGATTTTGGGGGATTTACAGTATCTTGTTCATTTTTTGTTTCCTTTAAAAGTCTGTAGATAGTCGATTTTCCAATCCCTGTCATTTTGGAACACTTTTCCACGATGTCGTCAACACTGTTGGTAGGATTTTGGTGTTTCAATGCATTAAATACATTTAATATAATAATCTTCTCATTCTGAGACAGCGCACATCTTTTCACGCGTTTAGCAGGTACGTAATCTGATAAGCTCGACATTTTACCCAAACAATATTATATCCACTGGCACAATAGTCACTAAACACAAGTCGAATTTTACTCTACTGCACTAGCACGTCTTCGTATATTCAGCTCTAAGACTGGATTGATATGTCACAATACACTGGCTCCTGCCCTATGATGTATCCAGTAAAATATACTAATGTACACCCATTACCTGTTAGCATTAGTGTTACCCGATAATTACCTGAAACGAAATATTAGCGCGCCCATGGCCGGTTATTATCTCGGGGTTTTATTACTCTCTTTCATTTCCAAACAGAGTATAGTAAGAAATATCAATTTTTTTATTAAATTCCAATATAATTCTTACTCCACAAATATGATTGTGATGTGATTATGGATCAAAACGTTGTATTGCATTCGTGTTTTAATTGCCTTTTATCCACTTAAGAATATTAAACATTATTGCGTGGATAAAATGCTACTTAAAACATTTATAAAATAAATTATTATTTCACTAGCGACTAAAAAATTTAATGACTAATGAGTGACACTAAAAACCAACCTTATAAAACTGCAACTGTTGGACAAACTTTTTTTGTCCGCGCCTGTACATAAGCTTTCGGTTGCAGCTAATAAACCGTAATGTCTTCCTAACAGGCCTCTAATGTCTTCCAACCAAGCATCAATCACGCACTCTCCGCGTCTTGGCTAGCGGCGGACGCACTATTAGCATATGTTTTTCGACGGGATAATGTATTCCTCCTCTCCCGAGTCCCGCTAAGAACAATTAATCGTTGGCCGGTTAACACCAGCCATGATTAGGCAAAAAATATTTAATTTGTTATTCACGGGCCAAATTAAAATTAAAGTGAACTGATAATTCTCCTTATCATTGTCCCACGCACCAGAGAAGGACGCTAGAGACAGAGCGGTCGACGAAAAAGGTATCCAGGAGTGCGCCCGAATAAGTCTGACAAAAAGGACACAGCTTGGGGCCGGTGTTTGTATTCGGCTCATTTCAATCTTGGGTATTCTCTGTTAGTGACTGCTTTTGTTGCCTTTGATTACTATGCTCGTGTCCACAATGAAGACAGGGTTGATCTATTGCTTGCTGAAATATCAGAATTTTTAGGGAAGTTTCGGATAAATCGCCATCATTTCCCTATAATTATTTGTCTGGTATAATTTTCAACATTATGTAATATAAAAAAAGGATATATTAAATTTAGAGATACCTCTTCAAAATGCACCGTATGTAAATGTACACAAATTTATTTGCAATATCTGGAAACATAAAATTGTAAGGTAGCTTATAAATTACTTTGGACGCTTACTGGTATCTACCTATATAAAATAAATCGCCGAGATTAAATCTATCGCATTTTAAATAATTGGAAATAACTATTTTTGTGCTCGTTATTTCACTCTTTATTTTCATTAAAGTTCACTGCGGAAACATAAACCCCATAAAATCGAAAACCACACAATTAGTCGATAATTCGAAATGGAAATAACAGACACTTTTTATATTACTAATGTTTTCAATGCGACAGTAATAGCTTTCTTGATATGCTAATTTGTTTTAAGAAGTCGACGACCAGCCGACTTCGACCTGAACTGTCAGTAGTGGATGAACTATATTTGAATAAGGATGTTTACTGGTGTTAATTCTTGTAGTTTCAATCGTGAGCTTCCAACCATGTCCCTTTCAAAAATGCCACACTTATTTATATTATAAGGATCATAACAACAATAATTATGGTACCACAGAGCCCGGGGCCTTTATAAATTATTACAACCACGTGACCCCCGAGCATAGGCAGCCAATATCGCATGATTGGGACGATCAGCTAAAAATTGATAAACTCAGTGGAGTAGTTAAAGGAGTTACAGATGTAATAACTGGTTATGAAATTAATTAATATAAACTGTTAAAACATACAATGATAACAACTGCTTTTAATACAGTGGTTGGTTTCAAATCTTTCAAAGTATAATGATAATGTATACTTGTTTAGATGTAGAGATATTCAGAGAGATAAACTACAATTATGTATGCCCGGCAAAAGGTGTGAACTACTTAATTGTATAACAATTTTTTTAAGCAGCATTCCAGCAGGCTTCAGCAGGTAACAGTTAAGTCTGAATTGTAAATAAGGAGAAGGTACTGCATCCATAGAATTCCAATCATTGAATAAATTTTAGGATTAATGTAGCTGACACGGTTGCAATGAGTTTGTATTTGGTAGCTTGGAGCACGCGAAAACAAGTTCTCGTTGGTCGTATGCAAATTTTTAAAATGGAAAGGTGTAACTACTCATTCACAGCGCGGTGTACAGGGTGAGCTATCTTATAGTCCTCAATCTAAGTATTAGTTTCTAATAGGTGTTTTTATTTAATTTGAAGTCTCTCCATTTGAACTGGGAAGTTTACATCACTACGTATCATAAAACAAAGTCCTCCGCCGCGTCTGTCTGTCTGTCTGTCTGTCTATCTGTCTGTCTGTCTATTCGCGATAAACTAAAAAATTACTGCACCGATTTTCATGCTGTTTTCACCAATGGATAGTGGTTCTCGAGGAAGGTTTTAGTATATAATTTGTTAAGTTTTTGTATACATTAACGATATTTGTTGGAAATGTAGGAAAAAAATAAGCCATCTGGGAGCTTTCAACGAAAACGCTGCCTAAACCCTTTGAGATATAACAAAATAATGTATAGTGGAATTGTGTATCTTATATAGGTCTACAGAAAACTCCGCGATGGCATATGTCTATCTCTTAAGGATAATATACTAATCCATTTTAATACTTTAAAAAATGGACAATTATAAAGCGGTAATGTAAAAGCTATTTATACAAATACGGTATTAATCCTTATCATTTTAAATACGTTAGTTGGCTTGAGCATTTCATGTTTTTCCCTTTACACCTTGCAAATTAAATGAATACCTTAGGAGATATAGCAAAATCAAAATAATGCGCAACGAAATTAATTTCGTGTCGCCGTGATTCGACCGGGCCGCACGGACGCCCCCTGACCCCGCGCCACGCGTCGGAGCCGAGGGGGTCCGAAAGTTTATGTAGTGTATCAATGTATGGTGGAATTGTGTATCTTATATATTCCTACAGAAAAATCCGCGATGGCATATGTCTATATGTCAAAGATAACATACTACCTGTATCCATTTTAATACTTTAAAAATTTAGCAATTATAAAGCGGTAATGTAAAAGCTATTTACACAAATACGGTATTAATCCTTATCATTTTAAATAAGTTAGAGGCTTTAACAATTTCATGCACATTATTTTACTCTTTTACACCATATAATCTAAATGAATATCTTAGGAGTAATCGCAAAAAAATTACGGACGCGAGAATAAAATTCAAGCGCCTCGCTTCGCTTGATGCGATCGCCGACCCTCCCCTTGTACCGTCTTGCCTACTGTTTAGCTAATAAGCCGAACGATAACGCGCGCGTGATCCTTTAATAAACTGACTTGGAGCGAATGGAGGTGACGACTGACGACTGTGTTTTCTTTCTGGGTGTTGTTGGAAAGTTATAATTGCGTTCGATATTTTAAGGTCACATTTTTGTTTTGTATTTGTTGTCTTCAGGTAGTCGGAACATATATAGATACTTGCAAACATACTTTTATTTCATTGAGTTTTAATAATTTCTTTGTTTTTTCTTATTGTGAATCATTTAAAACTTCATAGTCGCATTTTTGTTTCGTGTTTGATTTCTTTAGGTAGTTAGATACCTAACTACCTACTTATTAATTAAAATTGATAGATCTAAACATAGGTACTTTAATTTAATTCGTTTTGTTTTCACATTGGTGGTAGTTACCTATATTGTTTTAAATTTAAGGGTTTTGCATTTTTAGTTTTGAGTTCGTTTGTTGTCGTTAGGTATATAGATATATCGTGAATTATTTTAAAATTAATATTAGGGTCGCATTAAATCAAAGATGATTGATTTTTTGTTTGTTACGATTTAACTCAAAAACTACTCAACCAATTTTACCGAAAGCTACATCTCCTCGGAGTAACATAGCACGGGCAAATTTTATATTTGCCCGTGCCAAGCCGAGGCGGCTTGCTAGTGGAATATATATTGTATATCTTGTTTTGTCGCAGATGCACTTTCATTGCACACAAAATTCGTGCAACAGAATAGCGTTTAAGTAAGAAAGTTGTTTTACAACACATTTGTAGCCAAAAAAATGTTGGGGTTTATGAAAAACGACCAAATTACGATGTCTTGGCCTACTGGATTGTAGGTAACAACAAAAATGATAAAATTTATTCACAAAATTCTACCTAATTTACGCACGGGGAAAACATGATTTTCGAGATAGCCCTGTATAAGGATCAACGCGGAACCGTACCAACTAACGGATTCCCGGCGATATATCAATGCTTACGCTTCAATCCGCGGACTGTTTGAAATGCGACGTATCATAAGAAGACCATATCCTGGTTATAGTCTTAAGATTCATTAAGGTAATATATCACAGCACGTCAACCGATTCCCGGCATTTCGCATGGGAAGCAGCATCACACGACCGAATAACAGGCATACCTAATGCGGCATTCCAGTTTTAAAGTGGAAAACGACCTAATCAAAATTTAACGGTAGCAAACGTCAACTTAACGGCGTTTACATTTGGAAAAGCTAGTTATGTTCTCCTCTATACAAATCATCAATTATATTTTTTCCAGAAACATACCGAAAATTTAACATTATTTTCTCTCTTTCCAAATTAAGGAAACGAAACTGGTTCTTAAGCGATAAACATATTTTAGTAATATTTGAAATTTAGGTTACACTTTCGCAATTACTCTCTTTCAAATGATTTGTTGTCTTTACCCGCCTGTGGTTTCTGATGAATCATTTCCTATAATATCGATCCTAACAGAACTTGGGGGTTTACACTGTGATATGATAATTTAATTTGACAGTGGGCTGTAAATATTTTGCGATCCTTGACCGAAATTATAGGTGCTGATTACTCCATTCACATAATCGTTTTATACCAACTACTGATTACTAGATTAAAGGCTTAAAATAGTATACCTTACTATTTAATGAAAGATAAGTAAAGTACCTCGGAATAGTAACCGTTTTTCTCGTACGATCAATCCTTATCAATTGGTTTCTAGAACTAATATTGAACTGAAGAATTGTAAAAATTGTAAAATATTTGCCAATGCCGATAAAAAATGAAATCTAATATAGGACAAGAATGAAATCTAATTCGCATTCCTAATTATTTATTATAATATAATTTAGCACAGAAAGTGAATTAATTAAAGTACTGACTTCCTTTTATTTTTGTTAAATATTAATTAGGTATCTACACAAAATAAATAAAATAATATAATGTTTATTATAATCTTTAAACCATCAATTTAAGCTTCATATGTATTGCGAAAATGATATTCTAAAAATCTTTACTGCCCTTATTGCTTCATATGCTCATCCACAAGTACCTTATTCAATAATAACGAGCGTTCAAATAAAAACGTGGTTGAAGTTGGCTCTGACACATTGGACGTAGGGAGTAGCTTATAGCGACCAACTTAACCTCATTTCTCAACGAGCTGTATAGCAGCTGTCAGTTTCAATAACGTTAATGACTATATAACTTTATTTTAAAGAATAATCGTGATAACAATAACAAACAATTAAAGGAGCTGCGGAAAGTGTCCCCCTCCTTGTTATAACAATAAATTAAAGCAGCTGCTGAAAGTGTCCCCCTCCTTGTTCCAAGCACTTTTCACACCTGTTCCTCAAAGAATTAAAGACATTTTCTAAGATGCTCGGGGTATTGTTAATTTCACGAATCTTGTCTATAAGTCGAGCCTGCAGATGGTTTAAATCAGGAATAGGCAGTTCAAAAATAGTGTTTTTAAGGTAAGGCCACAAAAAGAAATCACACGGCGTAATATCACATGACCTCGGTGGAAATTCATGTTCAGCATTGAGACTTATTAGTCGATTTTGGAAAACTTCCCTCAACATATTCATCGTCTCGCCTGCCGTATGTGCCCTTGCGCCATCTTGTTGAAAGTAAAAGTTTGTAATTTCGTTTTCTTCCAGCTGGTTAACAAAAGGAGCGATAATTTCTTCTCTATACCTTTGCGCAGTAAGAGTACCATTAAAAAAAATAGGTCCATAAATCCTCCTTCGATTGAGAGCACACCAAACTCCAATTTTTTGAGCGTGTAGAGGGCCCTCGACAAAAAAGTTATCTGGTTTTTCAGAAGACCACATTCTCATATTCTGTGAGTTTACGTAACCACTTAAATGAAACCAGGCTTCATCAGAAAAAAAGGTGATATTATGAAGTTCACCGTAGTTGTTTAAAAACCATTCACAAAATACAGCCCGTCGCGGAAAATCAACTTCATGAAGTTCTTGCTGACAAGTTAAACGATAGGAGAACAAACGCAAATCTTTTTTTAACACTGTGTGGCAGGTACCGACTGATACTCCCACCATTTGTGATAAAACACGTACAGAAGTTCTTGGCGCATTTTCCATTATTTGTTGGACATTTTCTTTTAATTCTTCAGTCCGCTTTTTAGGTCGGCCGCTTCCTTCTTTTCTTGTTACACTGCCCGTTTCACGAAAAACATTAACACAACGCTGAACTGCACTTTGAAAAATTTTGTACTCAACAACGCCGGGAAATTGATTTTGAAATTCTATGAAACATTCCTCAATAGAATACTTCCATATTCCATCAATCTTGCGTCCATTTCTAAAGTAGGACTCTATGATAAACACTTTTTGTTCTTGAGAAAACACCATTTTAAACACTTTGCTTTTTAAAACGAAAATATTCAAATTGATAGCGGCGATATAGCGCTTTGACAGATGACGTTTAAGTTCATTTGCTATACGCTACGCTCTACGTCCAAATTTTCAGAACCAACTTGACCACGTTTTTATTTGAACGCTCGTTATAAGCTTTTTCCTATTTTTTGCTGTTACGATTTTGTCTTATAACCAACTAATTTTGTGTGTTTGATCTAATAATATCAGATTTAAAAATATACTTGAAATCTTCACTTCAATCTTCAAAATACTGAATGATTACACAGGTCAACAAGGGTCAAGAAGCAGATACACTAAAATGCATATCCGAAGGATTTTTGGTGCGCTGAATCCGAATCTGCCCGCAGAATTGCTCTATCACGTCAGGTATTTGAGATATCCTAACCTAAAAGTGCAAAAAACACTGTTTTTCGTCATATTTGAGGTTATGTAGTAATGCCATCTATTATTTTTCAAAAAAAATACATATAATTTAAAAGTACAAGAATGCCGTTGAGTTTGCTTAAATATCTTTTTTTTTTCGTTGAGATATCACATGTTGAAATTTCTAAGTTTATCAGTTTCTTAATATGCGAAAATATACTAAGGATCCCTTAGACATCAAACAGTTGATTGCAGTTCAGAAACTTCATACTCGGAAACCTTCAATACATACAAACTCAAACTCACAAACTTCAAATCCACATGCCCACAAACCCCAAACCTACAATCCCTAAACCCACAAACTCCGATCTCACAAAACCCGAACCTACAAACTCCAAGTTTACAAACCCCAAGCCCACCAACTCCAAACTCACAAACCGTATGGGTATGAAGTTTCTGAATTGCAATCGACTGCTTGTCGCTGAAGTCCAAGGGATCCTTAGTAGATTTTCGCATATTAAGAAACTGGGAAACTTAAAAATTTCAACATGTGATATCTCAACGCAAAAAAGAGATATTTGAGCAAACTCGACGGCATTCGAAGGAGGGAGCCTTGTACTTTTAGATTCAATGTATTAGTTTTTTGAAAAAAAAATAGATGGCATTACTACATAACCTCAAATATGAAACTTTTAGGTTAGGATATCTCAAAAACCTGACGTGGTAGAGCAATTCTGCTACCGGATTCAGATTCAGCGCACCTAAATCTTACGGAAATATATATTCAAGGTTCTGCTCCCAAAAAAATGTTAAATTTTGCTGGTCTGTGTTATTTAAGGTTTGTCGTCACTATTATATTTCCAAAGTGGCTCCCGAACTGTTTTGAATTGGCCACCACTGCCAATCGAGCAATATGGGAGCGTCAAAGCCCTGCATGGAGAATTCTTCTGAGGCTGTAACAGTCAGATAAGAAAAGAAACGCAGGCAATCCACTTCTCTCTTCACGACCGGCTCCCGATGTGCAATCCGCGTTATTCAATAATCGAATGTCTGGCATAGCGATGGATCGAACCGATCCAATTATGTGAAATAATTAGAGGAGCGCGTGCCAAATAAATCCCCGGGAACGGTGCAAATGGGCATGAAAGCGCCCATTATATCGCCCGTATATCAAAGAGCCGTGTAGATGTCGGAAACGCGAGTTTAGTGAGTGTAGCCAGTAGCCCGTGAAGAATATCATGCTATTTACACTATTACCCGGTTTTTATGTTATTTAATTACCGCCGCCTCCTTCTCATGCGCTCAACGAGCGTGAGCCCGATCTTTTGTTTCCACGGCGGTGTTTAATAGCCCGATCGAACTTACACGAAATTATGACCGGTTATAAATTGAGTACTTTTACTTCTACAGCTATCCTATACGTGTTGCAGAAAGCCTTAATTGTATGTTGGAATAGTAGTCCGCTGAAAAAAAAAACTCACTCAAATTCACTCAGTTCCAATCAATAACTCGATTGAGTGAAATTTTCACTCTATTAGTATGAGTACAACTAAAATTTTATGAGTGAAACTATTGCAACAGAAGTGAGTGAATTTTACTGAAAGTTTCTGCTAACTATCGAGTGAGTGACTTTGACTCAATTCTGAGTATGTAAAATTAATTAAAAGTTGACTTTTTCTTTAATATGATTTAAATTTAACTATTATTGAGAAATTTTGTACCATGGAGCCGCCTCTGCTCCCATGTCATCAATATCTGGAGTGGTTTTGCCCGCTTTATATTCTCTTTAAATTTTAGTCTAAATATCATTGAATTAAGTCATAAACTACTAAGCTGCCACAGTGGCTTCCACACAGATCTCTTTTCGAGACAATATTCTCTCTTCCTTTTTGTTATCGACACTATCTAAAATTTTAGAGAGGGCGATCTTTGATAAAATTGTTAGGTTTCTTTCAAAACACGATATAATATCATCAAGTCAGTTTGGTTTTCAAAAAGGTAAATCGACTAAATCTTCAATAATTAACTTTTTACATGCTTGCATAAAAATTAGAATGCGAAAAATAAATGTGTTGGTCTTTTCCTAGATTTGAGTAAAGCATTTGCTCTTGTAAATCATGACTTATTCCTCGACAAACTCTTTCCATACGGACAAGGCTTATGAGTAGTTATATTCATATCTTTCAGATAGAAGTCAAATTGTAGAAATAAATAAGTGTAAATCTGATAAACTAAGTTTAGAATACGGGGTACCTCAAGGTTCGGTCCTTGGACCGTTGTTGTTCATTATTTTCATAAATGACATATCTAATGTTGTTAATCCAGAAAATTTGACACCTTAGTTACCGATGATACATCCTTTATATGTGCAGGCTATACTGAAAATGATGTTATTATGCAAAGTCAAAGTATCTTGAAGAACTTTACGAATTGGTATAATAGTAATAAGTTATTTGTAAATGTTTCTAAAACAGAATTTATTATATTTAAGACAAAATCATCGGAAAGAACTGACTTTATTATTAAAAATGAATGGTACCTTTATACGACAAACTGATACAATTAAATTTTTAGACTATACTATACTAAATCAATTTTTGGATTGGAGTGATCATATTAATAACTTATGTTCAATATTATCTTCCGTCTGTTATATACTAACTGAGTATATAAAGAATTTACTAAACACACGTCATTTTGAGATGGTTTTGATTGGATTTTTATTGAAGCATTCATTTTATAGCGTAGAAGAATTGACCTTTTCTCTAATATGATTTAAATGTAACTATTCCTGAGTCATTTTTTACTCAGACTTGGTTTTTAATTAACTAAATATTGCGGGGCCTCCTTCTGTCCTGGCTGAGACCCGCCAACTGAGGTCTGTTCTCTTGGCGATCACGCTTTTCTGTTAAATCGAACATTTATGTTTTAAAAGGTATTTTCTAGAAGATAGCGCAATACTAAATAATTAACTCAAAATTATCAACAGGAATATAAGCAGTTATTCAGAAGAATAAGAACTCATTATTCTGAATTACGACAGTGTAGAAACGTTCCTCAGGTACCAGTTTTAAGACACAAACCAGTATTAACTTTAATAAAGAAAAAAGTAAATAAATAAAAGTTACTCGATTGTTGTTAACCCTTCGGACCGGATTACCGTGCTATACGGATCGCTGATAAGGCCGCCACACACGACCTCATTTCCTTTCAATTATTCCGAGAATCAGTTACGTAAACGCGCTCTGCAAAGGACTCTTCAAAATGCAACGCTCCGCCTCGAGCGCTACGGATTTATTTCTCTTCGGAAAGCTCGCCGTGTTTCATGACTTAAGACGCCTACATTCGGAAGACGGACCAGATCTGCTTCCAGGCCAGGCCAATCAAGATTTCGTCACATACCGATTCTTATATATAAATCGTTGAGGAAAGGGTATTTCCAAGATTTGTGGAATATCTTACTGAAAATAATGTATTAAATTGTTTGCAGTTAGGTTCCATAAAAGGTACAAGCTCTTTCTTACACCAGATATCTGACAGTGTTATGCCTTCATTAGAATTTCCAAAAGCTTTTAGTACAATTGTACTAATTCGAAATTGAAATATTATGAACTCGACAGTTTGTCGGTGTGCTTCTTCAGTTCGTATTTGATTCATCGTTTCCTTTATTACTTCAGGAGTGCCCCAGGGGTCTGTGTTGGGTCCACTGTTATTTTTAATTTATACTGCAAACAAATTAAGAAAACAAATCTTCATTTATCGATATTAAATTATTAGCCTGGTTTTTAAGCTTACCAGGAGCTAAACGTAACATATTTTTGATTTAGTATATTGTAGTAGTCACATTTAATAACTAATAATAAATTAATATAGAAGAAAAGTCCTCATAATGAGCATAAAAACTCTTTAACGTCTGAAGAAAAAATCATTTCCCAAACCCCATCGAATCCATTCTGTATTGTCTTTGTTTCCATGTGTGACCAGAACACGGAAATCTATAATTTTGTGCTTTAGTTCCGTAATACAGAAAGGGATATTTTCCCTCTCATTCCATAACAAATAGCTCCTTGTATTCCCTGCATACTCCCGCCCCTTCGTTGGAATTGGGGGCGACTGCGCAGTCGCACAAAACCCTCACCGCCGTCAATACTGAGAGAAATGTATTCCTATACAAAATTTTATAATATTATTTATTTGTCTGCTTTAATCACAACGAACAGTTTAAAAAAGAAACAAGTTGGCTGTATAAACAAAGGAACTTTATGTATTTCACTATTCAGACGTATTTAATATCTTTTTTTCTTAATCAATGACCAATGACCGATAATTTTGAAATATTAACATTAATGAAGCATTTACTGTTTCTATTGTATTCTTTATTTGATGGGTTTGATTGATTAAAATCAAAATATTTCAGAATATTCATAGTTCACTTGCCTGCTATGATTATTTCAATACCGTTACGATTCCATGGCCAACTTAGAGAAACATAAGAAACCTCGTAGAAAATCTTTATTCCGTGGAGTAGAATTTTTTCGTCTCAATAAAATGCATATTCCTTGAGCCACGTCCATTTTTATTACATAAATAACCAGAATTTGTTTTGTATTCTCATGCATATTTGCGGTTTATATTAAAAAAAAAAACGATCGGCGGTGCAAGGTTTATGAGGTTTTTATTGTCTTGCAGTTATAAAGTTTGCATATAAAAATTCCATGCCATAAAAGTAATATGAAGATCTCCCATGTTTTGTTTTAAAATCTTGCCGGTCCGATGTTTAAAAAAAATGGTCATAAGGTATGGCTATTGTTCCGGATATCTGAATATATGGAGAAGTAAACAAATAACCAGTTTATTAAAGACGTAGGTATGCTTGAAGATGATATTTAGTGTTGCCAGAAAATATTTTTTTTTTTCAGAAAAAAACCACACGAATCTTATAGAATCTCTTTTTCTTAGAAAAAATACCGCGATGAGGTAAAATATTTTTACATGTTCTATTAATCTATCTTTTAAAAATCGCTCTATTTCGAGAAATGGAAATAATTCAAAGCATCATTTATAAACGTCAGTACTGATTAAATATCAGACAAATGGCATACTATCGAAATCGAATTAAATAACAGGCTAATAGGATATTAAACGTTTTGAAGGCATCACGGGTGTTATAGGATAATAATGCCCTCGGTCAATTACGGAGTACACATAGTGCGTTATTATCCTCAACAACACCCTAGATTCCTTAATTCTTGTTTTATTACTTTTATTTTTTTTATTGGTATTTCCGCAACACTGAAATTAAAAATAAACAAATAAACAATTCCTTATATCCAAATGAAGTTATTTTGAACCAAAACAGAGAGATTTTCGAAACATTAATAACTTTTGCCACCAGAAAACAGTTGACATTGGTATCCTTCTGTATTAAAAATTTTAGACCCTCGTACATACCATATTTTATAGTAATTGTGTTTTTCTTATTTTAATGTAATAATCTAATAATCAGAAAGCCTTTGCAGTTTATTTTAAAGCTATTAAATTATTTCAATTGAATTTGACTTTTTTGGCTTCATTCGATAAAAATTTTTTAAAAATTTCATTAATTTAAACAAGTAAAATATATATTCTTAAAAATTTTAGAATGTGCAAATATTAGATATGTTGTCAACACTTTTGACATTGTCGTTTCAAAATGTATTATCTGAAAGTTTGTTCTATTGTGTTCTGTTAATAGTTACTAATTTCATTTGCAAGGAAAAAGCAATCCTCGAAATGCTGAAATAGCTAAGATCTATCTAAAGTGGCTGCACTTAAGCATTGATCTTTGTCAAACAACAACAACAAAAGATGTCCACTGAAAAAAAAATTATTTGGATTAAATGAGCAAATAGTTTTAAATAGAATTAGTTGGCGTAAATGTTATTTTATTCTATTGAAATGTATACACTTTCGTCAAACTATGTGAAATATTTGCTGTAATTTATAATTTTTCTTAGAATTTATATTATTTGAAAATTTAATTCAAAACTTTTATAGTTTTGAAATTTATTATCTCGGACCTTAGCTACAATATCTCATACAGTTTATCATAAACTGGAAACATATTTGTTTCAAAACTACCAGTTCCTTAAAATATATGTGTATATTTAAAGTTTAGTATTAATGTAGGACTTATTCAAGAAAAATGTAGCATATTATAATCAAACTTATGTTTTCTTGAAAGAAAATTGTAGCAGGTCACAGAATGGCGTAGGTGGAAAGTAGCACGATAGATGGAGCCACTTACGGACTGTGTATACATATCTCCTTGTGAGTAACTACAATAAAGCAGCTAGATCGATCTAAAGACATATTGATGAGATCATCATGAGGACCATCAATAAGTCCCAAACCGACGTGGTGCATTAAACTAATAAACTTACTAATGGTCCTAGCTGTTGTACTAGATGTGAGTTTGAAACAAAATATTTTTTATTACTGAGAAATATTTATATCCAAATATATTCTTAAAATAAATATACCACCATTTGACCAAAATTATTCAGTTTTGTATTAAACAAACGATACATACATACAATACAAAACATGTTTCTATAAAATCTATGTAGATCATAAAATTAAAAATAGAATTCGTTTAACTGCAAGTATCAAATATTTATTTTAAATGCTGCCTATTTTTAAAGTAAAAAATTATATTTCTGGGTAGAAATTTAAAGTATTTTATATATAATTATTTCAGATAATTTTTGGCCGTTTACTAAATATTTTTAACATAATTCACTGATAATCCAAGTATGTATTTGCAGATTTTATGAGGTTAGATATATTGGGCATACCTAGACTTATAATATCAAAGAACATTTGACCTCATTTGATAAGACTTTTAGGAAATTTTTATTTGAATTAGCAAAACATTCGTCTGCTTCATTGACTTCAAGAAGATAAATTTTAAAAATAGATTATTTTTCAAGCGAAAGGATAAAGATCTGTACTATTGTAAGGAAGACAATATCCAATGTTTTTGTTAATACCACCGCCTCAGTCATGAAAATAAACAAACACACGGAGAACTTCACAATCGCACAATCAATCAGCGATAAAGTAAATAGAACCGGTGTAAACAAAGCCAATTGCCGGAATCTTGTCAATGAATTCTACGTATCGCCGCGACCGATAAGACGGTCTTACAAAATAGTGCGATTCAGATAAGCAGAAACAAATACTGTTTACCCATTCAACTCCGTCTAAAAATAAATGCTCCACACTACCTGCATTTGTAACAGCCAGGCGTCCAAAAAGGGTTGAGAGTGGCTGCTCTGGTGGGGGTTCCAGCAATCTCCTGGATGGGCTGGCACGATCTGGTCCTCGGATCGGACGGGGGCCGTAGGGGCTACACAACACGCCCCCGTATCCATAGCCCCAAGGGGCGCACTAGAGGAACGCACACTCTCGAAACGCGATTCAAACCACTATCTGGAGGAGCGAGGAGGGAAAAATTCGAAAGATCCGCGAAAAAACGTTAAAGGCTCAAGGCACTCGATTACCTCAAAGGCACCGTAGTCCGTCAAAGAAAAAGACCCCAAGCTCCAAGTGATGAGCGCCGCGGCAGCTCCGGAATACAAATAAGCTTATCACATTCAATTTGCGTTGAAGTATGTTTACGTTAGGCATTCGTGCATGATGTAATTTAAAATTCACTACAAATAATATCATAAAATCATTTACAATAATGTTACTTCGGATAGTTAGTTATTTACCACTGGCGGCTACAGATGTTGATTCACCTTTGAACAAACCTGTTTTTGAAATGTTAGTAAGATTTCACTCGTGTCTGAATATTGAACGAACTGATTTAATGGCTACAGCTACTTGGGGGGGTGGAGGGATCGATTTGTCTGGAGGAGAAGAGTCACTGGAAAGTCACTACCAAAAACTACTGAACTGTTCATTGGGGGTTCAAGAGAACTACGGGGTTGGGGGGTTAGGCGTCCTGCGAGGCAGCGGAGGCACTCGGGGTGGTTTAGCGGCGTGTGGTCGCCCTAGTTCGTACGCAAGAACGTGGAAGAGAGCACCATGTGGTGGCGCACGGTGTTCACTTGCAGCGTAGTTGTCTTAGCAACGAGCGCACGCCGACTGGCATGGTCCGTGTTCAGCAGGAAAGCGAGCTCTTGCAGGAGATAGGCGCAAGGCGGCGAGACTGGCCGATAAGCGTCCTGTCGTTGCGGGAGACCTGGGACGGTACCGCGCAGGCGTCTCTACACCCACGACACGCGACACGGAGCTGAAACTAATCAAATGATGTGGTCAAAATGGGTATTGTTATTGATTTTTTTATTTTTCAGTTGACTGCGGTTGTGCGCCTCGCGCTGTTTGCACAGATGCGGGCGTTTTGGACTCGAGCATTCATTTTCGATCTGTGTATCGAGTAGAATTTAAAAACGGGGAAAACGGGGTTGATTGATGAGGTTGGGACTCGACAGCGGTAAAATCCTTGTTTATACAGGGTGGTCCCGAGGTAATGGGCGAAAATTCACGGGTAGATTCTCCACGCAAATATATTGCGATTTAGCCGAATTTACCTTAGTCCAAAAGTTGATAGTTAAAGAGATAGAGGGTGTTAAATGTAAAATATTATTTCAGTTTTTTTTTCATTTATTCCTTAACAAATGCAAATATCCTCACAAAATGTTGGGGTTTGAAGTTCTTTGGGTAGGGGAACTGAAATCTGTTCACATTTTGGTTAAAGTTCGTAGAGGGCGCTAGCTGCAGCAGATTGAATGTGTTAAAAACGACATAATTTTTTTGTACTTTAATATATATCATCTTTAATATCTAATTCTTATTTTCTAACTTTTTTTACACAAAATAGGCATACTTTATGAAAGTAGCTATCTCGCACCGTTTTCGAGATATTTGGCTTTGAAACTTCCAATGCATTAAATTACAATTAAGTACCAACAGGTATTATTAATTTAGCGGTAAAGTTTCTTAAGTAGGATTTGGACGAAAATCAAATAATTGACGTTTTTCACTTGTCTTATTACTGTCATTTGTATGCTAATTTCTATTAAGTATTATTCGCACATAATTAAAATTACATCTTAGCTTATAATTTAAATTGTATACTCGTATACATAAATGTGAGATAGAATGCCGAGATTTTCGTTTTTGGAGTTACATGAAATTAGTTGTTTATGAAACCTGAAAAGAACATTAGCAGCAGGTTTTAAATGCTGCAAAAACATTTCGCGTTAAGCTTTTATACTTTAAAATAAGACAATCTTCTAATAAGCGCGTTGATAAATGTATTGAAGTTAGAGGTGGACATTTTGAACAATTATTGTCAAAAAAGCACAAATGTTCACTATTTTACTGTTCATTACAATTTTTAATTCTAAATAAACCCTTGTTTTTGACATTTCTAAATTATTTTAATTATTTCAACTATTAGCATTGGAAGATGCAAAGCCAAATATCTCGGAAATAGTGCGAGACAGCTACTTTCATAAAGTTTACCTTTTTTGTGTAAAAAAAGTTGGAAAATAAGAATTTGATACCAAAGTTGAGATACTTTAAAGTACAAAAAAGTTATGTCGTTTTCAGCAGATTCAATAACCAAAGTATAACCAAAATGTGAACAAATTTTAATTCCTCTACCCAAAGAAACCCAAACCTCAAAATTTTGTGCAGATATTTGCATTTATTAAGAAATAAATGGAAATAAACTAAAATAATATTTTACATTTAAGACTAATCTCTACTCTATCTATTTCTGTATCTATAAGACTATCTCTTTAACTATCAACTTTTGGATTTAGGTAAGTTCGGTTAAATCGCAATATATTTGCTTCGGGAATCTACCCATGAATTCTGGCCCATTACCTCGGGACCACCCTGTATAATTTCATATAAACAAAGATAAAATAAAGAGCAGAAGTTATATTAATAATACTAATAACGTTTATTTACAATGTAAGTACAAACAATGACAACAAAAAGAAAACAATAATGATTACATTTACCTACATTGTAAATGGAGCTAAATCAATTTAATAAAGTTCAAAATTTAGCTCCAATACCTTAAATATCCATAAATTTGTCTTCACTACAAGGTAGACTTATTATTGGACGGAACAAGAAACTACAAATACAGAAAAAATACATACAAGTAAAAAAAATATGTATTCCTTAAATTTAACTTTAAAAGTTGCAGGATTCAATAATTTAATATTTATTGGAATGGCTTTATATAACTTACAAATATTATATGAAAAACATCTACAAAGAATTGAAAATCTATGAAAAGGAGATAATCGTGTGAGTGAAAGCAATAAAGCTTCGGAGTGAATCTGTTGAGTGAAATTTTCACTCAATATTGGGCATTTTGATCATTTTACTAAATTGTGATTATTATTGAGTAAAATTGATTGAAATTTAAATGAATTTTTTTTACAGTAAGTAAAATTATGTGAAATTTAAGTGAAATTTTTTACAGTCAGTAAAATTGAGTGAAATTTAAGTGAAAAGTAAAAACAAGAATGTTTTGGGTCTCCGCTGACTGTACTACAAATACAATGTACGACAAATATGAAACAGTTAATGCATTTCTAGTATGCACATATTCATTCACCTGGGCAATAATACCGACGTTAAGGCATCCGATCCGTCGCCAGACGAAACACTTAATATAATTTACGCCAGCTGATTACCATTAACAGGGGTAATAACTTACGCTGGAAATATTACTTACATTAATTAATTTGGTTACGCAAAGAGCGTTAATTAATGGCGCTCCGTGCGAATTGTTGCCCCGTCTGAGATAAATTACGGATTTTTATGACCCCTGCCCCGCATAGAAAACAGATATTTATCATAGTTTGCGACACTGCTGTTGTTAACATTTGAAATTATACATTGTTTCTTAGAATCTGCTTGTTAGCCTCTGCGCGGTTTTTGTCTCGGTTCCAATGAGGTGCAACGCGTCGTATAATAGCGGAAAGTGCAGGGGCTGGCCAACGAACACAAGGACAATGTGCGGAAGATGGCGATCGAAGATTAGACGGTAATAGTTGAAGGATGTCGATAGGTTCCACTGATATAAAATGGGGATAATACGATATTCAAAAAGTTCCTGTTTTTAATACTGCGATAATTTTTTAAGATATACAGATGCGGAAAGTCATCCTTTATGGCATATACGGCTTTATTAAAAACATAAGCGAAACGATTAAATGGAAATTATATGGCGTCTAATTAATTTCATTCACTGAAAGAAATGTGCTTATTAAGTTGCTTCTTTAAAATAATAACTTTAATAACAAGAATTCAACTTTTATATATAAAAAAGACACTTATCTCTATACTCATTATTCAATAAGTTTATCTGGAAAGCGGTTAATACGCCTTATATGCATCTATGAAACAATAAATTACTTATACCTATATTATTATGAGTTATAGGCTTTATGTTCCATGTATAGTAGGGCAGATTTGTTATTATAGTATATTATTCGTTTTCATAATGATTATGTTTCCGTTTTAAACGTGTAAAACGCGTCTTATAATGGTTAAGTGATCGTCATCTTTCAGTACATAATCGGTTATGATCGTAAAATTTCCGACAGTCCGCTGTGCATCGACTATTATGCTTCTTCTAGTTGGATGAGGCTACATAGTATAGACACATGTTTTATGGCATACATGAAGATACTGCATTGTGTGAAGTGGAAAGTTATGTAAGGATGTAATTATTTGTTGGTCTGTAATTGTTTTGTTTTTTCATATTTAAATATTATCTAAATTTCTATTATCTTATGTATCTTATTAGAACCTTTACATAAGATGGAAATCTTATTGCACTAGTAATTGATTTTAGCAGAGGCCTAGCGTAACTTTCCTAGAGCCTATTTAAAGCAGACATTTTGTTTGGGTTAATAAATTTCTACTTATGGCTAAAAGACACTTCGTTCAGTGTAACTCAATATTTAAAAACTTAGAATCATAGAGAAAACATAAATATGAAATTTCTCTAATTTTTGAAATGTATGTACAAATACAAAACATAAACTGAATTCAGTCACTAACAGCATCTAAAATTAAAATTGTGAATAATTAAAATAAGTTTTAAAATTGTTAGTTAAAATTTAAAAGTTGTATCTAAAAATTTTAATCCATTTTTTGGTCAAACAATGGGTATTTACAACTTATATATTATTTTTGAAATTTTGGCGAATGCGCCAGGGAAAGTTATTGAAGAATTCAAGAAAACGTATAGAAAAATAAATAACGCTATTGCATACCTTATAACTTCCGAATTTATTTAAAAACGTTTATTTAAAGGCTAAAATTACGTGTAACAGAACTAATAATAAATACTTACTTCATTTATACATCATTGAACAGTACACTAAGGTCGCGATGTACAATATTACGGAAAGTTTAGACAGTAGTACCGGGAAAAAAATTTTGACTAATAAATCAACCAAGAGAAATCGCTGGAAATAGTTTTCAAGTCCGTAGCTCTGCCGATAGAGGGCGCAATCTACATACCAAAACATAGAGGTGAATTTTTCTCAGAAATATTTCCTATTCAGGTATATCAAATAGTACAAATATGGATAGCCGGATTAAGTGCGCATAACTTTTGTTATTGACATTTTGTTCTATCTCTCGACAGAAAGGGTGGGGGAAGCCCCTAATGTCTGATCAGAAAAATACATTTTTTTAAGGTCATAAAAAACCCATAGTGTTATACCTTGTTGGAAAGGTCTTTTCATGCTTTATTTCGTGGTGAATGCGTAGTCATTTACCACAGTATGGAAACCTATAAATGGCGTTATTTCAAAATAATGCAGTTTTATGGATTTTTCTCAAAAATTTTAAATGCAATACTATATAGTTTTCTTTACATAAATGAATTCAGCACAAAAAAATTGATGATTATAGTATAAGTTTGAAATTTCTAACGAAAGTGTTGTTTATTTATTAGCGCTATTTATCCAAGTTTAGGTTGTTTCACGTGTTCTTAAAAAAGTGAAATAGCAGGAGAAAATTTTTTATGGGTTAGTTTGAAGAGCATAAAAATAACTACATTTTGACGTTAAAAAAACCAGTATAGTAAAATTTCATAAAGCTATTCTACTAGTACAGTAATTATTTCTGTACCAGTAATTCTGTCTAACGTAAATGAAAATAATTTAATATGAAACTATGAATAACTAGATATCATTCCGACTCTTTGAGACTCAGTTTCGGTTTCGCAATTATTTTCCAACCATTTTATTTGCTTTGGCTTTGATTAATAATTATGTAGTACCTACATCACTTTTAGTTATTCCCTATATCACTTGTTCTACGATTAATAGAATGACGTCACACAAAGAAAACGAGCCCCCTTCGTTAGTTTTCGTATTGAAATCTTTATTTAAATTGTAATTATTTTATTTCACTGGTAACTAAACAAAAATAGTCATTAGAGATTTTAGTAACTAAAAACCAGTCTATAAAAAAATTTATAAACTGCAACCATCGGACAAAGAATATCAGGATTATACAAACGAAATGAAATTGATAAACGGCAACCCAGCGTTGCAAAAACACCGCTGATGTAGGTTTCTCAAAAGCGACAACGCACTTTATCTGATAACGTATCCCAACCGATTTATTACCATTTAAGCGGACAATATATCACCGCTAAGTAAATCATTAAGGCCTTCTAATTTAATCTGAAATGTCCATTAAACTCGCGTTATAATAGTAATCTCGGTATTTATGATTTATCGGTTACGGACGGGTTATTAATATCGTATTGTAGAAGTGAAAGTAAGAACAATAGATAAACATAACACGAAGGAAAAAAACGGTATATAATTATAGCGATTTATTTGTTGTCTGCAGAATGGCCTCTGACATGTCTTTGGCAAGCCGGATTATGTTACACGATATAAAAAAATATGTTCCATACGATCAGCAATCAAGATATCTAGGTTATAAAATGTCTAGGTTAATACACTGCAAAAAATAATCTTTAAGAAATCAATTCAACTTTTTTTTCAACACAACCACGCATTATAAATGTCTGAAATATCGAACACCTCGCACATGTCTTACAGTGCTATTCTATCGTTCTTATTTAAAGAGTTTTGAATGACATTGTAATTATTGTCCAATTTTTTTCCTTTCTCGCATACAATTTCATGCAAACTTGGGCCCTAAGCATTATTATGAGCATTATGATAATTTGTAATACCATCTCTTGTAAAACCAGCTTCTTTAATAAATAAAATATTATTAGTAAATTCGTTATTCTCATTTTATTTTTCCAAAATGCTTTTACAGAGCCGAAAAAAAAAATATTATGGTGAAAAATGAAACATACTTGCTTTAAACAATTTTCGTTACAATTCGTAACACCATAATTACTAACGGCATTTATTTGAAGCATGGCACCTTGATTGATTAATAGTTATAAACAAAACAAATTTTAAGTTGAATTGCCCTCTAACGGCGCATAATAAAAGTTTTCTCTGACTGTTCCAATAGAACTTGATCTACATATAGACCAAGCAAATTAAGTTTTTACTCGAAAAAAAGTCCTATCCTAATTTTTCATTTCCACAGTGGACAGATGTACAAATTTTGTAAGAGTCTGTACAATAAAGTTTTTTAACCATGAAAAAAACGTAACATCGGATATTGACATGCCCCTGGTATTATGCATCGTTCAGAACTAGTTGAATTCACATTGTTTCCTGTACAGTGGGCCGAGTGGTTCAACGCTCGCGGGGGTAGCCAATGATAAATTACCACTTAATAAATTAATAGATGCACCGCCATAAATTCAGTGGTATGATATATTTACATCTGCCGGTAGATTTATATGAGGTAGCAATCCCATCAGGCTTTAAATATATCCACGCTCCGTACCAGGTCTTAGCGGTAGTGCAAGTCACAATTGTGACAGAAAGAGCGTAGGTACAAAAGAAATACGCCTGGTTCATTATGTTTTCCGGCGTCATCCGATTAGCTTAACGCTAGATTTGGTTTGGACAATAAGCACCTTAGTTTTTTTAAGTATTTACCGGGTAATCGCGCAACCGGTGGTAAAAGAGGAAAATAAAAAATCGAAGCGTGTTCCTAAGAAGTACAAAAATCACTTATCACAGCATGTATTCTTAAGTTTACTGACTACTCGTTCAGGACTTGGATTTGCCAGAAAATTAAACAGTTAGAAAGTGAATTGCTACACCGGTATGGAAGAATGTCGAAGAAGAAATAATATTTTATATTTTCACCAGAAAAACAAGAGAAAGAAGATTAAGAATACATTGTGAGACATATTCACAATTTTTTTATGAAGATTGCTGCCAAAGCAACAGTTTTGCAAAAATTCTGCAGAGAGTGGCAAAATACTTAAAACTACCAATTATATTGGCCATTGCTTGAGGAGGACGTCTGCCATCTTCCTTGCTGACAGTGGAGTCGATATTCAAACACTTAAAAGACATGGAGGATGGCAGACTAGTGTTGCTGAAGGGTATGTCGAGCAAAGCATCGTCAATAAGTAGAAAATTTCGAAAAGTATATTATATCAGCAAGAACTAATGACATCTCAAGATCATTTATGAATGCAGATAGAGAATCATAATTGTTTTCAGGAAGAACAAGTAGAATTGAATAAATTTCGTGTTGTTCCAAAAAATTATTAGACCAGCGTATTTGGCGTCCTTAAAAACCCCGGAATACCAAATTTGATAAAAATATTTCGCACCGTTTGGAAATTTTTGTAAAAATTCTATTTAAAAAATTTTATTTTGTCGCTCTGTATCTCGAAAATAAGAGGAAATAGACATATAGTTCATAGGACAAAAAATTCTTATTTTTTGTCGTAGTATCACCCCCTGAATTTACGGGAGGTCTTTTTGAAACACCCTGTATAGTAAAGTGACAAAATAGCACATATCAGCCAAAATGCGAAGGAATTTAAAAAACGCCTACTTTCTATTATCGTGTGTTGTTCACAGTAACCCTATAGGTACACCCAAGAATTTTTGCACGTTGTTTTCTGATGTAATCCTGCCATCGATTAAAATAAGAGGCGAGATCATTTTTCAAACTCGTGTGACACCGAACAAATGGCCATTGCCACAACCGGCTCAACTTTTTTTCATCGGATCGTATCACATAAGTGTCGTATACAAGACCTAATGCCATATTTCCGGTTCTAGTTGTTATATCTGGAATTAAATCTGATATTGATTGGGACAGTGATAAATTGAGGGCTACAATTGTACAAGGTCCTGTGCGCGGTGACCTATGAAAGCGGTGGCACTTTTAACGGATGACTTCATTAAAAAATGGCGCCCATTGTGCGTTCCCGGGTCATTTCCGGTCATAAGATTTTTTTTATTCGGTTAAATTACCTTTAATTCGCTTTGATGTACCTGGAATTAGGCAGTATTTGTGTCACGACGATTTAGAGTATTTCGTGGAATTAATCAGTCGTAATAGAAGATGGAATGTTATTTATGCAGATTTGAACGTCGCTCATAATAAGCAATACGACAGCTGTCTCTATTTCTATTAATTGAATATTTCAGGAAAATTATCAAGATATGATTTTTTGCATTTCTTATGAATATTCTCAACATATTCATTTGTTACCGAGCTGAGTTTAATTGCAGAAAAACAGTTCCATCCTCTCTTTTCTTTTATCGTCATTCATAAATTTCACTGAAATTGTTTAAACCTTTTTCGCGAACTGGAAAAATGCTTAAAATCAAGTTATTTCGTGTAATAGCTATTTTAGAAGCAACTGATGTTCAAAAAAACCAGTTTAATTATAACTTCATGTTTAGAAATGAACACCCTGTACAGGGTGTCCCAAAGTTCCCATAATTTTTTTATTTTCCGAATTTTGAAAAAGTTTTTCAAACGGACATTAGCGATTACAAATTTACGCCATATAAACAGATTTTTACTGTCGTTTTTGTTATAGGCCCGAGACACGAGCTTTGGGACACCCTGTACATAAGAAACATTATTGATAAGCAGTTCTTCAATTTTTTAAGTTGTTTCATATAATTTTACAAATTTATAAAATGGTTGTGACTATCATTTTCTTAACCTGGCAACCAGTCAACTTTTCTACGTTAAATCGCACATTTAATCACACTCGGAAATAACGACAAAACTCGTTTCTATCATATTTCATGTCTGACGCGTTATTAATTACCATTACCTCATGCATCGATATAAAACGCAGACCCGCATCTTCAGCTATAAATTACAAGTTAAAAAAGTGCATCAGCTTATATTTCATCGACCCACATATTTCCCATAATAGGGTTTGTTCGGCCATTCCATCTATTATGCGAGCAAAATCGAAGCGTAAATACAAAAGTCGAGGAGACAATTCAAAGTCACAAGAACACAAAAAGAAGTTTGTCCGATAGTAGTTATTTCAAGGCAGGTAACACCAGGACTGGTTCCCTGACGCCCACGCGACGTCGGTCAGTTGGTCTCTTGGTTACTGGAACGCGCATACCGAGGATTGTTTCGTTTTCGCAGGTCACACCTTTTACGACTTCAAAAGGAAGAATAACCAAAAATAGAACAAAAAAGATAAATAAGTGCTTCAGGAACATAAATATCAAGAAGCAGAAATATCAGAACAATTATATAACTCGGAGAGAATATTTTTTTTACCACAATGATACGAAGAAATAGTTTTGGGACCGCTGACCGTATTTATGAATTTTTTCTTAGATCCAGCTAAAATAGTCCAAGAAACAACGAGTAACTTGGTTCAGATATTGGAAACGATATATTAGGTTCATTAAAAAATGTTCATTAGGAAAATATGTAGTTTGATTCAGTGAATATTGCTATCCTGAGTTTTTTTTATAAAAAAATTTCAATCAGCATGGATTTCGTATAGACAAATCTATACAAGTTATACATTCACTATATGAGAAAATTTTAAACCTTTTAGAAGACGGCGAATGTCCTGATTGTGTTAATAATGCAATTTTAATATCGAAATTAAATAACTACGGTATTCGAGGACCCGCATTAAATTGGATCATGACTTCTATTGAAAATAGGAAGCAATTTGTAAGTATAAATTTTATTAATCAGAATGTTTGTGGCAAATATAACTCGCAATGCTGTTTGGTAACGTTGGGTGTACCTCAGGGATCTGTTTTAGGCCCTGTGTTATTTTTACTATATACAAATGATATCGATACTCATTTTACTATGTACGCTGATGATACGTCTTTAGTAATGTCTAATGTCAAATCGAACCCTAAACTTGAATGTGATATTGAAAAAACACAAGTATTTATATTAATAGTACTTCTCTACCTACTGATACTGTGACCGTAACATTTTTAGGTCTACATTTGGACACAAACATTAACTGGAAAGTAACTGTAAAAATATAATATCAAAGTTGTCTTCAATGACTTAATTTATTTCGAAATATTAAAACAGTCCTCAGTACCGATCAACTCCTCTGTTTATACTATGCCCAGATTGAATCTCGGTTGAGGTTGGTGCTTGTTTCTGGGGTAACTCAACTCTTTCCCTTGTTTTTATTGGGCAGAAACTTGTTTTAAGATGTATGTTTGGTGTTTTAAGTACTTATTCTTGTAGAAATATATTTAAACAGTACAGAATTTGACATCTGCAGTCACTTTGCCGGGTATTGATATTTTTGGAATATGTATGTACATATTCAAACACAAAAGCAAATTTGTGATAAATAACGAGTATCACAATGTCAGTACCAGACAAAAATTTTCGGGTACCATTTACACAATTAAATATATGTAACTACCCATTCTCCAAATTTTTTATGGCCTAAAATATTTAATTGTTTACTTGTTAAACTAAAGAGTATTTAAGACAACATTAAAACAATATTTATAAAATAAATGTTTATATTTCGTATTAGAATTGTACGCTTCTATGAGATTTATATATTTATGTTTCTGTTTGTTAGTTTGACTATTCCTATGTTTGTTAAATCATGTCTGAGAGGAAAATAAATTATTGTTA
The DNA here is from genome assembly GCF_000390285.2 of Anoplophora glabripennis. Taxonomy (NCBI): domain Eukaryota; kingdom Metazoa; phylum Arthropoda; class Insecta; order Coleoptera; family Cerambycidae; genus Anoplophora; species Anoplophora glabripennis. The sequence goes on from NW_019416568.1 coordinate 961,816, forward strand.
TTATTATCTATTATTATTATTGTGTCTAAAAAAAGTGGGCCGTTTCTACTACATACCCTACAAAAGGACGTTTCATCTTTCTATTTTGAACTTTTTTAATACTCTAAAAAATTTGTACGACAATGTACAAGACTTTCTCAACACCGCAAGTATGCCACCCCAACTTGTACCTGATTCAACTAATGATGAGTTATACGAGAAGGCCTTAATATAAGAATTGTAGAGGTGTCAACAGACGCGCAGTGGATCTTCATTCTACGCCATTATTAATATTGTCTCTCGCCGCTTGAACAACAACACTTTTAATAATTTATGAAACTTAGAATCCATTAATAATAACCGCCCGATGATATATACACGTCGCTGAAAGAAATGTAAAACGGAGATACAACTGTGTCGCGGCAAACGGCAATTTTAAGATGGAGGATAATATATTTTACAATTACACAGAATGTCTCCATGTACTACTCCTTCCAATTTTTTTTAAAACGAATATTTCAGAACTGCCTAATGACAATCAAGTCAAAATGGATTTTCAATGCTCCTTAGTTTTCAAATTATAGCAAAAAATTAATTTATGTGTATTTGTTGATATTAGTCGGTAGTAGCAGTAGTGACAACTCCTATTTCTTGTCGTTTCTAGAGACATATCTGTCTCTTTTCTTCAGCAGAAACTCTGAAACTTTAGTTTCTACTGTAAAACTAGAAGAAAGTACAATCATAATGTAGTTACATACATATGAAGTTTTATTTCGGCCACAGCCAAATAAATCATCCTCTAAGATCTAACTCCAATTTCACAACTTCAGTGTTTTCCTTTCGAAATGTGGTAAACGTAATTGTTTATAAAACAACCGATTTTGGTTTAGACCGACGTCATCAAGTCATCCATTTTTCAGCTTTCGTTGCTTACATTACAACGACTGTGACTATCCGGCTGAACTTATACAGGGTGACATAGAAAAAAGTACATTGCATAGTGTCATACAATAGAGGACACTAAAACAAGAAAAAAAGTTCCTATGAACATGGGTCCGCAAGGCCTTCGGTTAAAGGATACGGGGTGTTGAATTTTAATTTTTTTTTATTTGCAAAAACAATGAACTTAATCAAGAACACAAAATACCTCTAACAATTATTATATTAGTTTGACAAGTGTCATTATGACACATTATTTAATTGTTATTTATCATTGTTTTTGCAAATGTTACTTTGGCGCTTTTTGAATAATTTGCGTGCATTGTCGGCTTTTGTACTGGAACCATTGCTTCTAGCGACTTGGACAAGGTATACCTTTCTTACGTATAAAGAAGGAATAACAAATTTTTTTCAGTCGAAAATGACATACAGTGTATAGCAAAAAAGTTAGGACCGATTCAATAGATATGGAACCCTGTATGTAGCGCCCTCTATCAGTAATCACAAAACTAAGATCATATTTGAATTTAGCATGATAAAAAAAACCCTGTATACCACATTTTATCCATTTCTTGCGTCTCTGGCTAAAGATATTCAAAAAAAAACCCAAACAAAAATAAAATTCAACACCCCGTATCTTTTAACCGAAGGCCTTGCAGACCCATGTTTATAGGAACTTTTTTTCTTATTTTAGTGTCCTCTATTGTGTGGCACTATGCAATGTACTTTTTTCTATGTCACCCTGTATAATGACATTTTACTTATGCGTATAAACTTCGAATTTAATAGGCGTGTAGTGTCCACACTGTTACACATTATACGGTAATTATATTTCCTTAATTTTATTAAAGGCAATAACGTAGGCTGCTTTATGATAGTATTAACGGAATTTATGTAAAAGGTGATAATTATACTGCAGTTACGTCTGCGTGTGTACGTTTATAGGTTTCATAACATTATTTACCGGTAATAAATATTAATATATTGTGAAATGAAATGGTGTAGATCCCTCATAACCCAATTTCCGAATTGCCAATAGTACATTTCGCTCAGAACGACCAAACAAGACCATTGCAACCGATATCGATTAACAACCTGCATAATTTTTACGCGAGTGTAAACATCATTTACATCATCATGTAAATAGAACATCGTCCTTGTGATTTGAAGAGAAATATCCTGAAGTAGTAGAGGTAGATTGTTCTCCAAAAACGCCAAAAAAGAAATGTGGTTCGATAACTTTATTGATAATTATTCCAGTCCAAACGTTTATGGAGAATCTTCTCTGAAAACGTGATTCTCGAATAGCATGAGGGTGTTGGATTGCCCGCATATGATCGTTGTGGAAATTGTTTATTCCATCTCTTGTAAATGTAGATGACTCTTTGGGGAAGAGAATAATGTAATTTATTCTTTAGCAACTACCCATACGTTCTGGTAACCCGATATTTCAAGAACCGTTGGAAAATCGGGAAAGTGGATAGAATCATTCGAATTAGTGACTCAAACTGGAAGTATTGCTTATACCGGAAAAGAGAATTTTGAAACATTTCTTAAAATTGATCAGAAAACGGAAACACACCTGGTCGTTCAAACACCATGTTTTGGGTAAATATTTGAAATGAAATAGACGGATATGTCCCTTGTTATAATAGAAACAATATTGACAGACTTAATTTTTTTCGTCTATTAAGAGTACCGATACATACGAGTGTGGTGAACAGCTATGCGGATATTGCTGTTGATAAATGGTATTGTGTGAATAACCTGAAGTGTAACCAATGAATTAATTCTTCAATATAGAACAATACACGATTGTAGCAGCAACACATTTCAGTCATTGACTTTGAATAATCTTATTATTTACAGTCAGGTATTGCTGGCAGATATATACGTTATAAAATCATAATAGGTATATGATTTACTTTTGCGTAGATGATATGTGCGCAAAACAAAATGAAAAATATGCTTTTATTCATTTAAAGTAAAATTACAATACGAGGAAAACTAATTCTTCTCCAGATGTGTTTCAAAAAATTTCGCAGTACTTAACTAATTTCATTTCAGAAAATATAATTTAAATTTCTGACTAGTACCTACAATGTTCTTCCTATTGTATTCCTGCGGCGTATTACTTTCTCGAAAACAACGATAATCTCCGTTTCTGATTCACGTTACACAAATAAATGTCTCCGTCATTACCGGTATTAGCTATTAAAATCTCAACGAGCAAATAATGCTTCCTTTGGAGGACTGAAACGTCCATTAAAAATGTTTAAATAAAACATAATCAAATTTTTATGCCTCCATAAATTCACCGTTACTGTTCTCTTAAAAAAAAAGATGCGTGGGCTGGTTATTATTCAAAATTTTAAGTGCCTCGTCTGCTTTATGTATATTCGACCGTTCACACGGGTTTAATATAATTATGAGACAGTTTCTTAACCTTCCAAGCATTTTTTTAATTCTTCAGCACGTTTCCAATTAAAGAAAAACTATATCAGAAGAAAATAATATACTTATTACGCAAATATGACTAAAATATGCAAAACAATGTTTGAATTTCGCTGTAAGGAATTTTAAAAATTGATTAATTAAAATACACGGAAGGTAACCCGAATTTTAACTACAAAAATTCATTACAAACGTTTGTGGTTTTTTCTTTCAAATGATTAATATCTCCCGAAGGTGTTTTGTAAACCTTATTTTTTAAAACCCCCCATAAAAAATCGAGGGGTGTTAGATTTGGTGACTTTCCGGGCCACTGAATAGGTCCACTCACGCTGTCCAATGTATGTTCATAAAAATAAGGCTCAATTAAATGCCTACTGATGATGCCGCACCATACATTTACTCAAATGTATTTAATACAATATATCTTCTTTTCCTTTGAAGCAATAATATAAATAGCACATGATTAATTCTATTTATCATACATTCTACGTATTAATTATGTAAATTTGTCAACAAACCAGCAGTATAGACAGCATAGTAACGAAAACAAACGATTATTTATATTGCTGTAATTGGTTAATTTATTACTTTTATAATAGTGTGTAGGTAGACCCGATAATTTTTCTTCTGAGCTAGCTAACGCAGTCAATATCTTTTGAGTTTGAAGAAAATATTACATAACAGATATATATATGCATAATAACAAATAAAATAAATACCAGGTCTGTTCAGAAAATAACCGACCTTTTACTAACCCAAGTCCCTACAGTCCCTGGATCATGGCTTTCATGCCGTTACGGTGCGAAAGCGGGCCCCTCGAAATAAAGCATGGCATGATATTTTTGAAATTGACGAGAAATCTAATGGAGACGATGAAACTGGGTGCCAATAACCATATAGACTATGTTCTTTGCCTCAAACAATCGAACTACTGCGTAACGTGGTTATGTGAGTTATGGGGTCATGGGTTGTAGGGTTATGGGGTTAGGGGAATATATGCTTATTGGGTTAGGAGGTTTGAGGTTGAATGTATAGGATTATGGGATTGTTGTGGTTGCACAGCTCCCTTTACAGGACCGTTGTGTGTAATAGGACTTGAGAGCTTGGGTTATGAGGTGATATGGGGTTATCGGTGAAACATGACGTGATGGGGTTAAATGGATCACGGATTCAGATTCAGCGACCCCGAAAACGTATAGAGTCGACAAAAATTTTTTTGTGTGGCGGCGTAATGTATACAATTAACAATGAAGATTTTAAAAAATAAAGTTCGGTTATTTTTTGAACAGACCGCGTAACTTACAAAGATATTCTTTGGAGATATTCGTTTCACATGAATGTAGAAGATATTTCTTTTGTCGTGTAGAAAAGTGAACACAGAACAGGTACAACCTTGTAAAATTTAAAACTATTATCTGAACCTAGGAAACCATTATCTGAATCAAAAACACATGTCAGAGTGTTGAAATTAATGAAACAGAAACGAATATCCTAATAGTACAAATCGGAGGCCTCAGTGTGGCAATGTTTTGAGATCTGGCACCATTCTCTTGATCTGAAATTATCTAATAACGTAAAATGTCGCAAATCAGAAATCGCGTTGGTTAAAAAGATTTATCTACAACAAATATAAACATTATTATGTGCTTTAAGGCACTTAAGATTTCACATAAGATACCGTCCCACACAATTTCCATGTTAACTGTAAACGCATCCGCGTTAACTTAATGATTAATTGAAGTTTTTACGAGGATCTTTTTTGTAATATCATACACACTGAAAAAAAGTATTTGGATCAAATGAGCAGATAGTAAAATGGAATTATTTGCCGTAAATGTTTGCTATTCAAATGTATATATTTCCGTCAAACTATGTGAAATATTTGCTGTAATCTATCATTTTTCTTATTTATATTATTTGTAAATATATACAGGGTGTTTCAGGATTAAGTAGACAAACTTTAAGGAGATATTCCTCATAAAGAAATAAGAAAAAAATCGAGTATAATTTTTTTTCCAGAGACGCTTCATTTTCGAAATATAGGGCGTATATCAGCATATTCATTGTTCGAAAATATGGACGGCATTATTAAACTTATTTTTATTATTAGTTTGAACGCTTTATCTAATGGATAATTTATGCAACAATTCGAAAAATAACATTTAAAACGTTAAATTAACATTGCTTCAGAGCAGCCAACTCGAAAATTTTTGTTGTGGTTCATTTTAAAGTTTATCGGCAGAATCCAGAAGCACCCTTCCGAAAAATCAATTTTGCCATGAAACTATAAGAGTTAGGAAAAAAGTGAATGTACACTTTTTGTCAATAACAAACTGTTCTATCTAGAAACAGCATCATTTTTTATTTTCAGTAGGGCCGTATTATTTTTTTTATAATTTAATGAGTCTGAGCCCCCATAACTCCGCCACTGGTTGCTTGCGAAACTTCTATTTCTATAGAAAAATGGTATCTTATAAGAAGATGCGTCATGCCAAATTTGGCTTAAATAGCCTTGTTCATTTAGAAGTTGTTTAAAAAATTCGAATTTTTTTAAAAATCTTTAATTTCGAAAATGAAGCATCTCTGGAAAAAAATTTATACTTGATTTTTTTCTTATTCTTTTATGAGGAATATCTCCTTAAAGTTTGTCGACTTAATTCTGAAACACCCTGTATATAATTTATTTCAAATCTTTTATAGTTGTCAAATTTATTATCTCGGACTTTAGCTATAATATCTCCTCAGTTCATCAAAACCTGCAAACATATTTGTTTGAAAACTAATAAAAATAAATTAACGTAGATTCTTCCTTACAGCACTTCAACCTAAACACGGCATTTTAAAAACAACATACTGTTTATTTATATTTATTTATACCGATAGATTAGCTCACCCAAAAGATAAATAGTAGGTATACGTTTAGGGAGACACAAATTATTATCAAAAGGCTATATAATACAATTAATTGTAACTGTCCACTACTACTACTACAGAGATCTACAGATGTTTTATATTTTGCAGTTTATAACTGAGATATTTCCGAAATAGCAAGATAACTCCCTATTGTCTGTGATAAATATCTACGTGTTCTATTTACTTCCATAAAAATAAATTATTTAAAAAATTGTATAATAAGTAGTTACAGTCTGTAACTGAAAAGTGTTCAGTTATGCCCTCTTCCGAACAAAATCAAAATTACGCAAAGTTACACAATATTTATCATAAATGCGTAAATAATGAATCTCATTGTTTACATTCGCAAACTTCAGATAGTTCATTAGATGTGAAAAGATCACTCTATGACTCTACGTATGTTTGCGTACATCTATTCCTGATAGGTATCTACTTATGTATTTTTCTGCATTTATCTAAGAAATTACTGTGTAAGGACGTGAAAAGTAATAAACAATTAATTCTAAATTTATAGCTATGACTTTGCGTTATTGGAGGTGCCTGCAATTTTCTTTTTTCTACTTTCCTTTTGTTCCGCCATATTCAATTTATGGAACACTTTTTCACTTTCGACAATTAACACGACATATTTCGATTTCTATTTGCCCAATAAGTATCGGAAATCGAGAAAAAAAAACATGCAGTTAATAGTAACAAATAATTTTGGACGAAACAAAATTCACAAAATTTTGAAACCATAAATTTCAACCATTCACTTTGCACGAGAATTTCATGAAGATGACTTTGACCGTCGACTACAATTTTGTAAAATAACAAGTGAATGAACGAACTATTAACAATTGTGATTTGCTTCTCGAATGAGTGTTCTTTTTCTGTTATGGCACCGTCAATCGTCATAATTGTCATTAGGTACCAGTGCGATTCAATCCAAGAATATTTTATGAAAATCATACACAACATCCGGAAAAAATTAAATGTGAATGTAAATTTTTGAGGAACATTGATCCAGCGTTGACAAACATCCTACTTCCCTTCAAGATCTACGCCAAAGCATTGTCAATGAGTGCCGCCAAGTTAATGCAGAAATGTTACAAAATGTGCGTGAACGCTTTTTACAAAACTTGGCAAAGTAAAACAAACTGAAATCTAGCTGTAGACACAAAAAAGTATACTCCCTACATTTCTCCACTTTCCCCTAGGTACATTTTACCCCGACCGTGCGCAAGAAGAGACATAAAAATAGTACGAAAACAAATAAATTACCAGTGTTTTTCTCGACACCTACACATGACTAACAATGCTTTATTTGACGAATTATCTAATCTTATTATGGTTTGACCGATTTATGCCGTTTCAAAGAGGCCGAATGATAAACTGTTAAGGAAATTATGCTCTGAGTAACGTCGGTTTGTTTAATTATTGATGTTTCATTTCCAGAAAGATACTGGATTTTACGCAAATCAGACGATATGGTTTTAAAACTAGGAAACCGATATGTAATTATCTCTCTGTTTACGTCAGACAAATAACAATAGAGTGTGTTACTTCGTCACGACGATTTATCTAATGTCGACTGGTAATGATTTCACAAATGTTTTCATTTAATAAAAATATACACCGTGTCCCAAAGTGATAGAACAAAGTTAATATTTTTTTTCCAGTTAACATTTGAAAAAATCGCTGAAACAGGGCTATTGGTAAGTAGAAATTGTCACTTTTCTGCAATATTTTCTAGTTTTTAGCCATGTTTGACAGACCTATAACATTACAGACATTTTTTTTTAATAGGACGCTCTATATTTTATAGAATAAATAGTTAGCCCTTCTAAAAATTCAGCGATATAAGGTATTACCTACCTTTTTGTCATAGTTGTCAACAATTTGAGGAATTAAATGAAAACAATAATTTAGTACTACTTTTTATTTTATTACAGCAAATGTTCAAAGTGGCCCCCATTAACCATTGCACAATGCCCAATTGGGTGTTCAAAGTTATTAATTACATTTTGAATAACATTTGGCGTTATGTTTCGAACTTCTTCTCTGATACGATTTTTCAATCTTTAGAGGTATGTCCACATACACTTTGCTTTATAGATAACCCCGCAAAAAAATCTAGTGGGGTTAAGTCGGGAGAGCGTGTTGCCCATTTGAGCGGCCCTCTTTTGCCTATCCATCGATTTGGGAAAACTTCATTCAGGTAATTTCTTACATCGAGGCGAAAATGTGGATCTTGTTGGAACCAGACATTACCGCCTGCCGGCTCATTAGGGTTAGAAAAAATTAATTCCAGGGCTGTAATCAGCCGAAAACGCAAAAAAAATCTAAACAAATGTCGCCTGTCAAATTGCCCTCAAAGAAATAAGGTCCCAGTAACGGCGAGCATCACATTTTGTTGGTAATTTTCGCTTATCGTTCCTCGCCTTTCTGATCCAGGTATATCTTTTATATTTTAAGTCAAAAGTCAGTTGGCTTAAATTTAAAACAAATATTGGCATTATTTCTTGTGTAGAACTATTTGCTATACTTACTTAATGAGAATTATTTTATAATTTAGGGATTAAATAATACCTGGTATGGAAATCAAATTTTGTTCTATCCATGTAGTATTTTGATTGCACAATGTCGGTTTTATAAGCCTCGAACATATTTCGAATTCTCACCCATGTTCTCAAAAAAATTCAATAAACCTTCAAAAAGCCATTCACTGGGCATAATTCCACCAAAGCTACGAGACCATTAACAAAAAATCGCAGAAGACTTGCGTAGGAAGGCGTACAGCATAATAACAAAATTTCACCCGTGTTTAGAAATTTTCCTTAAATTCCTCTACGAAGCCCTGACTGCTGCCAAGCTCCATGAGTCGTAGCAGGCGATGTTAACAGAGCATGCTATGATCGCTAAGGACAGGTTTTTGGAAAATAAAATTATTCCAAATTTTTCGAATTTCGGACTGCAACAAATCCTTATGTTCAAAGTGAACCAGAAGGCAAATTCCCGATTCTAACGTTACATCAGTGCGGGACCCTTGCGGTCCCACCCTGAAGTGTGATCGAACGTCAACCCGAGTACCCTGCAGCTTATTAACCAGGGACTGTACACTCCAAATGTTTGCTTTTGGGTTGTTTGTGGTAGGTAAGTACATTTTCCTTCACTTTTAAAATGTCACATCCTAAAGAACTCAAAATATGACTGTATTTTTAAAACAAATAATTCCTAAGAAAAATCCAGTCCCATTTCTCAATTCATTTATTAACGCAGCTAGAAAAAGCCCTGGCAATCATTTTTTACCCGACCAATTACGCCCGGAATGCCGGTATACGTTAACGTTACGACCGTCCTGCTTCGCCAGTTAATAAACAAAAAACGAAAGCCATTATGAACCCATCACTATAAAATCCGTCCTTATGCCTGGTAGTAAATCACTGCCGTTGCCTGCCGCGATTTGCATAACGATCCGCTACGTCGCAGACGCCATCTCTTTCCGGGGCATCATCTAGCAGGCACGCAGGGCGCGTCGTAGCTAGCAGACGGCGGAACAGCTGCGAAATGACAATCGATGAATGAATGAAGCGACCGGGGTTTGATTGGACGGTAAACAGTAGCCAATGAGGAGTGTGTCGCGTAGCGTTGCTAGGAGACGGGTCGCGCGTGTGGTCTGATATCGACCGCCAGAGTGTGCTAAATACCAGAAGCTGCTCGATTCTCGTGGGTCCGTGGTTTTCAGTTGAATACCTCGGGGATCTAAGCGGGGCTCGCATTTTTTTAGGGGTACAAATGTGAGTTTCGAATTCTATAATTACTGCTAAGATTTGATTTAAGGGCAGGGCTTTGGAAAAAGGTTAAAAATCGGTCAATTTCTGTCCCACTCTGGGACTTTAAGCATCTTAAATGATTCCAGTAGTCTTTTATTTGGTAGAAATACACTTCTAAAGCTGTCATTCTGCGGATAAAATCGTCCTACGCCAACTGAGACCATACTAAGCTTTAAGTCTGTACGCTACTGTACATTGAACAAAAATGGTTCAAGCAGTATGAACGATTTTTCTTCCATCATTAGTAGGATTTCGAAAGCGAAATTTTGTAGGTACTGAGGGAAATATCGTTTAGCTATTAGTGGTTTTGATAAGAAATTTTAAGAGAAAAGATGATAAAAAGCAAAATAAATGTGCATAGAAAGTTCTGCACAAGAAATAATGCCAATCTTTATTTTAAATTTAAGCCAACTGACTTTTGACTTAGAAATTTTCACTAGATATTACCAATACAGTGTGTTCCAAGAAATTGGAAGTATAAGGGAAATGCCTGGATCAGGAAAGCGAAGAACGGTAAGCGAAAATGACTGTCAAAATGTGATGCTCGCCGTTACTGAAAATCCTCATTCATCCATTAGATCTCAGCCAACTTCAACTTGTCGAAGTCCTCAGTTCACAGAACTCTGAAGTCTCAAATGTGGCATCCTTACAAAGTTAACGTCTTACAAGAACTATGGGCAGATGACACAGACAGAAGATTACTGTTTGCGAGGAAATTAGAAATTTATTTGAAAGACAACCCAACTTAAAAAATCACATAATTTTCACTGGCGAAGCAACTTTCTGCTTGAACGGAACCGCGTGAACAGTCAAAATACTAGGTTTTAGAGAAAATATGAATTTTGTTTAATAATTTTTGGAGACACTGTATATTCCACATCGTCAATGCTCACTTTATGCTCTTTTGCTTGAACTGGCAATGTGAAGAATTCTTAAAACCTAAAATTAAAAAATATTCAAATTCTAAACTAGCCGAAAAAATAGCTTTCGTTTTTTTTATTAAATTTTTTTATTTGCTTAGCTTTTCCTATTGATAAAAAAAGAATTTTTGCAAAAAATGCGTCAAAAATGACGATCGTTTTTGGTAATCGGCAAAGAAAAATTTTCTTTTTTTCTCGTAAACCATTAAGTATCGAAAAAATGGGAAGAGTAAAAAAGTTTCTAAATGAAATGTAGTATTAAAAGCTATTTTTCTTGTTGGAATTGTCTAACGTAGAAAAAAGTTGTGAGAAAAATAAAACCAAGGGGTATTAATTTCTTTAATTCAAAGACAAACCAGAAAAAAGACTACTAAAAAATACCATGCACTAGTTATTAATATGTACCAAAATTCAAATTTCTAAGTTTAACTGTTTTCGTGAAAAAAAATAAAAGCTAATTTTTTCGGCCATTTTGAGATTTGAATCAAAATCAAAAACATATATTGGAAGTACCCCCTTAGAATCACTTTCTAAACACCTCCTTAAAATATTTGCACATCATTATGAAACACCCTGTCCTAAAGGCTTGTTAGAGTCGAAGAAAAATCTTCCGCCAAAATCCTAGAAAAGACAATTTTCGTTATTGGAAATCAGAATAGAAAACCATCTCCTTAGACATGTCTTATTTCGAACCAAAAAGTGCTAGCGAATTTTTTTGTATCTCCCTTAAGCTGATATTTTTTGGTTCTGTGAAAAGTTGTTTTTCTACACTACAAATTAGGAATTAGGTACAGTTAAAAAGCTTGGTTTCAAAATTAAATAAAAACTTATTTCGAAGATGAAAAGTTATAGGTATGATTGCATCACTTCTGCAATCGTTACACAGTTCTATGAATCAAGTTGTTATTTATCCATTTTCCGTTTAAACTTTATTAGGCCACCTCTATGAAATACCGGACTTGATAATAAATTTATAAAATATTTACAATATAACATATACGAAGGTATAATATCTAGAGATATGTACGCTTAGACGCAGACATTATTTCATATCGAATAGAGGTTTCACACCAAGACATTACAGACGTTGCGACACGTCCAGGAAATATGCGAAATATGTTATAAAGCGATCGCCAATAACTGTTATTGCGCGCACAGCAAGTCCACCCTTAGCGGTATTAGTTATATCGCGATTATTGCATATATAACACATTCACGACATGACCAGACAGAGTTATTGACTGCAATAATCACTATCCACTAGCGAACAACTTGTAAGCAAGACGCTTACACGGTGGTCCTTAATAATGTGTCGATCCACTACGGAGCCTTCAAAAATGATGACCAGTAATTATTTTATTTCCTATGCCTATTGACGCATTACTACCGCCGTTTAGTAAATGACTGAAAGAGTTTTTAAGATTTGAACAAAATTTTTTCCCAAATAGGATGATAGACTGTCACACAATAAGATGTTTTTTTCCGTCATGGGCCCATGGTCTTTTGTGTTTGACATGTATGACGACAAAAATGATTTATTTAAATCGAATTTAACCATATTAAAAAAAAACAATATTTTGCATTGAGATTTGGTACAGGTAAGATTTGGGGACGCTAAATATGTTGATTTCGAGGTTGATTTGTCAGTTTTTCATCATCTGTTAGAGATCGCTAGCCATTAATATAAGAAAAAGTTCACTGGTCTATCAATTTCCCAAAGTCCAAAAAAAAAACTTAAAAATATTTTGATTTTAGAAATTCTTTGATATTTTAGACTGGGATCAAATTAGAGAAAAATAAAAAATACTACTTTGTAGAAGAAGTTTTTTCCAATAAAAAAGATACTTTACATTTTTTTCGTCCGAGCTATGGTTTGTCTGGAAAAAATTATCATAGTCATATTCCGTATGCAATCAAGCGAATAAATTCACTCTTCAAACGTAAGAATTGTCAAACACTTAAATATTGATTACATTAATATGTAGAAATGTATATTCGATCTTAATTCAACGCAAAAAAATAAAAAAATTCAAAAATATAAATAAATTTCAAAATTTTGGAAAAAAAACAATTTTTTTTTATATTTTCGGTATGCTCAGGGTAGTAAATAGTAAATACAAGGTAATATTTACATACATCTATTACAAAATTAAAATATTTTTTGTTACAAAATCATAGTAAAAAAATTAAATTCAAAATTACATAGAATCATCGTTTTCATGTATACCTATTATATTTTCTACCTGGATAATTTCATACCTGTTGACTATTTACATTCTACTCTTTGAATATTCGTCTTCCACTTCATATTATAACAGTACCTACTTATGAACTTTTATATTTAACGATCAAAGGAGATTTACACCGAGAACCAATAATATACAAAAAAATCATTAAAAGTTAAAAACGTTCGTAACCACATGAATTTGTACTTAGAGATACATAATCTGTAATTACCCCAACATTTTAAAAAAGTTTTATTATTAGTTTAGTTTTAATAAAGTTGCAGAGGCTAATAGGTATACAGGGTGTCCCGTTCATGTTTCAAAAAAAGTGTGCAAGTTCGTCATGGAAAAATAATAGGGGTAGTTCATGTAAAGTTTTTTTCTTAGACGCCTTGTTTTCGAGATGCAATGTGTTGATGTTTTTTTTACATTTTGTGAAAAATGAGAAAATTACGTGCTCGAGTTTTGGCTCGCCCTATATTCAATTGTTGCAATAATAAAGAAATAGCACTTTCTCGTAAAACTGTACCAATATCTAAAAGTTATGCCTGCAAAAAATTATTGTTAAGTTGTTTTCTGTCTAGGATATACAGAACGGGAATGATTCTAGTATACAATCGACCATAACTTTTGAAATACCCTGCATAACATAATCAAACCTGATATTGGAAGCATGAGAGAGATGAGCTTAATCTAAATTAGAATTTGAAATAATATATAGGGTGTTCCATTTAAAAAATAATATGTTTGGTTCACAATGGTAATACGTAACACCCTGTATATATGAAAATAATTTTAAAATATCCAGTTTTAAGTTGGCTACAATTTTTGTAAATAACTTTTTTTAATATCTTCTATAACAAAGGAGATATCGTACTTCGAGACACTAATGCCGCACCCTGTATATGCATAATTTTTTATTCGCTTTTAATTGAAAAAAAAACCATACCATTGAAAAGTTTTTCCGGTAAAACCATAACTCGCACGAAAAAAGTACAGAGTAATGTTTTTTGTTAGAAAAAACTTTTTTTTTATTTTTCTCGACCTTCATCCCAGTCCAAGATATTAAAGAATTTCGAAAATAATAATGTTTTTCAAAATTTTGTTGGACATTGGGAGATCGATAAACCAATGAACTTTTTCTTTTTTCAATCTACATACTTTGAAGTACCCTACTCTTGTTAAAATTGTTGAACATGCACCGTTTTTTAGAAAAACGTAAATAATTGTCCAAAAATCAATCAGCTTCTATTCCTTAATGTACAGGGTACCCGGAAATGATGAGCCATACTTCAAGGGCAGTTTCCATGGATGAAAATAAACCGATTTATATCAAGTTACCTCTGATAGTACAGTTTTGCTTACATAAAAATTTGCAGACGTTCAAAAAAAATTTTTACATAATCTTTTTATTTTTTTTACCGTCCTCGAAAACTTACCTGTGCCAAATTTTAATTCTTTTTCGGGAAAGAGGAAAATTTAATAGAAACAAACAACTTATTTTTTTATGTTTTTCACTCATTTCTAGATCACCCTGTATAACATAACATGAACTAACAAAAGAAGAACTGGAATCCCGTCCCTAGGTTTTAAATACCGATTTTGTTTGATAAAATTTATTCTACGAGAACCCGCATTGGGACGACACAACGAAAACAACGACATTAACCCCCCGAAAATACACAGACCATGCATTATCAAATTTATACTGCGCGCGGTCATCCTGTACCGTAAACTAAATATTACACTTTACTGCCACTAAATGTCTTCCACGGAATAAAAATGTAAACTATACGCAGGTTTATAACGCGACCAATAAATTTTATATGGCCACTCTTTATGCCCTCTGAATATTTTAGTTACTGTGGCGGGTACTGAAATTTATCTTGATATCTTTACTGGGCTTCGCGTACGGCATAGTAATTCAAATGAGCCGGGATGAAGTCATGATTGTGGAGAAGACAGCTTGATTTCGTTTATATCGCAGTGGTAAAGACCATTTAACTGAATGTGAACATACGACGCTTTATTTCCCGGCAAACGCGCACACGTTTTTAAAACGATTTTCAACGTGTGATTAGTGTTACGTTAGAAAATCAACCGACCTTTTGTGGTTGGAAAATAACGAATTAATATCTAATTCTACAGTGCCAAGTTCTGAGTTAATTATACAGTACGCGCCTGGTAAGTATGGAATAAATTCAGTAAAATCGAAACGAATTTTTTTTTGGGAAAAATCCTCGAACAGGTCGATTTTTAATTTAAAAAATACATATTTTAGCATAAAAGGCGATTTTCAACCGTCATTTGTTTTCGAGTAATGACGTCATCGACATTTTTTTTTAAACAGCAATCCCCTATTTTTTTTCTTGATTCTGAAATACCGTTTCATTGACGATCCGACAGTATTAAAATGTTGCCATCTTACATAGGAAATGACGATTAAATGTTAGCAAACCCAAATCAATTAAAATAAAGCAAAAACGTTATCAAATTTAGTTTTTCGAAATGCCTGAAGCTTTTTATGGATCACGTAGGTGTAAATCTTTACAAAGTGTCACTGTCATACCGACTTTCTAAGTATTGTAAGCCATATAAAAATTATTGTTCAATTTAAAGTATTATGGCACATTTAATTGTCACACAAAGAATTGAAATTTTAATTCTTAGCGGATGCGGGGATAAGACTAGAACGCAGCACGAAGTTTGCGATTTATTTAATGGAAAACATCCAGATCGCCGTATCAGCCAATCAACAGTCAGTAAGATAGAATCTAAATTTAGAGAAACTGGCAATGTTATAGATATTCCAAAACTTGGATGTCCAAGCGTTAGTGAAAATCACAAACAGGACATTTTGATAAGTATGGTAGATAATCCTCATAATACTTCTCACGATTGGTTGCATTAAACAATGAAATTAATCAGACCACAGTGCTAGGTATCCTGAGGCAGGAAAAATATCATCCCTACAAAATTCAACTTGTGCAGGAACTCAATGAAGACGATCCCGACCGCCGCTTACACTTTTGTGAAATTATGATGGATTTATGTCAAGTAAATAGAGATTTACACCGGCAAATACTTTTTTCAGACGAGGCCACGTTTTGTCTCAATGGTACAGTGAACCGTCAAGCTTGCAGGTATTGGAGTCGAGAAAATCCTCATTGGATGGCAGAGACACATACCCAACACCCACAGAAATTAAATGTGTGGGCTGGAATAGTTCACAACAGAATAGTAGGGCCTTTCTTCTTTGAAGGAACCCTTACAGGAGGAAGATATTTAGAGTTTTTACAAAATGATCTTGTTCCAGCGCTTGCAGTAATTTTTCCTAACGATAATGACCCTGATATTCCTGATGACACCATATGGTTTCAGCAAGACCGTGCACCTCCGCACTATGCACGCCCTTTCGAGATTTTTTGGATAATTGTTTTCCTAGAAGGTGGATCGGCAGACGAGGATCGATAGAATGGCCCGCGAGATCCCCAGATCTTACACCACTGGACTATTTCTTATGGAGCTACTTAAAGTCCAAAGTGTACGTTAATAGACCGCACAATTTAGAAGAACTCCAAAATTGTATTATAGATGAAATACACAGAGTTACCCCAGAAATAATTCATAATGTACAAGAAGAATTTCTACACAGACTTGCGTATTGTCAAGTCGAATACTTAATTTAGGTAGAAAACTTAATGAATTGTATTTGCTTGACATAGGAATTGTTATTTTTTTAATGAATAAAATTTACGTTTTCTAACATTGAATCGTCATTTACTGGAAAAGTTTCCCATGTAAGATGGCAACATTTTAATACTGTTGGATCGACAATGAAACGATCTTTCAGAATCAAGAAAAAAATAGGGGGTTGCTATTTAAAAAAAATGTCGATGACGTCATTACTCGAAAACAAATGACAGTTGAAAATCACCTTTTATGCTAAAATATGTATTTTTTAAATTAAAAATCGACCTGTTCGAGGATTTTTCCGAAAAAAAATTTGTTTCGTTTTTACTGAATTTATTCCATACTTTAAGCGCGTACTATATGTTACTTATCTTACCAACAGACGTCAATATGCGATACTAGGGCAACTTGTCTTGCTTCCAGTGCTGGAGTGTCTCAGGGATTTGCGCTTGGACCAGTACTGTTCTTAATTTATGTTACTGTTTATTAGTTTGCTGGGGACACAAGTGAAAAAATTTCTTAGATGACGATATTCTTGTGTGAAATCTTGATTTATTGTAATATACGGGCAATAGAAAAATAATGCATCCTTCCTATACCATCATAACACATTTAAAGACGAATTTGCCTTCCGCAGGTACCTATTTACCAGCCGCGTTTGGCAACAACGACGCTAAATTACAGTATCGGCCGAGATTATTCAAATTTCCAAAGAAATCGCCTGAAGCCAGTCGGCTATCTGATGCGGTCTTCTGTGAGATGACGACAAAAGACTGTAATAAAGGCCTTAATAAGGTGCTTGCGGGGAAACTATTCTAAAAAATCAATATTTCTAAAACTGTGTCAGGGTCTGAAACCTGCTTCCGGCGAGTTGCCGTATATGGGAGGATCTGGCTTTCATTAATGATTGGTCATGTGTGTATTTAATACGAGTTATTATATTAATAGAGAGATTAAAGATATGTAACGCGATTGTACTTTACTGAACGCAGCATTCCTTATCTGTTGAAAAAACATATTTTTTTTCAGGTCAATGACTTCGTTATGAGACTGCAGTTCATTTAAAAAAATAGGATCCAGTTATTGTCACGACCGGCATGTACTTTTCATGTAACCATGATATATTATACACTGCAATTAAGTTTATAAACAAATAGCAATGTTATTATTACATATATGGCTTATACAGGACGAAAAATGAGGACAAAGGCTTTTAGAACAGTTCAGGATTACCTTATGTGTGAATTGACACGAAAAATATTATTTTTTTGTTTTCAGGTATAAGAAGCAAAGAAAATAAGTTCAATTTAAATCGACTAATAACAAAAGGTAATTTTTTTTATTAAAGTAATAATTAGTATAAACAAGGCGTCCATTTTTTGAGACGCACCATTATGATCTCAATTAACTTAAGAGTTACGACAGAAAAATTTTAGCATTGAATTCTGCACAATATATTGTAAGTTAAAAATTTTTAAATTTATTACCGATGTTACAAAATACATTGATTACAAATTACATTGATGTCAATAATCAAGATTTTTGGATAATTTTTTTTAATAATTTAATTTGCTTCGAGGGCATTCTAATTTTGGTAAAAAAAACTTTAGAGTGTAATAAAACAACATACCAAATTTCATTAAAATCGGTTCGATAATTTTCGCAAAATAATTTTTTGAAAAAAATTTTGAAAACATTTTAAAAATTCGAAAAAATTTTTTCGAAATTTAAAAAAAAATTATTTTGCAAAAGCTATAAAACCGATTTTAATGAAATTTGGTGTGTTGTTTTCTTATACTCTAAAGTTTTTTTTATCAAAATTAGAATGCCCTTGAAGCAATTAAAATATATTTTTTTAATTATTCAAAAAACTTTTGCCTGTTTTACATCAATTATTGCTATTTTGCAACATCGGTAATACATTTAAACATTTTTAACTTGCAGTATATTGTGCAAAATTCAATTCTAAAACTTTTTTCCTCTTCAATATTCTTCTAAAATGCATAAGTTCCAAGATATAAGTAAAAAACTCATATAAAATAGGCATTTTTTTACATTTTTTAAACATTTTTGCAATTTTGAAAATGTTCCGGACCTCACCCAGATCTAGGGATTACACTTTTATTATGTGAGTTGTACTGACGGTATTCAAGCAAAAATTAGCACAATAATTCTACATGTCTCGATGTTAATGCAATATTCTTAATTTATATCAACGATTTACTTTGTATGAATCAGTTTTATCTGTTCAATTTGCCTCTAACTCACTAACCGTAGTAATTGTTAAAACATTTTTTAGAACACTATTTAAATATTTGTTTATAATATACATTTATCCACCTACAAATTGATAGCAACTACACACAAATACATATTATGCCTGTTTCATATTCATACGCGTTATTGAATTGGCTCACGGCAGATTTAGCGGCTAATTTTCGTGCTGCTGACCCCTGTCGGCAGCGCAGCTGTTTCTAAATGCGATTTGGTATTGATTTGGTATTAATTATGGGTTATAATGACAAGGTACATTAGAACCGATGCCCTGGGCATAGCGTGAATGATTGCGTGCATACCTCACGTCCAACTATTCCCGCTTTAAAGTGACTTCCAGCACTTCCATTAACAGTTTGATTTACTAACACCGGATGGCTGTTGCCATAATAGTGGTTGGTAGTTTTTAATTAGTGTTAATTACTTCGGAGTATGCCCATAAATAAACACTATGGGGAAAAATTACCAAGTAGTAAATCATTTAATATTTTTTTAGTAAAATATACGGAGGGTTTTTTCATAATTGCCCGGAAACGAATTGCGCTTACTTCAAAGGTAGCTTCCTTGGATGAAAAACTAATTTAAACCAGTTTTAATCACGTACAGTGAATATACTTTTTATGGAATAAATAAAATGAGGTTCTATAAAACGTTATCCGTTTTTTTTCAGAATTTCTACCAATAAAAAATATAACAAAGCTTCGCCCATACCCGTAACAAAATTTGACTTCAGCAGTTTAAATGCAAGATCCGATAGCGATCCGAAAGATCGCAAATAGTGAGTGAGACTAGACTAAACGAGAAATTTATGAATGTCTACCAACGTTTTATGGATTAGCGCAAAGAAAAACACATTAAGTTGTATTCAGAGGTATTGATGGTGTATTCCTCAAACTTCCAATAATACTTTGGCATCAAATTATGGCTTTACCATTGTGCAAAACCGTACTTATCTTATCAACTTCCACGTCACCTGCTACATGGGTGTTGTATAACAATGAAAAAGTAATATTAACGATCGATAGAAGGAAGCACAAAAAACAAGCACTTAGGTAGGAAATTCTGGAAGGAAGCCTAAATAGTTAGTTGAAGATAGGCAGTTGAAGTGAGAACAGCGCGGAGTGAAAAGCAAGACGATCAGTGTAGTGTGAAAAATATAGAAGTGGAAAATTAAGTGTTTAACCGGTATTTGTTAGCAGGTAATATTCTTTAAGTACTTTGTTGTTATTTGTTCTATGTAATTTTGTGATTGTGATGGTTATAGATGTTTCATGATAATAATCCTTTGTATGTTTAGCTTCCATTGCTTTATGCTCTAGGGCATATATTTTTCTAAGGTAAAATTATTATAGTTATTATTAACGATTGCTCATTATTTATTTCATGTTAAAATATATATATGTATATATATGTTGTGTGGGCGCCCAGACATTACAATAATAACTCCTTTGTTTCACATCTAACTTGTTTTTGTCATGATTACGTTATACGTAAAATATAGATGTTTCATAATAGTAATTCTGTATATGTTTAGCCTTCATTGTCTTACGCTCAGGGGCGTATATTTCTCTATGATAAAATTGTTACAATTATTATTATAGATTGCTCATTACTTATTACATGTTAAAATATGTATATTGTCGTGACTGCCCAGATATTACATTAACGACCTCTTTGTTTCACACTTAACTTGTTTTATCATTTGTTCTTTGATTTCTTGTGCTCACTTTATGTCATACGTCTATACGAGCCTTGTTGAGTTTACTTACATTTTCGCCCGTGCGGAACGAATCTGGATTAAGCTCGATTGCCTCCCGTATGGGACTCCAGTGTTATGAAGGATCTTCCGAAATCTCAACTATAGCTGGATTGCCTCCCGTATGGGACTCCAGTACCTTCCGGCTCTGCCGGCTAACTAACCCCAAACCTCTTCAGTTTTACTTGGAAGTGTGTATGACTAATATGAGGTAACAAATGACATTTAGTGACACATTAAATGAAACAGGTCTTATTTATCATTAGCAAAGGTTCTTAATTTATGCCTTTGGTTAGCGGTTGTTTTGTATTTATATTTGGGTGGTAAGAGCAACGATCGTGGGTTTCTCTGCCATGCTCTTTCCCCACAGGAGCTCTAGGTGAGCCTGGCACTCTCATTTTATGTTAAATGTTACATGCTTAATTTGAAGACTGTTGTACGTTGTATAATAAAGTTAGGTGTATTTACTCTGCTTTTGTTTTATATAATTGAACCATACATCCCCTCTACAAAGTTAGTAGCCAGTGCCTTCCGGTCAATAAAAAAATAAATACACACAACGTAGGTAGTCCTTATGACGATCACATATTTTTGGCCACAACTAAGTTTACTTATTTTTTGTCGAACTTTGGGTGGTGTTATACTACACCATAAATAAGAAGGTAGATTGTAAGTTTGTAGCATTTTAGGTTACCTATTTGTTCATTTATTATTGTTTCAAATCGGTTATCTAATAAAAACAAGAATAATAAACCAAACATTTGTCTTTGTATGATTTCTATAAGTCACTAGTGAGTTATAAGTCATAACTTACTAGTGACTTATGACTTATAACTCACTAGTGACTTATAGGCCACATTGTTCCTTTAAAACCAATGAAATTATTGTGTCATTATTTACACCGGTTAGATTAATTAATTAATTAAGGATTAAAAGTATCAACTTTAGCTCCTAAGATTAAAAGTGAATACTTTTGTTGCTAAGATACCATTTTTTTTCTTAGTAAGGAAAATGTCAACCTTAGATACTTCTGTCAAACGTTTTGTGACGGTTGAGAAAAAGTTATTTTAAGAGGCTTTGTCTCCTCTGAAAAGTCACCACTATCTTAAATATTTATTTTGCATTATTTTAGTGTCTTGAAAAAGTGATCTGAGGTATTTACTTTTATTCTAAGGCATTTCTTGCAAATTTTCCGGGTTTTTTCTTATTATTTATGCATTCTGCCTACCATTAAAAATTCTTCTCCGAGCTTGCAAATACATTTTCGGCAAACGACAACAGTGTCGATTATAAATCGAGTCGCGATGGTTCGACCACCCACTCAAGCACCCATTAGCCGTAAATATGTTGCATCATCAATAATGGGTGTCCTTCCCTCGGCAGATTGTTTCTGCAAGTTCTGGCCAGGTGACATTTCCAGTGTGGCGTTCATTATTCATCTCCGAAGAGCAAGACAAAGTGAACGGCTTATCTCCACGGGTCTGCTTCAACAGGTGTTTGAAGAAAGAAATGTACCTTGCATTTCAAGTATCGCGATGTTACATGTTGGGAGAAATACATAGACACGCTAGGAGAGTTATAAATCTTATAGTTTTTTTCGTCGTACTCTCATCTCATCTTGATGTTGGCGTTTTATATGGCACAAAAAAAACGGTGCTAACAATATCTATTAAATTTGGCTACTTCGTATTTGGCTTCGTATGTCGGTGTTTATTGGTTTTTAATTGATGAGTTTCTTCATATCGCCGTATCAAATCTTCACCTTTAATACCAGGAAAGAGGTATAAAGACGAGGTTATAAAGATTGTGTAATGTTTAGAAGACCACCTAGAGACTTAAACTTAAGAAATTACGAAATTTATTGTACCTAGCCTGAACAAGAAGCTTTACAGTTACTCCAATCGAATTAGAGTTTAAACGTGAAAAAAATTATTAGTATTAGACGTTTTGATGAACTTTATAACGGGGAAGGGTGTGTATTATTATCAAAAAAGTAACTCGAAAGAAGTTGGCAAATTGCAAAAACATGATAATTTACTTGTTTTTTTTTCACGGAAACCTAGACGATCTCTGCGAATATTAGTTATAATTACCTACAATTTAAGGACAATTTAAGGTACCTAGAGTCATTTTTCACTAATTTTAGTTCATTCACTGAAGCATTTTGGCTACCAATTTTTTGAAATGGATTGACGTGAAATTTGAACTGCAACTAGGGAATAGCCCAAGAAACAAAAGTTATATAGTGCCGATGTGTGCTTTTACCCTAGGGGTGGATGCCATTCCTTCTGGAGTGCGGAAATTTTTTTATTAAAAATAACCTCACGATTCGATTTCGAATCTAAGACGGACGAATTCTAAACAAAAAATGTTCTATAAGAATTTTTTGTACAGTCAATACTTTTTGAGTTATTTGCGCCTAAACATGTTCGTTTTTAGCCCAAAAAATGCATGTTTTTGAGCCATTTTTCGCGAATATCTCGAAAGTTTTCGAAGATATTCGCGAAGTTTTATCAAAAAAATTATCAAGCAAAATTGAAGGTAAATAAACCAAAGATATAAAAAAATAATAGAATAAGAAATTGTAGGTTTTTTCTTACTGAACAATTTGCTTTTTTTAAATTTTTGTAGGACAAAATTTGACTGAGTTATGACCATTAGAAGCTCAAAACTAAGCTTCAAAACTGCCTTTCCTGACCCTTTTAGCTTACAAATCTAACAAACGAATGGCTCAAAAAAACTGCAAATCACAGAACTTAAAGTGCTTTAAATTCTCTACAAAATGGTTTTAAAATTACAAAAGTTATGATAAAAAAATTAATCGCATTTTTTCGGTAAAATTTTCGGAGCGGGTAAATTACCATCGTCTTTGTGTATTCTGGAGCACTTGTGAACTGATTTGAGTAAGTATTTTAATAATATTTATAATATTTGATATTAATTTAATAAAAAATATTAAGAATAAATTCAATAAAGTTAAAAAAAATTAATTATATCGTCATACTGACATATAATTTTTAGGAAATTTTTCTATAAGGGGTAGGGTTTTTTATGAAAGGTAGATCTTCCATAAGGGTTTTTTGGGCGGCTGAAAAGTTGCAATATATCATAGATCATTTGAAAACCAATAAAAAGTTTATAATTCAACATAAACATACCATTAAAACATCTCAAGCTTTCAATAATATTTTTTTATTTTATTATAAGTGATGATTTTTAAGGGTTGCAACTTTCTAATGATTCGTAAGCTTTCTAATGAATAACAGAAGAAATGCAATTGCAAATGTTGCAAATGACATTGTGAATGCATCAAAAGAATATTTTAAGCTGTTAATTTTTTTTTCAATTTTTATGGCCATGGA
Organism: Anoplophora glabripennis; assembly: GCF_000390285.2. Lineage (NCBI taxonomy): Eukaryota > Metazoa > Arthropoda > Insecta > Coleoptera > Cerambycidae > Anoplophora > Anoplophora glabripennis. The sequence continues at coordinate 986,146 of NW_019416568.1, forward strand.
AGGGTAGTTTTTAAGGATTTTTAGGGGTTGAAAAGTAATTAAATTTCATAAATTATATTAAAAAACATGAAAAGAACTTTATTCAACATATCTGAACATGAATTGAATCTTTAAAATACGTAAATCTGCGATTTTCGCATTTTTTTCGTACAAGGGTAGTTTTCACCCCCAAATAGAAAAAAGCACACGTCTAGGCAATATAACTTTTGAAGTGGAGGGTCAGATGAGCTTGTATGCAAATTTTCAGGAAAATCCATGCTATCCAAAAAAATTCGGAGTTTTTACTTTATTTTCGCCTTCAATTACTAGAAAGGTCGAACGGAAATATCAGTTTTCGAAAATTGTGCATTATTATTGCAAAAAGCGATGGATGTTGATGAAATTTATGGAAAATTCGGAAAATATTGCTGTAACTTTTCTCAAAAAAATCCAAACAAATTTTCGGTCTAATGTTACATTTTCTATAAATTATCAAACATTTAGCAATATCAAAATAGCAATCTCCTTCTTTACTTCTTTACATAGAAATAAAATATGTAAATATCATAAAATTGATAGAAATCTACACGGCGAATTGTACCATTTAATTACAGCTAGTTACACAATTAAAAAACTGTCTAACGATCGTATGGATTTATGTTTGTCATTGAGCGTTGCCCAGGGCGTCTTCCGACAGTACAGCTGTGCATAAAAATTGTTCACAAACGTGGAATTTGAATAATTATTAATCACCATTAAATTATTGGTAATTATTTATGTCATGGTAGCCACCCACAGTGATTTCATGTACGTAAGTGATCGCGAAAGGTCAAGCTGTAGCAATTAATCAATTTTTTCTGACTACCGAGTTGCCTCTACAATGCGTTCGGGAGAAGTTAGTAAGACCGATTAGTCACAAAGCAGCACTAGGAAGTTCGTTTAAGCACAAGATGGTTGTAATTTTGCTCTCTGATGTGCAACACACAAATGAGATAAAGGGGGATTATACTGAAAACTTCCAAATGGCATAATTCTCCTAACTGCTGCTCGTTCCCAGTACACTGATATTAGGAATTATCTCCAATACAGGCACACTGTATATGGTAAAGCAGAATTCCTTCTAATCACAATTTTGGTAACATATTTCACTGTTTTATCTTAAATATTCGATCAAAAAGCACTTGTTCTCCACTGAAGCGTCTTACATCTACCGAGCTCTTCTATAATTTCCAAAGCACCGAATACGAGGCGACCGATAGCCGTTAAATGTTATTAAACGTTCATAAAAACGGAAAGGAATTTAATTTGTGTTGGTGGGAAAGATTTACGTACCGATCTTAGATAATGTTGATTTTAATAGTGATTATTTTAACGTAACCTACATATAAGATTCGTATTTTACTGCTAAACACCTCGGACTGGCACTTTTATAGAGTTTTATGTACGGTAAACGTGATACCTGATACGGTTTTTCTGAGAACGACGGAATGCCCTGGAATGGCTGTATGGACTCGCATAAGATTTAGATTGCTCGATTGAGCTGTTAATTCGACGCGGTCGGCATATATGGATAAACAAACCACATATCAGTCTGTTATTATTATAATTATAGGTATATCGATCGCCGTAATAGGAAATACTGGAATATTGATAACAATTCACTATAAATCTTAATAATAATGTTTAGCTGAGGAATTAAATTGAGATCAGTGCTGGTGAGAATGAGTGAAAATTATTTTCAGTCGGCGTTTTTTCCCATTTTATTATTTGTAAGCAGACAATATCAGTTATATGAGTAATAGAGTGAAAATTTCACTCAAATTTTTTTACGCTTTTCTTTAATACCCTCTAATAGTCGTTACATCATGTAGATATAGAAAAAGAATTTAATTATTTCTAATACTAATAACATAATGACTATAACCGTTCGCAGTTCCTATAAACTCAATTATTAATGCGGCTAGAGACAATTTTGACATCGCCAGATTACAGGGATTACCTACTGGCAATACATAAGGATTACCGATTCTGATTAGCAACTTTATAGTGCGACAAGTTGGACGAATCATTAATAACCGGGTAGCTGGTTCGCGATGCGTACCAGAGGGGCAATCAATAAAAATGAGACAAACATATTACTTTGACCACTTAGACAAGTGTCATTTTAATTGGTAAGGTGATACCACGCCAATGAAAAAAGAAGAACCCGGCCGAGTAGATATCGCTTTATGATGATTACTGTAGGCATGTATAAAGCACAGGGACGTAGTAACGAAATTTTACCCAACAGACTAATGGTTTCAGATGTTTACTAGATATTATTCAACCCTGGACCGGTTCTAGTCCGCAGAGAATTGGGTCCTGTAATATCATTGGTTGAAATATAAAATATGGTCCTCTTTTTCACTTTAACGACTTACTAGTCTGTCATTTTGTGATAATCACCCTATTTTGAGATACATTCAATGAGAAATACGCTCCAAGCCCCTAGAACGAATTAAAAAAAAAACATTACGCTCGTGATAAATCAAGTGGTAGTAAAGACTTTCATTAAGGTCGACACAGATTAAATGTCGATTTAAATATCAGATTAGTAGGGCATTAAACACTGAAGGCATCACGGGTGTTATAGGATAATAATGACTACAATACAGTAAGTTCAGTATATTTATATATATTGATAAGACTACATTTTTTTTCTAGCTTGAACGAATGGTGGAAACCGCACTTATTAGCTATATTTTTCTTCATATTTACTCTAAATAACATGATTCGAAAAACCATAAATTTTCCGCAAATCAATTCTTAGACGATCCGACCCTGCCAGTGGTATCAAAAAAATCGTCAGACCGTGGAAGTCACTTTATTCGAATGATATCACAAGGATGTTCACTTGAACAGTGGCTGCGTTCATTAGTCAAGTAGACTGCGACGTGTGCGGGCACTAGATTTTAACGTCGAACACTTGCCTCCAGTGGTATGGTCAACCGTTTCAAAAAAGGCCATGAAATAATAAGTATCTTTTGTTATTGTGCCTTTTCATTGTTGGCTTACTCGAAGATTCATGTGAAAGTTAGATTTCTGTTATTTAAATAATATGGAGAAGATACGGTACGATACAAAGATTAACATGTTACGGGGTTCATTAAAAAAAAGTAGCTTGGAGGAAGACGGAATACTTCTTATAAAGTTTGATTAAAGTAAAGTGTAACAATTGTTAAATGTGCTATGTAAAGATACATTTGAATTAGTTTCCATGTATTTGGAAACAAGAATTACCTACCCCAATTCGTAAATGTGAAAGTATCTCCCGATTTGTTACTCTAGATATTTATTATGCATATAAATAAATAAAATAAATAAATAGTCACATTATATACTTTTCATTTAAGTTTAAAAAAACGTGTTTTTGTACTATTTCGAATCCCGAGGAAAACTTACGTAATAAAATTTGTGTCTAAAACAGACCATTAACTAACGACTTTCACTAAGCTCGTATCGACGAGCCTAAGTACAAATAAATTGTGTACAAAATAAATGAAGGCTTTAATGTGACATTAGCGAAAAACAAAGACATTTAAAATTGTCAATTAATTATGGTTTTGAAGTAGAAAATTATTATTGGATCTATATAAGAATATTGTAAGAGCAGGTACGCTGTTGTCAATGAAAGTAAATTATTTAGAGGCCCCTATCCGGCAAAATGAGTGGTGAATACTACTACAACGAGGAACCCGTCAGTAAATATCACAAAGGTGAGTCAAAATCTAACCTTCTTAAGGTAAGAATCGGTGCTAGACTTAAAAACCTTTTTGTTTAATGCATTAGATAAAGAAAAACACAAACAGGAATAGATTTCCCAAATTATTCACAGCGAATTTTAAGTTGACTGAATGATTAAATACACAATACCTAATTTTTTTATGAAATATATACAAAATTTCTTCTGATCAAATTATTTTCATGTCCCATTTTTATTAACAAAGGGAGTTTATTTTAATCTTCAATTAAGTCAATGTGCTTTGTAGGTACCAAAATTGAGAAAATTCTTACATTTTGAAAAATTCTCATACAGTAACAACCACAACAATACTAGTTTACCATTTATAAAGGAACCCACATAGACTTTATGAAAGTTTGGACTCGGTCAAATTGGCTGACAAAAAATCTCCACTGCGGAGACTTTTGCTAAAACAAAACCAATAACTTGCCAGTAATTGAAGGCAGCAAATTTTTTTCAGAATAAAATTGTGTCAACCTTATTTAATCTGGATTTAGACCTAGACATATACGATTTTCTTCGTATTTTACGCCTGACACGCAACGATTTATATAATTTCACTCAGACATGAAAATAAAACCAAAATCACGGGGTAAATTACCAACAAGGACTGGTACCTCAGAACGGCTTAACCGCCTTTTAAATTTCCGTTGTTGCCGACTATTTTTAATTATCCTTAATCCTTGAATATTGTATTAACCCGACCGTAGGATTAGAATTACTGTAAGCATTCAGGATAGCCAACAGTGATAATGATTAATGCACTATTTAACTGTCAGTCGAAATAGACGCGATAAATCTTGTTTTCATGTCGGTTTCCGTTGCAATTAAATCGGCTTGAAATGTCATAACGTTTAAAAACAACAATCGCGGTAATTTATTGGAGGAATGCCACCAAGTCGTCATTTTCGACGTTAAAAAAACTGCGAATAGTAATATTTGTTACATAAACCAGAACAGCCAAGTAGGTACAAGAGTACGTAAAAATTTCTAATTCCAAAGAATAATGTAAATGGTGATAATTTGTCATTTGCAGTAATTAATTGATCTGTTTGTGTAACGCGATAATTCCTCACATAGCACACTGATATTTTCAAATCCCATTTTGCGTAATTATGTGTTAATTAATTGATAATAATTATTTTGTCGGCACTACATAACACCCATTATTTATATCAATTATGTAGAAAACGACCCCCCATTGATACGGCACTGTTAGTAGAATAGGGCACCTGCATGCTATTTAAATGGCATTTAAGTCAAGCAAGGAAACTAAATTTTTCTTATAGTCCGGTCAAATTAGTCATAAAAATAGTGGTCAAATAACGAAAATTCCGACAGAGCTAAATTTTGGTGGAGACCTTGGGTACACCATTAGAAATAAAGTATCAAAAGTCCCCACCGATCCCATGTGTGCTAAAAAAGTTATTCTGGGTCAAAGGTCAAAATTTGAGGTTTTTTGGATTTTTTTTTGAAACCGGTAAGTTTTATCAAAAAGTAGCTCTAATAAAAATTATAGATCTAAAAATTATCTACAAAAAAGGTTCTTATACTTTTTTTTCTAAAAACCACCATTCCTGAGATATCGCGATTCTAAAAGTTGAAAGTGTCACGTTTTACATGATATTCACATTATATGCCACGTATATACATAATCATTCACTTAATGCAAGTAAAAATGCCTATTTGTGTCTCTTATATGTGTATACTACTATTCTGAGAATATACACTCAAAAGAAACTCAGTCCCTTAGTCAAAATGACGCAGATGTCCTTAATTGAAACAGCAATAGAACAATTTAATGCAACAAATACAACTATTGTAGTTGGTGAAGATGTTGACTTATTAATACTACTTACTGCAAAGTACTCCAATTGATAAAATTATATACTTTTTAAAACCTGGAAAGGCTCAACAGCGAACAGAAATATATTCTTCAAAAAGTTTATCTGCTTATCCAAAATGCCAAAACCATATCTGATTTTTACATGCGATAATCGGCTGCGATACTACATCAGCAATGTTCAGAAGGGGTAAAACATCAGTATTAAAATTATTTGGAAAAAAAGATTTGATTGATTGCAGAAAGTGATTCTTCGCCTCAAACAATAATCACAAAAGGAATTCGCTTTCTCCTTGCTGTTAAGGAGCTCCAAAAAAAATTGATTGTATAGAAAAATATAGACATTTAACTTCTGTAAAAAAATACACGAAACAAGAGACAAGTACAACTATCTTGTCTTCCTCCAACATCGGCTTCTGCTAATCAACACTTGTATCGAGTATACTATCAAGTTCAGACATGGCTAGGCAATCAACTGAACCCAGAAGACTGGGGTTGGAAATTAACAGATAATACTTTGGAACCGATTCAAACTTTACTTCCACCTGCTCTGGAAAAACCCGTAAACACTATTTTTTGCAATTGCAAAAAAGATTGTAGTGCTAAATGTGGCTGTAGAAGAGTAGGGTTGCTGTGTTCTCCAGCGTGTACTAATTGCCAAAGCCAGTCTGGCTCAAATGTCCAATTGAATACAACAGACAAAGATTCATGTGATTTCGATGAAGAGACAGCTGATTCATCTTCATTTGAACAATTTATGAACATCCAGCAAGAAGAAGAGGAAGAAGAAGAAGAAATCGAAGAAGATATGACTGTTGAAGTCGACTTTGAAGAAAGAAATGAAGAAATCAGAACTACAGTTAAAGTCAATAACCAATATCAATATCAATAATCATCATACAGTTAAAAGAGTATTGTCCCTGAAAATTCCGTCATAACAGTTCATGGAGTAGGCCTACCGGGGAAAACACGTTAAAAAAACTCGTCAAAGTACACTACCTCACAGGTGGTGTGGAAATGTGTGCATATCATGTAGAATGTGACTCCTTCAACTATTAGAATCACGATATCTCAGGAACGGTGATTCTTAAAAAAAAATTATAAAGACCATTTTTGTAGATAATTTTAAGATCTATATTTTTTGTCAGGGTTACTTTTTTGATGAAACATACCGTTTTCGAAAAAAATCCAGAAAACCTCAAATTTTGACCTTTGACCCCGAATAACATTTTTAACACATCGATCGATGGGGACTTTTGACACTTTATTTCTAATGGTGTACCCAAAGGTCTCCACCAAAATTTAGCTCTGTCGTAATTTTCGTTATTTGAAATGTCTATTTTGACCGGGCTATAGATCTTGCTTATGTTTATTTCCAAAATTTTATGCTCATAAACAGACAATTACTCACCGTATTGTATGGAGGTATGTATTAGTGGCAACTTTTATATTTTTCTCTGTTTTTTTGCCACCCGTGGAAAACTAATTAAAGATATTTTAAAATTTGTTTAATACGCTGTTAATTTTATACGTCCACTGGATGAATATAAGATATTATGGTTAATTCCAAATCCATTTTTTTCCAGAGTACGATATGTCTCCAAAATCAATCACAAATAAAGAAAACTATGAATCTAGAGGTCAAGACCACCGTCTTCATGGTAAGGATAAAGAATTATTCAACTACACTTGGTTTAAGCAAGAAAAAATTGATTACTCGGGCAATAAGTATAATCAGTTACTGTATTATTAGGTGTAGGATACAAGGTCAACTAATTCATAAATTAATCAGTTATTGTATTATTATATGTAGGATATAACGTCAATTTCCGCTACCACTGATAATCGTCTTCGAGTCACAACTTGAGGATCTGTTTACAAGCTTGTCCACTTTCTCGCATAGACTCTCAAAAGAATAGTTCTTGTCGAATGCATCTTTAGCCATATCGCCCAGGAATACTTGCAGGTGGGGACTCATCATCAGCTTCTTCATAGCTACGGCGAACATCCTAGGGTCCGATTCGATTATTACTCCCGACAGCCTATGCACCAGCAACTTGGAGGCAATTCCTTTATTGGTAGCCACTATCGGCTTGCCTAGACTCATTGCTTTCAGTAGAAATTCCGAATAGACGTCGTTTTTCGCTGGGTGGATCATAATGGCCGATTCCATTATAAGGGTTTTCTCGTGGATTACGGGGAGCTGCTTAAGGAAGGTGACCTGAGACGCGCATATCCTCTCTTTGGCAGCAGCCATCACTTCGTTGTAATAGAATTTCTCATCGAGGGTCTTACAGTTCCCTGCTATCACTAACTGGAATCGCTTCGTGACGCTTTTGTCGTCTATGAGCTCTAGGAGCATTTCGAAGGCGTCCAGGGCCAGCCTAAAATTAGAAGATCTTCTGAATTTACCAACAGTGAGGAATAAGATCGTATTGCTGAGCAAGTCCGGGATGATGCGCTGTATTTTTATAGCCGGTTCTTCCCACAGGCCTATGTCAATGGAAGGGTACATAATTTGGGGTTGTTTCATAAGGGACGGAAAAGATTTCTTTAATATCTCAGCAAAACCGATAGTCTCCACGATGATTTCATCTGCCAATTTAATCCACTTTGCTTCCAATAAGCTCGGGTAGATCTTGGAATGCTCGAAGCAGGCGTCCGTGATCTTCAGCTCCAGAAAATTTTCCATGTAGAACAACTTGTAGTCTGTGAGTAGATTCAAAAAATACAGCGCCCATTTGCTTACGTCTAAAACGATAATGTCCGGTTTGGGCTCGGGAGGGTAAAATATTATTCTGAACGCCATCCAGGCGGCTTTCAACGCCGACATGTTGCTCCGGAAGAGGCCCAAAACGCTGCGCGGTATCCACCATCCCGAAAATTGGACGTCTATTTTGTCTGAAAACTAACAAATCCTTATTGGATATTGTCATAGGGAAATGGGGGGTATTACTTACTGAAACGTCCGCCACATTTTCATTTTTGTCGTACTGTGAGGTGAACATGGTGACCTTATAACCAATTTTGGAAAAGGCCAGACCGAGGTTGATAACATATCGATCTGTTTTCCGTTTAATCAGTTTCTCGTGCAAAATCAATACGTGGGGCGCCGCAACCTGTGGCCTTTCTTGAACACTGTCGTCTACATCGCTGGCTGTTGCGTTCTGTTCCATCTGAGTTATGTGAATTTGAAAGTTGGACAAAAATGTGCATTTTGACGCCACTTGTCACTCCATTTTTGCCAATGTCTAAATTCAGGGCACTCTTCTAAATCCTCAATAATACCATTTAAACACTATTTTACACCTGATAGTATACATATCCTATTCTACTTTACTAAACAGCCATTCGAATAACCAAATGTATATTTCAGAGATAGAAGAGCAGTTGGAAATGGCTGAGGACCGCTGCAACACCCTGAAAGGTCAACTGGACTACATGAAACACTTGTACGGCGTCTCAAGGAAGAGCCCTAAGGTTAGGAAAATATCCAGCTTGTCGCCGGGAAAAAAGTTGTCAGGTATACCACCTTGCTTCGATGTCGGCACCCCTTTTCATCGCTCCATTTTTAGATGACAAACAGTCCGAATCCTCGACCGTAGACGAAGCTAACGAAAAAGATAGTAGAGCTTACTTGAAAAGGCAGAATTCTAACGCTATCGGTACTGACAATACCGGAGCTGCGGTCAGGACCATAAATAACATACTCAATGGCATCACCGATTCCGTGAATAGGCTCTCTGAGTTGCACGTCCAAATAGCCGAAACGCCTAGAAATAGAAAAGTACGGTCTACCGGAGCCTCACCACGTAAGCTCAAACGTTACGTAAAAAGAAAAGAGTGAACTCTACATATCTTTTCAGACCCCGTAACCGCACTGAACATAACCTCACATTCCAACAACGACTTGGTGCTATCCCAAAAGACCAGGAACAACACTGATGTAGCAGGGAATGCCCGAGATACAACTGATATTTCGGCCCCCCCAAGCAGAAAGTCGAAGATCTTCAGGAGGAAGGGCAGGGATAATAAGCTACTAAACAGAAAGCCGTTGTCTTCCCAGCAATCCATCAAAAAGAATAACAGGCTCGATAAGAAGACCAGAAGCTATTCTACGAAGACCTCCATGCTTGATAAAAGTGCTACTACGATCATGAAAAGGAGGGTTCTTAACAGTCTGAGGCCACAAAATGTTCAAAGTTAGTTGTGGACAGATCAAATTTGGAAGAATCAACAAATTGAGAATTGTCCTTTAAACCCATTTCAATTTTAATTGATTGTATTTTTTATTAAAGCAGATACGCCCCAACCTCACAAGCTGGTGGAGATATACCATAACATCGCGGCGAAGAACAGTGATTCAGATGAAGGCAATCCTCAAAAGTCCAAAACGAAGCGTCTGTCCCCAAGCCGTATTAGGAGGAACGCAAGCACTCGTACCTCGAAGTTCTTCGATAACGAAGTGCCTCCCATTGACATTCCAGATAAGAACGAATCTGCTATATACCAGGAAGGCGAGGGGGACGCTCCTGCTCCACCTATGGAAACCCTCCGCAGCATGGAAGCCTCCAATTTGGAGCCACTTCAAGCTCCCAGAACGGAGATCAGCTGCTACTCTAAGAACTACGAGTTGCCCACCATAGCTTCGAGGATGAAACAAGTAGCTAAGAGTTATCTTAACAGCTTCACTTTTAAGGTTTGTAATGCAATTTGAACAACACAATACTCAGTGGTATGAGAATAGAGAGTCTTTATCTTCAATTTACAGGCTATTCCATTTTGTGCGGCGATTTCTACAAGCCCGAGCCACAACATCGGCATAAACATCCAACAAGTCATGAACATTATCAAAAACAAGCAGCCAATAAAGGGGATCTCTCCCACCCTGGCGCATAACATTGGTTTGGCAGCTGAGAGACTGAACAGCAGACCTCTATCTGCCCTCATCTCTAGCATACACTCCAAGACGGGGTAACCTTGACGTCCAAAACTAACACTTTTATATTACAGAGAATTTTTCTTTTAGATATCGGATTTCGCAATGTCCGTTGTCGAGGACGTATTTCAATTATCCCCAGCTCCAAGAAATGGCCAGGGGTATACCGGAAGAGACTGCGGAGGAAATCGAGGAAGAGGTCGACTCCCCGGAAATCAAGACAATGATAATAACCGGCCCTTCTGGCGACATGGAAGTGAGGAACCGCAACGCCCCCGTGTGGGCGGCCGATCCGAACAAATCGGAGCATTGCACCTGCGTGCCACAGGGTGGGGTACAACTGCAGCAGATCGTATCTAAGTATAAGAGGCCGGTTCCGTTGCAAACCGCTAAAAGTATGGAGGTAAGGCATCTCAAAAAACAATTTCTTATGATCACGAAACTTCGTTCATATTTTGACACTCCCAGGAGTTGTTTAACCATTCACAACTGCCGAGATAGCCTACAAACCAAGCCGTTAACCAACTGTATCTGAAAACTTTCAGGTTGCTAGTCGAATATTGAGATATAATGCCCTAAATAGGAAAAAACTGCTGCCTAACAAGTCCCAGGAATCGAGGAATGGTTTCGCCGCTATCCATAGCACTAACACCATCAAGACCCCATCACAGGAAGTTCCAGAGATGAATCCCTTACACGGCAGAGAAAAGAACTTGAAAGAGGTCCTGACCAACCTTCACGACGAGTTCGAGGCGTTAAATAAGTAAAAACACGTTACTTTGACAGGAATAAGGAGTATTTAATCTGAAACATTTTAGGAAATACGAAGAACTGTCGGGTAAGGCCAGCGCAGATGACGAGGAAACTCTGAAGGAACTGGAAAAGATGGAGGCGGAACTAAGCAAGAAGGAGGAGGAAATCACCATGGTTATGACTCTATACAAGGAAGTCATTGCGTTGAAGCAACAAATAAAAAATTTGAAGGAGAAAGCCAGCCAATCTAGTGTGAACGCAAACTCGTCAGACGTTAAATTTAAGGAATACAATAACCCACAAGCTGCTTTCCACCTCACGAAACTGTTGAGGCAGATACAGCACTACCAGATGCGCTACAAAAGAGATTTTAGTGGAGTGTAAATAAAAAATTTAGTGTACGTTCGAGCTACTTTATTTTCCCTTAAAAACGTAATATATATTTTCAAAATAAAGTATAGTGACCATAATTGAAGTGCATTTGTACTATCAAAGATGATTTCTAAAAAATGTACAACTCAGTATTCAAGTCGTTTGCATTTGGCAAGCAGTCATTATTCTAATGAGCAGTGCTCGGCAATTTCTGTTTTAAACTAAATATTATTGACACTATTGTTTAAGCTCGATGACTGTAATAGAGAGTCACTTGTGCGGTCTGTCCCCAGATGACACAACGGAATACTTGGCCTATAATTTCAAACAGCTCAGTGGAAATTGCCATGCAAGACGTGTGGTTAAATTGCCAGTTGTATATTTCCAACCGTTTAAAAAAGATTATAGGTTTTCAACAAAGAAAAAGTGAATGCTCTCAAAACAGCCGAAATAGGCGAGCTGTTCCTCAGATATTTTGGAATTTCTGCAGTGCCTGATTTACAGTGGTGGTGGCCTGCAGGCTGAAAATTGGTGGGGGCCTATTGTAGAAAAAAATACCGTCGTATTTCTGTGCTAACAATTTTTGGACTTTCCTTGCAAATAAAATTGTATTTTGACAATATATTCCTATGCCTTTTCTTTATAAAATTAATAGCTTTAAAGCTTCTTTGTTAGCGTGACAGCTTATTTTAATTTAAAAAAAAATGATAACTCGAAGAAGAAGTTAAGCTTCAAGTTTAAAAACATGCACAAAAATGCAAAAAAAATTAAAAATGACTAGCGACAATGAATTTCGGGTAACAATTTTCTTTTTTTTTTCCTCTAAATGAGTTACTTCGATCGGTCTAAAGGAGCAAAGTTACAAACTGAATTTTACTTGTCAAAAACCGCGATGACTTAATGCAATCGTGTGTCCGACACGTTCCCAACTGACCCCCCCAAACAATGCAGCTCTCATCACCGTTTAGCACCCAGGTAGCCCCCGTTCGGGGGCATTTCACCCCTCAGGAACACACGCGTCGGTCGCGTGCAGCCCTGACGTCGCGCATCAATCTATATTAAAGTTAAAAGCTTCCCTAATGAATTGCGCATACCGTGCGACTTGAACGCGGTGGACGTTATGACCTACGGCCAGGTAAAGACCGACTAATGAATTCGCCTCACATCCCGACTCAAAAGATGTAAATGAAAGTTCAATGTCCAGTGACAATCTTTTTCGCAATCAAGAATATTTACGGAGATACATCTTGTCCAAAAGCTCCAGAATGCAATGTGCATTTTGAGAACTGCTGTTTTGTAGCATGAAAGAGTGGAACTAATTAAGAGAGCAGAGTTTTTAGATAGGCGCCCACCTCACTTTAGTTTTTGAATGTGTAAAATAAATACCGTTTTATTTTTTCCTTTTTTTTGCCTAAAGACATGTTTTAGGTATGCTCTCATCGGGTTAAATACATTTTTTCTATTATTTTCCGCCAGCTTATCTTGCGTGTAGATAGCCTGTTCCTACATTCATTTAATTCAACCAAGAATAAATGTGGAATCCCGAATAAAAAAAATAAGCATTATCTCTCCGTATCGTTCTCATATCCAGGTTTCTAGGCTCGTTCTCTTACATTTGTAAATTACTCCTGTACTTTGTGACTCACGCGGCACAGAAAACCTCGACAAAGTAAACTGTATTGTACCCCAGATTACCGAGCGTTTTGTATTTCACCTATGAGGATGACTCAGCTCTCTGTGCGGTTTCCTCGATGGCTATCTTCGGTCGGACAGTTCTTCACATGTGCATGTACGTGAGGTAATTTTCGTACAGCGGTCTGCGGTAGAATGACAAGTTCCCAGTGGAAGTTTACTCATTGCCGAGCAATTTGCTAGTTTCCGTATAAAACTTATTCTTGAGCTGGACAGCATTTGTTAAGGAAAAAAATCAAATAAGCTCTCAAAACATAAGAAGGAACTTTTTATCGAGAAATTGTTGAAGAATGTCGTCAAATAACGACCGAAATACTTCGAAATGTTCGTTCAGAACTGGAGTAAAGATTTTATTATTATTGTGTGGAAGTGGAGTCTAACCAATTTAAACATTTAATAAAATAACATTCATGCATTGATATTTTGTCTTATTCTTTAAGTGATGATTTTATTGTCATATCCAAAGCAAAATTTAAAAAGTCGTATGTCGTCGTGAGCAGAATTGAAAACGCTTTAAAATAAGGTTTATAAGGCCTTGCCTAAGGGATAGTTTCCAAGACACCAAAACTTACGCCATCACATGTCTCCATTGAAAAAGAAAATCGACGTCTCAGGTTTTTTTTTTGTTTTTTAAATTCCGATATTTTCCAGGTGGGATGTTTTAATTGGAACACCCTGTATATTTCTTTACCAGTAGGCTCACCAAGACGACACTAATTGTAACAAGATTTCGCAATGTTGCCAATATAAATCGAACTAGAATTTAGTTGCTTACCAAATTATATTGTTTAAATTTAGTTGGTATCAATTGAGTTTCACGAGTTTCTGGTGAAGGTAAAATAACCTCACTTTAAATAAGGTTCGTTTGTTTATTTTTTAATAGTTAAGGGTTATAGAAAACTTAAGGAAAGTGCCATTCGTTCACATTTTTGTTTTGTTTTTTTTACAGCTACATTGATTATAATGAAAGCGTCTCCGACTTGCATATCATACATTTTTTATCATTAAAAGAATTGTTTTTTTTATTTCCACATTTTACTATGTATATTTTGAATATATAAGAAACACAAATATTGTTTATATATTTTTTTAATTTCCGCATCTACACTACGTCTTGAGTACCTATATTGATTTATATTTTGTATAATTTTTACAAAATATTATTGCTTTTGTTTACATACATTTGCTTTTCTGTCATTATCAGAAAAAATCATTAGTAAACATTTTGTATAGCAATAAGTATAGAATTTCTGTAAATGAATAAATAAAAATCCAACTATTATGTCTTTTAATTTGCATTTAATATTACTTTTCCTAAAAAAAAAATGGAGCGGTGTTATCAGCCAGGGGTTGATTGTTTGTTGTGAAATGTGAAATCATTGTCAAACTGCAATTACTAGTCCTGACCTATTCATCTGCACTGCCCTCATTTTTTTCTTCATCGACCTTTTAGTTCCTGATACCGCACAATTGTTGTTTTACCTAAGTACATTAACATTTTTAGGTATATATTAAGATAATCATTAAGGAATATTGCCACGGTAAAAAAAAATATACCTTGTGTATTCTTTCTAACCTAAAAAAAAATATTTTGGTGTTGACTGAAATATTCTCTCAATATTTCAGTCAACGTTTTTAGTGTTTAATAATTGCACCAATTCACTTACCTTTAATAAACCTATTTAGCAAAATAAACTATATAAACAATATAATACTATTATAACTTGGTAAAAGTTAGTAGTTTAGCAGATGAGATGACTTTTTGTGAATTTAAAATTAGTATTTGTGGAAAATATAATATCATGATATACAATTAATTTTACGTTACATTTACATAAAAAAACAAGAAAAAGCACCACAAAATTTTACGCTTAATTTATTATTATTGGGTGTCATTGTGCATTCATTTTATTACTTTAGTATTATTTTATTTAATGAGAACTACCTACAAAGTATTTTAAATTTTCCCGCGACAACACTGATATTAAACTGACTTTGGTAAGTAACTAGATATGTTAAGTTGGCAACGCTGCGAAATCTTGTTACAATGTGTCGTCTGCATGGAGACTAGATAGTCTCCATGGTCGTCTGGCTCACCATCCTTAAAGCTGCAACCGCGCGATTTCGTTTAAATATGCTTATATACCTTTTTAGTAGTGACGTCACATACGCCAAATAATAGGCAACATCATAGTACACATTGTCATGAAAAATTTGTCAGTATTTTTACTAAATCGATTTTCGACCTTATGTACTTTGGAAATAAATGCTAAAAAATGTCTTCTTTGTCATGATCTTAAATATCGCAATATTCTGGCAATATTAAAAATATTTAAGAAGTTTCAAACACCCAAGTGACAAACTAAAAGAATTATAGCATTTATATATTTAAATTTACAGAACAATATTGACTTTTATAGTAATTAATAAATTAAAACTATACATCAATGTTACTGAGCATGCGCATTAAAGGTAATTTCATGTAAGCGAAGTCGCCTCGCAACGCAACAGGAAATCATTGAAGGAAAGTTTGGTTATGGTTAAGAGTACGTCTATAATAAACCACTTGAAGAAAAAAACACTCGATAAACACAGACACAGTAAAACACCAAGAAAAACAATAACAAACGTAGTAGAACTAGAAATTGTCAAGATTAAACAAAACAAGACCAAATACGCTAATGATGATAGCGACAACATATCAACAAGAGCTCACCTGCGTAGGAGGCTATTCTTTCCGATCATGCGCATTAGGAACAACACGGCTAATGTTTAATTTTTACTTTATTTAAATTTCGTAATGTTCTTCTATATCGTTTTTTGTAAGTTTTAAGCACATTAGTGTATCTATTTTACGAAACACGTGTTGGTTGTTCTTAAATACTTCCAAATCCTTGTAAAAATAAATTAATTTGAAGTTTTTTTTATAGTATCTATGTAAATAGTACACAAGGGTCAGATTCGATATGTACAATTTCAACCAGAGAAAACTATCAGTGTTGTTCCTGGAATATATTTCAATGTACTGAAATCAGTGATACCAATGTACTGATTTGAAACAAATTGTACTGACGCGGGAAATTCAAAATTTTAAAAAATCAATACTTGAATAGTATGTGTGTAACACTTATAAAACGTCGAATCAGATTCCTATGTAAAAAGAAACACAATAATGACAATAACTTTTTAATATCTATGTGTACATTGTACAATTCTACAAAATGGTATAGTAGCGGCAGGAATTTAAACAATACACTTCATATTATGAACAAATAAATGTCATATTTTTATGAAAATATAAAAGAAATTGCAACTGAAAATAATTAAACTATATATATCATTAAATGTTTAGGTACATTAAATTACAAAAAGGATTTTTTTAAACGTGGCAAGACTGAAAATTATGCTGACAATAAAACAATTGCGTGACGTCATTCATATTTATTAACATTTTAAAAATTAAGCAGCCAACCCGGCAAGGTACTGAAAATCACTATCAGTGTACTGATGTACTGCAAAATGGTTAATTGTACTGATTTCAGTCCATTTGTACCGACAGGAACAACACTGAAAACTATACCAACTGGTGTTCTCTGATTTCAACTATGACAATTTGTTGTGGTTTGCCAAATATGTGACGTCACACTAAAATAGCGATACAAATGCTGCCCTCTGTTTGACAAAAGCTGAAGCTGACTTCAGTGCGTTCAGAATTCTGTACAATGAAACGTCATTTTGAGAACACAGGACAGTCTTAGCCCAAAATGATTTACTTAAATAACACTGAAACCACGACCCAAGTGACGTATCAGTATGAAATTTTTCGTCAAACCAGCGGATTAATTAAAATAAGTAAATTCAATATGGTTATAATAAAATATTATCATGTCTTTTATGTCTCGAATCCTACAGCTGTTTTTTCACTTTCTTGCCGTGTTTTTATCAAAATAAATTCATGTCGTAAGAAAAAATTGAACCCCCTCTCCCCCTTAAAAATCTTACGTAATGTATGGATGGCCCCTAAATTAAAATGAAAGTTGAAGATATGGAAAATAAAAATGAGATGGTAATTAAACTACAGGATACTAAAAATGATTTAAAACGTTCTTTTTCAATTATTTCAATTCATTTCGTAAGAAATAATATGTTATTCTGAGAGAGATCAGCAAGTGTCAGTAATGATAGATTTTTCTTAAAGAACCAATCATGCAATTGGTAAAAACAAGTTTTTCAAAAATTTCTATCCAAATATCAGAATACTTACAATAGAGGGACCCTACGACCTGTACTGTAAATTATTTTGAAAAAACAACAAATTGGTTCCTTACTTAAAAAATTATTTCAAAAATTGTGTTCATAATAAATAAAAATTTTCACAACTGTATGAAACTATGAGAGATTTTTTAAATGAAATTACAGTTTATCATACTATATTTCTTTTTTACTATCTCAAATAAGGAGATTTATAATAATATATATATAGGGTGATTCAGAACTTATCCAAAAAAAAATTCTGGATGTACAGGGGACCCTTACAAATACAATTTTGTAAAGAAAAAATCAAAAAGGTCAAATCGAAATTGATTTAAAAATATACTTCTACACGGCACTGGAAACTGGTCCACTGTAAAACCTGACCTCGCACAATGCGACCGGTATGGTGGCGTGATAAAAACGGACAAAAACTTTCACAAGGAAAGAAATATGTAAATAGAATTTTATCGCACCTATTTTATATCGGCAAATTCAAATGATTTTACCTTTATTAATTATTAATAAAATTAATTTGTGTTTTTAAATAATAAAATCATTTGACATACTGATGCTGCAACAGCAATTGTTCAAAATTTTATCCACTCACGTAAACACATTTGGGTCCGTCTTACTCACTTTCTATGAACTAACACAAATGATGTCTTGCTTCACCATAACACCAATACTTCACCATAATACAAATGTTGTCTTGCTTCACCATAAATTAAAACAATATCCATCAACTCTGAGTTGCTATACACGCAAGCCATTTTTGACACTAACTACTAAAAAACTGATGTAAATACCACAGATAACAGGTAAAACTACTGCAACGACGGATTTCAGTATTAGGAGTCACATGGCTCTCCACGCTTATTGCGAATGACGCTAGAGACTACAGTTGTCCAGCTATGTAGTAGTTTAATGTGCTATAACTTCAACAATTTTTTTCCCAGTAACTATAAGGATTTTACAAAAATTTTTTTTACAATATTGACTCCATTTCTCATGCCGCATCTATTCCCAAATTTTTTTGGACTAGTTGTGAATCACCCTGTATAAATGATTTAATTTAAAAGCTACTTATTAATTATACTCAAATATTGTATAGAATTTAAAGACACTTAGATTTGTAAAATGATTTAATTTGAAATGTATTTCATTTCTGGTTCATTACAAGCCTACAAGGTTGACCTTTACCGTTACTTTTTTGTAAAAATAATAAGAATTATAATCATTATTATGTTAAAAACGACGAAAATCTAAAATATATTTAAGTTTGACCGGTTATAATCAATATTAGTCCAAAAACTTTTGAAAACGCATCATTTTGAAGGGAATATCATCTAGTTTTTTGTACAGCAATTTTTTTTGCCTACTTCTACTAAAAAAAAATTAGAATCAAAAAGGTAAAAAAAAATTTAAAAAATCCAATTTTTTGCTTTTTTCAAATTGTTTATTAACAATTTTTTGCATAAAATTTTCCTTTTAAATTTTTTAAATAAGCCATTTCGATGGGAAATTCAATTCTCTAAATATTTTTTCCTATGAACTATAGCGAAATTTTGGTTCACTTTCGAGGTACAATTAAAAAACTGAAAGGATGCATTTTCACCCCTATCTCCAATTTCCACCCTCTAATTTAATAGCACCCCGCGGTTTTTTCATCGAAAATGACCCTTTGAACGATTCATGTAATAAAATATCTTGAACCAAAATATTTCCGAGCCTTCTTAATTCATCTGATGATGTCGAAATGATTGAATTATTGCTTAACACCAAAAAAAATTCTATCTTGTTGCAAATAGTTACCTAATTATTTACAAAAAACAGAGAGTAGAATTTTGTAAGAAAAATATTGTAGTTACCTGGAATTTTTAAAAAACTGGGTTTTAAATACTTTAAGAAAATGGGTAGTTAAAATAGGATTAATTGAAGTTTCAGGTTTCAGATTCGTATATATTTTAGTAAATGAAGACAAAATATAAATAACGACAAATATAAATGAGATCATTACTTAAAACAATTGACAAATTGTTTTATCTTAAAAGCAACACAAATAAGTTCAAAATTACCCATTATGTATAAATCGTGTCAATGATCCAGTCTGTCCTCTTCCTTTTGTAATCTTCAGTCTCATACATTTCTAAAATAATTGAAAAAAATTAAATTCCATAAAGAATCTAAAATAAATTAGCTTACGAATCATAGCGGTCAGCTTAATGCAACAATGGAGGAAATCCTCCATTTCCATCTCCCCTTTTTCGTTAGCGTAGCGCAGCATAAGCATGTTCAAAATTCTATTGTTGACCCGAATCTCAGAGGCCCTTAGGGCTTCCCGCAACTCCGGTCCCGATATCGTACCTGATTGATCCAAATCAAAGTTCCTGAACGTTCCCTAAAATATTTGCTCACAGAACCGTGGTTTGGAAATAAAATCAAGCTTGCATACCCTCCATGTACCGATTTTCTCCCACAGCTGGAAAAACTCATGAAAGTTTAACTTCCCCGACTGATCCGTGTCCATCAGGGCCACCATGCTGCGGCAAACTTCCTTAGAAAACTCCTTTTTCTCTATTAAAAAGAAAATTAATGTCGGTAGGTAATTCGAGGCTTTTGCAAACATACCTTCTTTAAGAAGAAGATCCAATATACGCTTCAGCTCCACCCAACTGATGTTCTCGTCTTCTCCGGCAAAACCTTTATAAACGTGCTTGATTGCAAGATCTGCAGCTTTCGAGTCGATCGTATCTCTCAAAACCTAAGAAAATATTGGTGTAGAGGATGTTTTATATTTTCAGTATCAAAACTTACAGTGCCGTCTTCCTGGCGAATCATCCCAACCTCATCATCTTGTTCTCTAAAAATAAAGTAGTCCGCTGAATTTTGACTCAAAAATGATCATCTCACTTACATGACGGTAAATGGTACATCGGAATAGACTCTAAGAAGGAATTCGCAGTTGGTCCTCGAGTCGTCAGTGAAGGGAATAATGCAATAACTCCCGCTGGACAGCTCCACGTGTCCTGTAACTTGTTTGGCCTTTTCTATTTGACGTTCATAGACGGGTTTCCTGGATCCTAGAAAGTCACGGCTCAATCTGCCCCCGTTTACGATAGAATTTATCACCTAAAAGTCAAAAAGATTTAGGTTGTATGTCAAATAGTCAACTACAATTTGATTGTTGTAACATTCGCTTACACGATATATTGCAAAACCGATAGGAAGCTCCGGGAGTCGATGTATTCTTCTGTTTTTCTGCATTAAACCAATTAATATTACGTGTGTTTTGCTTTTGTCTGGGTCATTAATGTTTACTAAATATTGAGGGTTTCTGTAAAAATCTGAAAAAAAGACAGTGTTCAGTGTTTACCCTAAAATGAATGTGGTTATTAATCGACAGGGTAGAGTGTAACAACGCCATTACAACTAAAAAAACTTGGAAACATTGACGCTATTGGTTATTTTTTCTTCATTTTACGTGAAGACACTTATTATAAGGAAACTATACCAAATCTACATCTTCAATGAGGTTTAAAGTTGATCTAAAACATCTTTCCAATATTTAAAGTATCATAAAGCTTTTACGAATGGTTCTAGGAAAAAAATGTTACCTATTAGTGTATTTTTGTTTGTTTTTATGAGAGGAATCAAATCTAAAGGTTTGTCTTTGAACATTCCCTGTAGATATACTGCTGCAAAGTTACTATGAAAATGTCTACCATCAAATCACAATATTAGAATTTCTGATCTGAGCAAACCTTTATTGTTTGGTAACCCTCCAGACGTAACTTTGGCAACCCAGGCTCCATCTATCATGAAACTTTTCCAACGTCGTACTTCCTCCTGAGCGGTCTTCAGCGAGGCCGGATTTGGATGACAGAACTCTAAGAGCGTGTAGTTTGTGATGAAATCCTTGAACTCCATCCAGAACTCTCCATCATCTTTGACCCTAAGCAATTGTTGCTTGGTATCTTCTGGCACCAACTCCCACCTGTCCGAACTAAAAAAAATGCCAGTGTAGAGATATTTGTTTCTATTCAGGATATTCCCAAGGAAAAAATTAAACATTTACTTGTCACTCCAGTCTCCCGTCCACTCGCATTGCCCCCACGGGTTTCTGATTCTGACTAATTTGAAATCGGCAGTCCCGCTTACATCGTTAATTCTTATTACTCCAGTAATACTGTACGCGTGTCTTGTGTAAAGTCCATTAGATTGCTCACCTTCCACCTCTTTTGAATTCTAAAATATAATTACATGCAAAAGTTTTTGACACGATTTTATTATTTTTGTTAATATTTTCATCAAAATGACAAAGTATACCGCAAGGAAGGACACACACACTTTAAGGGGGTGTTTTTTTGGTAACAATAAGCATAAAATCATCACCTCCGAGATATAGGCCTTCAAATGAAGAGAAAATTTTGTTATTTTTGATATAATATAAAAAATCGCAATGTTTATGCTGCTTATTATAATGTGATGGAATATCCCCTTGAAATTTGTGCACTCTCTCATTTAATTTTCAAGATTTATACCGTTATCCCACAGCCCATATAAGACTGTGTCCTGCAGGACACTTCCATCATTTCAAAAAAATTGTAAATGTGATGTAGTTTCAAAATCTCATCATAAATTTCGGTAAGGCCTCCTGTAAGATCCTGAAGAGCTTCAGAAGTGAAACCACCCTCTATATTTTTATAGGAACCATACAGCCTGAAATTAGTGTTCGATTCACAAAATACAGTTACGGTTATATAGCAATATTTTTGTAAATTAAACTCACTTTGCACAGGCTTTTTCGAGTAATGGCGTCCAAAACTCATCTGGTCGGTTTGATTTCAAATAAATCAACTTGCCTTTGTACGTAGGAAGTCTGTCATCTATAACTATGTCTATCCACCTGCCGTACTGCCAAAATCTACATTTAATTTTAATTAATTAAAGTTTTAAGAATGAATTGTATTTATTAACAATTTTGTGGGGATTGTGAAATACAGGTGTACCGGAATAGGTGTTACAAACTTTAATAGCAGGTAGATCTCATTGAAATATTAAAAAAATTGTTCCTATGTCCAGAAATGCTTATTAAAAGTACTATGCCTCTCAAAACTATGAAGAAACTGTTGTTTTGTATTTCAGGAAAACGCAAAAAAAAACAATTGAATTATTTTTGATATAGATCCATTATTTTTATTGTAAAATTATTGTAATTAAGAAATATGTTTCTGAAGGTAGATGTCAGAGAAACACTTTCCATTCAATCTTTCACTCTTCGAAATAATCATATTGTTTGAAGGTTCCTTTAGACCAGTGCAGGAACATGTGGTCTTTGCATAACGGTGCCCCAGTCCATTTTCTTTATGGTTCACAACATTTAAATTGTACTTATTAGCACTGATGGATCGTGGAGGACCCGTGTAGCATGGCCGTCAAGTGCTCCAGAGCTTAAGCTGCTTTATTTTTATAGGACCCCCTTGAATCACTGGTTTACGCAACAGTTCTTATTGATACATTTCAGCTTCTTGCACATATTCAAATTTAAAATACTCCAAGAATATTCCACAAAGGGCGAGAAAATAAAAAAAATATATAAAAATTAACCCCCACCTTTACGCAAACTACCCTTTACACAAATTTCATCATTGCTATTTTATTACAATCATGTTCAGCAATAAAATTGATTGGTCTGTAACAAAAATTATAACAGTCGGTTATTCTATCGTTCAATAAAGGTAACCATTTCTTGGTAATATATTCGAGAAGCATATGCGTTTCATGTCATAAGTATATCCGTAGGATTTTTTTTTACTATTTGTATGAGTTCTATCTGCTGTTAAAGTTTGTAACACTTGTTGTTACCTGAAATGGAAAATGCCAGCATAGTCTTCGTGAAAACTCTGTCCGGCTGGTACTATCAAATCCATGAGTCTATGGTTCCGCACCACGTCTGCAACTGCTGCCAAGAACCAGCAGTCACCAAGATCCCCCTGATTTATATCAAATCGATCCTTGCCGTCTCTGACTAGTTTGGGGTATTCTACTATTTCCTTTAAATAATGCAATGATGCATTGAAATTAAAATATACCTCCTTAGTATTACACTTCTCAGTATAAAAAAGTCAGTATTCTTTACCTTTGGCCGCAGCCACTTGATGCTATCTCTCATTTTTGTCCAGTTATCGCCCATTTCTATCGTTTCTGGAGAGAACTGGGGGTCTTCGAATAGTGTCTGGCACTGAAGGTGGTAAGCTTTTAGCTGATTGTAGTTTTGTAGAATTCCTCTAGGTTTTAGTCCTGAATTTCTCTCACCTAACTAAATTTCCCAAAAATCTATAAGGATTTTCTTAACAAATAGTATTGGAAAATTGTACGTCAGAGACAATTATCAAGGAGTGATAGGGCTAATGTGTCGATAAAGAAAAGGAAAATGATAAAATCAAACATTTAAATGTTTTAATCTACTCTCATTTAATTCCGACATAGTAAAGGAACCATTTATAATCATTTCGGCATTGTCAATGCTGAGTTGTTAAAATCTGTTTCCGATTTTTTACCTTTATTAAATCAATACCTACTTAAAAGGACTTTGCGACGCTGTGATGAAATAATCGCTTATCAAAACTCTAATGTGAAACGTTAATAGTTAAGTACATATTTGTAATAAGACACGAAATGTTGGTTTAATATATCAGCTTAAACAATCTGTGTATTTACTTTAAAATCAAAGATTAAAAATACGTCGTTTAATCTTGTCGCACGTTTAATATTTTTTATTGAAATTTAAAGCCATAAATAGTATTGTAAGATTAACAAATTAGTAATAAAATAATTTTAAGGGGTTAGTCACTCAGTAGTACATTCCGCAACAATTTTTTTTCAAGAATGATTAGCAGATTGATTGTTTTTATTAGTTGAAATTTTTAAAAAATATGCACGAACAACTATCTAAAATTAAAGCACTCTGTACATCTTTATCTTTTGAAGAAGATTCCAATACGATACAACTACACTGACAAAAGTTGTTTTGTTAAATATACAGGGTGTCTTCTAAAAAACGCTCGGAAGCCGTCATTTATAGTCTGATTTTAAAAAACTAAAAATTATATGAAATGACTCTAAATACACTATAGAGCCTATTGGGGCGTATTTATTATTATTTATTTTTATTTTTTTGAAAAGCGATAGTCAACTCATGTTTTTTTTTATTTATCATTGTGCAGAATCCTATTCTGAATTCAACGATGTACATAAAGTCTACTTTTGAGAAACATGTATTACAGAAAAAGCATGAAAATATTAGTCAGTCCCACATTATTAGCGTCCGGTCGCTTAATTGACAACAAACATATTTTGACTGATCATGTATGCCTGGAAGACAAAAAATAATACAACAAAGCAAGTAAATGTCATTTTAGCGTTCGTGTCCCAGTTTTTTACGCATTTTACTCTTTCTGTGTCATTTACAGTAGGTTATTTATTGAAATACGCTAAACAGTGCAAAATATGAGTGATAATCAATTGACGGACATGATTCAGGTATACTTTCGGTGTAATAAAAATCGTGGTGCAGGAGTCCGCCTTTACAGAGAACTAGTTCCTCACAGAGAAGATCCAGCACCACGTAGATTTGTAAGACTTGAAGAAAATTTGAGAAACTATGGTGCTTTTAAGAAATCAAAGCGAGAGGAACGACAATTTAATGAACATCGAGTTCAATGTTCTTCTAAACGTTGAAGAAAACCCAAGAACTTCCATTTGGGGAATTTCTAACAATAGAGCATCAAAGAGAACTGTACATGCAGTATTGAAAAAGCACAAATTCAAGCCATACATCCGTCAAAAAGTAAAGGCAATAAAGGACGGCTACAATTTGTTTCTTTAGTTGTTTTGTGTTTGTTCTTTGTTTAATGTGTTTTGTGTTTAATTAATGTTACTTCGTGTTGAACTTTGTATGTATTTAATTCAATTGTTTTTCATTTAATTGATATTCATTGTATTGTTTCTTTTCTGTTAACCACAAAATTCTTTTTTGAGTTTTATTTGCTTTGCCATATTATTTTTTGTTTTCCAGACACCTCGATAATCGCGATGCTATGATAGCATTTTGGTGACACTCCCCGTATACTAACATCGTGCCAAGTAATGTCACTACTGCAAATATGGACTACTTTAAATGCCAAAATGATCAAAGGGGCTCCACAGGAGTACTGAGCCCCTACACTTTTTTCCCTATCTTAGAATGTTGAATTTAATATGCCTAATTTTACCCAAACTTATTAATTCCCGAAGTGAAGATCATCCCGATTTGAGGTCTATATACGCCACTGGTTCTGAGCTCATTGTACAATTTGATTTGTGAAAACAGAATTTTAAAATGCGTATTTTAGGCATATAAATTACTTACCATGTAAATTCTCGTAGGATCGAAACCGGTACACGTGTCACTAGAATGCTGGGTGGCAAAAAAATCCCTGGCACTGTTGAAAGCCATTTTTTGTCACAACCTGCCTCGCGAATTTGGGGAAATCAAATAACAACAGTAGTAAATCTATTATTTTGCTTTATCTTATCGGCTTATCAATGGCAAATAAGTATATATTTAAAATAAGTGGTGATAATATTGATTAATTAGTCAGAATTAGACTCAAAAGAGACATATGGTATCAGATAAGCTTGAGCTAATATTTCAAAACAAATCATTCTTTTTTTTACAAACACGGACAGTTTAAGTATCTTTCCGAAGATAAATACGGATCGCCCAAAGATAAAGTTATTAAAAAAAACGCAAAGCGATAAATGAGTAAATATTTATTTTTGGTAATAACTTTGCGAAACACTGGTAACATCTTATAATCTATGAGTAATTTCAAGTAACAACGTCGTAGAAATAACAATTTTAATGTTGCATATGGATACAAAATATATTTAATAATTAATACAAAAATATTACAATTTTTAAAAGTGCAAATAAATTAGTCGTAAAAGTATTAAAATCGTATATTTAAATTGTATATAAGTATATTTTTAAGAATACAAAGTGCACTCTAACCATTCTTCCAGTGAGAAATCGGCAATGTTAGTATTGGCCTCGTCTCTTGCTTTAAAAATATCTGAGAGCAAAACGAAACATAAAATAATAAATTTCCTTTAATTTACAGTTTATTGCAATTATTCAAAAGCCATTAAAGCATCAACACTGTATAAAGGGAGTGTTATAACAAAAAAACTCACCTATCATAGTTTTCAACTTGATGGTACACATCATAAAATCGTCGAAGTTAATTTCTCCCTTTTTATTCCCATACCTATGCATGAGTACATTTAATATCCTATTATTCAACCTGTATCCCGCGGCATTCAAAGCTTCCCTAAGTTCGAATCCACTAAATGTTCCCGATTTATCAGTGTCGTACAAAATCCACGCATTCTAAAACAATAATTAACTTACGGGCTCGAATCGAATAAATTTGATTGAATAAATATACACACCTTCCATTGTCGAAGTGACGTCCACAAGTTTCGAAACTCCTTGTAATTCAGCTTGCCAGAACGATCTATGTCTAGCATAGCGACCATACTACGGCAAATATCCTTTGAGAATCGAGACATTTGCATTTCTGTAATACACATAAAAGTAAGTAACGGCTAGAGGTGGAAAACACACTTCTTCATGCAACTATCATGCACAACGGAATACCTCCCTGGTTAATTATTTAGCATGCTCGCCCTGTTGTGGTCATGCCATGTTAAAGTTTTCAAGCTGTATAATAAAAGTCCATTATATAGTAGTTAAAAATAACAATCATGCGTTAATTTGTTAGTAGAAAAAGGATTAATCCTAGCATGCACTGTTTAATGTCGACACGTACCGGAGAAACTTGTACATAACGGTGTATTTTGTGTTGGTGCTGGTACAATTTCAGCCAAAGGAGTATCCTTACAGAAAGTTCCACAGATGAGATTTAAAAGGGCGGGAACAAAACTGTTAGTGTCGCTTGTTTGGGTCTGTGGAGGCACTTCAGATGGAGGAGCCGCGTTAAGGCTGACAACTGTTTTACAGTTTGGCATATTTTCCTGTTTTTGGTCAAGTTCTAGCTCTGGCAACCAAAATTAAGGAATGCGTTAATATGAGTACCAAAATAACATTTGAAATAAGTTATAATCCAGAAATAAATAAAAATTGGCCAATTATTTATTTAGATCCTGGAAAATATCATTAACCGCTATATAAATAAAACTATGTAGTTTTACAGAAATAACTATTATTATGAAACGACGTTGTTTTAAAATGTACTTGTAACACCGTGTGCCCTTTCTCTTCCTACGCCTATGGAATGTGCGGTTACCTTGGCAACCGCTTTGTGGCTGTCAACAACATGTTTTGTGGTTAACAATTTCGTTGTGAAATAATTATGATTGTTTTAAATATTCAAATTAACGCTGAGAAAACGTTTGGATTATACTGCAAAAATGATATTATAAGGTGTAATAAAAATATTTATTGTAATAAATACTCAGATCGTTTACATTCTTAAGAAAAACCTGTTAGTACTTAAACAGTAACAAAATGCGTTCTTTACCAAAATGGGTTGATAAAATCCAAGATAGTGACAAAATAGGCCAAAGGTAAGTACTAAATTCATGTAAGTATTCGACACCTTAGCATTTTGTTAAAAAAATTTCAGTATCTACGATCTCTGTTTTAACCCAGACGGAAGCCAACTTATTGTGGCAGGAGGCAATCATGTTTTAGTATACGATACTAACGATGGCAGCCTTATCCAGCTCTTAAAAGGGCATAAAGACAAAGTACATTCTGTAAATTATGCGAGAAACGGAGAAAAATTTGCAAGCGGCAGTGCTGACAAAACCGTTATAATATGGTCCAATAAACTAGAAGGCCTGCTGAAGTACAGTCACGGCGATTCTGTTCAGTGTGTTGCTTTCAATCCGTTGTCGCACCAACTAGCTTCTTGTGCTTTGACAGATTTTGCTTTTTGGAGCGCAGAGCAAAAAGCCGTTCAGAAACACAAAACAAACGTTAGAATTAACTCCTGTTCTTGGACGAATGACGGTCAGTATTTGGCACTGGCATTGAATAACGGTGTGATATCCATCAGAAACAAACTAGGGGAAGAAAAAGGGAAAATCGAAAGGCCTAACGGTCCTGCCATATGGGCTCTAAGCTGGAGTACCAATAAAGACGATCAAACAGACACTTTGTGTGTAACTGACTGGAGTAAAACATTGTCCTTTTATACTTTAGGTGGTAAATTAGTGGGGAAAGAACGAAATTTAGGATACGAAGCTTTAAGAGTTAGGTATTTTCCTCAAGGAGATTACATTTTAATAGGGGGGTTAAATAAAACTTGTACGATGTACACAAAAGACGGAATAAAGCTGGGCGTTATAGGGGACCAGCAGAACTCATGGGTATGGTGTTGCGAGGCCCATCCGAACGGAAATTTTGTGGTAACAAATAAAAACCTTTAAATATCTCATAATCCGATACGATTCCTTTGTAGGCTATGGGATGTGAGGACGGAACTATTTCCTATTATCAGCTCGTTTTTAACATGGTTCACGGGCTGTACAAGGAAAGATACGCGTTTAGAGAGAACATGACTGATATTATTATACAACATTTGCTGACCGAGCAAAAAGTCAGAATTAAATGTCGAGACCTCATTAAGAAAATAGCGATATATACTGATCGTCTTGCCGTAAGTATCGTTTTATTCGATTATATGTGGTGTAACTTGTTCTCGCGGTTCTCAGCGACGAAATATAAAAATAACAAAACAAAGGTTCAAAAAAGTGTTTACAACAGAAATTGAGAAAACAAACTTGTGTTTCCAAAGGTTAAAGTTAGCCTCCGCATTAATTTGATCCACATTCAAATCTACACCCTGTATATTTTGTACAGGGTTATACAAAAGTCCCGGTACGGCAGAAAAACTTTCGAAAAAAGCATTTTGGAAAGAAATGTTTCAGACAAAAGTGTAAGGATTGTTCCCGGGCTATCTGATGCTGACCTTGGATTTGACCTTGACCTTCAAGGTCATTTAAAGGTCAAGATACGTTTTTTTAAATGAAAACCCCTATTTTTTATTGCGGATTTGGAAAGAACAGGAAATTTTACGTCCAAACATGGACATTTAACAATGACCTTGCTCTTTCCAAATCCGCAATAAAAAATGGGGGTTCCCATTTAAAAAAACAACTTGACCTTCAAATGACCTTGAAGGTCAGTCAAGGTCAAATCCAAGGTCACCATCAGGTAGCCAGGGAAAAATCCTTACACTTTTGTCTGAAACATTTTTCCCAAAATGCTTTCTTCGAAAGTTTTTCTGCCGCACCGGGACTTTTGGATAACCCTGTATAAACATGTAATGGTTTGCAGGTTCAGTTGCCCGAAAGGGTGGTTATTTACGAACTCTACTCCAAAGACATCAGCGACATGCACTACAGAGCTAAAGAAAAAATTACTCAAAAATTGGACTGTAGCTTGTTAGTCGTTTGTACCGATCATCTTGTAATATGCCGAGAAAAAACACTGCAGAGCATGTTTTTCTCTGGAGAGAAAGAGAAAGAATGGCATTTCGAGAGTCCCATAAGGTACATCAAAAACATTGGAGGGCCTCCTGGGAAGGAAGGACTGCTGCTGGGGCTCAAAAGTGGACAAGTCTGGGAAGTACATTTAGATAACATCCACCCGTTGTTAAAGGTAATACAATTAAAAATAAATCGTATACTTTGACTCTTCCGTTTATATCTTGCAGGTAACTACAAACGAGGGCGTCAGATGTCTGGACTTGAGTCAGAGAAAAGAAAAACTTGCCGTGGTCGACGAGACGGGACTGTGTCAAATATTCAACGCTAAAACGGGCGAACTCTTCTTTCAAGAAACAAACGCGAATAGCGTCGCATTCAACAACCTCTACGAAGACATGCTCGCTTTCAGCGGCAACAATACCTTGTCCATCAAGGTTATGGATTTCCCCGCCCATACTCAGAAACTAAACGGGTTTGTCGTCGGTCTGATGGGTTCGAAAGTGTTTTGTTTGAACGGGTCTAACATGAATACCCTTGAATTGCCACTGAGCGCTCCTATGTACCAGTATATCGATAAAAAAATGTTTAACGAAGCTTATAAAGTGGCTTGTCTGGGTGTGACGCAGGGAGATTGGGAGGAATTGGCGCATTCGGCGCTGGAACATTTGGAATTCGACGTTGCCCGATTGGCTTTCATCAGATTGCAGGACTTCACGTATCTGGAACTGATACACGAACTACTAGAATTACAGCAGAAAGGTAAGTAAACAGGAATGAGGATATCGTCTGTAATTATCTTTTGGTGCATTGTTTATTACTTTTCTGCCAGCCATTCTGGAAAAAAAGATATTTTAAATAGCCCCTTTTCAATTTCAATTATTTGCACTTTTTTAAAGCACTCTGTTTAGTTTGTTAATCCCAGCCTCAATGACCGTGACATTGACTTACATAATATCAATCCACCTGATCTGATATGGCAATAGGGCGTTAGGTGGGTAAAAAACCCAATAGCCAACATTTATTTGGCAAAAAAAGAGTGGTAGAATATGTCACTGCTTCATTTTATTGTTAGTTTTCAAAATATCGATTTACGAGAGGTGTTTGATAGATTGAGGCGATATAAAACAAAAACTAGACGATCTTTTAACAAGGTTCATAGTTCAAACGTAAATATAGAATTTCCCGACTTTTCCAGGTTTTCCGACGTATAAAAAAAAATTCAGGTCACTTGCGCACTAATTGGTGTTTATGCATTACACTTATTTTAGACTGGACACCATAATCTTTTTTAGTACAGTCATTGAAGCTTTTCACTTCCGAATTCTTTGAAACTGAACCAATCGACTTGAAATTTGGCAGATAGTTAGGGAAAAGGTCAATGAACATTAGTGACATAACGTCGATTGACGC
Source organism: Anoplophora glabripennis (assembly GCF_000390285.2). Classification (NCBI taxonomy): domain Eukaryota; kingdom Metazoa; phylum Arthropoda; class Insecta; order Coleoptera; family Cerambycidae; genus Anoplophora; species Anoplophora glabripennis. The sequence goes on from NW_019416568.1 coordinate 1,017,730, forward strand.
TTCCACCCTGTTGGGGGTTGACACCCATTCTTGGAGGTGGAAATTTTTTTCAATTTCTTTCACTTAGGGGTAGTTTTTGCCCCTAAAAAACAAAAAGCGTCAATCGGGCTTATGTCACTTTTGAACTTGAGCCGAAGATGAGCCTTATTCTAAATTTTCATGCAAATCCATCCAGTTTCAAACAATTCGGAGGTTACAGCTGATTTTCAGCTTCAATGATTGTACTATTTTATAACCAAAGAACCTCTTATAAAAGTCTCAAAACCACAAATAGCTTTCTCTTTGAAGAACCCGGAGCCTATTTTCACAAAATTTCCAGTTACAAACATCAATTCCCTAACTTTCATGTTTTTTTATGAAGAATAATGAATTCCCTGACTTTTTCTGGTATTCCCGGTTTTCCAGGCCGCTACAAACGTTGCATAACAACGATCGTTCTGTTGCAGGGGATTACCCTCGAGAGGTAATGATTGGAGACATCAACGCCCACAAAGGCAAACTAAAGGAAGCGGCCAAGATTTACCAGAAGGCGGGCCAGGAGTACAAAGCGTTAACGATGTACACGGACCTGCGCATGTTCGACGAAGCACAGGAATACCTCGGTTCGAACGATAACAGCGACCTGATTCGCAGGAAGGCCGACTGGGCCAAGAACATAAACGAGCACAAGGCAGCCGCCGATATGTACCTGTCCATAGGCGAGATAAAGCCGGCGATAGAGATATACGCCGAGAAAGGATGGACGGACCAGTTAATAGAACTGGGAAGACGCATCGATAAATCGGACAGATCCTCGCTGCTGGCCATAGCGCAGCATTTGAAACGCTTAAACCAATCGTCGGCAGCTGCGGAAATTTACCGGAGGCTGGGGGACTCCGCGGCCGTCCTGCAGCTGCACGTCGAAGCCAAAGAATGGTCTCAAGCTTTCGCGTTGGTGCAAAACCAGCCCCAGTACAACGCCATCGTTTACGTTCCGTACGCGCAGTGGTTAGCGGAGAGCGATAAGTTCGTGCAGGCGCAGAAGGCTTTCCATAAAGCGGGGAAGTCGGAAGAGGCTTTTAAGGTTTTCTTCCAGTTGACCGACAACGCGGTCTCTGAGTGTCGTTTCCACGACGCCGGTTATTATTACTGGATAATGTCGCAGCAGTACCTCGATTTGTCCAGGAACAACAACGACAAACGCGATCAGTATTTGAAACAGTTCGAGGTTAACGAGAAGCTAGCGGAGATATACTACGCCTACAATACCGTACATAAATATTTGGAGGAACCGTTCACGTCCTACATGCCCGAAGCACTCTTTAATATAGCCAGGTTCGTTATGATAGAAAGTTCGCAGTTGGGCACCAAGGGAGTGTCGCAATTCGCCATCCTGTACACCCTGGCGAAACAAGCGAGGAAACTAGGTGCTAACAAATTGGCAAAGCAACTTTTCGATAAGATCCAAACGTTAAGGGTGCCGCATAAATTTCAAGAACAAGTGGAGATAGCCGCCATATCCTCCAGAGCTCGACCCTATAGCGATCCCGAAGAGCTGCTGCCTATGTGTTACCGGTGTTCGACTTATAATTCTCTTGCAGCCGTTTCAAACGATTGCTTTAATTGTGGCCAGAGATTCGTGTACTCGTTTGTGAGCTTCGAACTGCTCCCGTTGGTGGAGTTTCAGTTGGAAGAGGGGATAACCGACGAAGAAGCCGTGAGGTTAATTGAAACTCCCCCTTCGAAGGTAACAGACGAGACTTGGAAGGAGAACGTCTCGGAAAACCAACAAATGCTGCAGTTAACCGACGATTCAGAGGAAGAAAAAGACCCGTTCATGTCGAAGATTATGAAACACGAAGATTCCAACACGTTCTCGCCTATCGTCGTAGGGAAAAAGACGTTACTGTCTTTGGACGGTTCCAGCGTTTTGATTTGCAAATGGAGCCCACCGTTGAGGTATCAGTATTTCAGGAACTTGTTGCCCGATTTGCACGTCACGATATGCGAGTCTTGCTTTAAGTGCTTTCACGTGGACGACTTTGAACTGCAGCTGCTGCAGAATGGGCACTGCCCGTTTTGTCGGACCCCTCCCGATAACGTGGGATTGGACACCGGTGATGAACTTGTTCTATAAACTCTGCTTATTTTAAGAGAAATAAATGTTGATTCGTAATTTGTGTGTTTCATTGAATGTTCCATTTTGATTTTAATTTAAATTTCAGTAACGTGGAAATAGTCGCCATATGCTCCAGACCTTAACCCTATAGCGATCCCGAAGAGTTGCTTTCAGAAAAGTAAATTTTAACTTACATTTTGTTTTATTGAATTTCCCAGTTGAATTTGAGAAATATTAAGAAAAAAATATTAAACCTTTAAACTTAAATTGTCTTAAATTTTTAAAAAACGAATTTTGTAAATCGGATCTCAGATACGTGATCAGTGACCCCGAAAACCCCCGTATATCAAATTTGGCGCGAATCTGTTATTTTTTTAATATTTGATCGGCCATTTTGAATTTTGCAAAATTGACCTCGGATCCGTGATCAGCGACCCCAAAAACCCCCGTATTTGGTATAAAAAAAAAAATATGAAACCTTTAAACTGAAATAGCCTTAAATTTTTGAAAAAATTTCGAATTAACTACTTTCTCATTTGTAGCACACGTTTTTTCTCGCCTTCCGGCCCATTCGACGACTTCAACTTTTATACATCGACAACATTGCTTAAAAATTTAATTCGCGATATTCGACAAGTCACAAATCTTACCTGATTTCATGGTCTGATCTAAAATTTCCTTCAGTTCCGACCAGTCCACCTCTCCGTCTCTCCCGGCCAACTTCAAGAAAATACCGTAAGCTTTATCCGTCTCTTGGACTTCTTGAGGCGTGGGCGGTTTCTCAACCTATGACACAGCTGCTATTAGAAACTGGTTACGATTTGCAGTTGCATTACCTTTTCCGGGGTTACAATTTCAATTCTTGACTGGAAAAATCAGGCAACAATATACAGCATGCAAAGTAGCCAGAAATAAAAAAAAACGTTACTTAATTATTTGGGAATCTGTGAAAATCAACCAGTAGAAAATTCGGAATCATGGAAATGTGTCCTGTTGTTATAATATTGCGCAAAAGTTCTAGGTTTTAGGCAAAATGTGAAAAAGCCTGCATATGAAAGGAATAAAATTTAAGAAAGCGTCATTAATGTTGGATCATTGTGTATACCAAGTGTCCCAAAAATAGTTGACAGGCACATAGGGGTAGAAAAGGGGGTGGAATTCTAAGATGACAAGTAATCAGGAACATGCTTTAAGGGTATGCCGAAGAAGCGTGGTATGGTCAGTAAAGAGGCTAAAATAATAAAACATAATAAATAATGGACGCTATTCCGTGTCTCGGCAGCCTTGATGCTCTCCGCAGTGGTGGGAATTCCACCCTCCTTCTACCCCTAGGTGCCAGTCTACTATTTTTGAGACACCCTATACAGGGTGGGCCACCAGTAACACCTCGGTCACTAGGGGCGAAATGGCAAATGATGGTAGGTTGATTACGGCTACATTTTAAAAATATTGTGAAATATACAGGATGTCCAGGAAAAGCATACTGTATTAAAGTTATGTATTTTTAAATGGAACACCCTGTATTTTACTGCATTTTTGAAAGCACCGTAAAAAATAGGTGAACTTTATTAAAGGTTCTGCATACCTAGGACTTATCGTTTGTGAGATATTTCAATTTCAGTGAAAATGTAGGCTTAGCATAGAAATTTAATATTAGCGATAAAAAAATAATTTTAACAAGGCAGCTTTGGAGAGTGTATTTTAGATCCTCGAAATTATAAATTATTATATTTGTCATACAGGGTGTCCAAAAAACTGGTGGATACTTTTCCCAACTTTAAACAGCAATAAATTGGTTATTTTAAATGGAACACCCAGTATATTTTTACTTTGGGAGTTAGTAAATTTAACTCTTTCAAACTGTATATAGGTTCCCTACACCTATTTCTAATGGTATTGGAGATATTTGTGCCGTTTCGTTTTTTATCGAATTTTTTTGTAAGATGTATCCACGTGTCTTCATCGAGGTCTTTATTGAATTGGTTTGGGTTCTTCTTAATGACTTTCTTTAAACATAAGGAGTAAAATGAGGATGCAATTAAATGGCGTACCTTCAAATTTTTCATATTCAGTGAGAAAAATTTAGTAATAAATGGATAAGTAAGAATGGTGCATGTCAGTGGCCACCTAGGTATCCAGACCTCATCTTAATGGACTTCTTTGTTTCGGGCTGTATAAAAAAACTTGCACCTGCTACTTGTGATGATATGAAGGAAAGGATTAGAGATGCACTTTTTTTATTAATACAAATATTTTTCCTCAAAAAAAATTTTTTTAGAGGTTGCTCAAGATTTTTAAAAATTTCCAAAATCATCAAAAATTTATTTCTTTTTAACTTTTTTTTCTCGTTATTTTATCATTTTGCCTCGAGAAATTTTTTAAGTGTCTCATGATTTATTTCTATTCTTTTGTTCATCACATTCGATAAAAACAAAAATTATTAGTTCGTTGATATTTATTTTTAGAGGTCGCTCGAAAACATAGGTTTGAAAGTTAAAACAATTATAAATGACCTTTAGAAATTAAAATATCGATTTGAAATTTTCAGAATCAATACTTTTTTCAACCCAGAAAATGAAAAAATAACGAGAAAAAAAATTAAATTTTTGACGATTTTGGAAATTTTTAAAAATCTTGAGGGACCTCTAAAAACATTTTTTTGAGCTGATTTTTTGAGAAGGCTCTTAAAACATGATAAACTAACATATTTTCACAAAACACAAAAAAAAAATATATTCCTTTTTTTTGGGCCACCCTAATATTTATATAAAATTAATAACTTTTTATAATTATTCTGCTTATAAAATAATATTTTTTATTAGAAAACTTTCTTGAATATTGTCATAATTGACGCTTTACCAATTCAATAAAGACCTCGATAAAGACATGTTGATAAATCTTACAAAAAATTCGACAAAAAAATGAAACGGCACAAATATCTCCAATACCGTTAGAGATAGGTATAGGAAACCTAACACAGTTTGAAAGAATTTTAAATTTCCTAACTTCCAAAGTAAAAATATACAGGGTGTCCCATTTAAAATAACCAAGTTATTGCTGTTTAAAGTTGAGAAAAGTATCCAGCAGTTTTTTGAACACCCTGTACAATACTAAGTGACGGCAAATATAATAATTTATAACTTCAAGGATCTAAAATACACTCTCCAAAGGTGCTTCATTAAAATTATTTTTTTATTGCTAATATTAAATTAATAAATATAATAATAATATATAAATAATAATAAATTAATTAATATCTCACAAACTATAAGTCCTAGGTATGCAGAACCTTTAATAAAGTTAGCCTTTTTTTTTACGGTGCTTTCAAAAATACAATAAAATATAGGGCGTTCCATTTAAAAAATACATAACTTTGGTATGGTACGCTTTTCCTGGACACCCTGTATATTTCAAAATATTTTTAAAATGTAGTTGTAATCAACCTACAGGCCTACACGTACCTACCAAAATATCTAGGTATAACCGAAAAGTTTGTACTTTTTCATTTAATCGGCACAAGTAAAATAATTTCGAATAGAAATAATCTTTTTTAAAAAAAAACAAGTTTAGAATTTGGGCGATTTTGATAAGAAGGCCAAAAAGTTAAGAGAGATTCTTTTCTATATTAGAAAAATAGAGATAGCAAGATGAAATGTCGGAATTGAAAAATTGGCCCAAATACCTGCAGAATGGGCAAATTACTTGAAGAAAAATATGAATATATGAAGGACCTATTTAAAAAAAAATTCTTCCTACTAATGTCGTTTTTAACCGTTGACTCTTGTATAAAAAACTATTTTATACGTTTTACTATTAATAGCACGTAAATACAGGGACGCCGTTTGCCAAAATTGATGCACAAGAATGCGATTTTGAACGACGGAGAAAGCGTTCTTGCATTTTTTAAGAATAGCGTTATACCCCGTATCTTAGATTCCGTAATATTCACCGAATATTCGTGCGCGAAAGCTGTACAAAATACAAACGGCATGCGGCAAAATATATACAACGGCAGCGACTACTGTTAACTTACTTTGGCGTCCATATCTCCGTAACCGATGTTCTCGTCGTTTTCCCTATAAAAGAACAAAAAGCAAAGATTAGAACGGGAAAGAAGCAGGTGCGGTGCCTAAAGGAGCAGTTAAAAAGAGACGGTGTCCGTACAGGTTAAAATAACACATCACAATCAGAACTCGTACTTTTTTATTTTAACTTAATTTATTACTAAATAAATATATTATTCGACATTTAGAACAACTATACTCTTACAAAACTGCTATCCAACTGTATAAAAGAATATGTTAATGTTTTTTTAATTCCATCTACTTGTAGTTTTACTTGTAAACTACAAATATTGGTTTTTAAGTTAAATTAAAAACTTAAATCACGTATATGTGAGTATTAATAGAAATGATCGTTAGTAACACTTGTGACAGATTATTATTAAGTGCTAAGAGCAAAACAGAAAATTAGAGGACAAATAAGTACATTTCACGTTTTGTTTTACATGAAATTTACAAAACAACAAAACAGCACTTAATATGAAATGTAGTTAGGCTTAAACGTAGAAAAATGCAATATTTACATTTCGATTGTGTTAAACGTGAAGATGTGTTTATAAAGATAAACGGTAATGTTTCTATATCTATTTTTTTTTTAAACATGCAAGTATCCAACAAAAAATGGAAAGTGTTTTACACAGTCGGGCTATCAAGTTTTAAGAGGGCTCTAAAAATAGGGGACCATTTTTATAGATTTTTATTACAGTTTGTGTAAATATGAATTAATGCACAAATAACAGACTTTACCCCATTCTAACGCAGATTTTCTATAAAACGGACTTAATTTGAAGCTCAAATTACTTTTCATTGTAAAGAAATTTGTAATTTGCATCGTAAATTACAAATTTCTTTACAACGAAAAGTAATCTGAGTTTCAAACTAACGCCATTTTACAGAAAATCTGCGTTAGAACGGGGGAAAGCCTGTTATTTGTGCATTAATTCATATTTAGACAAACTGTGTAGTAAAATCTATAAAAATGTATTGCTGGTTGCCTATTCGCTATAGAGCCCTCTTAAGACCGATTTTATTGTGGAGAAGTGTGTGGCGCTATCTATGTGCAGTCAATGGAACTACGTAGTAGTTCCGAATAACCAAACAAAACTTCATCAGTATACGTGTATCTATCACGAAGTTGTAACGTTTTGCGTGAAGCGGATTTTTAATAGCTGTCATGAAAACGTGCAAAAAAGCTTCGAAAACGTGTTACAAACGGTGTGCGGTGAGGAGTGTGTATCACGTCCGACTATGTTCCTGTGATATGGAGGTTTTGTTATGACTGAGACATCGAAATTGTACGATCTGATTGTCGATCAACCAACAGAATGTTGTCAGACAGAGCGCACAGCTTCAATATCTTCATTCGTACGTCTTCTCGTCCTGCTGCACGCCGTCTCGGCCATCACGATACTTCCCGAACCACAGGAACATAGTCCGATATGATACACACTTCTCACCGTACGTTGTTTGTAAAAGAACTTGATTGTTTGTTCAATGTGTGTGTCCCAAGACATCGAAAACTCGCTTCACGCAAAACGTTACAGCTTCGTGGTAGAAACACGTATACTGATGAAATTTTGTTCGGTCGCAGGGAAGGCTTCCCACTATGTAGTTCTGTTGACCGTTCACAGATAGCGCCACTCACTTCGCCACAATAAAATTAGTCCAATACTTAATAGCCGGAATGAGTATTTGTCGCTGTGTGTATATTTGTAATTTTGTGGATATCTAAGGTACGGTATTTTGTTGATATATAATTTTTGGTATATTTCTTCCATAACTAGACATACTAGAGAAAATAGAAACTCTTAATTATACCTATAATTCAGCTTTTGTTATTATAAATATGAATTGAAAAGAAAATATTACTCGTTTCTATTTGTCTTTTGTTTTCTGTCTCATTGAAAACCGCTGAGAATTTTTTCACCCAACTCAAAAAAGATGAATTTTTGAAAAAAAATTGCCTTTTTTTTACAACTTTTTCAAAAATTGAGTTATCAGGACGTTTCTTTTCCAAAATTTTTGTTTTTAAATGTACTTTTTGAAAAAACATAGTCAAAATTATCTGGACCTGTCCTCACTGTTTTTTTTTTGATTTTTTTTAAACAGCTTTTTTGGGAGTGGTTTTTCCGTTTTCTATTTTTTTTAATTGAAATTTTTTTTTTTTTAAATTTAGCATATTTCACACCATTTTGAAAATTTTTAAAAATGTATATAAAATCCCAAAATTGAAAAAATTTATTCTATTTATGACAATTTCAAAAAGTCAAAAGAGGATGGTTTCAAAATGATTTATTTGAGTTCAAATGCATTGCATGCCTTTTTCTAAAGCCCAATGTTCATCCAGAAATGGACCAAATACCTTTTTTAAATTTTCCTTGATGCAGTTTTTGAAAAAAAATACAAAAAAATTATTCAAAACAATCTTCTAATTTTTTCTTAACTTTTTCAAAAATATATCAAAATTTTTTTCATATTTACCATTTTCAATTATTTCTCATATTTTTTTCAATTTTGCAATTCTATATACATTTTCAAAAATTTTCAAAATGGTATGTGAAATAAGCTAAATTTGAAAACATTTTTTTTTTTCAATAAAAAAAATAGAAAATGAAAAAAACCAAAAATTTGAGGATTTATAAAAAATATCAGTTTTTTTACAAGAAAAAGAAAAAAAAAATTCAAAAATGGTAATCATTGAGAAATTTGTTTTTTTTTTGAAAATTGAAAAAGGTTCAGATAATTTTGATCAATATTTTTTCAAAAGTACATTTAATAACAAAAATTTTGAAAAAAAACGTCCCAATAACTCAATTTTTGAAAAAGTTATGGTTATTTTTTAAAAAAAAGCTATTTTTTTCAAAAACTTTTTTTGAGTTGGATGAAAAAATTCTCAGGTTTTCAATGGGGCAGAAAACAGTAAAAAAGTTTCGGCCAAATCGAAAGGGGTCCGGGTTAAAAGTGCCCGAATTGGCGTGGGATGCCTCATATACATAAAACTTTGCGAATGGTCAAATAAATTACTTCAAACATTTTTTTTTTTGTATTTTAGTGGCCATTGGGGAAATAAGGAAAATTGAATTACATAAATATCAACAAACCACAAAATTCCGTGAGTCACGAGTCACGAGCAATTTTAAAAAAATTATAACTATAGCGAACCACAATTCATATTTATAATGTTCTTAGTAACTTTTTGTAGTATTTCATATAAATTTCAAGTAAATTTTAGGAATTATAAACATTTTTTTATATGCCCTTAAAAAAGTCCATATATTCCACTTCAACAAATTTTATAAAAAAAGACCTTTTCCGCCAACACAAAAAATACTAATATAGTATTAACACCCAACAAAATACTAATAAGCGTCTTTCAAAAAATAAATATACAAAAATAAAAATCATCCTAAATAAGAAAACAAGATAAAAAAAACAAGAGCTAAACAGCAAAAGAGTATACAAAAATAGTGCAACAAAAAAACAGTTTTTGTTTATAATTTTGATCCGAATTTTTTTTTTTAATCGAGAATTTTATATTCGTGATAAAATATACTAGAGCTACTATATAGAAAAAAAAATAAAAACGAATTAATTGGATCAGAATATACAGGATGTTTTAGAATTAATAGGCCAAACTTAAAATTTGAATTCACGTGGTCAAAATAATGAAAAATTCCGTTAGATCATAAGAAAATAGTTTAAATTAAATGTAACTTATTTTTTTATTAATTAGAGGATATTAATCGTGATAAAAAATTTACTAACGAACTTTGTAAAAACAAAGGCGAAATAATTGGATCAAAACGAAAAGAATTAGCCAAACTTAAAATTCGAATTCAGATGATCAAATAATAAAAATATGTCCATAAAAGCATCATATTCAAGACACAGGGTGTTGAAATTCAAAGAAAATTTCTCAGCTTCTAAATATCTTTGAAGTACATGTACCGAAATATTTTTAAGAGGGTTCTATAGCAAATAGGCAACCAGAAATACATTTTTATAGATTTTATTACAGTTTATCTAAATATGAATTAATGCACAAATAACAGGCTTTCCTCCATTCTAATGCAGATTTTTTATAAAATGGAGTTAGTTTGAAACTCAAAATTACTTTTCGGTGTAAAGAAATTTGTAATTTACTTATTCAAAAGCGGTAAATTACAAATTTCTTTACAACAAAAAGTAATTCGAGTTTCAAACTAACTCCATTTTATAGAAAATCTACGTTAGAATGGGGGAAAGTCTGTTAATTGTACATTAATTCATATTTAGACAAACTGTGCAATAAAATCTATAAAAATGTGTTGCTGGTTGCCTATTTCCTATAGAACTATTAAGACATTCTCGACATTTCCTCATAGGACTAATTTTTCTTATTTTAGCCTCCAAATTTTACGTTTGGACAATGAAACCCAAAACACCTCGTAGATTTGAAAAAAAAACAAAGTGCAAGCCAGGAACAAGCAATCTGAATAAATTTGTACAGACAGCCGGTCCTGATATCAGTTTTAACACGTTCTAGTGCGTCAACTTTTTTCCTTTCAAACGTTTTCCTTTAAAACCGTCAGAAAATAAAAATAAACCTTAAGTTCCATACACTACGTAAAAGGTAAAAAAATACTTTACACTTATCTTCGACCTGGTCATCAACTACGGCATGGACTTTTTTAACACAGTGGACATTTTTTTACACACAATCTAACCGTTATTTTGTCGTCACAATTCGTCGTTATTTTGTGCAAGATTTGGTGGTGCCAAAACCCATGCAATTTTTACTTGAAAAGTTTGCTAAAGAAATTCATGATAGGATCGCCGCCGCGGGAGGATCTCCCTGGCGGCGGCTGCGGATTGGACGGCGGGTAAGGATACCCGGAATACTGAGTGGGAGGGGGATTCGGGTACGAAGGATTTTGCGGATACTGTGGGTATCCGGGATAAGGACTGTTATAATGGGGCGACGTGGGTTGGTACCCGGGATATCCCGGGTAAGAAGGATACCCCGGGTTAGACGGATAACCTGGAGCGGGATGGTTGGGTTGAGAATAGGGGTATCCCCCGGGACTCTGGGGAGGGGTATTGGTTGGGTAAGGGGGGTGGTAAGGCTGTGGACTTTGAGGTTGAGGATATGAGGGGGCGGTAGGTTCCTCTTCCTCATCATCAACCTCATTGCCGGGATGAGAGCTTATATTATCAGAACTATAACCATCGTACTCCATAATGTTCTCGTGTTCAGTGAACACCCTGAGGAGGAACTCGCCCTCTTCGTTGGGGTCGAAGGTGGAGGGCACTATGCAGTAGGTGCCGGGAGGCAGCTTGAACCGGCAGCTGACCTCACGTAAGTTGATGAAGGTGGGGGATCTGGCCACGGAAGTGTTGAACTTGAAGAACTTCATGTCTAGCGGTTTCGACACTCTGTCTGGATAGGGAAGCTGAAAAAAAAATTATCCGTGTGACAAATTTTCCGAGTACACGTTCTATTTAAAAAGGTTTTAAAATATTAATTAAAGGTATTTTTAACTAATTATATTGTGAGAAACAACTACTCTGTGGGCTACATGCCCTGACCACAATTTAAAAAATACAACAGTCGTGTTTAAATGTGATACAAGCCTGTAACTTCTTTATTTTTTGGTCAATTTCAAAAAATTTTTTTAGAATGTAGAGTAAAAGAATATCTAACTGTGACACTGCTATTTTTATTAATGCAATGCACGGCCAACCAGGATGCGTTTTTTTTTGACGTCAAAACATCTAATTGGTATTAGCGATTTTTTCTCCAAAAAATAGATTACGTATTCTCATTCGGCATCCCTTAAAACGTCTTATCACCAAGTTTTACCAAATTCGATACATTGCTAATACCAATTAGCTGTCGTCAAAAAGTTAGAGTTTTTTTACCCTACATTCTAAAAAAAGATGTTTGAAATCGGCCAAAAAACAAAGAAGTTGCATTAAATTTGATGAAACTACGAATAAGAATATGTAATGTTTTTTGGAAAAAAAATTGCTAACACCAATTAGTTATTTTGACATCAAAAAAACGCGTCCTAGTTGGCCTTGTATTGAATTAATAAAGACAGCAGTATCACAGTTAGTTTTTTTATGCTACATTCTAAAAAATATTCTTGAAATCGGTCAAGAAATAAAGAAGTTACAGGCTTGTACAACATCGAAGGGCAACACCCTGTATATACTTTAGGGGTTACATCTCAACCTCACTCAAAACATGTAGTAGATAAACAATTAAATAGCTAAATCATTCATTTATGGGACGGTAACTAATAAGTGTGAAATTAGCCTATGTCTGGTGATTCTGCTGACGAATGATCTTGACTGTTAGCAGTTATTTTCCTCAATGTCATTAATTAAATTAAAAGTTTTATTTCGTGCAAAACACGTCACGCTTTCAATGTACCGACAGATAAGTAGGTCACTCTCTGCCAGTAGGTACACAACAGTACTTTGGGACAATAAACGTACATAATTAATCAGCGATATTTAAGATACGACATTTAATTTGTAGGTTCTTACGACCTTAAGGGATCTGAGAAATGCATGTGTTATTCTGTGGCAGTTATTTGTCAAGGAAAACATTAAGTAATCGTTTATGACACACAAAGTACACTTTTTAATCATGGTCCTGATGACAAACCTGCGAAAATTTTAAAAATATTTTAGTTCCGAGATATAAATACTGAAAATGATGGCAAATATCTATATATGATATCTTACAGGCAACCAGCAATACATTTTTATAGATTTTATTGCACACTGTTTGTCTAAATACGAATTAATGCACAAATAACAGACTTTCCCCCATTTTAACGCAGAGTTTCTATAAAATGGACTTAGTTTGAAACTAAAATTACTTTTTGGTGTAAAGAAATTTGTAATTTATGATGCAAATAACAATTTTCTTTACAACAAAAAGTGATTTGAGTTTCAAACTAAGTCCATTTCATAGAAAATCTGCATTAAAATGGAGGAAAGTCTGTTATTTGTGCATTAATTCATATTTAGACAAACTGTGTAATAAAATCTATAAAAATAGGCAATATCTAGTAAATCTAGTATCATTGGTCAGTCCAACCCACCAGACATATACCGGTACTGAAGGCCTAGGTACTGAATAGCAGTGATCATTCGTAGATCTATACACTGGTATATGTCTGGTGGTTTCGACCGACAAATGACCCCAGTTTTTACTAGATATTGCTAGTACAATTCAATGCTGGTCTAGATAGGCAGTAGAGTATAAGGTTTTCCGCAATATCGTCAGTTGAAACAAAGTATTGGTTGAAATCCTAGAATTTTCTAAAACGTTGATTTTTGTAGGAACAAATATAAAAGAACTTTTGTTCCTTCAATCTGATTACATCTACATGAAACCAAACTTATGGGTAGAAATACGTCACAGTAAGAAAGCCACTTGGTGGCAAAGTCTCGTACAGTTTATGTATGATAGCATGGTCTTGAGTTACAGAGATTTTCTTTGCTCTGTTCTCATTACCATTTATCAGGGACCACACGCATGCGGAAAATGTTGAGCGACCCAGGTCTCTGGTAGGCTGCCACAGCCATGTCCCCGAACCTGCCTTAGGTCACCCATCCAAATTCCAGCCTGCGTCCGTGATGCTTACCTCGGCAGATCGAAATCCACCGGCCAAGACACCCGGCTAGGCGGTCCCCTATTAATAGGGGAGTTGTAACAAAAAAAAAACTGATTTTAAACTTTCAATCCAAAAAAACAAATTATATGAAATTTTCACTCACATGATAAATGGCATATCCGATGGTAAGTAGATCACCCCCAGTACTTCTAATCTGCCTTCTATTCTTTTGCATCAATGCCACGATCATCGTGCAACCCCCTTCGTCGTCGCCGTCATCCACCTCGGTTAACGTTACACGGTACTGAGGATTATGCCAGAACGAATCTGCAAAAATTTCATTCGTCAGGATTCGGATTTCGTTTATTGTTTTTCACGATTGTTCTCCCCACCGCCGCCCATATTTTTACCTAAGAAGTTCCTGCAACCGCCGGCGGTGACTCCGCGCACCCATTCTCCCTCATAGACGGATATTTCCCACCTCTTTTTTTTCCCCTCCATCAGCTCTTCCTCCGTTAGGGAGTCGGGATTGAGATTGCAGATTTCGAGTCGACTGAAATGCTTTTGGAAATCCTTATATGACATCCAAAATTCACCGTCGTGGTCGAAGGTGAGACCGAGCTCTTCCTTTTCGGATTCCGAGATGAACCGCCATTCGGGCGCCCTGTAAAATAGACGGTATGTTCGATACTACCAACCAGACGCGATTTTTGTCAAGTTCGATTTCTCGAAGACTCTATGTCTTCGGGAAATACGAAAAAGCTACGCCCTGTACATTTTACGCAAACAGTTTTATTACCCGTCGCTCCAGGCCCCGTTCCATTCATTCTCATTTCCCCAAGGGTTCCTGAGCCTCACGAGTGGAATTTTTCCCGTCACATTAGGAGTCTGTATATCTACGTATTGGACTCTGGTTATGCTGTAAGCATGACCTTTAATAAGGCCCTCGGGAGTTTCCGCTTCGAGTATGTTCGGATCGGGCTGGAAAAAACGTTTTAATTAGCGGCTGATTAACATGAAATGAGTGATAAGGACATAAACAATTGGACGTGCGACAGAATTTAATTTAATGAGTTTTTATTAGGGTGCGGCTAGAGAAATTAAATTCGATGCTCCTTCTCCTCCTAGGGGAACGGAGATGCGAACGTGAGGTCTACATTATTTTTAAATAAATGTCAAAAGGCACGAGAGATGAAACGATAAGAGTCAGGTTTTTATAATTCGACAAGGACGGTACTGCCATTTTAAGGTTGTTTCAAGGTCATTTAAAGGTCGTTTCACGGTCAAATTGAAAAAACCCAACAATTAAGATTAACCGCCTGTTATATAGGTTTTTGGGATAGCCGAGTTCGAGTCCAAGGACAGTTGGTTTGCATCAGGTCATTCGAGGGTTATCTCAAGGTCATTTAAAGGTTCAAGAAATCGACCACCGTTCTTGAAGTCTCCGAGTTTGAATCCAAGATCCGTTAAAATGTATCAAATCAGGTTTAAGGTTATTCCAAGGTTGATTCGAGAAAAAAGGCGTTTTCTGGTAGGATTAGTGAGGAGGGATTTTGGACCTCCCCTGTATTTTACCGAATCTTGTTGAAAACTAAAGACTCACCATATTAATCTATATAAACTTCACAAAAACTCAGACATGAACTCAGCAACTCCAAATACGTGTTTATCGGGTGGTTAGACTTAACCGTTAGGCTTTTCTGAATTTGACCTTGAAACGTCCTTGAAATGACCCTCAAATAACCTGAAACAGACAAACTGACCTCGGATTCAAACTCAGCGACCCCAAAATCCTATATAAGATGTGGTCGGACTTGATTGCTCGGCTTTTTCTCAATTTGACCATGATATGACCTTGAAACAACCTTAAAATGGTCTGATACAGACAAACTAACCTCCGATTCGGAATAAGCGACCCAAAAACTCCGAGACCCTTTGATTTAATGCACTATTTCTCAATTCGACCTCTAAGTGACCTTATCCTGACAAGGAAGGAGGGAAGAGGCCCGTTTAGAGTGGAATCGATTAGTTATTGGATATAAATAATAAAAAAAAAATTTTTCTTTGTTTTTGACCCTCCCCCTTTATGTTCCACTGTATAAAATATGTAGAATTGTCGATATTTATGTTTCTATTTCCACTTTCGTGGTATTACATAAATTCTTTATTCAATTTTCATTCGAAACCACGATAAAATGGGAAGAACATCGACTTACCTCAATAGAACATCCCATCAGCGAAGATCTCTCGTAGGCTTTTTCAAGAATCTGGAAGAGATTAGGCGGACCGGCACTCAACTCATACATTTCTGTAACACCGCCGGTGAAATCTTCCATGGCCTCGCACGTGGAACCACCCATAAGCGCTTCGTAAGAACCGTGAAGTCTGTAAGAAAAAAGTTCAGGTGCGTATTAGGTGGATTACCGTTAAGTAAAAGCACTCACTTCGCATAGGCTTTTTCAAGTAAGGCACTCCAAAACTCGTTTTCTTCCGTCGAATGTAAATATATCAATTGACCCCTGTAGGTGGGTAACCTATCGTCTATAACTATATCTAGCCAACGCCCGTACTGCCAAAATCTGTAGGAGAAAATTGGATTGTATCATGTTTCACATTTTGGAAAACGTTTACCTAAAGTGGAATATGCCAGCATATTTATCATCAAACCCTTGGTCGTCAGGTACGATTTGGAAAAACAGACGTCTGTACAAAGTTAAGTTAGCGGCAGCTGCCAAAAGCCAACAGTCACCTAATTCTCCTTGTTGAACGTCAAATCTAGAGTAACCCTCTACAAAAAATTGGGGATTGTCTACAATTTCCTGAAAAAAAACAAAAAAAAATTGATATTTTCCAGCAAATTTCAAATGAAATTCTAAAATTTGATACCAAAACGGAACACGAAATAGAAAATCTTAAAAAAATGTTTGATTGAGTTATGGAAGATTTACTCACGCTTGGTCGTTTCCACTCATAATGTCTATCGGGTCTTTTGCTATAGAAAAGGGAAGAATCTGTGGCTTGGAATTCTCTGTCCTCGAACAGAGTACCTTCCTGGAGACATTGCTCGCGTAGAGCATAGAAGTCTTGCAACTGATCAGTCTTGGCTTGAGTCCCGGAACCTTTTTCACCATACTGCAAGGAAAAATTTGGTTCGTTAGTTCATCGACATCCACATGCACGCAGAGAACATAAGTTCGCATTAAAGTAAGCAGCTAGCAAACATTTTTCATTCTAGTTTAAAACGTAAAAATATATTTGACACATTTATTTTGTACAATAGCACAGCATTTATTGACAGTAAACAAATTTATGTCGATAGTATGTTATGGCAGATAAGGGAAAGGAAAAATTAAACATTATCATCCAATACTAAGCATTTTCCTGTACACTATATGTAAACACCAATGTTATGTATTGATAAATGCTTGCTAAACCGCAAGTCTGTTTGAGATTAGGAAAATGCAATTGATAAGATATGTGTTTTTCCATTATGGGAACAGTAGATTTAGCATTTTATTTTAACTTGAGATTAAATAGTATTGCTGACTTCTTTAGAAACATTCACATCTCTGATTATTAAATAACAACAGTAACAGGCAAATAAGGTGATTCAATTAAGTGCAGTGTAAGCCAGTCTTGAACCAGTCTTTCCCAGACATTTTTAAGTGCAAGTAAAAGTATTGAGCAGTGACTGGTTCTCTCTTAAAGGAAAAACCATAAAATGCTAGAACTAACCATCCCCAAGTACAATTTGTCGAGAAAAATGGAGATAAGCCATTTCATATTTTAAAATTAAAGGCTTATATTAGATTCTAGTACTTATGACAATGCAAGAAAATATAAAATTGAATTTTATTTGAAAAATGAGCTATTTTTCTTTTAAATATAAAATGAGCCTGCAATATATAGTGAATCAAATCGAAAATTCATTTTGTATTTATTATTTAAATGTTTATTTTTAATTTTTAACTTGAGACTATGACCTTTTCAAAATATTTTGGATTTGAGAAAAAATAAACAACTGCCCGTAAATATAGTAATGACAAACCTATTAGTTCAAAAAACAGCCCTTATACCCTTATAGTTTTGCTGTAAATAAGGGTTAACTTTAACGGGCTATAACTCCGAAAATAATGGGCGGATCAACAGGTTTTTTTTAAATACTCGTTTTTCCGAGTAGGTACTTTCAAACCATATTTTAAAATAAAAAAAAATTAACAAAAAACATTAAATTATTGCAATTGTTTATAAGCGTGAAAATTGCGAAAATGTTTAAACAATCACCACGGCTCACCTAATCTTCCGATTTGAATTTTTAAAAAAGCATTTTAAAGCTTGAGAGCTCTTCTCTTTTTGTGGTGAAATTTTCAAGTATTCAAAGGCTTTAGATTTTTAGAAATTTGATTTTGAAAATTTTTTAATTAAAAAAAATTTAAACAATTAGATATGTAAAAACTATCGAACCAAATTGGATGAAATTTAGTGCGATGATTTTATACACTAAGAAGTTTAATTGGGAAAAGTATGAAGATCCTAGGTATTATTCAAGTGTCTGAATAAAATTGACAAATAAACTAGCATTTTTTGCAAGTTTTTAAATGATTTTTCCGATTTTTGCAACAACAATAATTATTTTTTCGAATTGCAACTAACTCTATCTTGTTCAAAATTTAATTACAAAACTTTTTTCCTCTTCCATTTTTGTCTAAAACGAATAGTTGCTAAGTTGTCGACGAGAAATCCAAGAAAAAAATTAAATTTTTTGCTATTTTTTTATACTTTTTGCAATAACAATTAAGCCACGTTTTTTTTATTTGCATAGAAAAATTATCATTTCTGATGTTATTTAGATGCGTTTTACCCAACCCGAAACAGATACCGCCTGGACTATAAACAATTTGTAAAAAAGTAGTACTGCGGCTCGTTTCAAAAATCGTTTTATCTCGAAAACCATTTATTATATAAGAAATATATGAAAAGAGCCTTTTTTTAATGTTATTTTGACTTCCTTGACACGCTCCCGAGAGATTAATAGACTCTCACAAACAACCTGTATTATGATGGACCCCAAATATTACCCAAAACAGTAAATATATAAAAACAATACACGAGTATAGGCATATTTAAAATGTACAAACATTTGTCGGCGCTACATAAAAAAATACTATAACCATGAGAACTTTATCTATTGTAAATATGTTACCTTAAATATTTTGCTAGCGATGGCATTACTCAGAGCACCGCCATATACCGAGTGAACGCTACTCAAGGAACCCTTGAAACCGCTCTCGTCGCCTTTCCGAAAACCCGCCGACACGCCGTTTACCTTCACATCGATAAAGGGGATCTCAATCTCCCTACACACCGCGTTCTCTACACCCTTAACCGAACTTTTCACGTGGTCCTCATCTTCGGCCAGTCGAAAAGTCACCCCGCGCTGGGTGAAGACCGACCGAGGATAGACGCTCTTATTGTACGACCCCCTGTACTCTGAAGGAGCAACAGAGTGCTTGGTGAATTTTGGGAACCTGTAGGTCGCGCGTTCCGATCCCGTGGCGATTCTTTTCACGAAATCCTCCTCCTTCACCACAACGTCGGCCGTTATGGTGTAGCAAGTCGAAGACATTTTAATTCGGGCTTTCGAAAACGAACATCGGACGAAGACCGGATGCGGCTACGAGCGCGTCGAACGTTTGGGGCGAACTGAAATGTCAGTCGGCGTGTTATCAATAAAAGAAATGCCACACGGTGATTAAATACAGGAAGGAAGTCGGCACTGCGATATGGCATTTTTTCCAGCGCTTTTCGCTAATTATAAAACGTTTTCCCGACCTTTTCCACGGCGTTCACATAATCGGAGGGATTATCGATCGATGTGCAACTACCAAAGGTAGCATCTTTACGAGGCCTTTAACCTATTAATTAAATTGATTTTCAACGGGGTCTCTACCTTTCAGATTACCGAAGTTGATTGCACCAAATGTTCAATTTTCTTATGGCCCTAGAGCCATGTAACGTCCAATAATTACAACAACCAACGTCGTGTGGAACATACAAATGCTCGAGTAATATTTAAATCGTAATAATATATGCCGCAGGATATTAGTATTACAGTAATTATAGTAGGTTCATATTCGATGCAAAGTAATAAATCATTGCCTGTCAAGGGATCCAGTGCCATACGCTTTTAAGGGTTTTAGAAATTGATTAATTTCTTTATACATTATGAAGGGATGAAGGGATCAGTTCACGTCTGGCACCCTTGTTCCTACAAAAATTCCTTTATTCTCATAAACTATTTATTTTAAATGTAAAGTAAAGAGACAAAAAAGTTGTATTTTTTATCGCATTATTAGAAAAAAATATTATACCTAAGAAAAAGCAGTGACGTCTCATATGTTTACTTATTAATATCGTCAGAAGACGTCTACCGTTTTTATAAACAAACATACCAAATTTAAAAAAAACGGAATCAGGGTTCTCTCACTCTGTATCTCCGAAACGAAGCATTTTCGGACGGTTTATAGGAACTTTCTTTCTTAATTTTGGTCAAAGAAATTCCCCATGATTTTTTTCGCAATATTAATGGGACACCCTGTATAGTGTCAATATCTAACTAAATTCAATATAGACTTGTCTAGACCTTCCGCTTATAACCTAGAGGCGACTCTAGACAAGTAGACACCCTCTTAAATCTATGAATGCACTTTACCAAAAATATTTTCCACCTCCGTATGTCCAATCTCGACAAAAGCGTTCTATACAAAGGCATAGATGTAGTTCGTTTCTCTAGAATGTTGCCTCTCTTATCGGTCTTCCTTTTGGGCGTTAACTTCACTGCGGGGACGGGTGGAGGCGGGGGCTTCTTTGCACCGCGTCTGTCGGCTTTCGATTTGTCCTCGATCTTCTTAAACTTCGCATTTTGACCTTTATAAGCGAAATTAATATCTTTGTTCTTAATGGCCTCAGTGACTGGCTCTTTACAGACCTTCTCCTCTTTTACGACATCTTGGGAGATCCGGGCCGCTTTGGCCGGCCGGAACTGTACAGGAAGATCTGCCGCTTTCGCCGTTTCCACCACGTGTATCACCGCTACGTTCGTGTCCGGTTTTCCCACATTCTTGCCGAACCTCTTTTCGCAGGTGCATTTCTCTCCCATGCTACAGTGAGGCGGGTAGTTGGGCCTCTTCTCCTGCAAGGCGTCCGGATTTACCTTGAAGTAAACCGGTACCTGCTTTTTCTTGGACATCTGTTCATTTTTATACTTGTCGTAGTATGACTGCGTGGAACGGGGCGTTCCTTTTCTAGGACTCTTCTTGGAATCCTTCATGGGATACTCAAAACAGCTAATAATATCCTTTGGTATGTAAGACGAATACTCAATGGAGTAGAGATCGTTTTTTCTTTTACAGAAAGATGAGCAGTCCCTTAAACCTACGCACGAGTAGCAAGTCCTGTCTAGAAACGCATCCCACATCTCACAATACAATTTCAGAAAAAAATAACAGAACCAGGTCGATCCAAAAAAATATTGACACTTTATGACATTTGCTAGTGTCAAGAGACCTCCACTATAGGCGGTATACAACGAAGTGATACTAACCTACATGCTTTTCAAAGCTTTTTGGCAAGTTTTTAACGTCATCTATTAGACCAGGGCGGATCTGTCGAAATATTCCACTTCTTGGATGTATGTGGGAGCAAGCTAATTTTTTCTGGGTCACATAATAAATGTGTAGATCCCTAGATCTCTGTAATACCTCATCTAGCTAAAATATATGAAACTATCTTAAAAATACAAATAACTAATTATTTTGAAACTCGGGGACTTTTCAATCCTCAACAATTCGGTTTTCGAAGTAATCTATCGACCACACCAGCCATAGATTGTCTAACATCCACAATAAACAATAGTTTTGAAGAAGGAAAATACGTTGCTAGTGAATTTTTAGATTTATTAAGATCATATTTGACTAATAGATTACAGTATGTTGTATATAATAATGTGGAATCATCCATAAAAAATATTGAACATGGAGTTCCACAAGGTTCCATATTGGGTCCGTTACTGTTTTTGATATATATTAATGATTTTCCTAATTGTTTACCTTATGATACTAAAAGTATACTCTTTGCTGATGATACCAATATAACTAGAACCAACTTAAACTTTGAACAGTTAATGACATCAACAGTACTTTAAAATTATAATTTTTGAAAAAAACTAAATTGCAAATTGATAAATGTAATCTAATTTTTTAAAAATAAAAAAAAGACTAAAAATTTACTGTGGCCATCCTAATCAACCGATTTAAATTCTTCAAAAACCATTTGACCGGTTGAGCGGTGTTTTCTATGAGAAAAAATTTACAAGTATCTAGATGCTTTATTTGGGGCTGTGGTGAACATTTTGAAAATCGAAAATTTTAATGAAATTTGGTGTGTTATTTTATTATACTCTACAAGGTTTTTTTTACCAAAATTAGAATGGCCTCGGAGCAATTAAAATATTTAAAAAAAAATTATCCAAAAAACTTGATTATTTTTGCCTTTTTTTCTTCAATTAATGCTATTTTGCAACATCGCCGGTAATAAATTTAAACATTTTTAACTTACAAAATTCAATTCTAAAACTTTTTCCTCTTCAATATTCTTCCAAAATGCATAGGTTCCAAGATATAAGTAAAAAAGTCAGATAAAATAGGTATTTTTTAAAATTTTTTAAACATTTTTGCAATTTTGAAAATGTTCCGGACCTCGCTCAGATCTAGGGATTTACAATTTTATTATGAGATTCAAAAAAAATTGCTTGCCCCCTCTCACATCCATCTCAAAACAGACCCGTCTTGGTCTATATGAAATTTTCTATAAAACACAAGATCCATCCATCTGGATACATCGAAAAATTATGGATTTCTGTTAGAGATTTTCTTAATTTTATTTCCTATAACGATAAATTCTTTAACTCAAATTAATAACATACTTTCCATTTATAAGACACACAAATACCCCTTTTAAATATATTTGCCTGTTTTGTAAAAAATCAGAAAAGTCGTTCCTCAAAGTTTTGACAAATAACCGTAAACATCCAATTAAAATGAAACTACGTTCAAGTCTTTTAGCAGGTTTTATTTATCATAATGAATGATAATATCTGTTGGATTATCTTCAACATTTTGAGCACTTCTGGGCAACATCTTCCAATTATTGAGTAAATCACATTTACCCGTTACTCCCTTTTATCTGTTCATTCTTTTCTGAACTGACGAGGCCACCGACAGGACAAGTGAAATGGACGATCCTTTCTGACGACTTTTCGACGAAATGTCTTGGGCAAGTTTTTCCTAAATTCGCAGCGTAACGATTAGCAATTTAGGATGCATGAGATGAGATGAGAACTAAAAATCACAATGAAACGAATAGAAGGCCTCATCGCGCAAAAGGGATATTGGAAAATGTAGGCCGACCTGCTTTAATTACGCTATATGCTGCTAGGATTTTGATCCTGAAGGGCCGAATCACAAAAAAATATGTTCATTCTTAAAGTAAAATATAAATGTCACGTCACCAATCATAAATGAAGCCCCCTTCAATAGTATATTGCCATTAGGATTTGCTTCGTCACGCGATAGCAAAACTGCCTTTAAAGTAACAATCCTGTATTTTTTCCGGTTTCGCTGGAAATTTGGGTTTAATTTTAATGGATCCACAAGTCCCACATATTGTCCGAATGTATCCAAATGGAGATTTGGTACACTTCGCATCATGATAATTCTGAGAAATTTGTGGTTGCTGAGCCTTGTTCCGTGAGGACGATATTGGTGCGTTCGGGTGTCTAGTGCAGGTAATCCCATCGCCAGCAAACGGAACTTTATTGAACCCTCTATTAGAACAAATCTGAGCAGCTGTAGGTTGCCTTGCTTCGTTCCTCAAGGAAGGCGCGCCTTCCGATTTAGGGACGTACTTTTGAGAGATATTAGGACTGAACAAATTATCTTCTGGATGAGAAAAGAAACCGGACATCAATTTGTTCTGTAAAGAGTGAGGCATCGGAGCGCCTTGCTGTTTAGGCGCTTTGGCAGCGACTTTACCACTAAACAAACCATCTCCTGCAAATGGAAACGTATATCCTCCCTGCCTCGCTTTGTTGTGCGGGCAGGGAGCTCGTTGTGGACTTTGCAACCTAGGTGTGCATATGGGGATGTCGTTCCTAGCGGGTCGGTTTCCTGCAAATGGAACCGTAGCGTATCCTGGATGGACATAAGGAGTTCCAAGTTGCGTTGCACGGGGAGAACAGACCGCAGCGCCTTGTGATTTAAGGACGCACTGGCAGCCAGGTTTAGGGGTACATTTGTACTGCGGTTTAGGGGTACACCTGCAGACAGGGGGCGTGGCTGCGTTTTCCCGTTTAGCGAAACATTTGCAGATGACTCTACGAGCGGGCGCGCTGTCTCCTGCACCTTCTTTAATGCCTGGAGCTCGGCCTGGAGTTTCCTTTCCTTTATTTTCGATAACTTCTTCCGCTTTCGCGACTTTCTTGTTTGCGACATCACCCATTGTTGCCGGTCTTCCCTTATCCCCATCATTTCTAACTTCCGCGCCAATCCTTTCTTCCCCACCAATCCTTTCTTCCCCACCGCCTCTTTCCTCGATATTGGCCCCTCCCGCCGTCTTCGCCTTTTCTTTTTTGGCGCCCGCGCCGCCGTCGGGTTTCTTTCCAGCGGCCTTCTTCGCGGTAGTTTTTTTCGCGCCTTCCGGTTTCTTCTCTTGCTTCTCTTTTACATTTTTCGATCCCTTACCCTTCTTTTCGGTCTCCTTTTTTTTTGCAGTGTCGGGAGGGCCTGTGTTAGCAAAGTCGGTTAACTTCCGTGTCTTTGGCGGTTGGGCGGGGGCACAGGGTTTGGCAGGGCAGCAAGGATTACAGCACACTAAATACGGGACATAACAAAGTGTGCAACAGGGCGGATAGCTAGGGGCACAGCATGGCGAACATGGATAACAATAGTACGGGTAACTCATCTATCCACCCAAAACATTTTATTGCACTATTAATTTTGTGTTCTGTAGTGACAGTGACATTTACATGTGAACGCCTGAGACACGGGTGTGGTTTGGATAAACTGCGCTGTCAAGATTTCGGACGGCGAGGGGATAGCGGTAACAATAGCAGCAGCATTGAGTACTTAGGAGTAGTAGTAGTAGTAAATATTTTAAAAAAAATCCACATATCCGTTTCTTCGCTGCCCCTGGGCAATTATTTCTGTTGATAATGAGCAATTAAGCCAACTGGTGACGAATCCAACGTAAAATGTGTTAGCCATGTGTTTTCGAAGACAGCCCAACTGACCTTCGCCTCATAACAAGTGCATACTCCGTGAAAGTAAGTATGAATTGGCGCCTGACTTACTTGGTCACAAATAAAACGCTACAGAATACTTTAAACTACGGGATAGCAGAACGACTTCGAGATAAAATTCAAGTTACATCGCAATATTAGGATTTAGGTCCGTTTTCCAGTCGTTGAATATAGATATATGGAAATACGATATTCTGAGCGTTATGATACTAAAACTAAAATACCCAAATCTAAATTATTAAACTACTGCAATTTAAACATGCTATAATATTAAACGATAATAAATAATGCATATAAAATAAAAACTGGCAAGTAATAACTGGAAAAATATTATCTACTGCCAAATTCTAACAAAAGCACTGCATAAATATAGAAAATTTACACCAGCTGGATATTTTTTACAATAATTTTACACAAAACTCACTACATTATTAGCTAATTTGCTATCGTCCTTGTTTGTGCTCTGAAATAAGAATGTTGTCTTACATCCAGGAAAAAATGTGAAGCAAAAAAGTACTAAGAAAATTCTTAATATAAATGGGAAAATAATTGCACAGCTGGTACACAACGAAGAGTGACTCAATCAAAATGTGCATGAACAAAGAACAAATGTAATTCAGATATAGTAATGTGGCGAAGGCTAAATATAAATCTTACGTAATATACAGGGTGTTGTACAAGCTCTATGACAAACCTTGACAGACGGTAGCTGGGTCAATTTCAAACATTTTTTCTTACATGAACATACAAGAAAAAACGTTATGAAATTAACTCAACTATTCGGATTTACGCTTCTTTTACACACGTGCGAAAAGCGTTAGGTTATGACAAAAAAAAATTGTATTCAAATTTTTTTTCTACTGAAAAAAAGGTGGTTTGAAAAAAACTGTTTGTTTTAGTGTTCTGTAAATTCGGAAAAAGCGTTTTATGAATTCAGAAGTATCGCAGCAATAATATCTGTAAAGGGTGTAAGAGGTCAATATTCGGTAAGGGGTATCAACTTTTTTAAATTTAATTAAAATTCGGTCAGCATAATCACGAAATGAAGTAGGGGAATCGTGTAGAAAATGCTTGGGGATTACTGAGATAAATTTTCTGGAGTGAATCCAACGAAAAAATGTTTAAAAAATATTCTCAATGTGGCACGTGATTTTCTAGAAGACCCCTAAAAGTCCTATTTTTTACGATTCTTCAGTAAAATTTTTTTCTAAAAAACCGTGCCAGAACCTTGTAGAGAATTCATTCAAGTTTCTGAAACCCACCGTCGATTTTCTGTGCAACCATTGGTTTCTGAGAAATCGATGAACAAAGAGAAAATGATCCATTTTCATTCAAAGTCCGATAGCTCAGCGAGAAATGGTGGTCGTATCGAGACCAAAAAAAAAAAAATGGAAGCTAAATGAACAACCTATCTAATCCATAAGGTGATTAAGTTGGAAAAATTTTTTTCATGATATATTTTTTTTTTGCAAGATCCAAAAATTAGAAACTTCAACCTTCAAATTGCTTTTTTTACTCCAATACGACCATTTTTATTAAAGATAGACAGCCATTTGAAAAATTGCCGAAAATTTAGATTTTTTTTTTGATCCCTTAATTTTTTCCATTAGTGTATTTACAAATAATATTTCTAAGAAAAAATATAGATTACAGCAAATATTTCACATAGTTTGACGAAAGTATACATTTGAATAGAACAAATTAAAAAACAAACACTTACGACAAATAATTCCATTTAAAACTGTCTGCTCATTTAATGCAAATACTTTTTTTTCAGTGTACCATCTGTCAAAGTTTGCCATAGAACTTGTAGAATACCCTAGGTAAATTTGTCACATTTAATAAAAAAAAAATTCATAAATGTTGAGTACCTACTAAAGAATAATCTGTTGCTAGTTTAATCAGACCAAAATTAATTTTACAATTAACTGTAAATGGCTTAAATTTTCAGTACAAAATGAAGTAATGCAAAAGAAGAGAGGAAACCAGTATGCACAAAATGACAAAGGTCTGAAGTAATTTAGAATCATCAATAATTCTGACCGGTGCAAAGAACTCATTCATTTTTACCATTTCCTAAATTAGCTCAAACTATTTTTAAAATCAGTCATTGTTTATTCTATTCCAAATTTATTGGGGCGCGTTACATACGTCTGTTGATCCTTTCCTTCAAACGTTGAAAACGAAATAACAAAATAATAAAAGTATTTGAACTAAAAAGTACGATTAGGATAAGATAAAGAAAATTATTACATATATAGCGAGAAGGAATATTAACAGTACATATTTGCATAAATCGAAAGGCAAAATGTCATACTGATTTTTTTAAGTCCATCAATATTATTCTCAATAATTCTCTTACGTATTTACATAGCATTTGTTAGAAGAAGCAGCGGTTAGTACACAGTGTTATATTTACACAGTTTACATACTCGTAAGCGTTCAATTATCACATAAACTGTCGCTTTAACTTACCGGGGTAAATGCTTGAGAAAGGTTCTGCTTGCCGTTCGCAAAATAAAGATCACACTGTTAGGATAGTGTTAATTGTTAGAAAAAGTGTATAGATTTCATGCATGATTCCTTCAAATATTAAGTTAATTATCTGGTAAGTGTTTGTTGACAAAGATTGCCATGTAGTTGAGAAATGTCGATACTCAATACGTTTTTTCAGATGTACTTGCAGAGAGTGTAATTGAATTTTAGATTAGTCACAATTATTATGTTACATTTTTATATTATTAATTTTACAGAAACAAATATGTTGTTCGAAGGTCCGCCAGTAAATCGTACATTCCAGGTGCGTATCAAAATTCAAAAACTTATACTAAGCATCCTTATATTTACACCATACAAGGCAACCTTTGACATTTTTCAGAAACTGGTCAATAAAATCTGGTTGTGGAGTGTTTGAATTTTACCACTTATCGTCGTAACCCAATCAAAAGTCCTCCACAATTCTCTAAAAACGCCCGATTTCATTGAACCAGCCTCCCCGATTAAAGTAATCATGCATACATTTTCAAAACTTGACTCACCCAAGCGTTCTGTTTGGTGACCTTTTCGGCCTGGATCAGGGGCTCCTCGACCACTTCGTCATCCAGGGACGGGTACAGTGGCGGGGTTTGCCAGGACTTGGGGTCCAGCTGCCAGCCGTAACCGTTGCCGTGCCAACCGTAGCCGTTCGCGGCGCTGGGTGGTTGCTGGTAGTGGATGGTAGGGTAGGCATTGTTGTATTGTTGGTAAGGAATTACCGGGTAGGGTGGTTGGTGCATCTTCGCGTAGCTTTACTGCAATAAAATGGAAGGAGTTAATCAAGAAGCTCATAACACTAACAATGGGTAATCATGATTACAAATGGTTTTTGGAATAATTTTTATAGCCAGAATAAAGTGTGTTTTATGGTAATTTTATTATGCATACCCAAAAGAGTGCGATTTTATGTTTTATTAATTCAGAGAAAACAAACTAGTCACAAATACATTTCTGTTTTAAAATTTGATTTTCGCGCGAATTTGCACATTTCGTAGAAGAAAAAAAGGAGATCTTGGGGTCAGGTGTTTTGGTGTTCTTAGGTTAATTTGAATTTCTAGAAAATGTGTAGGGTATCTAGGTAAACTTTACAAAACTATTTTAAAAATTTTCAATAGTAATTTTATATATCTAAAAATTTTCGTAGTATTAATATTTATTTAATTCAACTATGTATATGCTGTAGCAAAAAAAGAGTAAATATAAACAAAATTGTAATAAAATTAAACACAAAATTTTAAATAGAATTTATGACATGTTCAAGTCATATTGAAGAAGCTATTTTCAATTTCATATCTACTATTGAAGCAACACATTTGAGTTTGAAGAATTCTTACTGAATTCGTATTTTTAATTACAAATCATTAAACAATTTATTGCACTGTTATTTTTTATAGACAACTCAAGTTGTGTTTGACGATAATTTATTTATGAGACACAAAGGTGTAACGATAAAGTATTTTTTCAAAAAGTCGTTCGTAAATCGATTATTTTATCGTACCTACTCAACGCGTTCATTTTGACACTTTTGAAAGGTGTTTCGCGTTACTGAATTGTGAAACATTAAAATTAAGTCACAAGAAAACGAGGGAAATTAAAAACAAACATTACTCGTACATCATCGAAAATTGTTTTCAACACTATGAGAGCTGCAATAATATAGTTTCCAGTAAACAAAAAACAACATAAATATAAATACAAGTATGTTCTATAGATTGCACCAAAACCAGATAACCACGACTTCAAAAATACATTACCCCTTCCTCAACTAAACGGAAAAAGTAAATATTTAAATCCATGAGTGTAAATCTACACTACATTTTCTAGAAATACTAAAACCTGCAAAGCGTTTTCAATCTGTAAATCACTTCTGAAGAACATATCACACTACACGTGTTTGGACATACTAAACTGGGCATAAGCTGGCAACTAAGACTCTGATAGAGATATATCTGAACTATCGATTTTAATGTCTAGCCACCAGCTCCTATGGACAATTTTCTTGGGGTTGCTGCCAAATTTGGAGGCAGACGAGGCGCCACTTCAACAGACAGTCTCTAGTCTATATAGAACGTTTTTATAGGAGGAACAATAATGGGGATAGTAGGACCGTTAAAAGACAGCTATTATACGTACCTATATTACTTATATTATCAACTACCACTTAAAAATGTGATCAGAATCATTGTCAATTAGTCACTCTAAACTTACAGATCATAACAGTGTTGACTGTGCTTTTTTCATTGTTGCACAAACGATGCATGCACATCAGCATTGGATATGACTAAGAAAAAGGCGTTCAATTTGTTTAGTCTTACTTTTACACATGCTTTCGTGTATTTGCACTAGCATTAAAATCGAGTTAATTTCGTTGAAATTTATGACGCAAAGTCAACAAGGAAATGTTTATAGAAAAGAATTTATAGTGATGATAACAGCGAAGTAACCTATAAATATATAAAACACATCATCTACGTAGGTACAATTATTTAAAAATAAATGTTTTTCTGTATTTAAAATAACAGTCGATAGGATTTTCTATACAATATAATAGAAAGATTTATTTTAATGGGAAAAATAATATGCAAAACATTTTCAAACAATAAATTATTGATCTTGCATTTATATCTTCACCTGAATGTACAAAGAAAATATTGAGTTATTCTTTTCAGTACAATTGACTAAGAACATACACATTGCACATAACCATCTCATCACTCTCAAATCAAAATCTTTCATAAAATATACTAATTTGAATTGAGATAGGATTTTCTCGACTTTGTGGATTTTTCATCCTTAGAAATTGGAAAATACCGAGATAGCACCAACTGGCTACTAAAATCTAAATAGTCGAAAGTTAATTTTAGGAAAACTATTTTAAGCTAACATCCTAAAAACATCTTTAGTAGTTTGTTCTTATATGTGTGTAATGATTTCTTAAAAATAGAATGAAATATTAAGATAAATTTCTGATGAAGATATTAAATAGCAACTACTGAAAACATGACTCTTTGATTTTTGTAAAAAACGTCTAATTTTCTTTGTTGCATGATTTTCTTTGAAATCATATATATTAAACAATTCTTCAAACACGCATTTTTTTAATTTTTAATATTTCTACTGAACATGAAGTACCTAGTAAAAAAAAATTATGAAAAACAAACTTACACGAAAGGGATACAATGAATAAAGAAATAAAACGGGAATCTCAGTATCTTACCAAAGAAATAACACAACGATTAAAAATATTCGCTAAAGTTTACAAAGATATTATTCAAAACAAGCTTGTAACCCCGACCATAACATTGATTCAGGGTTATTATAGTAATTATTCTATTGCTGACATTTACTCACTTTAAACCTTATCCTCTATTTAGATATATCAATTTTATAAAACAATTTTAAGAATGAACATTTAATTTTTATAGCAAATGAAATTGAAACAACATGGTTTTGTGTGATTTTCATTCCCATTATGAATGATGTTTACGAAATCAAATTTTGTACCTAAGTACTTGTCTTTCTTAGAGATCTATCTAAATAGCAACAAAAAACAATTATTGTTGTAGTGAAACTAAGCATTTAAAATTTTGTACAGCTTTTGGCAGTGTATCATTATTTTACTTCTATAAATACAAAAAATTAAATTGTTCTGGCAACTTCTCGTAAACGGTAAATGTAATAAAATTTTATAGGTATCTACACATGTTTAATATTTTTAGGTAGGCATTTTTTGCAACAAGGTAAACAATGCACTTTTACGAAATATTACGGTGTTTGTTGTTATTATGCTGATCTGTACAAATATACTATAAAATAAACTTCACTCGCCAAATATTTGTCTTTAGTACATACCTACCTACTTATTATAGTACGGTATATATCAACAGAGATTTCCTTGTGAATCGAAGCCTAAACGTAATTAAATTTAAAAAACTAGTATCTGGTACGTATTTATTAAATTAGTTTGGTTTATTTTACTAGATAGAAGCAAATGTTCTACATCTAGGTATCTATTAAACAAACGCATGTAAAATAGTGTGAAATTTGAGTGCCACTGGTTACACTTTATAACATTATTTGTTTTAATTATCTGTGTAACGTCGTTTCTTGGTCACATCGTTAATTTGACAATGCTTTTAAATTTCTAGAAAAAATAATTTCATAACAGAATGAGTCATTAATGACTTTTAGATAAATCCGAGTAGCAATCCATTGTAAAAGTTAATAAAATATCTCAATTTCTGAAAATGAATAAAAATACTAAATAAATAAAGATATGTCGGTTTCAAAACAGTCATATATTTTGTTTGTTTTTAAAGGTGGACATGGGCTATAAATCATGTCATATGTCAAATATGTACTCCCTTATTTCGTAAACCAATCTTAGGGCATTACATACATCATACATTGCGAAACGAAATAAAGCCATCTTTAAACGTCTCGGTGATATATGACTAGTTATAATTTGCTATTTAATAAATTAACTCAATAATTTATTATCATTTAATCTTTATGAAATTGACTAATTCAGAAGTAAATTGAATTTTTTGGAATAATATCAGAACACAAAACAAAAAATAATTGTATAGTCTATTCACTCTGCTACCACTTATACAAGTCACCCTGTATATCAGTCTTTAGATCGCCTATGCGCATATTAAAATCTTGTCCGAGTTATTTACCATTTGATTATTACTCATTACTCATCTGCATGCAATACAAATTCTATTTCACGTATTTTAAGGTCATCTAACTAAATATACCGATTATACGTATATACAGTGTTTTTAATACTACGAAAAACTTTAATTAGCAATTCCTTGCAAAAAAGTAAGGGCGGTTCTTCTATTCTTATATCCCTACAGACTTATTTCCAAAAATGTCTGTATAGGAAAGGGGTCCATGTCTGGCATAAGAACTTTTCCCGAATTTTCAATGGATTCAATAAAAAGTTGTGAAAAATCGTCTTTTACATATTTTTAGATCAAGGTTTTTAAATTGCTTCTTTAAAACTACATGTTTGTATAAAGCACTAAAATTATATTAAAAAACAACTTCTTGAAAAATTTTATTAAGTACCTAGGTATATGATGTGTGTAATCAGCATTTTTTTGTTCCACTTTCCCACAGATTGAGGCAAATTCAGCCAGCCAGTCAGTCCAAGGCGAACGGGACGAAATATTTGTACTTATAAAACGATTTTTCTCAAAAATTGTAATGTTGACCTTGAGATTTCGTTAGATCTATCATGCATAATGCATCAATCATCTATTATTTTATTATTGCTTATACCAAAAACTAACTCCAGCCACTTGAATCAAATTTGGCTTTTCTAAACGAAATTTGCTCTTTAGAGAACTAAACGCCATAAGAAAAATTAGTGAAATAACTCCTTGTGCCAAAAGAATCAGTCCAGTTGACCTGTCAAGGGTTATTTTTATGAAAATAGTTTTGCCAAACCAAAAAATCTTGCATGAAAAAGCAGACAAATACAAAATGTAGTAAATCACATCACTTTGTATCGCGCACCTCAAAAAGTTGTTGACGTTTCGAAAAACTATCTGTTTTCGTCTTCGGAACTTTTTTCACCGTTCCTTTTAGTTTCGTTACAGTTTAAATTTATTTATTTAAACAAATATTAATAAATTTAAGCTAACCAGGAAGGTAACAAGTACCTAGGGCTTTGTGGCTTTCAAGAATTAATTATCACACCCATAACAAATATATAAAACAACAAATGTCTTCTGGAAATACTAGTTAGAACTCCACTGACTTATTTAACATCTAATTACTTTCAATTTTGCAGAAAATCCAGGAGTAACATGACACTATCGAATAAATTAGATTTTTTGGGTTTTTTTCACCCAATTTGACCTTATAAGAACAATATTTTGTTACTTTAAGCAAAAATTAAATGAATTTCCATACAGTTGTCTTTGTTGCCACAATAAAAATTTGAAACAGATTGTTTAGGTGTAGAAAGTGGAAAATTGACTCGATAGGTACTCATTTGACATAAAATCAAAACCTTGCGCAATCTTAGAAATGTGTTAAAATAAGTTTATATTTTAAAGGAAGACTTATAACTTTAAAAAAATATACAGTACCTGCACCTATCAACATTTATAAACCTGCTAATGCCGATTTTTAACTCCAAAGTTATAATTAAAATTTAGGTAGATATTTTGGCAACTATGAAATATATAGTAATTACATTAACACATTTTACTTTCATTATGCGTTGCATGACTAAATACGATTAAAATAAAATCATTAAATATGAGGACAGGCTAAACTAAGTACAAAAGACAATATTTTCTGGCCTGCACTCAGTTGATGGTTTGTCATAATTAACTGTTAGAACAAATGTAACACAAAATAAAAACATTCTGGTACGTATACCAATTACAAAGTTCGAAAATTACAAAGAAATTTCAACGTACCTGTCCCATAAAATGTGGGAAGTAAGTTAATTATTTATACTTAACACTACAATCCACTCCTATAACATCACAAAAAAACTCGAAATGAAAACGAAAGCACGATACTTTTGCGTAAACTTTAACAATTGTTTTAGGTTTCGTTAAAAGACTAGCAAAAATTATTTTGAGCTAAGCAGAGAACTGAGAAATAAACGTCATAAGCATGTTAAGATCGTATCACATCGACTATCGGTATCGGCGACAAAGAATATCGCAAAACTGAGAATGTTTTCGTATTAAATGTTTATATTTAATATTAAACTAGGTACTTGTTCATGTCTATTAATTACAAATGAGTATATAACATTTTTTATCTATTTCTCATAGATAAAGAACCATAAGACCACTAAAAAAAAATGGTTTTCATAGAACCGACAATTCACGAAGATACAGTTTAAACTTACTTAGGCGACGACCTTGCTGTCTTCCGATTGTGTCATTTTTTCGCTTTGTCGGCAGTCGGTTCTACGTCAAAGAATTGTGAGTTGCGAGTGGAGTGATTCAGAATTCAGAGTAGTTAGAGGCTATCACAGCTACCTGAGCTACCGTCTATTTTGTGATAATTACGTCACAGAAATGCCGTACCTTGGATAAGTTTGATATTGCAAACTGTGATTGTAAATAAAGTATATGTATATTATTTCATATAATAAAATGATTTATTAGGTGCATATTTAATCAGTTAATTATCTATATTTTTTATTATTTTATTAAGTAAAAACAATGTAAAATTTTTGAATTTCGACGCAAGATATTCTCTTAGGCAACACAAATTACATTTCTGTAAAATTTTTGTAACCAAGTTTCAAATTTCAAATAACACATAATGAGGTTTGAAATTGACCAAATTAATTCGGGCGTTTTTATTAAGGGATCATAAATTAAAAGAGTAGATTATTTGTAACACCTATATATTTCATGTAACATAACAAATACAGTGTGTTCCATATATTTTGGGGAAGTTATCTAAAATACATACAACAGACCAATATTGTCAAATATTACATTTTAAGAATTACTCGTCTTGAAACTGCAACTGCTAGTTAAATGACCAGTCTTATTTTAATAAATTTACTAATGTTCTCATTTCTAAATGGTGTGCTGTATGTACACGAAGCTAAATATTAGTAACTAATTTTTTTTCCACAACTGCAGCTTCATCACGGGTGATTCTAAAATAAAATTTATATGAACATCCCATTTTTAGATATACCATTATACATTTAAATATTTACAGACCTTAAGATTATTTAAAGCATTATTTTTTATTCATTTATATTTAAAAACATACTACAAAACATCTACAACTAGTATCCATAACATAATTAAATATATAATAAATCAGAACCACAACCTATTTCTTTATTGTTCTAAATTTAAAGTACTGTAAATTTGTCGTTGAGCTAATTTTTATTTTATTTCGTAATAAAAAAGTGCACTATACACAACCATAATATTTTTTTCATACATTTTCAAGTAGAGCAAATCATCGTAATTAAATGAAGTTCGTAACGCATACATTCACTTTATGCCAACAGATAACGTTTATACAAAGTGTTTGAAACGATCCAATTGAAATTAGAATTTATATATTTTAGGACACTTACCGATCTCAAAGGGACATTTAGAATCATTAATATAATTTTACACTTTTCATTAACAACATTTATTTCGTCTGCTTTGTTCAAATTCAAAAAAATATTTTTTTATAATTCTAGAAACTTGTAAGTAAAGTATAGAGTAAATATAATTTATTTTTAAGCATGTTTTTGAAAGACTATTTATTTGGTACTATTTGTCAAACACTCTGTATATATATAAGCGTATTGTGCAAATTATTGTTTTGAATATTTTAAATCTACATAGCAGCTACTCTTTATTTTTTAGTGGTCTACCGCAACCAGTTGAAAATATCATAAAAAAATTACAAACTATTGCACACGTATGTTAGTATACTGTGAACCATTCACTCCTCCAATTCTAAGCATCTAACTTTCAGTCATAAACATTTTTTACATTTATATTATAAATATAACATTAAAATACAGGGCATTCTCTTATGATTAAAGATAACAAAAATTGAATGAATTACCCTGTATATATACATTCTCCTATTTTCTATCCAGTACCATACCTTTTTTACGTAACAGGAATGCAACGAAACTATATACTGCTGCAGTTTTCACTGCGAAATATCAATTATTGGATTATAATAATCTGAAGCAACACATATTTATGTATAAACGTATAGTTCCGGACATTTTGAGCAATAAATATTTTAATAGATCTTTAACTTCTTCTGGAATAACAAATTCTGTAAAATATCAAGTGAAAAATGCCGTAGGTATATATTTTCTAAAACTTTATTTATAAAATATACTTAATATCAATAACCAATAGAATTTATACGATGATTAAGAATATAAATCCTAAATAACTTTCTCGTCTAAAAATGTATCCCAACTCTTAAAATTTTTCTTCAAGTTGAAAACTATGTACTAGAAAGTAGACTTATTTACTCATTAGATATGTCTAAATAAAAAAGTCTAGCAGATTTAAATAAATATATAAATAAAATAGTTATTTTTGTATCTAGAACGCGAACTGGTACTTAGCAAGGCAAAATATCCATTTGAAAAAGCAAAAGCGTTTCGTGCTCGAGATGCAAACAATATTCTTTCGAAAACTGCATTAAAATAAGAACTGTATTATATACAACAATTTAATTTATATTTGAAATCATTTGAACCGTATTTAAATCAAACCTAAAAAGCAAAAAAAATTTGTTGTTTGAAAAAGTAGTATCAGAATTACTTATATATTGTAATTCATGTTCTAAGAGTATTTAATTCAAAATGAGCTCGGAAAGTGAAGACGGGCACTTACCAGGGGAAGTATTGGAAGCGGCACAGTGCTGTTCCACAATTAATCCCCAAAAAAATAGTTGAGACAGTACGAGAGTGTTAATACAACGAATTCAAAGGGTGGAGTAGTTCGAAAAAATTTCAAAAAGTGTCGGAAGTGGTATTACTGGCATATTTCGAACATAAAATTAATAAAATTGTGTTTGTGAAGCTTTGACAAGAGATGAGCTACTACGGATAACGATCGATGATATAGATGACAAAGATTCAATTATTATTATAAGAATTCCCGATTCCTAAACTCTTCCTTTGAAATGTTTGTGATTTCAAATCCAGACCAAATGAAGATATACCGCAAACACTGTGCTTTACGTCCGGCAGTTTCTACAAGTTGAAGATTTATTGTATGTCAGGAAAAATGTGTTAGCCATTAATAAAATAAAGAATGTGCCAAAAGAAATAGCAAATTATCTCAATTGACCTCATTGGGAAACTTATACAGGGCACTGCTTTAGCCGTACTTCCGTCACTCTATTAAATGATGCAGGGGCCGATATTACCACATTAAACGATATAGGGGGTGGCGTTCTAGTACTGTAGCGGAGACACATAGAAGATTCTATACAAAATAAAATTTCAATTGCAAATAAATTGTTTCCATCTTCAGCAGAGCCTACAGACTCATTTTGTCAACTGAATATTTAACGAAAATGTCGGCTTTTGATGACAGTTTTCGAAAAAAGTAATTTTGTGTTTACCATAAATATATAAAGAATTACAATAAAAAATTTTGTTAATATAGAAAAAACAATGTTGAAATTTTTTGATATAATGTGGATTTGAATTTTCAACTTCATAGAAAAATATATTTTCTTAACTTCTCGTTCCATAAAAATATAAAAATTATGGACAGAAAGATACTAATAAATGGCCTGCCATGTTTTTCCTCCCCAAAATGTATTAATCCTCTTTTGGAATAAATTGTCTTTTCGTCGATTTTTGAGATGCGGCAAATTTATTTGCCTCTGATTTATTTGTACAATATCTCAAGTAATCCTTACCTAAAACACACTTATTACCCTTTTCTGTACATGGTGGTTTATTTGGCACAAAGTCTTTAAATATAATTATCATATATTAATGTTATTTGAAGTTTTATCAATCCTAATGCATAAAAAAATCTAGCCGTACAGTAAATGTTGAGCCCACTAATATACACATTGGATATGCCGGTAAAGATGATAGTCCTCTGAAACATAACACTGGCAGTAGTAAAGAATTTTGAGGAAAATCTGTCTTTTAATTGTTTTATTGAAATTCAAGTGTTATGCTTAAGACAACCCACCCAGTACTAATTTCAAAAATTTCGCTCCTAAATACCATTCAAATCACAACTTAACAGTTTATCTCGGCTTCGTTTAAGTATTTTTTGCTATTTCCGACATGGTTGGAAAACGGGTCATTCTGAAGTACACCGTTGCTAGTGATAGAATCTCCAGTGTTTATGTTAGCGTATTTCTTGTTCTGTGAAGGTGTCATGACCTGTTTTGCCAGAGCTCCCGCGTCTAGGGATACCCCCGATTTCAAGCTGTAGTCACCCTTCATGTTGTTGTTGTGATTGCTGTGGCTGAGGACATTGTTGGGCAGAGAAATTGGCGATATTTTCGGATTTGGTGTGTTGTCGATCGCCAGCAGTTTGTCGACCTAGCAAAACTGTCATGTAATATCGAAAAATGAGTGTAAAACCAATCATTGAATTGGAGAAGGTGCATTTGAAAGATTCGTTAGTAAAATTTAATTTGTTTTCTCAAATATCGAACTACATTCAATTCAAATGTAACCATGAAATTTTAAGGTTATGATTTATTAATAGCTGTATTTGTTTTACCACTTGTCTAGTTCAGTTTGGTCAAATTGACCAAACTAGAAGTGACCGTGATTTGAACTAACTTTAGGTTAAACAACACACACACATCTACTCCATTTTAAATTTTAACTTTTGATGTCTGTTTAATTTCAGTTTAATTAGGTATTAGGTTGTTGTTTTCAATTATACTGTGCCCAACATACTTACAATCAACATTTTAGTCATATTTTGGTTTGTTCACTTGTTTAAAAAAAACGAACTTGGTCAGAACTCTACTGATAACAGAAAGTGAATTAACCAAAGTGACCAAGTGTGTAAAACAAATACAGCTATTACTTATTTTATTATTAATTATTAGAAGTCAAGGGTGTTGAAATTTATGGAATCTTCATCTGTGTTGTTCTGTTGTTGTTGTTGTTTAGTTTTCTTGTTTTCATAAATTTATCAATGTACAATATTGCAAGTTGGAAGAGTTGAAGAGTATAAGAGAGGAAAAGAATCAGTACAATTAGTTTTTGCATATTTTTTTAAACTAATTTGTGTTCTGCTCTATTTAGTTTTTGTATACTGCTCAGAATTTCAAAAACACCTTTATCCAGAGATGAAATGTGTCCTTACTTCAAGACAAAAAGAGTGCACTTTGATAACTTACAAATCAACCAAAAGCAACTAAAAAAAAAAAAAATAAAATAAGACATCCAAAAGTGAAACTTAAGCACAGTGTTCTGTTAGCTAGATTATTATTAATAATGACTTGGATTCATCATTGCTTGCAGAGGTGATAAAAAAAATTGTGCGTGTAAATTTATTCACGTAAATAAACTTACAGACGTGGCACCCTCATCTTCTTTACCGTTATCCATTAGTAAGGGTTGGGTGGACCTTGAGTGAGGCATTATGAAGGAGGTTTCCCAATTATCTGAATTGTCTGGTAGTAATTTTTCAACCGAGGAAGTCGATTCAATTTGATCGGGGGTGGTGGGGGTTGTGTGGTTTGGAATTAGATAATCTGAGGATGTAGGTACCACCTTGAAAAACAACATAGCAATAACAAGACGATGCGAACGCAGGGAACAACCTTTTCACAAGAAAACAAAAACTGAATGTGGCAAAATATTTTTAATTGGCATTGTTTTCACCGATAGGGCAGGCAAAAAACAAACTGCCAGGCGAGCTGTCAACTATAATTTGGCAAATCGAGAATTATAAAGAGAACTAATGAGAAATTTGTATAGAATTTTTATAGTGGAATGTGTTTTGTTAAGTTTAATTTTGTAGTAAAATTTAAAGTAGTATTGAGTGAAGCATAGAGTGTGTTTGTGCGTCTTCATCGTTAAATTTCTGTGTGGTATAAAAAAACACATACGATTCAAGAACGATCAGATTTTACAAACATTTTGCCACATTGATGTTATATTAGTCAGACATATCTGTTCCATTAGTTAAAGGCAAAGACGGCGGTTATTGAGTATATTAAATAAGATATGTAAGGTATTCAAGTATCACACCTTGTTTACCTTCCGGAAAACTTACCTGGAGACAGTTCTCCTCTGAACTTGTAGGCCGCATCACGGTAGTATCCCTCTCGTTTGACGGTGGACGTTGAAATACAGGCAATGGGGCATTCATCACTTGCGGATCTTGAACACAGTAGCCTAGTCTCTCTAGAATCGTGGCAAATGTCGGTCTCTGCTCAGGGGCTGGGTGCCAGCATTGGGTCATAATGCCGTAAATGGGACCTTTACAATAGTATTACGTTAATGATTTAAAATATTGTTAATGCGCCTTTTCAGTGATGTCACACACTCAAATGGTCAACACAGGTTTGAAAATTATTTTCTACACAAGGGTACCCGACCACACGCCAATTGGTGGATTTTTCCTCCAGTTCTAGATATTTTTTTAGTTGAAAACATCAAAATTGTTAATAACTTTTTTTATGTTGCACAATTCATGATCGATACACTAATATGATTCATTTATACAGTAAATACATTGAGTAGTATTATAAAATATTAGTATACAATAAGAAAATTCCATAAAAATGAAATGGAGCGTTAAATTTGTTATTTTTTTTAAGCTTAATTAGAAAATATTAATTTAAATATAGGATAAACATTTGAAAATATATTTAATTTGGTAAGGTTAAAAAAAATGGGGATAAATGAGACATATTTTTACCTGGGCAATTGGCAGGTGGGTCCAGTCTTCCTCCGCTGGTAACGAGTTGCATCACTTCCCTATTTGCACATCCTGTATAAGGCATGTAACCCATCGACATGATTTCCCAAAGTAAAACCCCGAAAGACCACACGTCCGTCTTGCTCGTGAATAAACCGTCCAAAAACGCTTCTGGTGGCATCCACTTAATTGGCAGCATAGCTTTTCCGCCCTTCCTGTAGTAATCGGATCTACAAAAGTATATGAATTTAGCGAGGATAAAATTTAATTCAGTAAAAGGTACTTACCTATACACATCTCTAGACATGCCAAAATCGGCAATTTTTACGCATCTTCCAGGACCTTTGGTGGTCAGTAAACAATTCCTGGCCGCT
Organism: Anoplophora glabripennis; assembly: GCF_000390285.2. Lineage (NCBI taxonomy): Eukaryota > Metazoa > Arthropoda > Insecta > Coleoptera > Cerambycidae > Anoplophora > Anoplophora glabripennis. The sequence continues at coordinate 1,059,161 of NW_019416568.1, forward strand.
ATATCCCTGTGGATAAACCTGTTGTCTTCTAAGTATTTGCATCCTTTCGCAACGTCTACTGCTATCAACACCAGATCTTTCATCGTCAAGGGACTAGCTCGTTCCTGAAAAATATTGCGTAAAAAAAGGAAAAACTCCCATATTCACGTCTTACTGGCTTAGGCCTAGACTCTCTCAGAAAATTTTTCAGGTCTCCTCCTGCTAAAAGCTCCAGTACTATGAATCTTGGGTGTTTGTCGAAACAAACGCCTATGAAATGGACAATATTTGGATGGTTGAATTTAGACATTATGAGCGCCTCCATAAGAAAGTCCATCTCCGCTTGCGAGGTGGACATTTCTGGTAGCGTTTTAACCGCTACCGGCATTTCAACAGTATCGCAAGGCCTTTGTCTGTAAAAGCCTTGGTATACTTCTCCAAAAGCGCCCTGGCCTAGAGCTCTGAATAAAAAAATGTTGTTACTACGATGTAAAACGTTAATGTACTAGCACCTACTTTACGAGACGCAATTGTTCCCTAGGAATGTCCTTCAGATCCTTCAGAGTATACACCACACCGCCGAACTCGTAATTTGGATTATACTCCATGATACTATCCGAGGTAATCCTCAGCCTATCTAGTTGAAGATCGGCGTTAGGAATCATTTTCCGACCCAAACGCCCGAAGGCTTTCTGCTGGTATCTGTTATCTATTTAAAAAATATATGCATGTTAAATGAAATTAATATAATCGTAATTATTCTTACATAACAAGAAACACACTACCCCAAACAGCACAGTCAGGAAAAACACCGTTACTATAAGACCCACAACGAACCACGTTGGATAAGTACCAACTGGCGTAACGTCTCCGACAGCTGAAAATGTGAGAAATAGGCTTAATCTATAAAAAGAAAATCACAACCGACTTACGAACACATTTCTTCTTATCATCCCCCAACTTCCACCTCTGAGGGCATATACAAGTGACTTGAGACCGTCTGGCATCTAAAGCTAAACACCTATAGTCGCATTCGCACCCATCGATAGAGGGAATAATCAAAACGTATCCAGGCCCGGCATTGACGCCCGGCTCCACGTTGGATAGCTCGAGAAGAGCTTTGGAAGGGTTCAGGTAAGAATAACCACCTTCGCCGTTGGTCGAGTTGACAAAAGGAGCGTTTCCTCCAGCAAACCCGCCACCACCTCCGCCGTATCTGCAGCCTCCCCCGCCACCACCGAATCCACCGTCTCCTCTGTTATCGGTCGACTCGTAACACGCTTTTCCTCCGGCGCCACCCGCTTGTAAGGAGCTGCCCATAATGGCCAGTTCTAGTAATCCTGGGAACACGCTCCATCCGCCACCGGCGCCAGCAGACCTAAAATAGAAAAAAAAAAACGAAACGTTATAATACAATTGAGCTGTCGTAACTCTAATACTTACTTGGCGCCATACATTTTACCAGGTAGGGGGGGTCTCGAGATGTTAACACCTTGCCCGTGTTGTCTGACACTATCCACACTGAATCTGCCTAAGCCCAAGCCACCTCCGCCACCAGCCACGGCAAGAGGAATTTTCTCTTTTGTCCGATTTCGCTAAAACCAAAGAATTAGAACGATTAAACGTTTGGGAAATAGTTCTCACCATAAAAACATATGTTCCGCCACCTCCTCCGCCGCCACCGTCATTGATGTCCATTGTGAGGACCCATCTTATGCCGGTGCCCCAATTCTGTCCCGAGTGACATGATGAATTCGCTTGATATCCAAGACTCTAAAAAAATTAATCAAATGAATTGACCGGGAGACGCTAAGAAGCCACTTTATTACCTTTACGCAGGAACTAGTGCCTTCCTGACCAACCAACATGAAAATTTCCTGGCCTTTTTTCAACTCCACAATGGTTCTTACTTGGGCGCCTCTGGAGGAACCCATTTGCGACCCGCCTTTTCCTCCACTTGCTCCAGATAAAATAATCCTTCAAACAACAGAGTAAATTAGGTAAATTTGAAGTGCGACAAATGCGATAAGTGTGCTTACGTGTAGAATCCGTCCTGAGGAACTACCCATTTTTGCACCCCGCTCAAACCTGGTTCATTCAGTACTTTAATATTCATCTTGGAACCGTTATAGGCTTTCGCGCAGTCGTATTGCTTAGGTCCAAATCTACCCTTAATGTTACAGGTGGTTATTTCATAATCTAAAAAGTGGTTACGACAAAAAATAATTTCTTTACTTGTTTAATGAGAACTCACATGTTTTATTTTTAAAGTCTGGATGAGTCTCTCTTTTGTCCAGATAACCCACGAGGGGATTCCAGTAATTGTAACCGTTGAGTTCCTCGGGTGGTATATTTAACCCGAAACATTCAGGACTTAAGGAAACGTCATCTATGGCAATGTCACTCATATATCTCATACCTTTCCTTGCCTCGAAATGGACAAAGTACCTAAAATCAATAAATTATGCCTTGACAACTATGACAAATAGATAATTATCTTTTTTTTATATTATGTTATATCGTTGACGACATACCTGTGTGTGATATTCGGCAGAATAATGTCTTGACGAACCCACTGGTCACCATGATCATGGAAGCTCCACAAAATTTCCTTAGAAATATTTTCTGCAGGAGTCAATTCGGTGACCTGCAGCAGTATTCCACTTTTATGTTTTCCGGTTTTGTGAAGATAGAACCGAATCTAGAAAGAATATCGAAAGAGTTATTATGTTCGAGAATTGTATTAATCATGGTTGACTTACGGCGCAGGAATTGTAAAACCTGGATGATGTGTTTCCATGAACCCTTGGTGGAGGATTAAAATCGACACTACGCAGCACCGCCGTTGAAGCAAAGTCTGCGTTTTTCTTCAGCATGCTGACATAGAGGTAATTTCCTGTCGTGTTCATGTAGGTGTGGTCATAATTGGGACCGGTAAAATTCGTCGGTGTGGAACCGTTATGTCGGGTCCACTCGAGAGTCTTGATGTCGATGTTCTGCCAACCACACCAGTCGTCTTCAAAAGTGCAGCGGGAACCATACGGCATAAGATCTTGAATCAAAGTTTTCTATAGAATAGCTACGGGTTAATTTTAATTTTGTACATACCACAATTCTGCTGTTCATCGTCACCAAACTGACAATCTGGTTTTATGTCACATATTCTGGTGCTGTTAATGCAAGTCTTGGTAGATTTGCATTTGTACTGAAGGGGAGTGCAAGAGTCATCACTTCTTTGGTAGCAGTGAATCAACTGAATGTTGTCAAAAGCCACTGTAGCTCCGTTCACGATTTTTTCTGACGGCACAACTTCCAATATTATAGTGAAATTCCTAGATATCTTGCCTACGGACATATCGTACTTTTTCCACCTATTCAAGAAAAAATTATTATAAACAACTTCAAATGCCACAAAAATATTAATCGAAACATAAAAAAGACAACGTAGCATGCAAATAAAATCAATTTTTATTAAAAATTATATATACTACAAATACAAAATCTTACTTTTTACTATTATCTCCAGGTATTCCCTTGACTAACCATTGGGTGTGGTTGTTTATAGATTGAGAATGATCGCTAGTTTTATCACCTACAATGCGAATTTCACCTCCTTCCATTTGTTCCTGGTAGATCCATATAGCCAGTTTACAAGATGAGATTGTAGGTTTAAACAAAGGGCTAGTAACATGGAATTCTGTTGCTTTCATAGGAAGACGCAGTAAAAGAAAATTGCCTAAAATAAAATCACATTGAAAAAGTTAGTTGCTACGATTACTATTCAGAATATAGATATTTGGAAAAAGTAAAATACTTTTTTAATTCTTTTAAATTTATTTAACTTAAAAGTTCTTTTAATTTAACTTTAAAAAATACGAAATAGTAATGTTTATGCAACCAGAAATACACATATTCGTAAAGTTAGTCGCCTACAATATGTAACATATTGAGATGAAACAACAAAAATAGAGATAGAAATATTAGATACTGTTTGAAATTTTGTGACCTTTAGTGACCTGTATTATCGATCAACGGGATCAACCACAAACATGCGAACTGAACACCAAAGTAGAGAGCTGAAGCGAACGGATTCAGTGGTTGTTAGAAGCTAGAAGTTGAAATATTTGTAACCTCATTTTCCCTCAATACAAAAATAATTTGCGAATAGGTACATTTTGTAAGATTTAGATAGTGACTAGGAGGCAGCCGATAATATTTTTAATATGTCCATAAAAGAGCCCATTAAATTAAAGTAAGTAATTTATATGATTTTTAGTGATAAAATTTCAATAAAAATATTTAGAGATCTGGTCGAGGAAGGAGCCGTTTTCGACGTTAATTTGGATGATCTAAAAGAACACGATTCAGACACCGAAGATGCTGAATACCAGCAAAATATCAGCAAGTTCGCAAACTTACAGTTACTGGGAGAAGATCTTCAAGACGAAGACACTTATTTCGAGGGGCAGCCATTTGAAATTATATCCGCAAAAATGGACAACCTTCTCCAAGACGGAAGCATAAAGAAAAGGATAATACGCGAAGGCTACGGTGAAAAACCGCCAGACCTAGCAATCGTTAGGGTTCATTATAACGCTTACGTAGAGTACAACCCCGAGCCTTTCGACAGCACTTATGCGAGGAATAGACCTCACCAATTTTCTATTAATAACGGGGAGGTTATTATTGGATTAGACATAGCAGTGCAATCCATGAAGTTAAATGAAAAGTCGCAGTATATAATCCAACCGGAATTTGCTTATGGCAGGCTTGGCTGCCTCAATAGAGTACCTGCGAATGCGGAAGTACTCTTTGAAGTGGAACTTGTAGAGGTAGTGAACGTTGGAGCAGCAACTGCTTTCCAGCATTTGCCCGAAGAAGCCCAAAAAAAGTTTACTAACGTTTACGACTATTGTTTAGCTTTGTGCGCAAAGGGAAAAGATTTATTCAGCAAAAATATAAAGGCTGCGATTAGAGAGTACAATACTGCCGTGGGAAAACTAGAAATGGCACAGTTAGAAGTTTATGAAGACCAGTTGAAGCAGCAGGAGCTACTGCTGCGGCTGTACACAAACTTATTGGTATGCTACACGAAAATAGAGGAACCGAAAAGAGGATGCATCAACTTTAATAAGATAAAGGAATTGGTGCAAGGAACGAACATAAAAATATCTGCCAAATGTTACTTCAACAATGCGAAATGTTTGAGGATGTTGGGAGATTTGGATTTAGCAAAGAGAAGATTAGAAGTGGCGTATAAGTTGGAACCAAAAAATCCCGATATTCTCAACGAGATGATAGTGTTGGAAAACGAAAAAAATAACGAGAAAAAACGTGAAATTGAAATGAGCAAAGCTCTGGTAAAGAACTAACATTAAGGAATGTATTCATGTATCTTTACTTTTCCACAATTGGAAGAAAGTTGTGTTTAAATTCTTTTTGATTGTTTATTTTGTTAAAATTGAGGGTATGTATGCTTTGGAATATCCTTAAATTAAAGTAAAATTTCAGTTATATATTTTAATACAAATTCAAACATCCTAATTTTTATTCTATTATTCGAGGATAATTATATTATTTACAGAGAACAGTTGAAAAAAAATAAAAACGTTCAACTTTTTCATTATGTTTTGCATATTTTTTTCGGTCTAAAATTCCATTAGTTTCTAAAGAAATAATTCACACACTTTTAACAATCAAATAAATATGTTGGAGTGTGAAAAAATGACAAAAAAATGAGTAGTAGATCTGATAAAGAATTAATTTTAAGAATGTATTCATTTATTTTATATTATTTGTATAATCAAAAGGCTGTATTTCAAATGTTTTCCATTATCTTGATAATAAACATTGTTTTTCTTGAAAGAGGTTTTTTTAGTTTATATTTCATTCATATACAGGGAGGGCCATTAGTGTAAGAAAGTAAAATAACTCCATCAATCAAGAAGAAACCTAAACTACAAAATTAATTTGATACATGATGATGAGTAAAAACGGTATACCTACGCCAAATATTACATTTTTTAAATGGAACACCTTGTATATTTTTAAACATGGATTTCCAAGAAAATTCTATATATGACAATATCAACAGTTCATAATTTTAGTGCGGGGTTGCCAAGTTATGTAGAAATTCTTTTGAATTTTGGAAAAAAACGACCTCGAAGGAATTGTATTAACTTTCAACAACACTTGCAGCAAAAATATTTGACAGAGTTATAGGCAATTGTTAGGCAAAGACTCCTATATTAGCTAATATCGATATTTTATACAGGGCATTTTTTATAATATGATCATTTTTAGAAGGTTTAAACTGGATTTTCTAAAGTTGTTCAGATGGAACACCCTGTATTTTACTGTATTTTATTATTTTGTTATTAGTTTAAGTAATGTAATGAGTATCGTAAAAATGCACAAATAAATCAATTTTGTTGTTTGGAATACAAAAAAGTGTAAAAAACAAAAAGTGAAGATAATACAATGGCGCATATGATGACCTATTTTATTTGTAATATTGTACAGGATGATACATTTTGTTTTTGGCAAATAATGATCGAGGATACCCACACCTCCGCCACTGGTAAGTTTCTAAAGCTGGTAATTTTTTGTTTCATACCTACTGTCATACTAAACATGTACACAAAATTTGGTTAAATTATCTCAAGCGGTTTAGAAATTAAAAATTAAAAACTGATTTTTTTTTTAATTTTTGACACGCTGTAGCTGGACTATGACTGTCCTAAGACCCCACATTTATATAATAAAAAACCCTTAATTTAGTCTACTTAAGGAACTGAATGTGTAACACACCAATTTTGAAGACCTATGTATTTTGTAGGGGAAGCAAAACGTTTTTAATTTTGTACGTTTACCCACAGATTTTAGAATTTTATATATTTTGGAGTTATTTATATTTTTTTTATAAATTTTTCTGGGTTAATCCTTAAAATTAGAATGAGAGGTATAGATATTATTACACCGATTTTTTAATTTTTTTTTACCCTTCAAATCTGAGAGAATATTCTCTCAAATATCCTGACATTGAAGTTTTCAAGGGCGTCACCAAAGAGGGGCAGGGGGGCTGCCCCCCACTAGAAATTCAAAAAGTTCAAAAATTTTCTTAAGCTAAGAAAATATTAGATTGGAAATTTTTAATAAAATATTTTATTTACTTTAAACTAATTTTGAAAATTAATAGGTACTTATTTTTTTGAAAAACAATTGTAATAAATTAGTATAAATATTTGTTGACAAAAGAATTTAAAAATATAAAATTTTATGGTACAAAGTAGGTAATAATACATTTCCACATTATAAAGCTCGGGAATTTTATATTAAAAAAAATAAATTTTTATTTACCGGAATCAGAATAAAAGTTTAACAATGCAGTTAAAGCTATATATGTAACGCACCAATTTTATTTATGGGGAATGAAAGTCGTCTCAATGGCGCTTATTTTTGACAACCATCAAGATTTTATTAATAAAGCGGTCGACAAATTTTCAAAAAATTATGTTTTACCTAATTTTTGTTGAATTTCTTTATTTTTTTAGTTATTTATATTTTTTTTGCTTTTCTTGTATTAAAAGGGTTTTATTAAAAATATTTCTAAAAAAAAATTAATTCAATACCTATTTCAACCTATAATTTATATTTCTCCCATCATCTCTCATATCTTGCCCCCCCCCCCTAGCCTATCGGCTGGCAATGCCCTTGGTAGAGATGCTTTTAATAAAAAGTGAAGATGTTACCACTATGTATAATTTTGTTCCGCTAAATTGTTTTCAGTTTAATTTAAATAATGTCCAATGATTTGTATCATCTTTAAATCAAAATGTAACCAAAATTCCTCAAAAAAATTCTTGAAAATTAGAGCTAGTCCTATTCTTACAATTTCTTCATGAACTGAATGAATAAATTGACAGAAATTTTGTGTATTCATTTCTAAAAGAAATTTGTAGCGCTCTTTGTTAACTTTTACAGTTATATTTGAAAAATTCATGAATATAATTCGAGATAATTATGCACACCCAATAAACACAGGTAGTAAGAGACTTTTTGAGGGAGATTTCCATCAATATATAAACATTTATAATTAAATTAAAGAAAAATTCAATAATAAAAAATAACTGAAATCCTCGCCTGCTTTTCTGTGTTATATAAATCTACCGGGTGTTTCAGAGTTGAAGTGATAAAAGTCTAGAGCAAAATATGTAAAAAAGTTCATATGAACATGGGTCTGCAAAGTACATACTTCGTTTCCGAGATATAGAGCGTTATTTTTAAAGAATTGAGTTTAAAAAAAACGCTTTAGCCGATTTGAATGAATTTTTTTGGGTTTATTAAAACAATTATCATATATAAACTGGACCAATTAGATTTTATCCAGAATTTTCAAGGGCATACCCAGCGAGCAAGTCAATTTTTTTTTTTTTTTTGTTGAAAAGAATACACCCTGTAGTTTTTTGCGGTTTTTATGTAATATTCAGATAAACCCACTAAAAATAGTGCATTTGTGTCTCTTGACTCTTTTTAGTGTCTCACTTCGTCTTTATTTTATTTATTCTTTTCTACAAAAAAAAGACTTGCTCCTGAAAATTCTGGACCACATCTAATAGGTCCAGTTGATGTATGATGTTTTAATAAACCGGAACAATTTCATTGAAATCGGCTAAAGCGATTTTTTTTTAAACTCAATTTAAATAACGGGTAGGCATGTACAGCTAAGAAAGGTACGTACTTCATATAACTTGTCTCATTATATAAGCTGTTGCAATAAATAAGACATCGTCATTGTCAATGATTTTAAAATGGAAAATAAGCAGATGCCAATCGAATTCGAAATGAGCGACCACACGTGTACACTGGCTTCGCGTGTAATTCATATCAAAGGTTTCTTGTTTCTTGAATTATTTTCTATTTTAGTTGTTGTTGGAGAAGGCGGCGAATGACGCACGAGATGATCAAAAGCGGGAGGAAACTGAGATGGGAGGATGTCGTGAGACAAAAGGAAACAATCGCAGTTAGGAACTTTTATGTAGCGAAAATATACCTCTACATTTTTGAGCGTTTCTTAAAGGATACATTAATGGGGTTAGAACCGCGATATGGGCCAGAAATTTGTTTATATAGAAACTAGTGATGTAACGAATATCCGCATTCGCATTCGCGAATATTCGTTTGATTTATGATATTCGCATTCGCATTCGCAAATATCTTTGAATATTTTGCGAATATGAACGTGAAAGAAAAATACAGAATGTGAAAACAATCGTTCAGCATCGCAAATCGTAAAATAAGTCCATATTTCACTAGAAGTTGATTTATACTCATGTTAAGAAATAACTAACAACAGTCTAACCTCACAATTCACAAACTCATCTGAGCCGGTAGCGAAAACAAAACAAAATTCCAATCATACAAAAATACCGTTCTACCAACTTAACAACGCTAATTTCTTTAGCCTCTAGCGCCGTTGTCACCGAAAATATTATGTGCGTCGCGCGCGGCATATTTTGAATCATAGATAAACGGCGCTAGATTTAAAAACTGAATATTCGTATTCGCATTCGCATTCGCGAATGTCGACAACAGATGTTCGCATTCGCATTGGCATTCGCGAATGCTTAAAAACTGGCATTCGTTACATCACTAATAGAAACTAACTTTAAGTACAACCAAGTAGATTTAAAACACATGAAATATCCAACCAAGCAATATTATATTTCAAGAGTAGCTTTCCTGATGGAAATAAACTGATTTTAAATCAAGATATGTTAGTTAGTTCAATTCTGATTGTTTAAAGTGTTATGGAATTAAAAAAAAAAATTAATTTCACTTCTTTCCGAGGTAATTTCCTTTTATCTAAGATATAACGGTCACTCGAAGAATGCCTGAAACTAAAGTCTATTCATATTGCCAACCTTAAAATATAAATTTACATTTTCGAATATTTTATTATGTACCTATATCGATAGCCCAATATTTTTCTGGGAAATATAACAAACACTCAAATTTGACGAACAAAAACATCGCATACTTGATCAATCTAAAAACTTTAAGGATAATACAATTTTAATGGTATCTGGTTAAGACTCAAGTCATTAGAGACAAGGGACGTCTAATTATTGACATTGCCCACAGTTTTGAGGAAGTTAGGCCGTCAGCAGCCAGAGGGCAGTACCGTCAAACGCCGTCAGATCTAAGAAAGCGAGCCTCAAAAAGAGATAATGTAGTACTTCAATCACTGTCTGTGTTAGTTGGGTTAGGCCTGTGGCATATTATTTTTACCATATTTATTTCTCTTGTTAGTAATAGACCCATCAAACCTTATAAATTTAACTTCGGGCTCCGGAATATTCAATAGTACCTACTTTTGAAAACAAAAATAATTTTTTTTATAAAATTGTCCAATTAACTAAGCCTTTAAATCGAAATTTTGTCAACTTGGCTGAATTTTTGATATGAGTTAGTATAAGGTATATTATAACAATAAGTGAGAGTAATTTTTTGTTCAACCCCCGGCCAAGGGTGGAAAAAGATAAAACAAAGGGCTTTTTCAAGATAACTCAAAAAGGGTAAGAGCTAGAAAAAAAAGTTTTTCATGAAAGTTGTAAAGCAGACAATTCTACATAAAAATGGTCTCTTAGCTTTTTCTTGTACTATTAAAATTAACAGAGTTAGGGAGGCTAGAAGTTAAGGGAAGATTTCAGAAATTTAATTTTGTTAAATCATTAAAATTAACGATTAAAAATTTGATTTTTTGTTATAACTTTCTTATTAAAAATTAAAAAATATATCTATTTCTCTGAAAAGAAAAGTTACATATTTTAGAGCAGATTGAAAAAAAAAATTACAAAATTCAATCATTTTTCTGTTTGTTATGATTTTTTTTAAATTTCTGAAATCTTCCCTTAACTTCTAGCCTCCCTAACTCTGTTAATTGTAATAGTACAAGAAAAAGTTAAGAGGCCATTTTTATGTAGAATTGTCTGCTTTACAACTTTCATGAAAAACTTTTTTTTCTAGCTCTTACCCTTTTTGAGTTATCTTGAAAAAGCCCTTTGTTTTATCTTTTTCCACCCTTGGCCGGGGGTTGAACAAAAAATTACTCTCACTTATTGTTATAATATACCTTAAACTAACTCATATCAAAAATTCAGCCAAGTTGGCAAAATTTCGATTTAAAGGCTTAGTTAATTGGACTAAAAAGTTATATTTCGAGGTACAAGCTGACAAGTTTAAAAGCAACGACTATTTTTGTATATTAATCAAAGCGTGAATTGACATTTTGACCACATATCGAATATGATCATCCTATGCACCATAGAATTCTAATAATTCGAATGATTTCATACAATTTAAATATTTTATCTACTTCCTCTTATTTTTATGCATATATATTTGCAGCTCCATTGACATTTTCACCGCACATCGTGATAACTCGATGCAGATTCAAATTCTGAGAATTCAAATGGTTCTATATGTATTTCAAAACAGTTTATCTATTTCCTCTTTTTTTCTACGCGCATATATTTGTAGCCGCATTTCGTTGATGCAGACATCAACAAGCTGAATTGCCCATTCAACAATACTAAATTGATAAAACTGGCATTAGCTTAACTTTCGTAATAAGATAATACAGCTCGTAACCTTGAGATATATATGGAGCTGTTTCATTTAAAGATATGGCGGATGCGCTGGTGTGCTTGTTGCGTTTAATAAAATTCGTCGTTTAATTTAAAAACAGTTTCAGTTGGATGTAAAAGGAAGATATAGAATAGGTAGTAATATTTTCTGATATATCTAGAAATAGATACTTACCAGTTTATTTTTCACCTAGCTGGCATACATCTCCCATTTACAGCATTAAAGTTATTGCCATTACTTACCGAACTCCTTGTTGTTGGCATCTGTCCTGGGCCCCGTCTCGTTGGCCCCGAAGTTTTTCCCCCACGTCCTGAAGAATCCGTTGGCGATGTCTTTCCGCCAAGTCCACAAGCAGTCGGTCTCAAATTCGCAGTCCGTCTCAGACTCGTAGACCTTTTTGTCTTCGCTGGGATGGTGACGACGTAGTTCTCTGATTATGTCGAATTTTTTATTTTGCAATTGTTCAGTATTCACACCTAATGAATTCGAAGGGATCGTATTAGTATAAGGGAAATGCCAAGTGAAAAAAATAGTTTATAAAGTCTATGTCATAACTCTGATGAAGAGAAATCCAACATCTTTACTTCATATTAAGGAATTATTTAAACCAAAAAAATAAATAGTGGTAAAAAACGTGTATTAAAAAATTTTGACAATTAAAGACTTTTTTGTACAAAAGAACATTCTTTAACCGCTCCCTTCAATTTTATAACCTTATTAGAACTTTTAAAAGTATCCCCGCTTACTTTTTCGCGTTTCCACAATTTAAAATTAGACCAGGACGGGTCTGTTTTGAGGTGGATGTGAGAGGGGGCAATCATTATTATAATTATTTAAATAATTTTTGTTTAAACAAATTAACAAATTGTTTTTTAATTAGAAATGATTTTTTTTTGTTAAATACAGATAAAATTAAGAAAAAATAGTACATTAAAATTTTCATTTATGAAAAAAACTAAATTGCAAATTGATAAATGTAATCTAATTGTTCAAAAATAAAAAAAAGAGTGTTAACTTTAAAAATTTACTGTGGCCGATCAACCGATTTCAATTTTTCAAAACATATTTGAATGGTTGAGCGGTCTTTTCTATGTGAAAAAATTTTCAAGAATCTAGATGCTTTATTTGAGGCTGTGCAACATTTTGAAAATTCGAAATATTTTTTTCAAAATTTTGTTCAAAAAATTATTTTCCGAAAACTATAGAACCGTTTTTAATGAAATTTGGTTGTGTTGTTTTATTATACTCTAAAGTTTTTTCTACCAAAATTAGAATGCCCTCGGAGCAATTAAAATAATGTAAAAAAATTATCCAAAAAACTTGATTATTTTGGCTATTTTTCATCAATTATTGTTATTTTGCAACATCGGTAATAAACTTAAACATTTTTAACTTACAGTATATTGTGCAAAATTCAATTCTAAAACTTTTTTTCTTCTTCAATATGCATAGATTCCATAATATAAGTAAAAAACTCAGATAAAATAGGTATTTTTTAGAATGTTTTAAACATATTTGCAATTTTGAAAATCTTCCAGACCTCGCCCAGATCTAGGGATCTACGCTTTTATTATGTGAGTTGTACCTACTGAAGATATTCCAGGAAAAATTAGCTTGCCCCTTTTTACATATTTCGACATATCCGCCCTGGTCTAAATTGAACGTTAGCCACATTTAAATATCAACTATATCAAATATTTATACAAAAATATCAGTATATATAGAAGGCAGTCAGCTTTGGAGCTCGCGCAAAATCTCATTTGCGAAAATGTAGCACAAAGAGCGCTGGCTCACAAAAGAATTATTAATGAGATTTTGCGTTAACAGATTTGCAAAACTATGAATCATCCACAGGAAAATATAGAAAGCTGCAACGTGCTTAAATGGAAGATTCTACAGGAAATGAATCGATTAAAAGGAGGATGTCAATAGTAACAAAAATCTGCGTCTTCCCAAATTTTCTACGGTTTCTAACAAGCATCATTTAGGAAATTGGTTTTATGACTAAGTATTTATACCAATCCAAATGGGATAGCTGTTTATTTAAAACTAAATATACGGTTCAGATGGAGAGTATTTTTCAATTTCTCATTGACTGGCATCGACGCGGCTGAAAGTTATTTTAAACAAACCAACCAATATTCTTGAAATTAATGGCAAAGATGAAGCAATGGTTAAGTTTAGAAACAAAGAAATGTTTTATGAGTTTAATTGCGACTTGGGTTTACGATTTATCCGTATATATTTTTAAATTCGTCGAATTAATTTTTTCATGCTTTCAATAGAATATCAATCTTTGAAGGTGAATTACCAGGACTGACTAATAATCTTTGAAAGGCTGTATGATTGGTAGATCTACTGCATTCAATCTAGTGTGTGTTACCCAATCTATTGCTGATGCTTTGGGAAGGTGAAGAGGAAGCATTTGATAAATTACATCATGATATACTGCTAGAGAAGAATATTTTGCCATCAGTAAAACTCTTTTACAGTCGTTGAAGTCATGTATTTCCCATCGTGTTTCATTTTCTCTGTTTTTTATTCAGACAGTTGTATTTTTAATAGTTATTTATTGTCAATTAAAACACGAATGCAATACAATGTTTTATCCATAATCACATCACAATCATATTTGTGGAATCAGAATTATTGGAATTTAATAAAAAAAATATTCGCACAACTTAATATGTCTTACTAGTACTCGTGGTAGGTTTTGTTACGTTGTTTATTATCAATTATTCAATAAACAGTTCTATCTGAATTTGATAAAAATGCAAGAAATTAATTGTGTTCCTGTGGCTGGTTTTGAAGAAGCTCAAGAAGCAATTTTCCATTTATTGCCAGCGAAATTCAAGGAACATTACGAAAAAGTGTTGGCCGAATTTAACGAATGGAGGGAAAAACGGAGAGTAGTGACAATAAATGAAAAAGTCATGCTATCGTATTTTTTAAATTTGAAGAAAAAAAGTGCAATATCATCTATGTGGTCGAAGTATTCGATGTTGAAGACTACTATAAAGGTCTACAAAAATATGTATATTGGAAAATATAACAAGCTTATTGCTTATTTGAAGAGTGAATTATTCTACTACTGAAATAAAGTTACTTTATTCCACTAGTGGGTAAAGTATCACTTTAGACAGTTCATATGTGTGGATAAAAGTCCGATTATAAGGTGGTTGTGGATAAATAGTTTTATTTATATTGTTATACTACATATTTGAGGATATCCCGATCATTGCTTCATATTTACACATGTCAATTTCTCAAAAAACAAATATAATAAAATGAATAATGAAATAGCCAGACGAAGGGAGAAAATACCTGATTTTAGTATTGTTTATAACCGCACTATTAATATGAAAATTAACAGACCGTTTTAAATTAATTCGACGCTTTAAAAAAAACGTTAATTGGGTGATAGAGATGTTATATTTAGATAACGATTTAGAAGTTTGTTTTTTCGCGATTAAAATTATGTACCTGCCGTCATTACAGGTAATAAGCTAAGATACACATCCGATAAATTTTAACCCCAACTTGTTCCAAGAAAAGCAACACTGAGGCACTGATATATTATCCCCGTTGGTAATTTATTTGCAGGTGAATTTTTAGTCCCACTAAAGTTATACCAGGAATTAGTTACGGGTTACCGCAATTTTCTGAGAATTTTTAAAATAACGCAGTGGATTATAGCGCAGATTATTCGCTCTTACGTGGCTATTTCATTAAAATGCTTGCTGTAACACGAGGGTTAAGAATGTTGCGTAATTTGCAATTACCTCGTGAAATTGCGTTTGCATGGAAATGAAAAATTCGCACTGCCGTTAGTTCATAGTTGACATCACAAAATTATTTTCTTAACTTCATGTAAACATTCTTGTCATGCGCAAAATAGTACAAGCTATATAGTTCTTAATAGATTTCCGAAAATTAGAAAGAATAGGAATTCAAGCTTGTAATAAACCAAAAATTCCTACAGTAAGACTACATTTTTCAGAAACAGAATGTCAGATTGGTTTGTACACTAGTTGCTACATTTTGATACCAAATATGAGTCTGAGACTTTTCAGTCAAGTATCTTGCTCTGACAAAAAAAATCGTGAAATTTTTAGTGATCTTCAAAAGGCTGTATCTTCATGAAAAATGGTCGTTTCGAGATAAACAGAAAAGGGTTTTCAAGCTTTAACTCTGGTTTCAAGATATTCACACAAAAAAATTTAAAAAACTTTTGAAAGATTTTGTTGTTTTGTTTGAAAATATGAATAGACCAGGGCGGATCTGTTTTGAGGTGGATGTGAGAGCAGGCAAGCCAAGGTAATGTAATTTTTTTAGTACCTTCGCATTTTGAACCTCCGAAATAAGTCTTGGAGCGAAAGCCCCCTCCCCCACTTTTCGTGTTTTGAGTCACTTTTCGCGCGTGCGAGCGACAGCTTTTCCGCTGATTTATCTATGTTGCCAATAACTTACGGATATGAAAATTTTTTCATGCTTAGAACTCGGAAAAGCGAAGCCACTGGATCAAAGATTATTGCTAAATTGTTTATAAATTAACGGTAAATGCCGATAAACTTTGACCGCTTATATCTCGAGAACCAATACAAGGAATTTAACTTTTTTTTTAAAGAAGCGGCTTTCCGAAAAAAAATTATAATTTTTGAAAAAAAACTAAATTGCAAATTGATAAATGTAATCTAAGTGTTTAAAAATAAAAAAAAGAACCGATTTCAATTTTTCAAAAACCAGTTGAAAGGTTGAGCGGTCTTTTCTATGTGAAAAACATTTCAAGTATCTAGATGCTTTATTTGAGGCTGTGCAACATTTTGAAAATTCGAATAATTTTTTAAAAAGTTTTTTCAAAAAATTATTTTGCGAAAACTGTAGAATCGATTTTAATGAAATTTGGTGTATTGTTTTATTACACTCTAAAGTTTTATTGATCAAAATTAGAATGCCTTCGGAGCAATTAAAATATTTTTAAAAAATTATCCAAAAAGCTTGATTATTTTGCCTTCTTTTCATCATTTACTGCAATTTTGCAACATCGGTAATAAATTTAAACATTTTTAACTTACAGTATATTCTGTAAAATTCAATTCTAAAACTTTTTTCCTCTTCAATATTCTTCCAAAATGCATAGATTCCAACATATAAGTAAAAAACTAAGATAAAATAGGTATTTTTTAATTTTTTTTAAACATATTTGCAATTTTGAAAATGTTCCGGACCTCGGCCAGATCTAGGGATCTACACTTTTATTATATGAGTCGTACAGAAGGTATTCCAACAAAAATTAGCTTGCTCCCTCTTAAGAAGTGTTGACAATAATTTTTGTATAAAAACCGTGTTTGCTTTTTTTATCAAATTCCTTTTTAAATTTGGTAAATTTTACTCTTTTGTTTGGTAATTTATATTCTTTCAGATATTTATTAATTCCATTCAAAAAGGAGACCATTTGGAAAAGCAATTTTTAAAAGGCAGAAATAAGTCAATTGCCATTAACAAAAGACATAAAATTGTGCCATTTTGTAAAATGATAATAGAAACATTGACTCAAGACTCAGTATGGCCTTAATTGGTGAAGGTACCTTATTGGATTAATGAAAGCTAGAATGTAATGGAACAAGGAAATGTTTCATGCCATTGGCCATTATGAAAAGTGCCAGAGAGACGTCGACGGACTACTTTCCTCTTCAATATAAGGATTTAAAGAAAATTTACATGGCTTACCATATTCCGTTCCCGCGAAACTGTGTTTGCCGATTCTAGTTTCATTCGGTTCCATCCTGGGATTAGCATCGGCCGGCATAACTTCATCCCTCTTCTTTTCCTCGTTTAGTCTTTTCCTTATGCTTACTATGCTCCTGTCCGGAGCTTGCCTCCTGTATCTAATAAAATAACTGCTGAGCCTCTCGTAGGCTTCCTCGTTCAATATGTCTTTTATATCGTCGCCTATATTGCTAAATTGTGGACGTTTCGGTTGATTTGAAGCAGTTTGATAAGTTCTTATTGTGTGAGCACCATTTTGATTTAAATTTAAACTAGAGTCATTCTCCGGTCCGGCGTCGTCTTTCCTTTTTTCCTCCTCATCTTGGCACTGTACCGCGGTCTTTCGTATTATTAATAGAAGCGAAAAGAGTACAAAACGTTTAACAATCATCATTCTTGATGCGCTTATATGCCACTTATCGATATAGCTCCTATGAAATCGCAGCTCGTCGCTGGCATCTTTGCAGGTTATTGACTCCCCTTTTTAAGTATAGATCTGGAAAGAAAGTCCAATTAAAAAGTGATAAACTAAGTATAAGTTGCATTTATTAAACGGTCATAACAGTAGGTAGATCTCTGCAGTTTGTTTCAACCAATAACTTTTTTACCTAAAGCTCAAAATATTCTTGAAATTCTTATGCGCCTATATTAACTGCAGAATAAATCACTAGACTGTTGAGATAATAGAGAAATATTTAAACTATATACATAATTCTTATCGTTAATATATTCACCAGAAGAAAGTCACGTCCGTTTTTTCTAGAAATATTAAATTCGATGCTTACACATCCATAGCTAATCATCAGTGAAAATTCTGAGAAATTGTAGTGAAGTTAATATGAGGCAAAGAATTTACTGCCCACTGGTCAATATCAAACAAAAAAATATCACTGGAATTAACAAGCGTAAGTATTTTTCAGTGTGTTTATTTATGAAGAATTTCACAAGTGCAATTGCTTTCGAAGAGCAACGACACTGCCAAGAAATTTTATGGTATTTCACATGAACAATTCCAGATATACAATAAGCAAAATGTCCTTTTCAAAATGCCTGACTATACGTCACTAACAACACATTACAAACATGCAGTATTTTAATCTACGCTATAGGGACATTTAAATGTAAATATTTGTTTCAGAAGCATTACATTCAAAAGGAATTTCTCACACTTTCGACTCATTGAAATGAAATGAAAAATATTTTGTTAAAAAATACGGAATTTTCAGTGTGTATGTTTAAAAGCAATAATTTCACGTAGACACTTCTTATAATTAAAATTATTCCGTTCGGATTTGTTTACAGTAAAAACTGGCGTCAAGCCACTTGGTAGCAGACTGATTTATTTGTTGTAATAAGAGTAGAAAATAGAGACTATATTATAGAATTCAAGAGAGTTATAATTTTTTTACTCTAAATCCCCAAAATCTGTTAGAGGCAACAAATGTATAGCGATTAAAATGACAACCTCTCACATATCTATAAAAGAACTCGACACGTTTTTTCTGCAAGATTTAGGCGAAATTGAATCATTTTTTTATGAACAAACAATAATTTAAGAGATACAAACAGAATTATAGATTTTCTTATATAAACGTAGAACATACTGTAGATATAGTAAACTAATTTAATTGCCACTAAATCTTACGCAACGGAAGCCCTGATTAGGCTAAGTGCCTTTGAAGTCCCAGTTGACAATTATGTGCTTGATACTTAAGAGCAACACTCCTTAATACTACTTTTCTATACATTTCACATGAAAATTACGTTTTTGTGACAGTTGAGTGTTGAAACTACCGAATATACTCGTTATGCTGCGAAACTATTACCTTGAATTATCATAAAACTCATAATTTCGCTTTCTAATATATATTTTTTAATCACATAAAATTTTTGGCATCAGTTGTCACAAATTGGAAGAAAGCCAAATTCAAGTATGTACTACTCTGCTATTAATTCGTACTCAAAGAAATAACATTTTGTTAATTTTCAAGAGTTTATTTACGAAAATATGTCGGTTGGTTTCATTCAATTTTCAATGGAAGAAGTAGATACATCATGTAAAATAAATAATTTGAATTAAAAATGTTTAAGAAACGTGCGGTACTGTGTTTGTGAAACATGCTAAAATTAATTGCTTTAAGATATGATAGTTAATAAAATTGATCTAAAATGGGGCTAAAATAAAACTTCACCTTCATATTACAAGAAAATGTAAGAGATACATTTCTGTGAATAGCTTAAGCTTAGTGACTATGATTTTGGAATGATGAAAGTTCATCACACTGTTTGTGATTAAAAAATTGTAGCTAAAGGTATTATTCCTAGATATATAATAGCGGATAAGTCAAATAAATATATCAGCTGTAACGTTACAACAGAAACTGCACTAAATCGGTAGTCAATTTAATATAAATAATGCAAAATAACTTTTTATGATAACCTATCACCTAAAACCTGATAAATGTTGAAGCGCCAAAATATCACAGAATAATAAAATATCATCTATTCTACTACAGTTTTTCTTTTCAAATCAACATTCAAATAATATTTTTTTGAATGTCCTTAAAACCAAAGTACAAAATGGAATTAGTTTTCTAAAAACGGGCAAAGTTTTTTTAAGTTTCATTTGCAAATGCAAAACAAAACTTTAGATTTTTTCGACTTCACTTATAATTTCTATATACTTTATGTAAATAATATTAAAAACAGAAAAATATGAAAATCCATAAAGTTTTATAAAATATCGCACACACAAACCGTGTCAACGTACATATTTACATTTATTTTAAGGCCTTGGTAATGAATTTTCATTCCCCCAAGACATTCTTCAATATAATTTATAATTACTAAGCACAAAATGTTTTCAATGTCACCAATATCTTGGATCGCTTCCAGATAATAATGTTTGTATTTAATGATGAATTAATATAAATAGAAGAAAGTGCTCACTACTTTTTTTTTTGGTCTTTTACATAAAATTCTTCGTTAAATCTAAATTAAAAGCACACATAGTATGTACCACATTTTATCAAAAATAATAGAAATGTCAGAATTAATCTACAAATACTTATATGTCTAGCGTTTCTCAAACAAGTTGTTTCAAGAAGTAAATGAACCTAAAATAGTAAACAGTAAAAAGGTGAATAAAAAATATAATTATACACGCAATTCATACCAGAATTATAAAAAATGCCTTGCATTTATTCATATAAAAATAGTACATTCTACGTTTTATGCTACGTATATGTATAAAAATTATATTAATAATTGTATTTATTACAAAGGTTGAAAATTTTGAAAAATCAATGTAGTCTCCTAGGTACCATAAAAATATTGTTTTAATCAAACATTTGTCCGATTGGGTGTAGTTTATGATGTAGGTACATAGGTATATATTTTTAAATGAACTTGCGTATTTACGAATAAAAATGTCATTAGATTCAGTAAGATTGGCGTTTTCTGCTACAGACATTTTGCTACAACAGTTTCTGTGCATAAGAGAGCATATATTGTTGAAAAAACCCTCAAATGCCGCCGACATCTAAATGTCAGAAAGTAAATGGGCTTCTATTTATCAAGATCGCATTCGGGAAAATTTCCACAGCGAGCGTTATTTACGATTATTTATACACATACACACGCACACAATTCCAATGTTCGACCATGTAAACACACGAAAATACAAAAAGTCCTTACTTTTCGACGAGACGTTTGCACCCACGAAACGACCAAGGATTACGCCATACGTATTCAATTAATTCAAAAACTGCCCGGTTTTAAGTCAGCATTATCACTCAAAATTGTCCTCAAACTGTTGTTGCGGCACCCACGGTTTATACAACAAGCTAGGTCCGTACGCGACGTCTTTAATTTTAAAATTGCAATCAACAGACTAGAGTAAAAATATCTTCGGTACAACCCATAGTATCTTGTGCGCGCTGGCCGAATTGGGGAAGAGACGAACATAGAATTTTGGATAGGGAGAATAGAGATAGCCGGAGCATATCGATTTTTGTGTGCCGCTAGCTTACATCTCCAGCAAAAATAAGATGAAACGCCGTCGCGACATCTATCGGGATGCTGTGTATGCTCGTACGATTTCCTACTAATCTACTACATACGGTGTGGCTCACAGGGGGTATCCGGTTTTAACGCGGGTGGAGGAGTAAAAAATGGAAATTTAAAATGTTTTACTAATTTCATGTTACATTTGGTGAACAGACAACATAGAAGAAGAAAAAAAGAACACGCAAATCACTCACTAAATATTGTTTTCTAATAACTTAAACATTTTAGGAGAATTTTATAGATGTAGAATGTTTAATTATGTTGTTTATGATTTGAAACGATGGATCTATGTTGTTAGAATATTATCCCATGTGAAACTCAAATACTGCAAAGAGTGGACTTAATGTGTTTATGAAATAAGAAATTATGCTGTATATTGCACAATTTTCAAACAAATAAGAAGATGTGAATGTATTGAGAATATTTTATATAGTGTTTATCTTCACAGTTTTAATTTTATTTTTAAGCATATGTATGTCGCCAAAAATTTCCTACATTCTTTTCCTTCTAATTCAATGACGTTCTCCCCAAGTTCCATGCTTCTATGCTCCTGTCATTCTCTATGTCAATTGTCAATTGTCGGTATATGATTTGCGCAGATTCAAACTGGTAATTAGCTTACAAAAACAAAATATATTACCTAAACAACATTATGATCTTTTAGAGTAGTAATATACATAGAATTAATAAATAATGACTGATACGAGAAGCAAATACGGCCCTCTAATTGGCTCAATAGATGAGGGCACTTCTAGTACAAGATTCTTGGTGAGTTGACCCTCTTTTTTTTTTTAACTAATCAAACTGCACATTTTAGGTATTCGCCTCAAAAACCGCAGAAGTATTAACTTACCATCAGGTCGATGTGCCTCATATCGTTCCCAGAGAAGGATGGTTCGAACAGGACCCAATGCTAATTTTGCATTCAGTTATAGAAACGATTGATGTCTCATGTGAAAATCTTAAAAAGCTAAATATTAACTACGAGGATATTGTAGCTGTAGGGATAACCAACCAAAGAGAAACGACAGTATTATGGGATCCTACAACAGGAAAGCCCTTATATAATGCTTTAGGTAAGAAGTAAAAAATCTAGTTTAGTAAATTATGTGAAATTTAATTTTCCTTGTTAATATGCCATGTTTTTCTAAGAATGACGTAATATTTAACTTGCAACTTATTTCCTGGGCTTCTTATCATTTGTAAACATTTATGTTTTGTGACTAATTATTGTTATTATATTTTTTTGTTGCAATCGTTGTTGTTTATATACTATCTTATCAAAGTCCAAGGTTATCAATACTTAGTAAATATTTTTTTGTCAAATTTACATATAAGCTTCATCAATTTACAATAACATTTAATAAAAAAGTATTCTTTATTTTTCTAAATATTGTACTACTTAGCTCTAGTATAGAATGAGAAATATGAAATTTTCACCTTTCTTAATAGTATTTAAATTAATTATGATAATGTGTAACATAAATCTGAAAAATTATATATTTTTAGGAAAATGTATTCTAATTTTCTTCCTTTAAACAATTCAAAAATTCATTTATGATATTTCTGTCAATTTTTGTTTGTAAAAGAATAAGTACCATTAATTTTATAATTGTTTTATACTAGTCTGGATGGATATGAGGACTTCTAGTACAGTAGATACGATTTTACAAAACGGAAAACGATCTCAGAACTTTTTGCAAAATCTTTGCGGCTTACCTGTCAGCACCTATTTCAGTGCCCTTAAAATAAAATGGATGATGGATAACGTTAAGGGGGTGAAAGAAGCGATGGCTGAAAATAGATGCATATTCGGAAATATTGACACATGGTTGATATGGGTAAGTCTTAGAAAAACTAGTTAAATATCCATCTGAAAATAGTTATCGTACTCTTATAAAATTTTATAACATTTTTGTAGAACCTTACAGGTGGCGTAAACGGGGGCCTGCATATAACAGACGTTACGAACGCTTCGCGTACGATGCTGATGAGAATAGATACGTTAAAGTGGGATAAAAATCTATGTAAGGTATTTGATATCCCGATGCACATTCTTCCAGAAATCAGAAGTTCTGCTGAGATATACGGTTACATAACCAACGTCACCAAACTGGCTGGCGTTCCTGTGTCCGGCGTAAGTTGTCTTAGGTCGACGTTACAATTTTTTGACGATTGAACTTTTAAATCAGATTTTAGGCGATCAGCAGGCGGCGTTGGTAGGCCAGATGTGCTTTAATATAGGCCAAGCAAAAAGCACCTACGGGACGGGTTGTTTCATTTTGTACAATACGGGGACTAGCGTAAGGAGAAGAAGATATAATTACGTTGGTAACTTAATAGCGTTGTTTTTAGATGGTGCGGTCTACGCACGGGCTGTTAACCACTGTCGGTTACCAGTTGGGGCCGGACAAGAAACCTACTTACGCGCTGGAAGGTTCCGTGGCGATAGCAGGTTCGTAACTAATTTGAAATAAATATTCGTATCGCGATTTGTGCT
Organism: Anoplophora glabripennis; assembly: GCF_000390285.2. NCBI lineage: Eukaryota > Metazoa > Arthropoda > Insecta > Coleoptera > Cerambycidae > Anoplophora > Anoplophora glabripennis. Next base: position 1,083,126 of record NW_019416568.1, read on the forward strand.
CGTTTCAGGTATTTCTATTAAGTGGCTTCGAGACAATCTTCAGATTCTAAAAAACGTCAGCGAATCCACCGAGTTAGCTCAATCGGTCGATGAACCTGGCGAGGTGTACTTTGTACCTGCTTTTTCTGGCTTATACGCTCCTTACTGGAGGAAAGACGCCAGAAGGTACGCTTTGTTTTTATTAATTTTATGTGGAATAAACTCCGGGGTAAAATTAATTCAACCAAGAAATTGGCCCCAATTTGTTCTTTGACGCACTTGCAATTAAATTAAAACGCAGCAATTTGCTGTAAATCTAAAAAAATTTCCCCAAAAAAGATTGGCTTTAAAATTGAAGCATTTTTAGTGGTGCGTTAATTTTGTCCAGGGGATTAATTCATATCGTCAACAAAAAACTATTGTTTTTTTTTTTTGGAAGTGTGTTTTTAAACACTATTTAGGATGGTTGAGTAATTTCCAAACTGGTTGTCGCGTCGAATGTTTAGATCTTTGATGTTTCGAGGGAAATATCACTCTCTTCTTCAGAAGAGACTCTGGCAGATTAAGTTCTTCCTTTGGTCAGTATTTATATTCGTTTTTGGATTAATCCTTTCCAAATCCTAAGTAATCATAATTCTTTTTCCGCGTTAAAATTTGTCTAACTCTTCTCGGGAGTCTTGCCAATATCTACTCTCTGTCACCAAAATTCTATTAAGTCCATTAAATCCCCTGTCGCTTCCCTGTTATTCTTAAAAAATTGACATTCGGCTTACTTTAACTTCATTCTTGTGAGTTTTTTTGAGATCGGCCAAAAAATAAAGAAGCTGCAGGCTTGTATCACATTTAAGCGCGACACCCTGTATATCCGATTTTGTCAGTACAGTAAAACTCAAAATAAGATGAATTATTTATTGAGATAATTGCATCCCATATTGCCAATTTCCAAAACCTGCAGTATCTAAAATAAACAGGCTGGAGTCACAAAAACCCACCGTACGTGGTGTGCTCAGTGACCGATGACTTGGCAACCAGCTCGGAAGTTGTTCAACCATCGACCAATCCGCAAATCAGACTGTGTAGTACATTTTAAATTTTCTCAGTGTGATATGCGGACTGACTGAAGAGACTAAACCGGGTCACATCGCCAAAGCCGCTCTAGAGGGGGTGTGCTACCAAGTTCGAGACGTGCTCGAAGCGATGGCGTTGGACTGCGGTTTTCCTTTAAGTAAATTATTAGTTGACGGTGGGATGACCAGCAATGACTATTTGATGCAGCTGCAGGCGGATTACTGCGGAATACCAGTAGGTAGGTGATTTATAAAGGCTCAATTTGTGTATTTATATATTTTTGTGTCTATTTTTAATGTGGGAAGAGGTTAAAGGTGAATTTCGTGACATTCGTGAAACAGTGACGTCACAGAATGACTGAAAAGTTTAATCGTCTCTGACATGCTTGAACTTGGGACTAATAAAAGTTGCCGTTTGTAAATCGTTTAATTTTTATTGTTTTATTTTTACGAAATTAATTTTTTACTTTATTAAATCTTGGTGCTTTCAATGAGTGTGAATGGTGAGTTTTTTTGTATTGGTCAATATAAAGATGTGTTTGTAGTGAGGCCTACAATGCTGGAGACAACTGCCCTGGGGGCTGCGATCGCCGCCGGCACGGCGAAAGGGGTGGAGGTGTGGAATGCCGAAAAGATCGAACCCGTTCCAAGTGACACTTTTTGTCCTTCGATTAGCGACGATGGTAAATAATACAGAATTAGAAGAAATCCAATTTTTTTTCATATTCGCTTTCTTTTTAGTAAGAGACATAAAGTACTCTAGGTGGAAAATGGCAATTAGGAGGAGTTTCGGGTGGGCCGTCGAAACAGAAAATAATGTGGACATAGGTCAGTATCTAACGGCCTACATTATACAGGGTTTTAGAAGTTTGACTGTCTTAATTTTAGCAGACGATAGAATACATTAAAATAAACAAAAAAACCTTATAATATGTACATACTAAGCTGTCCAGCCAGCAATACGCAATTCAGTTGGTATCTGGAATTGGACCGTGTCTGAGTGTTTTTTGTTCATTTACGATTTCTATATCTCGTGCTGAAGTAATGGCAGTCAAACTTCTTACGCCCTGTATTTATACTTTGCATTCTAATTTCCAGTCCTCAATAAACGAAACCAAGTGTTTCATAATAAAAATCTTGTAACGGCGCTTTAGATTGTGCCGTTTTTTTTTTACAAATTACAAACGTAAAATTTTTATCGAAAACTGGAACTTGGACATCCTGCACCGCATTGGGGTCTTTTGGTATACTTTTTCCTATTTTATTTTTGGCAGATTTGCCACGTTTGGTTAAGGGTGAGGAACATACATCAGGTACAGGCAATACTAGAATAGCTGTTTTACGGCTTATCAACTAACACTTAATGCTCGATACATTTATCTCTGTCATGTCTTTTAATTTCATTTTCTGTTCCATCGGAAGCCTATATATGCAAACGTTCTAAATCGTTAAAAGCTGATCAGTTATTACTTTAAAAAATCCTGCGCTAGGTAATTTTATGCTACGTTTGACCTTTGGAGGCACCTATCATAGGTTTTCTCAAATTCCTTTGTGATAACAGATGTTTCTAAATCTTTTTTTCGTAATTTTCACCTCCATAATTGGGAGCTATGAATTGCTTTGTTGTAAAATCTCGCTTTTCTTGATTCGTTTACATATTTTTTCATACTATCGCATAGAAACTTAACAATGCAGACACACAAACACACTTTAGTGCTGTGGCAAACAACTACACGGGTTGGGTGCTCCGGTACAGCATTGGTGTGACGGCTACAGACTCGTTTTGAATATTGGCGTGATATAACCTACAAAGCTCCTGTCATATCTTTAAATGTCATTGCTACTACAGGTCTACTGGCCAGCGTACCTACTGACACAAAGTGACCTACTATGAGCTATGAACGTATAATTAGTACCACAGTAGGCAGAATAAGCTTATTTAGTACCAATATCTTTAATTAAAATGTTTATTCCGCTTTGTGTGGTGCGTTCACAGCGCCTACAGATTAGTAGGTCATTTCGGCAGTAGGCACATGGGCCAGTAGGTGTAAAGTAACAATGACGTTTAAAGCTGTGACATATGACATATGTTTTGTAGGTTATATCTCGCTAATACACAAACACATATCGTGTTAAACACTGAAATGAATAACTTTATGCTCGACACAAAGTTCTTTACTCTGCAGGAGCAATAAAAATTTTTACAGGTGTCTTCAATTTTGATGAACCAGGCTTCGTATCGTTTGTAAAATACAACTTATTAAGTTTCGGGGTGTCTATCAAAATTCATTTGCAATGAAGCCATTCTCGTGAAATCTGTTCTAAGATTTCAAGAATTTTGGGCTATATCTTGACCATCGGAAGCTATGAAATTGGGTGTTGGGAAAGACGCCTTGTTTACTTCTGATTATTGAGATAAAAATCGCCAAAGTTGGTCGAATTACTGATTTGAGGGTCATTTTTGGAGTGTACTCTGACTCATGATGACAGTTTTACCGAGGAACAAAATTTTCTTCAAGTTGACAATTTAATTGTGATAAAATTAATAATTATTGAAACAATAAGCTCAAGATTACATTAAAACACCGTATTCTGTTTCACCGGATGTGATTGGTGTCATTTTTTACGAAATTCTATTCAACCAATCAGCGATAGCATTATTTCGAGCGTACACGTAACGGTTCGTCATTGTTCATTGTAAACGAATCATTAATATTGGTGACGGCAAGATTTAGGGAGTTTTCGTTACCAGTAGTACCAATCGTACACTGTTGGTTGCGTAATCTCGGCTCTACGTAACAATAAAACTGAAACGAAGAAAGAAACTTATGATTTTTTCTGTCAACTCAATTTTTGCTCTCTTCACAAATATTTCGCAACTTTGGTTTCATTATTTATAAAAACATTGCTTCTCTGTCTTCTCTTTGGCGATAAATCTCACGTTTAAATAGCATTAAGATCCGCTATGTCTAGTGGCAACCTGTGAACACCATCACATTCTAGTGTGGAAATATTAATTTTTGACAAACAATATCGGCAATCAGCGTACCTACAATGTGTTACTTTATTTTTATTTTATTTTATTTTATTGTAAAATAAATAAGTTTGCATATTTAGGCTCCACATTTCATGTCATCTCTCAAAGAAGCATGTGTTCATATACCTGCCATTTTCGTGCACCAAAATATATTTTTTTACTGCGAAAAGTCGCGTTTGCATAACTTCAATAGGCAACCAGCAATACATTTTTATAGATTTTAATACACAGTTTGTCTAAATATGAATTAATGCACAAATAACGGACTTTCCTCCGTTTTAACGCAGATTTTCTATGAAATGGAGTTAGTTTTAAACTCAAATTACTTTTTGTTGTAAAGACATTTGTAATTTGCATCGTAAATTACAAATTTCTTTGAGTACTTAATTATTGATGAGAAACTGTGTTTCATTCAGTCTTCGAAGGATCATCGAGAACTTGGAATCAATTTAGGGAAAAAATTATTTTTGCTATTTTTTAATGCGTTTTGACATTTTGACGAGAAGAATCAGCCCTGAATGGTACACCCTGTAGAATGACGAGTATAATAAATATTGTTATCTTGTTACTATCTTATTGCTGTTGTCTCACGATAGTCTTAATTCATATCATTTTTAATATAATTATTATCTACGTAATAATTAAAACCGTTTACTCTTTAGGCGATAAAATAGCTGCATCCGTGCCAGGAGGAATTTACGTAGTGGGAACCTTTTTCATATTGATCATAGCAGAACATTTGAATAAATAATCCTCCTCTAGGTGGAAATAGTTTGGTTTGAAATTCCCTCATTAGTCTTTTACTGCGGGGATTGGGGACATGAATAATTTTTTTTATATTAATTAGTTTATTGTGCAAGTTATAAAAGTATTAAAAATGTTCAATTAGATTTTTGTGATAAAAGAATAGTCGATGTGTTCTTCATTCACTATTACTTGGAAAAATGCTTAAGCTCGGATTTCAAGCTGCTTCTTAGCGCAACATTTATGACGTCCAATCAGGATTAGAAACTATTTGTTATAAAGCGAACGCGCAGTATTTATCAATCAGGAATATTTTAATTATTTCATCATTATAATTTCTTTTCTATTATTCGATGTGTTCACATATGAATCCCTAGATCGGTAATTGTAATTGTTTTTTGGTCTATGACTAGGTTTTTTTACAACTTTTTACACTGCTTTACTCTAAACGGTAGAAATTACTTTATACAATAAACTACATGCATGCATTAAAATTTTTCTTTCTTCAGATTTGTTTCAAATCTAGAATCAGTTTTCTTTTTATTATTTTAAAAATAATAGTGAATTTAATAGTTGGAACTTACAAATATCTTTTACGATGTGTAAAATTCGCAACTGTATCGTTAAAATCATTATTACTTTTTAATTTATCATACTTTTGGTTTGGGCTATTGTATACAGGGTGTCCCGAAATTCATGCAACAAAATTTGGTCATAGATTCTTAAGACAAATTTTGGGGACCCGTATTTTTTCTTTTTGCCAACTGGCCCCCTCTTTGGGAGTTACAGCCTCCTTAAATCTGCCCCTAAGAAGTATTTTTATGTTTCAAAACCATGTACGAGAATCACTAAATTTGGTACACAGGGATTTTATGACGTGGAATCTCACAGTGCTACGCTTTTTGGCGAGAAACTCTTTTAAGACTCTTAAGCCATTGAATTTAGAAACTTTTTTGTCGCTTGATATTTGTTTCGTAAAACGCAATGTTTTTGAGAAAAATGGCGAATCACGATATGCATTCGATCACATTTTGACATTCTTCTCGAAAACATTGCATTTTACAAAAAAAGTATAAATAGAAAAAGTTTCAGTTTTCATTAGTTTCTCTGTTTAACAGTTAATTAAAAAATATGTACAAATAATAAATGACGTAAAAAATTTTATATTTTTAGAAACGATAGAATGTTTTTTTAAGATCGGTCCTTCGATCACAGTGATAACAAAAAAAATGGTGGCTTTAAAATACCACATCGCAATCTATGTTTAATTAAATTACTTTTCATTGCAATTTCGCACAATACAAATTGGCTCAGAAACACTGGCAACGTTGATGGTGCATTAATACGCTAATTCCGAGAACTCTGGTTTACGCCCAGTGGCGGCGCACTATGGGTCAAACGGCATTTTTTTATGTCAAAATCAAATATCTCGAAGAAAAATTAACGAATGGTTTTACATTTTTTTTTTAATTAAAGCTTATTTGATGCAGATTTAAGGAAAATTATTGTGAATGTCATCATCCCCTATTTTGGAGGTGGAAATGAATAACAATAAAAAAAAAATTAAATTTTTTACATGATGCTTACTGTAAGAAAATGCGTATACTTACAGTAAGCAAACATTCATTTCTGTGTCAAAACGCAGTTTTTCTTATAACAAGGCAATAAATCCAAATTTTTTTGGCTCCAAAGACAAGAGGGCCCACGAAAGTTTGTCTTAAGGGGGTTCCCCGCCAAACAAAGTAGCACTATCAGATTCCACATGTCATAAAACCGCTGTGTACCAAATTTAGTGATTCTCGTACATCAGGGTTCTGAGATATAGAAAAAAGATTATTCTTAGGGGCGGACTTCAGGGGGCTGTACCTCGAAAGAGGGGGCCACTTGGCAAGAATAAAAAATACGGGTCCCCTAAATTTGTCTTAAGAACCTGTGACCAAATTTTGTTGCATGAATTTCGGGACACCCTGTATAAGTTAATGAGGGTTTAATGAGCTGTGATTTTATTTATTTTTAAACATTTTGTGATGTGGCCATATTGTATGGGAACTGAATAAACGTAAAAAAGTATATGTCGTATATATTTATCACATCCCATAGAAATTTAAACGGACATCATGTACGTCATCAATTATATTTTTTCCAGAAAGGTCTTGGTTTGGGTGAAGTTAATATAGTTTAGGAGCTGCTTTATTAAAGGTAAAAAGGTCATTGGACGTTACTAATTTTATAAGAAATTATTGTATTTTGTTATACAGGGTGTATCATAATTAATAGCGCAAATACGATCCGCAACACTTCGAGCATTTTCAAATGGGTATGTCAGTCATGTTTTCTCCCATAAAGGGCCACTTATGGCCGGTTGGCGGTTTAAAATATGATTTCAAAATGCCAATTTTCTCAGGGTCGTAAAAATTAGGGGCAAAAGAACCTCATACGTTCCTAAAGTCTCCGTCATTGTCATACGAATAAAAATTTAATTAGCGCTCAAAAGTAGCTAATGTTACGATGGTTACGATCTCAATTGGAACCGCATAAAAACATTTAACTCATAAATTCTACGGAATCCATAGACGTCCAGAAAAATTTAGCCCTGTCTCGCCTATATTCCGAGCTATATTTCCATATAATTACCATACGATTGTCAGGTTTTTTATGTTTAAAATCGCATTGTAATAAAGCATGTCTAAAGATTTTTAATTATAATCAGGATAATCGCTTAATTTATCTCGAATCATGTTTAAAATGGGAACTTTATTTTCTTTATACATATTATAAATTGTGCGTCGCATTACATCTGGTAAAATCGTCAATTTTCTTTAATTTTGTATATTTCCATTTCCTCTTTGTACCGTGATCAAGCCCTCTTTTAATAAATTGGCCTTTTTTGGATATCTTGGTTAATTTTTTAATCCGTTTTCTAACTTTTTTATCGCATTGTTCACTATTTTCAATTTTCAAACATTCATATATATTTCATATAATACGTTGACTTTTTATGTGTAAACCTTTGTTTTTAAACTCTGAGTTTGTTTCGATACTTTCGACAAAAACTGGTTCCACTATTTGGAGATTTTTCCGAGTTATTTCGTTATCCTCCGCTTCAATTCACCAATACCGGACTCGCCGCATTGCTATTCGAGTATAAATTACGAGACACATCATGGTCAAAGCATAAGAAGAAATTTCAGGAGAAGTGCATACGGTCCTGTGCTTTAAGATTTACAGGTTCCAATTGACATCGTAACGACTATACTTGCAGCTGTTTCAATTTGCGCTATTAATTATATGACAAACCCTGTATAGCTTCTCGTCTACAAAAAGTCACCTGCAACAAATTGGACTCATCATTTTCCGCCCTCGAAAAAAAAAGACATCAGTCATTTCGATAGCCGGCCTCACGCCCTTGAAGATAAAGTGCTTCGCGCCACCGCTACATAGACACCCCCTTAACGACCGAACGCGCGGACCCCCGCAAAAATGCAACTCATTAGGTGCTTTTATCAGCATCTACCCTCGCGAGTGCAGCTTATGTAATAAATTAGAGTATTATGGTTGTGCCACTTTATAATACTTGAAAAGGAAAACGCATCTCATCCGGTGTTGAATAGCGTAAAAAACATGTTTTGGGTAAGGGGTTTCTTTTTCACTACAAGGCGGGGATTTTCCAAGGCGATTATGTTGACGTAGCTCGCCCGCAAAGGAGTGTTTATAAAGGCTCTTGCAGACTGTACAGGAGACAAAATAACAACTGTCGGAGACAATTAAAGGTGGGTTAAAATGAGGAGGTTTAGGTAAAATTTTATACCATATTTCTTGTGGCATTTTTTTGCCCTTATTTAAATAAGTTTTAAAACGGTATTGAATATTGAAGATAACGTTTGATAACATATTTTTTTAGCTAACAAACATTTTTGGTAAACAAGCGTTTGTAACAGGATCGGATTTTGCTTAAATTTAAACTGTTCACGATTTAATTTTCTTGCTGTTTTGTTTTTTTTTGGATCAATTTAATGTATGTCTAGCTCCGATTGACTGCTGAAAGAGCTGAATAAGAAAAAAAAGTAGAAACGTATAGTATTTTCTTTACATTTTTATAATACTTACTCGTTTTCTGTCTTTCTACGTACTGACAGAAAATAAATTATTTTTATTTACAATTAGTAACATTTCTTCGTACCAACATTAGTTAATATTTAATAAATTATGTACAGTACAAATTAGTTTTTTTAAAAACAATACAATGTTCGTCCATCTTGATTAGGGTGGCCCAAAAAAAACGAATATTTTTGTTTTCGTGTCTCTTGTGAAAATATGTTAGTTTATCATGTTTTAAGAGCCCCCTCAAAAAATCGGCTCAAAAATTTTTTACAGGTCGCTCAAGATTTTTAAAAATTTCCAAAATCGTCAAAAATAGAATTTAAAAAAAAAATTGTTTTCTCGTTATTTTATCATTTTCTAGGTTGAAAAAAATCTCGATTCTGAAAATTTCAGATCGATATTTTAATTTCTAAAGGTCTAAAGGTCATTCATAATTATTTTAACTTTCAAACCTGTTTTCGAACGACCTCTAAAAAATAAATATCAACGAACTAACAATTTTTTTTTATTGAATTTGATGAATAAAAGAATAGAAATAAATCACGAGAATTTTAAAAAATTATAAATATTTAATACTCACAATGCGGTAGTAAATTTTGCCTTGGGAAATTTTTTAAATGTTTCGTGATTTATTTCTATTCTTTTGTTCATCAAATTCAACGAAAAAAATGATTAGTTCGTTGATATTTATTTTTAGAGGTCGCTCGAAAACATTTTAGGTACACTACTTTTAAAGTTAAAATAATTATGAGTGATTTTTAGAAATTAAAACATCGATTTGAAATTTTCAGTAGATTTTTTCAACCTAGAAAATGATAAAATAACGAGAAAAAGAATTAAAAAAAAAAATTTTTGACGATTTTGGAAATTTTTTAAAATCTCGAGCGAAATTAAAAAAAAAAAATTTAACCTAATTTTTGAGGGGGCTCTTAAAACATGATAAACTAACATATTTGGTAAGAGATACGAAAAAAAAATATTCGTTTTTTTGGGCCACCCTAATCTTGATATAAAAAAAATATGGTGACTAAAATAATACTTCGTTGAGAAAATACAAAACAATTACGTTTTACTAAATTATTTTCGGCTGTCGCTCTCTAATAGTTAATTTAAAAAGTAACAATTGGCACCGCTGACAGCCCACTAAACATTTTTCAGTTTCTGACATGTTTCAGAAACGTTTCCATTTTTCTTGAAACGTTTCATAAAAAATCCATGCAACGTTCTGGTAACGTTCTAGAAGCCCAAGATGTCCTCCCCAAAATACAAAATACGTTTCCAATGAAACGTTTCAAAAAATTGGTTTCAGTAACATTCTTTTTATGTTCCATTTATGCCCTCGATATTTTTGTTTTACGTTTCAGTATATTTTCAGAAATGTTTGAGTAACATAATAATTTTATTACCATATTGTTTTCATAATGCTCTCAACTTTTGATAATTTTCATTTCAAAAGCGATTTTGAAGTAGTATAAATAGTGTGAGTATTTTTTTAAATATCTCCAATACTCTTTTGTGATATTTTTATTTGTATTGTGAATGACTTAATTCGAACTAAAAAAGTTACATTGTATATTAAAAAAAATAAATATGCTCTTCTAGTTTGGGGAAGCGGCAACTTTTACCAAGAATTTCTTTCTTTTTGAGAAGCCACTGACAAAAGTTTCTAATATGGATTACGAATTTTGCCATTCATCGTACAAATAAAAATGTCACAAAATAATATCAGAAGCATTTAAAAAAGCTACACATTTTATATTGTTCAAATACGCTTGAAATGGAAATTTTCTAGTGTTGAAACCATCATGAATATGGTAACAATGACGAACTGATAATTAGAAAAAGTTAGTTATGATTATGAATCTTGAAATGGTAGGTACATGAAAAACAAATAACATATTACTGAAAAATAATATAAAGTTATAATTTCTTCTACGCATGGTCAATATTACATCTATCCTTTTAATAATAATAAATTATACAGCAGAAATAAGGATACCATAGGTCTGTTCCAACAAGAGTCGGGGATTAGTTCCAAACCGTTCGAAATGTTTGGCCAGCTAAGTTCTAAATGTGTCTTCAGTGAATACCTATATCGCTAGAATTAGTTGGATGCACATTTCGAACGGTTTGGAACTAATCGCTGACTTGTTGGAATAGACCTAAAATAATATCTTGACAAAGTAAATATCTGTAGGTATACCTAAACTCTTTTATTTAAGCATGCCTATACGCATAAACAAATATAAACATTTGTACAAAATATAAAATAAATTACGTCTATTTCACTTGAATCATCCATATTTCAAATAGTTCTCACTGACTAAGTAGTTGCTCTTCAAATTATATCGAAACGTATAGTTGTTGTTCCATTTTCTTAGTTCTTGTCCCTTGTCCTCTTGACTGTAATAGGTAGTAACTATATTTAGGTATATGTGACGCAAAATTGGAAATCTCTATACAAATCGTTTTAATCATTTTGCATGAATATTCATTATTTTATATGCACCTTACAATGACCACAACTGCACACACTACAAATTATCACATAAAATAGCGTCAAAGTAAAGATGAAGAACAACGAAACCAAGCAAACTGGCAAACCGCAAACCTAACCTAACATAATACGAATTGAAACGACACACGGGAAACAAATAAACTCGGGCTGTTACGCGCAGTCTACGCAAGTCACGAACATACATTTTTTCTAGACTTGTGTTATAAATATGCTACCACATTTTTTTTTCTAATTATGTCTATAACAAAGGCAAAGGCAAATGAACTAACGCTTGAGAGGGGTTGGGGATTGAAAGCAAAATTTAACTAATGCCGAATGTTCCATAAGATAAGCAAAAATAGCAAAGGGTTGTTCGTCTGTTATGTTTCCGAGATCGAAAGGGAATGTTTCGAGTAATGTTTCAAACTCTCTTCAATTGTAACGTTTCGGCTATGTTTCACTAAATAAGTTTTCAAGTGCTAAATTTCTGTAATGAAACAGAAACGTTTCTAGTTAATGTGTCAAATGTTTAGTAAAACATCTCATTTGCAACGTTTCATTTATGTTTCGTGTTTAGTGGGAGTGCACTGATACAAGTTACCAGGTTAATTCCCGGTGGCCTGATTTACGCTGTAGAAGAATTAAAGTGCAGTTCGACTATTTATTTGATTAAAAAAAAAAGAATTTAAGATCGTATCCAACCTGTATAAAAGCTGCTTCATTTAAAATTAACGTGTGAAAATTTCAACGCTTCCGCCGTTAAGATGCGTCTTACAGGAATGGTTCGTGTCGTTATACCGACAGCACCGTAAAGTGGCAACTATAAAAACCGTCAGGAATGAATTGAAAAGATAAATGGGCCCGTTTAGCCTGCGAGCTTGCACCGAGTAAATCGGCTCTCTAGTCATAACTGTTTTCGGTTCGGCTACACATGTATCTCACAAAAGATAATTACCCATGAACGGTATTAACTGCGTATAGACGGACGCTTATTGCCGAAGCGCAGTAATGCTCAGTATTTATTCTTTTAAATAGCCTGTCCGTTATACTAATACATGGGTTTCGTACAATAGAAACCACTACAGCATGAATACATGCTCCCATTTGCATTTGATCGGAGTGTGGGGTTGCTCGCGTAGCTTGGCGGCCGGTGTTGCCAACTTTGCAACAAAATGTTTTTCACCGAGATGGGGAAATTCCCCAATTTTTCTTAAAATTCCTCACACATAACTAAACAAAAAAATACAGAATTGCAGCTGAAATAAAGAATAGAAAGATTCTTTTGGGTCGATTCTGCACACACATTTAAGCAAATCTGTAACTTTCTATAAGTTTACAGGGAATTTGCAATTCTGCGTTACAGGCAGCTCATACAAACTTATAAAATTGTAATTTTTTACGACTGAATTTGATGTCATCGGAACGGCTTGCAGGATTTTTTTTTATGAGGTTAGGAAGAGGCAAGATTCATTTATTTGAAAAGCGCATGTATTGGAAGTCATTTCGTAATTCCTGAAAATTCGTCACCATTTGAAATTACTCAAAAATTCCTCACGATTTGAGGAATTCTTCACGGATTGGCAACACTGTTAGTGACTATAATATCAAATGACGTAATTCATATTCAGAATGTAAAGGGTTAAATAATGAAAGGGTGAATCTGGTGTAGTTACCATACTCGCACATCAACTGGGAGTCGCCGCCTGCACCTGTCGCTACCATCTACGGACTCGTCGGATCGGAAAGCTCCTCAATTCGCCCTGCGCCACGTTCAGCCATCGGCCCTATTAGGGCTTGATTTATGACGCCGAAGGCAGCCGAAAGTCCCATCTATCCGTGGTGCGGCGCTACACCCCATCTGATCGTTGGACGGCGGCACACCCCCCCGTCTAACTCAACGCCGTTGCCATGGCCACCGACACATCTTTTCAGCACATTTTGCAAGAGCAGAAAACACCACGCCACCGTTCATATGCATGTTGCTGCATAAGAAGAGTGATTAGAATGAAATGATTAATAACGGTTACTTTTCGGGCTGGGCGAGGTTCGGTGGTTGCCACGCTCGAATTAATAACGGCGTTGATCGAAAATTGAAATTGAAACATCGGCGAAAAATTCATTTTTCGAAAACCTTCATAAAATGACGACATTATTCGTGATTCCAACTTGACTAAACCCCCTATATGCCGAGAGGGACTTTAAACTAAGTACCACAATATTCTTGTTTGCTCTAAAATGGCGGTTATTAAAAAAGTATTGCAATTCAGTTGTTGTGATATTCTAGACAGAAATATTGAGGTATTACGTAAAGAACAGTTCAAAACGTGGAAATAAATCAAAATATATTGAATATTCAAGCTTACACAGGGTGTTAATGAACTTATGTCAAATATTTTTGCCACATATCCGTTATGTCAAAATGAGGTAAATACACGGATTTGTGTTGAGTAAAATGTAATTTTAAAGTCTGACTTAAATGCATACATCAACATTAAAGGAGCCACCTTTTGAGTACTGCTGATTTTCATAGATGATGTTCGATGTGCCCACCATTTGCTTGCACACAAGCTTCAGCGCGACGTATCCAATTCGCTCGCACGCGTTGCAACATTGCCACCTCCTCTCGAATCCTATTATAAGCTTCGGCAATACGATGTCGCAGTGAGCAGGGCTCAATGTCTACAGACTTTAATTCTTAACACCACCTAGTGGGGATTGAGTTCTATCAAAAAAGTTTGGGATATCAAGAAACTAATACGCTGGCGGCTTTGGGTTTGACCATATATTTCATGGTCAAACCAAAGTTAATACGAAAATATTAAATAAAAAAGTAGGGTTATTTTTTATGTCAGCAATCGCCTCAAATATTGCGTCCGAGTATAAGGTTAGAAAAATTTTCCCTGTATGTTTTTGCAAGTCTTTGGTTAGTCTTTGTCATAGTGTGACAATAGAATAGTAGTATCAGCAGTCTATGAGGTTAAATATCCCTTGCATAGATTTTGGTACCGAAGAACATAGTAATTTTGTAATTGGTAACCCTGAAAAGTCATAGGAGCGTTTGTTTTTTTTTGGGACGCCCTGTATGTTTCTGATCAACTCGGCGTTTTGAAAACATCCAAAGCAATGACCTGTTTCCAAGCCTGGTTTATACGTTCTTTTGGGGAGTTATTTTAAAAATACTTCTTAGTAGGAATTAATTTTATTATAAGAGGAATGTAGGTAATTTCATCGTCTTCTTTTTACGCTCAATGAGAATAATTCAAGTGATTCGGGACTCGTTTCCTGGAAAGGCGAAGGCCCAGCGCCTTAAAAAGATTGATTAATCGGTGGAATCCCACATAAGGAACCGTACTAGCATATTTCATTAAAATGAATTGCCCTTTGGCTAAGCGACTTAAAATTTCCCTTCTGTGTAGTACCTAACTTAATAGATGCTATAAATATCAATTTTGTTAAGTAGTTGTGCGGTAATGTGATCTGACACGCGAGGTTGTTAGAAACGTAATCGTTTGGAAGCTCATATAAAACGACTAATTTATCAACAATTAATTACAGCGATGTGTAGGAGTTTTTTACTTAATTAAACTAATTAGTACCTACGTAAAACAGGGCGCGTTGGCGGAGGTTATTTTAAAATTGAATTCTACTTATAACTTCTCTTGATTAATGTATGGAATTGGCGTTTATAAGTGCCTGTGCTGAAAAGTTTTCCTTGCACGGTTCTATTGCAGATTTTAATTGAAAGGTCTGTCAGTAATATCACTATTCTATTCATTAGTCATTTTTAATATGTTTTCATGCCCAGAAACACACATTTCAACATATCATTAGTTAATAATTCGTATTAAACTAAAAAAAAAATCAACTATTCTTTTGTGGTTAGATAAATATATCCCTAATTTTTCCTGTGTTTACTGTGTTCGGATACTGTTATTTTTTTTCGCACGCCTCGTCTCCAGGCAAGCGATCTATATTTAAAATATGCATTGTAATGTAGGTATTTACCTAATTTATGAAAGCGGTTTAGGCGCGACCAATAATGCTTAGATGCCGTGGGTGTCCCGACAAATTAGTTAAGTGCCTTTTCATTTCTTACGTGATTTCTGCCGGCACGCACATTTTGGAGGGACGTCAGTACAAGGAGTTGTACAATATTTTTATTTGCTTTGACCATTGTGAGTATATAACTGACTCCTACACTTACAGTGAAGAGGAAAAAAATAGACTTCTTTTCACGGGGTTTTTTAAAGAGCAAAGTTTATGCTGACAGTTCTCAAACCATTCAACATCTGAAAGGAAACATTGATTGAACAACTGTAACACGTGATGAAAAATTTTGCTGAAAGTCTGAAGGCTTGTAGAGCTGTAAGAGGTGGTCACTTATTTGACATTCTTTTCCATTATTAACGGCAACATGTCTAGTTTAATATTCAATGAAGATATGTAGTTATTTCGAATAAATTATATGTTTTATTAAAAAAGTAACTCAAATTTCAATATAATGTGTTATTGCCCTTTTATTTCGGAACCTCTTGAGCTCTAAGCCGTTGTTTTCTTTCCGAACACCAAACAGGGGACCAACATTATGCCTCTCAAAAATCAAGGCTAACATGATTAGTTTTTGAAATATTTGAAAAAAACCGAAATTTTGGGAATCCGTTTTTGTTTCATTTCAGCCTTGTTTGAGGTGATATTGAAAAAAGAAGAACTCTTCAGGGTCGTATTTAAAAAAAATGAAGTTGATGATGGTCCTGGAGGGACGAAACGTTACATATGAAAATTGATTATGCCACAAAATGTAGCCATGAGAAAGTGTTCCTCTTTTTTCAATATCACCTCAAACAAGGCTGAAACGAAACAAAAACTGGTTTCCTAAATTTCGTGTTTTTTTTTTAATATTTCGAAAACTAACCATGATTTTTTAGAGGCATAATGTTGCCCCCATTTAAGCTAGTTTGTATCTCTTACCGTTTCCGAGATCCCTGTAGTGAGAAGCGAATTTGTAACAGCCTGTATAGGTAAAATAGCAGAAATTATATGCACGTAGTTTTTTTGTACCAATTTTACTACAACACGTTATTACTATCCGCAGTTCACATCAGTCTAAAAGCTTCTTCATTTAATAGGTACAAGACAAGTAAATTATTAATAAATACCCTGAATATCTAGCAAAACACTTATTTAATATTTATTTCCTTTAAAATATATATTGTTTTCATTTCTGGACCCAAATAATATAAACCAGTTTTCTTCGAGTTTTTTTCCACGAAATATCTAGCAGTTAAAATCGTGTGCACTGCAAAATAAACGACAGCGGCGCACGCGCAATCGCTCATACCTCTTTTGGTTTTGCGAAAGTTAACGCGTCGGTTCCGTTTTCGGCCGCGATTTATTTCAAATTTGTGCCAAAAAAAACACCGTTTTTAGTGAAATTCATATGTAAATTAGTGCACTAGTTGTAACAACTATAGTGAAACGTGTTTCATGGAGTTTTATTGAACATTTTAGTGAATATGTCCATCTTTTCAAAATTCTAAGCCAACAAATTCACGGCGGCGTTACAAGAACGAACAGTATCTACCGACCGATGTTTGCTACTCGTCAACGTCATGCATAGAGTCGATGTAAGTACAACTTCTGATAACCACATTTTATTGTTTCCTTTCCATTTATGTGCTTTCCATTTACCTACAGCGTTGTTAAATATTTTCACACAACCTAACCTAACAAGTAGATGTCGAACAAAAATGAGGTTAACTTATTATTTGACAGTAACATCTTGACATTATTAAACTTTTTCAATATTTTATGAAACATTTATATCTGAGTATTCATACAAATAGTCAGAACTGGCATTGTATCGGCCGGTCTTCTTAAAAATGGGACAGTAGGTACTTCAGATTTGTAGATAAAATGTAACTAAAATTACTTAATAAAATTTAGCTGCTTAGTTTTTTGAATTCGAATTGAAAGTATACGTTTTAAAAGATTTGTTTTAACGGAGTTGCCAATCAAATTAATAAGCCTAATTGATACAATTGACTTGTAGGGATATTAAAATTAATTGTCCGGTATGCGCCCTCTATTAATAGCTGTCTGCGATGAATCTGTAATTTTTTCTTGTAGCCGTCTCCCAAGTGGTTAATTGGAATTCCGGAGAAGTGGTGCCAGAAGTATTTCTTTCTTTTTGCTGCAGTATGTTTCGTGTCAAGAAGGAAACGTAAATGTTTTGTCAGGTTGTTGAAAAACATTTGCCTTTTCGATTTATGTGGCTGTAACGGCGGTACTAATTCGAGACGTATCGCTCGAGGAATTTAAAGTGTCTGTTTCGTTTAATTTTAACGAGGACAATACTTTGTCCCGTTTATTTTTTAGTAATAAATTCGATAAGTGCAATACTCGTAATAGACGTTTGCCTTGTTCTCTGACCTACTTCCTTGCAGAATCATCCTTGAATTTTGATGCGATGCGTTGCCGTTCCCACAAGAAGAAATATTTTAAACGTTCAATAACTGAAAATTGTTTAGAGTTTGCTGAATAACAATAATTTTGTGTTATGACGCTTTGGTATTTTCAAAGGTAACGGAGAACGAGGATAAAAAACGACAAAAAAACGAACTGAGAGACATTTTCCTTAATTTTCATCACCTTTTGGCGATATATATATCAATAGGATGAACATTCTAGTTTCCAATAACATAATTGCTATTTAATAATTTCAGCAGTTTTGGAAATTTCTAGTTTGTCCCTAAGACAAATTTGTTGAACTCAATTTTTTAATATAAGTAGATGTATTTGGTTTATAAACCAAAAATTAAACGAATATGTATGTTAATTAAATATCTCATTTTAACTTTACGTTTGGGTGAATTAGGTACAGACATTTGTACTTATTCAGCAGTTTAAGTGCTGATAATACGTAGGCTTGGAACATGCATAATATAGACCAATCGGCATAACGATAGAGTTCGCAGTAAATGTAATAGGTAAGCTTTTAGGTGTAATTTAGTATTCAGCTGGTGATATAGGTCTTTTTAACATGCAAATTCGCTCTAACTCGGTTACACTATTTTTAGGACTCTGGTTTAGGTGGGAAAGTAACTGACATATCAAGTAACTATCTATATTCCTAATTCCATGTCATATCTCTTTTTTGGAGAATGAGAAAAGATATAATTTTTCCTAAAATGATTGCCGTACAGTTGTTGACTAATTGCTCAAGAACCATCAAAGACGGACTTCAAATTTGATACAGTACAGTTCATTGGGAGCAGCCACTATTTAGACCAGTGCTTAAGCCTTCAAAAATAGTAAAAAGTGAAAAAAAATTATAGTAGGATGAAACCCATTGGAAAAGGAAGAGAATATAACAGAAATGAAAAGAAAAATAATTTACGGGCAATCTGAGGTCGGGAAGGGGAAGGGGGTGAGTTTTTAAGGGTAAAAAAAAACGGTTTATCTTGATTTCCGGAAAAACTACAAGTCTTATCGAAAAAAGTTAAATGGCAAAGTTGTAGGTAATAAAAAGATCTACAACTTTTATATTTACACTTTTTTCACATAACCTCAAAATTTATGTGAAAAATTCAAATAACCAAGTTTTTGGTTTTTTATTTTTATCTTTTACAAACAATTTTTTTTTTCTTTTTTTCATGAAATTTGGTGAAAACTTACCTATTTATGTCCCAAACACGCTGTAATTTTTTTGATTTGAAATATTTGTTTTTTCACCTTATTTTTACTTAATATCGAAAAAGCACCCTAATTTTCAATCGAAAATTCTCACGTCAAAATATCTGCTTTTTTAAAAACGTCGGTGGGCTTTTTCTTCGTTGAAATCTCTACTTTCTGATGGTGTAAAGAAATATATACATTACTATGGTAAGTTTTCTCAGGAAATGCAAAGAAACGAAATAGAATCCGAAAATTTTTTTCTAATCATTATGTACAATTTTGAGCTATTTATTAAAATTTACACTTTAATTACTCGAAAAACATAAGATTCCATGTTACATTGATAAACAAAAAAATTACAGGTCGAAATATACTATTATAATTAACAACCAAATAAGTTAATAAAGTTAATATTTAATAAGACATATACAATATTTTTAGAAAGTTGTAGAATCTTCTTTCGTTTCTTTACATTTCCTGAGAAAATTTTTTTTACACCATCAGAAAGTAGAGATTTCAACGAAGAAAAAGCCCACCGACGTTTTTTAAAAAAAAGCAGATATTTTGACGTGAGAATTTTCGATTGAAAATTAGTGTGCTTTTTCGATATTAAGTAAAAATAAGGTGAAAAAATAAATATTTCAAATCAAAAAAATTACAGCGTGTTTGGGACATAAATAGGTAAGTTTTCACCAAATTTCGTGAAAAAAAAATTTTTTTGTAAAAGATAAAAATAAAAAACCAAAAACTTGGTTATTTGAATTTTTCACATAAATTTTGAGGTTATGTGAAAAAAGTGTAAATACAAAAGTTGTAGATCTTTTTATTACCTACAACTTTGCCATTTAACTTTTTTCCATAAGACTTGTAGTTTTTCCGGAAATCAAGGGAAACCGTTTTTTACCCTTAAAAACTCACCCCCTTCCCCTTCCCGACCTCAGATCGCCCGTAAATTATTTTTCCTTTCATTTCTGTTATATTCTCTTTCTTTTCCAATGGGTTTCATCCTACTATAATTTTTTTTGGTTTCAAAAATTATCGACCCTGGTCTAATTATGCAAAAATTGAAAACAAAGTTACCAGTGATGTTGGAATTATTACAAGGAGTGTAAGTTGTTTCACCTGGCGAAAAAAAGTTATATGACCTTAAAAAGAACTTTCCTTTTACGAACTTGGATGGCGTTTTTATTGAAACCAAAATTTATATCTTGTTAGTAAATAAAATGCGTTAATTAATAAATAAAATACATGAACTAATCAATATATTCTCCTGCAATGTATACGATTGACAGTTTTTTCTATTCCGCATGTGTAGTTTTCTTTTAAGGATCATATATCCTTTAGGTTTCAAAGACAACGTTACATTTTCTTTGACGTGAAGAATCACTCCTAAAGTTTGTCATTTTTGTTATACTCTATATAAGAAGACCGATAGGTTTAGGGACGCCTATGACTCATTAAATTTTATTGCTAGGCGTTTTTATACACGTTCAACTGACTTCCGAAATACTATACTTAATATAATTTTTGTAGCCGGCTTATGTTCTCGCCTCATTAAGCACTTTTCTTATAAATGTATGCAAATCGCTTCCGGCGACGACGTCAAAAAAATTAATACTCCCAGGGAGTTAAGCAGCGCAGTAATGAGTTTCCAGGTGTACCTTTACATGTTCATCAAGAGTTGGGGATTCATTATGTCAAATTTATTAGTACTTCCAAGGCTTGTTCGCAATTAAATTTTCTGGGTACGTAGAGGTTGCCCTAATTAGTTTATATGATACAAATTGTAGACATTTAAGTGCATGTGCCATATTAATAAATAAACTGCATATAGTTTATGCGAGTAATATAGCGGGGAGCGCGCGTTAGTGGTCCTTGACGGTTCAAGTTTGTTGAATTATTCCGCGACGGTTAGCAACTTTTCGGTGGATTTGTAAATTTTAGAGAAAGCGCATATCACTGGATTGAGCATGTTGAGTAAGAACAGCATCAGCCATTATTGTGCACTACGTATTTTTTCTCGAAAATGAAACGATTTAACGAATTTTGACGAGCCTATATCTTCTGCAGATAAATTTTTTTTGCTTTGTTAACAACAGTGCTTATACTTTTTGAACGTCTGGTAAAAACAGCGTTCTTCAGAAGACGTATTTAAAAAATCTACAGTAGTTATACAAATTTATCACCAGCTATCTCGTGCAGTGACAATATGTTTCGCGAAATCGTCTTTATTCGACCCACACAAAAAAAGATATTATTTTGTTTTTGCTTTCTCGTATTTCGTTCCCTTTTTATGTATAAATATGTAGCGTATATCTTCCACAACTTCCTAGCGGTCTGTCCGATATGATCTCTATAAACCGTAGTCTTTCCCGTCTTTTATCTGCCCGGAGACAACGTCTAATGGCTGGGGGTTGTCAAATAAGCATTGATTTCAAGATACGCCGATGGATGTGTATGAATGAATGATGCTGGATAGCTGCAGATCAGCCGACTTGGGGAGATTGTATCATAATAATTACAATGGAATAAACAGACGACATATCTTTTGTTCCCTTCTAGCAGAACACCGAGTGACTAAATTTTTCCTAGCGATTCATTTGTCATTTTCTCTATAAAATTGATTATTTACAGTTTGTAGTTGTGTTGCCACTGCACGGACGGAACATTATAGAACTGTCATCACGGGGCACAATTAATTGAGGCGGACGCATTTCATCCAATCTAAATATGTTTAAAAATAGAGCTCAGTCTGATCCTCTGATACACAAAACCAATTTCGCCCGAAGTAAATCCGCAGAGAGATTTATTCGTTTCCCAAATTTATTGCTTTCGGGACAGCTATTAGAGATTTAGCTAAGAATACTATTTATTTATGTACGGTTATGCTAAACGATTACAACGAACTTCCAGATACACTTAATCTAGCCATCCATTCTCTACCACGGGGTAGATAATTTGTTTGTAAGCGTTCGTGTGATACGTCGATTCAATTAAGTTTAAGGCCCATCAAGATTAAGTTGAGCGGAGCAGGTGCTTTAATCAATTGATGGTTTTTATCTCTGGGAAAGGAGTGGGACCATCCAACTGATAAGGCTGGCATCGGGCTCCGGGCCGTGGGTGCGTGTATGTGTCTTCTGTCTGTTAAAATTATCTCTCCATTCATTTAATTTAAGGGTTCGCTCTGCGACAGAGGTGTTTCTCAAGAGGCGTGTTTGTGGTAGGTGATAAATTAATTTGGACGAGTGTTTGGCACTTACGTATGGAGAAATTAATTGAAACGTCTTGGGAAATTTGTATTAGTTTTTATTTGCGTCAAACACCGCCGATTCAAAGGATGCGTATTTTTGTAGTGGGATAGATCAGTAAATATAGGGGTATGCATGCATAATTCTTCGGTCAGGCTGATTGTGTAGAATAATGTGTACCACATAAACCACTTAGACTGGCTGTTAGTCCAAGCAAATTAAATTTTTACTCGAAAAAAGTCCTATCCGCGAGATTATTGTAACATTGTCTAAAGGAACATAATACAAGACATCTCTCATCTCGCGAGTCAAAAACTTTTATTAGCTAACTTTTCTATTTAAACAAAGAAGTGAGGAAAACTGTTTTTTTTTCTTTGCAGGGAAAACCATCAATTTTAACGAAAAGTGACTCACAGATAGCTTGTAGGAAGTAAAATTATCTACAAAATGAGACTTGTTAAATTAAAATCGGTTAATAAACAAAATAGTTATTGCAAAAAACAAGAAAAGTGCCAATTTTTTAATTGGTTTATAACTATCGCATTTATTGTTAAAATTTTATAAAACCTATGACAAGTTGAGGATTTTGTCAAACTTTAAAAGTGTGCCAAAACTGGGTGCTGTAGGTGCAATAGTTTTCGCACAATTCAATTTGTTTATAACGGAGGCTCCAAAAGTTATGAACTTTAAGCCTCTGTACAAGCGTTAATTTTCAACCAAACATTATTCTGAAAGCGTCATTGTAATCTTAAAGACGTAATTAAGCGACGTATTAAAAAATATCACCGTTTTTTTGACATTAACATTCTCAAATTGTGCATTAAAAAACCGTGCGTTTTTCGCTTATAAACAATTTGAATAAAATTGTTGCTATTTATGCAACCTCACCGAAAATAGATACAATGGATAGCTGGCAATAAAATACATTTTTTTTAAAAAAAAGCACCCTCTACGACCAACAGGAGCCAAGATAAGATTTTTTTTATTTTAAATCGTAGCGCAGTTGTTCAAATTGATGCGCGCTGTAAAATTTTGCAATATCTCGGCTTCTATTCATTGTAGAAACTTCTTTTTTTAAAACTGGGGTAGGTCGACGAAAAAATAACAATGGGCATATTTACGAATTCGTAGAATAGCCCTGAACCCCAGAAAGAAATGCATCTTTTATACTTAATTTTCGCTAATTTTTCACATTTTTCAACACAATTCACGGGAAATCGTAGTTTATGTCGTAAACTTTATTTTGCGAAAAATTCAAGTTTTAATGTTTATAAACAATTGCGTTACGATTTTGAAAAAAATTCTTATCTTGGCTCCTGTTTGTCGTAGAGGGTACTTTTTTATTTTAAAACTGTATTTTTTTGCCAGCTATCCATTGTATCTATTTTCGGTGAGGTAGCATAAATAGCGACAATTTTATTCAAATTGTTTATAACCAAAAACCGTACGGTTTTATAATGTACAATTTGAGAATGTTAATGTTAAAAAACGGTGATATTTTTAATAGGTCGCTTAATTACGTCTTTAAGATTACAATGACGCTTTCAGAATCATGTTTGATTGAAAATTAACGCCTGTACAGAGGCTTAAAGTTCATAACTTTTGGAGCCTCTGTTATAAACAAATCGAATTGTGCGAAAACTGTTGCACCTACAGCGCCCACTTTTGGCACACTTTTAAAGTATGACAAAACCCTCGACTTGTCATAGGTTTTATAAAATTTTAACAATAAATGCGATAGTTATAAACCAATTAAAAAATGGGCACTTTTCTTGTTTTTTTGCAATAACTTTTTTGTTTATTAACCGATTTTAATTTATCAAGTCTCATTTTGTAGATAATTTTACTCCCTACAAGTTGTCTGCGAGTCACTTTTCGCTAAAATTGATGGTTTTCCCTGCAAAGTGAAAAAACTGTTTTCCTCACTTATTTGTTTAAATAGAAAAGTTAGCTAATAAAAGTTTTTGACTCACGAGATGAGAGATGTCGTGTATTATGTTAATTTATACAATTTTACAATAATCTCGCGGATAAGACTTTTTTCGAGTTTCTCTTTTATATTCGCTAATTTTCCTGGTGTATGTATCTAATTCCAATGCACGGGTACCAGTGAGTGCAAATTGCGGGGAAGTGGAGTGTGCGAGGTGATCTGACCGCGCATACTTTGGACAGGTCCGGATGAAGCAATATTTTTACATTTATGACAAATATAAATTTTTCAAATTTGAAATTCAGAAAATAATATATTTTAATGGCTTGCCATTGGCTTGGTTTTAAATAAACCTGCAAAATAATTTAAATATTTTTATTGTCCTTTAAGTAATGTTAAGTTTATTTAATATTTTTCCTTTCGTAGACTTTATTGAAATAAATATTTTGACTTCGTGATTTATTCTCACATCAATATACTTTTCACATACAGCCCTTACAAGTTCTATTAAATGATTACAATTGTTAGGGAAATTATCAAATTGATGTTCATGCAAATTTTCAAATATGTTCACAATCAAAAAGTTTTAAAAAACATGATGTACAATTTTATTTTTCTGTGGCTTGGGTGTACTATTTTTATAGTTATTAAAAAAATATATTGTTTTTTCTGTTTCTTAAACTGTCATTTTTCTTTTTTAAATGGCGTTTATTTTTTGCGTGTTATCTTTTTTTGTTTTTGTTTTTTTTGGAAATGAAGAAAAGCCGTCCACCTTCACATTTTAGTGTCTTCTAGTATCATCACTAAAATGTTTATATAATCTTTTCATTATTATCATTCATTTTTCATTATTATCGTTCATAATTACCTAACAATTAACATTTAAAATAATACGAATTCGTAAGTGTGGCAAAATAGGTTTATTTACAGAAACATCACAGTTTTCAAACCTTAAGAATATATAGAAACCTTTGCATACATTGGATGAATCAACGGAGACTTGGCCAAAGTTACAGTTAATTCAACGATATTTATTGTCACAAGGATTAAGGCCGCACCGCTGATTCCGGCATTTACATAATACCTTTACAGCGCAATTTTCGTGGCTTCCCAGAGCGCCAATTTCGAAACAATTAAAATCATAAAACAAACGCAGCGGCGGACGCCAAACAAAACAGAACAAAACACATTCATTTACCGCAAAACTAATCTCGGTTAACTCTCTAATAAATTTTTAATTCGAGAGGTCACCGTAATGCCCCTAATGAAGTGCGAGATGTAGCGGCGAGCTCGGGACGCTGCGCTGTAGGATACCAGCAAAGCCTCCTGCGAAATATCTTGGCAGTTATCTTTTTAATTGCATCGTTCGATTCTCTTCTGTGAAGCGTGCTTTAATATGTTTTTTTGTATGTCCTCTCGTCTAAGATTTACTGACGTTTTATATGATGTTCCATTAAAGATATGAGATTGCAGCAAATAGTCCAGTCACTGAAGCAGTTTGGATATCAATTTTTTCGGATGGAATGGATTGACGTGAAATTTGAACTGTAGCTAGGGAATAGCCCAAGAAACAAAAGTTATGTAGTGCCGATGTGTGCTTTTACCCTAGAGGTGGATACCACCCCTTCTGCAGAGTGGAAATTTTTTATTAAAAATAACCTCACGATTCTAAGCAAAAAATGTTCTATAAGAATTTTTTGTAGAGTCAATACTTTTTGAGTTATTTGCGCCTAAACATGTTCGTTTTTAGCCCAAAAAAATGCATGTTTTTGAGCCATTTTTCGCGAATATCTCAAAAACTGCAAGTTTTATCAAAACAATAATTATAAGCAAAAATGAAGGTAATTAAATAGCAAAGAGATTGCTTTTTTTATTTTTGTAGGTGGTATAGAACCCGAGTTATGACTCCCAGAAGTTGAAGTCAATTTCGAAAATAAGCTATAATCCAAACGTTCAACGTCCTGTAGCGGAAAAATTAAAGGTTTTTCGAGGAAAATTTATATAACACCTATTAAAGTTCTTGAAAAGACCTTTAAATTGAGTGAGTGAGCATGAAAACTAATGAAGTTACAGTCAAAATAAAATGATTGTCTTGATTTTTGAGAAAAAAAAATCGGTATTAAAATTATTGACTTGACGGAAAAAAAATTAAATGTATTAACAGTAGATATTGTGAATTTGAACGATTTTAGAAACCTAAATTTAAAAAAATATTTTATTGTGAATAAAATTTTTCAATTTTTTTAAAATTCGCCTTTTTTCAAAACATTTCAGAAACTAACAAAGTTATAAAAAATGATAGCATAAGAAATTGTAGGTTTTTTCTTACTGAACAATTTGTTTAAATTTTTGTAGGACAAAATTTGACTGAGACAAAACTAGGCTTCACGACTGCCCTTCCTGCAAATCACAGAACTTAAAGTGCTTTAAATTCCCTACAAAATGTTTTTTTGTGTAAATTTATAACTTTAAAATTACAAAAGTTATGGTAAAAAAATTAATCGCATTTTTTCTTTAAAATTCTCGGAGCGGGTAAATTACCATCATCTTTATGTATTTTGGAGCACTTGCGACCTGATTTGAGTATTTTAATAGTAGATATTTATAATATTCGATATTAATTTAATAAAAAAATATTTAGAATAAATTCAATAAAATTAACAATTAACAAAAATTAATTCATACTTACATATAATTTTTAGGAAAATTTTCTATAAGGGGTAGAGTTTTTAATGAGGGGTATGTCTTCCATAAGGGTTTTTTGGGTGGCTGAAAAGTTGCAATATATCATAGATCGTTTGAAAATCAATAAAAAGTTTATAATTCAACATATGCATACCATTAAAACATCTCAAGATTTCAATAATATTTTTTATTTTATTATAAGGGATGGTGTTTAAGGCTTACAACTTTGTAATGAGTCGTAAGCTTTCTAATGAATAACAAAAGAAATGCAATTCATCAAAAGAATATTTTAAACTGTTAAAAACTTTTTCTTCTATTTTTGGCCATGGAACGTTAGTTTTTAAGGATTTTTAAGGGTTGAAAAGTAATTAAATTTCATAAATTATTTTAAAAAACATGAAAGGAACTTTATCCAACATATTTGAACATGAATTGAATCCTTAGAATACGCGAAACTATGATTTTCGCATTTTTTTGTTCAAGGGTTCACCCCCAAATAGAAAAAACCACACATCTAGACAACACAACTTTTGAAGTGGGGGGTAGATGAGCTTGTATGTAAATTTTCAGGAAAAATTGGGAGCTTTTACCTTATTTTCTCCTTCAGTGACTGGACTAAAAAGAAAATATAATTTTCTCAGTCCTTGTTTATTTCTTATTTATTGTTAATTTATTTCTTTTAGTGATTAACTTTTGCCTTTCTTGAACTTTGAAAGCGTTTTGATGTATGCCGGTACCTTCTGCAATTGTTATTATGTATTTTAGAGCTTTTTTGAGCTAATATCAAAATTTTTTAAGCACTGCCGGTAACTTTTTATTTGTTGATCTGGATTCTGGAAGAATGTGGCTCGGTTGGTTGAAATTTTCAGATGAATTGTTAGAGGGAGCCAGGAATTTCGATATTCTCAAGGGTTGAAACGTAGATTTCAGTAAATTTGCCTCTAAGGGAATAGAAAACGGCCACTTGGTACCTACCAGATATTAAATTACATATTTTTGCTTGTATAGTCTATGAACCTTCCACAGACTAAAGGGTTTTATGTAAACCCTTTTTAATTTAGCCGCACGACAATAATTAAGCAAGGCATGACAGCGGAGAAGCTCCACAATATATAACCGTAAAGTTTCCAATGAGTTGGGAGTCCGTAGTACAAATACGCGACTCCGTAGCAATGTTTGAGCCTTCTAGCTGGTAGCCGCCCTTTGTGCGTAAAGGATTTGGAGATTATCCGCAACCACAAAACTGCAAATTCCATGGCAGAGGGTGAAGTTTTTCTCTTCTCTCTTCTGCAGAACTTTTCTACAATTCCTGCATACAAACGAATATGTATGATTACGTGCTTGCAGAGACAATTTTTTTGGATAATTTGTTTGAAATATGGTAATGATTTTTAGATTTTTTAAAAAGTTCGGGCAGCAATTTACACTGAAACCCTGTAGTAAATTATAACATTCCATTTTCATTTTTTTTCGTTAACCAAATTTCGAAAAATTTGACTGCCAGGCGTTTTTTGCTTAAGAAATAATGACAAACGACATTTTTTTTTTCAAAGAAGGTCGATTACAGCACTACCTGCAAAGAATCAAAGGGGAAGTTGTCCATTTTTTAACTTTTTGCTCGTGTTAATTTTTTACGACAGTTAAAATACAGGGTGATTCACAAATGGTGACCAAAAATTAAACCTCGTATTCTTTGGCGAATTTTAAGGAGAGTCTTTCCTATAGAGTTTTTATCAAGGACGCTTCGTTAAAAAGATACAGGGTGTTCAAAAAATATTTTTAATTTTTTTAAATAATTTAAAAACTAGTAAGTGAAATAATTTCAAATTGGGTACATGTATTTATGTAAACATTGTCTGAAAAAAATTAGGAAAAGCCCTCAGGGGCATCGAGGGCATATTTTTCTAAATAAAATAGTACGACACTGCTTTGCGGTAACAACAATATATTTTCGGATTCGTCTTTCAATTTTCTACAAGTTACTACTCTCTTATGTTTTTTGAAAAAAGCCTGATTTTCGAGTAAAACTTAAAAAACGAACTGAGAACACACTTCGATATTCGAATATGTTTTTAAAATTACATAGTGGGCTGCGATAGCAACTTTGATATTCTGAGCAGTTAGAAGAAAGGTTAAATAATGCTTTTCATCAGATTCAATCAACAATCAATTTCGAACAAATTAGGTACATTTTTGTTACTAAAAAGATGTCGGCCCTGTGTTCGTGGAAATGGAAGTATATTTGAGCATTTACTCAAATAAAATCATTAAAATGATGACTAATGTTATTAATTTCTTTATTCTAATAAATAACCGAATGATTAGTGCTTGTCATATCATTTAAGTAAAAGTGTTTTCAGTTGGTTTTTAAGTTTCACTCGAGAATCGCTTTTTTCGAAAACCATAAGAAAGTAGTAATTTGTAGAAAATTGAAAGACGAATCCTTAAAATATAATGGTTGTTACCTTAAAGCAGTAGCCCTCAGATTTTGGACATGTTTACATAAATACATATGTCCAACTTCAAATTATTTCACTTACTAGTTTTTAAATTATTTAAAAAAATTTAAAATATTTTTTGAAGTTTAACACTGTATATTTTTAACGATAAAAACTTAAAATTCACCAATAAATACGAAATTTCATTTTTGGTCACCATTTGTGAATCACCCTGTATAAAATTTATTCCATAACTCACTTTCTTTTGATTTCTTATTAAGTCATTTGACAAAGATGTCAAATTATACAGCACGCATTGAAAAAAGTACCTTAAATTATAAAGGAAAAAGTGAAACAAATTGATAAAATCATTCTTAATTCTCTCATTTGGGACCAAGAATAACAGCAATTGACTAATTTCGGGCAAAGGAGCATTTGTGATGGTAACGAAAATTTTTAGAATCGAAAATAGGAAGGTCACAATTTTCCCGGTGTTGTTTCCTGGAATTTCGTCACGACCCAAAATTTTCGAATTATGGCCATTTTTTGACCAAATTTCGGAAATATTCGAGAGATAAAAGTGACAAAAGTATCGAAATCGAAGGCCCATCAGGATTTCCCCTTTTTTTTCTGGGACTTTATCAATTTGGTTAACTTATTTCATTGTAGATGTGTTTTTTTTCTTTAATTTTACATTTTGTTTGCATTATATCCGTAATGTTCTGTAATTGGGTTTGTTCCTCAATTGAAGAACCAAGAGGTTGGCAATATGCACCAGGTTCGGGCGCTGACGCAGCAACTCGGCATTGAAATATTTGAAAAACTTGTTGTCGACAAATGGCCTAGCAGTGCAGTGCAGCAATGCGGAATTTGGTGTGATTCAGGCAATTTTAATTTATTATAGTCATTCATATTACAATTGCGAAAGGGAGAAATAAAAAAGGATATTTTGTTTACTAATATTATTACAACATGGCACTTTGGAGACCTTTTGAAACGGAACAAAACGAAATTTACCATCAATATAGTAAAATTGTTTGAGGACATAAATAATTTAAATATGTTGTTGGTCAAATGAACATAATAGAAATTTTCTACAACTTTTTCAGGAACGCCTATGAAACTCTTTAAATTTTATTGCTAGGCGTTTTTATACATGACTTCGGAAAGACTATACTCTACAACCGTTGATGATTTATAGGGCATGTTGTCCTTGAAGTGACCTTGTGAAAAATGTTTTTTTTTGTCTTATTATGAAATTTGGTGCTGGTAATTAAACGGTTTTAAAAAACCAACATGTTCTAAGGCGTTAATTAATTCAATGAAACACTATAAAATCCGCAAAAACTCCGGCTTTTTCGGGCCGACATCTCGCAGGAGAAAAACGCTCGTCCTTTTATCACCCAACGGGAACGACTTCGTCCGAGCGAACCCGTCCCATCTGTTACCGAAAACAAAACCCTATCGAGTTTCAGCGCGCGCTCCATCAGACGCAGCCCGAGGATTCGAGGGGTCCGAGTCTCTTGGCTTGGCTCTTCAGTCTGTCTCTTCGACGCTTAGCATCGGGACGCAGGGCGTCTGAATCGAAACCGAGCGCGGGCGATCGCGATCCTGCCCTCTTCTGCTGCATCCCCCCCCGATGTGTGTGTTGTGTTGACAGTATTGTGAGTGGTTTTCGGTTGGGTTTCCTCTTGTTTACCGGGGGAGAGAGAGAGTGAATGAAAGCCCTTTTTGTTTTATTGTTACTGCACACAGGTATTGTGTGATATATCGTTGTTTTTCCTATTGTTGGTTTTTCTATCCTTTTGGTGTTGGAATAGAGCAGTATGAATGGTGCGGAGGAAAAATAAATTTATCACGGGATGACGTTTTGACGGGCGATCTTTGATTTCGCCCTCGCGTTTTGGCTTATTTTTCTGAATGCCGGATTAACGCCATCGCGAAGTGTATTCAATATTTATCACGGTTTAAAGGGATTTAAATGTCAGTGTCAGGAAAATCCCAAAGTTCTTTGAAAATAAAAGTGATACAGTCATATACATATTTAACAAGTAATCAATGTATAGTTAGAAAAATATTTATTTATTGTTAAGAGTAAATATGTCGATTTTACTTATTTACTTTTAGAAAATAAAATTCCTCCACTTCCAAACATTGCAGTGGGTTCCCATTTAGTGGCAAACGGAAAAATCTAATACGGTTTTAATACACATAATGGTAAAAAGATTATTACCAAATTATCTAGTATTTATTCGTATAATATTTGTTCTCGTCAAAATTACAGCAGTATTTTAAGAACAACTTATCCTTTCAAACATATTTTTGATCTTAGACTTTTCAAACCGCTTCCAGAGGACATTAAAAAGTCTGTTAACGTAAAAATTTGTATTCAAAACTTATATCTGCACCAAATATTCGATTTATAAACAAAAAAATAAATAAATTATTAGATCTTTCTTTTAGAGATTTTCGTATGATCGTCATTACAAATTTTTGCGAAATATAGGTCATTTAATATATTTTTCCTAATATCATCTAGTTAACATTTAATTTTATATTTATTTATGAGAAAATTTAAGTGTGTCGCAAATATCAAATTATTCTTTTTTTTTTAATTTGTTGTGACGCTCTACCAAATGATATGAGTGAGCAGTTGAGTAGTTTGTTAAATAAAATATTTTATTATTTATATATTTGTTCCTATTTGATATGCCAAAATAAAATTTTACATTAGTTTAAGATAACCCTGTTACATATCAATGGAACATTTCTTGTTATCTAACTGATTTTGTAATTAATTCATAAAATTACAATAATATTCTGGTAAAAATAGGAAACTTACAATTAGTTTCTTCGATTTTATGTCTTAAACACAATCGATTAGAGATTAGATAAAAAAATTTCAATCAGCATTCAGTACGATCTTGGTAATTTTAGTAATAAACATGTAAAAAAATAGTTCCAAGAGTTTGTTTCAGTTCCAATGCGGTCTACTGAATAATAATATGGCGCCCCCTCCCCCACTCTGATTTCAGGGATTATAATGAGGGGCCGATTTATTACTATTATCAGTAACTTTGGCTGAAAAGAACATAGCAGTTTTTTACGTTATTTTCTTATACACAAAGACATGAAAATTGAACTCAAAAGCAAATGGGACTACCAGAAAACTGATTTAACAGTTGACTTTTTCTTCGGTGTATTTCTACCTTCAGCAGATTTTGAAATATCCTGCAATTCCATTAAATTTGACTAATTTTGTATAATAAATTATTGTTATGTCCTAATGAATTTATTTCGAAGAGTACTTATTACATATTTTTAAATATATTCCATTTTGAGTGCTATTACCGTTGTTATTATCATTTATGAGGGCATTACACGTTTTAGGGGCAATTTGTAGGCACGCAGCGTATAAGGGATGGGGTAAATCCCGGGATATGTGATGTGCAATATTTATGCATTAGTAACTTATCCCAAAAAGCTTATTTTCCACATGTGTGGTGTGGAAAATTTAGGCATAGGTCCTTTGGATTGCCATCATTACGTCATTATGTGAAGTTCTTCAACATATAAAAAAATACATTGATTATACATTGATTTTTTTTTTGGTAAACTAAAAAATAAGTGTGATACAAGGAAATTTATCCAACAAACTTATTTTCGCCTACATTGCGGTATATTTCGAAAAACTTTGCACCTTTATTTTTAAAACACTATTTTTTTAATTAAAATTGTGAAATGTAACCAATATACTTATTTACTTAGTCATCATATAATATTTTAATCTATTATATTACTTATTTCGTTCGTGAAGTTTTGAGAAAAACTGTTTAACAATTAATGTCAGAAATATTTACTTTCAGGCACTATTTTACTATGTAAAAAATACCGACAATGTCATACAAGTTTCAAAATAGTATAAAACGTCTGTTTATAAGTAGCAATCAAAAAGGGACTTGTTGAAAATATTATCCACGACTTTTAAAAATAGCGATTTTCCTGATTACAATTTATTCGATTGTCAATATAAATAGTAAACATTAGCATACATTCTTTTTGTACATAAAAAGGTTATAACATTATTTTCAAAAACGATTATCTGGGTGTTGAAAAAACGAATTTGGCTCTCGGATATCCGAAATTAAAATGTAAATCCACTAAAAAACTAGCCTTTGATATTCAAATTCAGATTAACTATTTCACAGTTGCCATTTTTTATATCACTTTCGTATGACTGGCTAACTAGTAGATAAACGGATGTTTGTTATTGGGATTTTTAAAAAGCAATATTTTCCATCTAGCTTGTTGCGATTCAATTTAAAAAATATGGATTTAAAATAGTGCAAATAACTTTTTAATTTTACAAAGTAAAAGCATTTTATGCAAACGCGTTTACTTTTTATTCATTTACATAGTGGGATGATCACGAAATTTATTGCTTTCAAAGTATTTAAAATTAATTCAAAGTTGGCCCCCTGTTTTATTCTTATTTATACTCATAATTGAGAAAGTTTCCAAACTTCCAACAAGTAATTAATAAAGTTTTAATGAGCCTTTAAAATAACATACCTACTAACCTGAAGAATTACGTGCCTAATACTTCGATATCTCGTGAACCTTTATCGTAATTTTCGTACAGATTCAAGTTTCTGTTTTGTCTAGCACAAAGTTTGGATATAGGATTTATTGTCAATGAAGTTTGAAATTTTGTTTAACTCCTGCAGCTGTAAACTTTGTGCAAAACCACAAATATATTCCCTAGTTCAAGTTTTGAGAAGTGATAGAATATTTATAGGGCCTTTTTTCCGATTTAAACGGAAAAAATGAACTAGATTTCCGTATAATGCAATTGCCGCGGTACGAAAAAAAATTTGCATTAAATATCAATTAAACTGGTTTGTTCGGTTGTGTTATGTTAAATACCAAAATTAATTTCCATTTTCCCCACTAAATTAATGAATGTTTTATCTCTTTCGGGGTTCGTGTGTATAACACAAATTAAAATGTATTTTTGTGTCACTGGTACGTATGATTACGTGAAATGTATACTACAGCGTGATTAATGTCTGGATCCCATTTTAGTTTTCGTTCGGGGATACTCCACACCTGTTTGCACTTACAATAGTTTTCAGTTAGT
Source organism: Anoplophora glabripennis (assembly GCF_000390285.2). Lineage (NCBI taxonomy): Eukaryota > Metazoa > Arthropoda > Insecta > Coleoptera > Cerambycidae > Anoplophora > Anoplophora glabripennis. The sequence goes on from NW_019416568.1 coordinate 1,117,666, forward strand.
GAAATAGACATGTTTTTATTTATAATTCACATGCCCGATAATTTTCGAAATAGTTTAGCATGAATTTAAGTTCTAGTAAAAAAATTGCCTTTCTTAGGAACAGAGCTTTTATAAATGATTACAAGCCAGATGATCACCGAGTTTAGGCAACCAACATTGCTCTATCGGCACTCGCACCTAAAAATCCCTAAATCCATTGTCAACGCGAAGGAAATAAGTTCTATAGCTTGTACGCAAAACTTTCCATACTTTCTTTCCAAAAGTTTACATGTCCAAATAATTTTTTTAAGATAAAACCCAAACTAAGATTATAATGTTGATAATTTTGGTGATAAGTTGATTTAGATTAGAAAAATGTGTGTGAAAAACTTATTTTGTGAACTTATTCTCTCATTCTACTCTCATTCTGTATTAATTTGGCAATAGTTATTGTGTTATTATTACACTGTTGTCGGTTTTATATCACCCTCATGGCTTCGATTGTGCTGGTTTGTAGATATTATTAACGAACACATAAATGGCTGATGATGAAGTGTAAAATTTATCATTTCGAATTTGTTCTCGTCATGTTCATATAACTAATGGGTGAAATATCAGGCTGCACATCAATTATTTGAAACTGTGACACCGCTACAAATATGTTTTGAGGGAATAGGTCGATAATTCTTTCAATAGTGTTAAATGAGGATTTACAATACGCAAAGTCGTATAATTTTATTTTCCTCGGTAAGTATTTATTTATAATAACGCATTATTATTATTTATGCCAATATAACTTATTTAACAGGGAAGTTTTGTACAAAACGAATGAAAATTTGATCAATTTCAAAGATGAAAAAACGCACATATATGTTAGAATAAAAATAGGTCCGTTTTATACAGTTTTTAATAGGAAATAGAGGTAACCTATAATACAGGTCGATTTGCGCCCTTAATAAAACGCTCGCTACATTTAACCCGCAGCCCCCCCCACGTCTAGCTATATAAACTGTCAATAGACTATCACTGCGGCCAGTGAAGTGGGTGAAAAATAATGAAATCCACCAAAAATATATCTCATTATCCCGTATAGACGTTCGCTTCACCTAGATGGTTCCGGCGACAGCTTCTGGATACTGATTGATGATTTTTATTGAAATATGCGACCCTCGCAAATGGGAATGTGTCATATATGCCTCATTTACTGCCAAATAAAATTAAGGGGCCAGCATTCACCCCTATGGCTGCCAATATGCATCCCCTTAAAATCGCATTACCGGAAGCGGTCCTCAGCCATCGCAAAGGCATCTGCTGACGCGCGAATTTATATTATTTCTCTTTTATTTCTGTCTCGTCTCGAATGAGGAACCGACGGTTTCCTGGGAGTCTCGATCAAATCAAACACTAACTATTAAAGTTAAATAGGTTCATTTCATAATAACTAGTTTAATAAGTTTGCTGGTAACTGGATGAAGGCATATTAATATTAAAATAAACGTGTTCTTATTTATTTCAGTGCATTTGTAGCATTTACCATTACGTATGTGCGTTTACTGGGATTGTATTATATTCGAATTGAATCGAATGTTGAGGCTTCGGAAAGATTCTTCGCATTCACGTGTCTTTTGTTTAACTGGCGTTTATTTCCTGATGGAAAAGACCGACCTAGTTCCTGAGGATTTTAATGAATTCAAGTTTTCATTGGAATTCTTGTAGATTATCGCATACTTTCGCCATTACCGATCGTTAGGAAGTTCATAAGGCATATTTCCTGTCTTAAGTGAAACAGACAGGATGTCGATTTTTATTTTAAAAGAATTAGGAGAGAAAAATTATTAATTCGTGGCATATAGGGTGTTCAGGAAATGGTGGGCAACTCTTGGATTTTTTTAGGCAAAAATAGTCCCCTCCGACTCAATCAATACGATTTAAAATCATGTTGAATGAGTGAAATCAAGTTGTTTATAAAAACAGTTGAATTTATTTTATATAAGCAGCATTTTGTATTTTTATCCAACACTTGTATATAATGATACTATAATTTCTTTGATTTTAAAGGAATTATGTGGCCTATAAGTCACTAGTGAGTTATAAGTGATAAGTCACTAGTAAGTTATGACTTATAACCCACTAGTGACTTATGGAAATCATAAAAAGACCAATGTTTGCTTTATTTTTCTAGTTTTTATTAGAAAACCAATTTGAAACAGTAATAAGTCGACAAATAACCTAAAATGCTACAAACTTACAATCTACCTACTTATTAATATTAACATTAGCATTTATGGTGCCAAAGGATTATTGGAATCATTTTGTGATTGTGGTAAATTTATAGAACAGGTTGCCCCTTTGCTTCTGCTTGCTTCAGGAGTCTGCACCCCTTGTATCTTTTTAGCAATATCAATTTTGCTGGAAATTGACTCTTCTATATAACTTTCTGCCACTATAGATGACTTCCATCCACTGTAGCGTTTGAGTGTTGCAATATCCCCTCCAACATTGGCCAAAAAAAAGTTGCAGATACGCGACGCAAGCCATGCCCTGTATATAAATTAGAATCTGTCAAGCCCAAAAATCGCGTAACAACATTAAGGATTTTTGATAGCTTATTAATACCAATACATTGACGTGTGTATTTTCTCTTTTGAAAATTGAAAAAGAACCTTTTTTGCTGCACATCTTGAGGCCTTAGCTTAGAATATTTTCTAATTAATTCAATTGGATTAACACAAAATCTTTCATTTAACACAGCGAAGCTTTTTGGTTTGTTTGTTTTAGTATTTCAACTCATGATGTGGATATACTGCCCTTTGTCCTCGATATTGTCTATGCTTAGATGGGTCAATTCCTCGCAACGGCAATCGCCAAAAACTCCTAATATCAACGCCATCTAAAATCAACAAATTTATTAAATATAACTCAGTTAAACTATTCAGAAGAACCTAACTTATTCATAAGATGATTTTCGTCTAGGGCTTCACGCAAAAATTGTTCGATTTGTTCTCTTTCTAAGACCTTGGATTTTTTTGGTTGAAAATATTTGTGCTTAGACTAGAAATGCCACTAGCCTTCCGAATTTGGAAATTTCAATGTTCTTGCAAACTCTCAAAGTTGACTTCAACATGGAATATTTAGTTCACGATGTGGATGGAGCTAATTTCTCACTTAAATTGAAAAAATATGCCAGCAAGACATCTTCATTCACGTCTTTCACCTTTCTTTGATTTTCCAATCTTGAAATTTCTTCAATTCTTTGTTATATATAGATTTTGATTTCTCCGGAATGATGCCTGCAGTAGCCGCATTAGCTTTTTATAAAATTTCAGATGGAATTTCCACATTTTCCATTTTTTCAGTCTTGGTTTTAGGATTTCAACGTGATTTCAACTCAAAAAATATTGTTTGTTTACTGACAGCTCTTGGTTACAGATACAATTTAGGTTTACACTTGGGAAAATTCCCGGCGTGACTTATATATACCTACCGTAACACACTAGTACCATAAATAACTATTTTTTTTATTTTTATTACCCTAACCGCTTAAAAATATAACTGCACATTTTTTCTAAATTCACTTTCAAGATAGTAACTGATGACTATATTTGTTTATACTTGATAAAGAGTCTAACTCATTATTAAGCAGCATTTTTATTTCTAAAACTCAGACAAGTATCGGATAATTGTGCCATTTTACTGCTGTGTAATCAGGTTTCAATTCAGTGTATTACTTTGATTCGTTTTATGGCAAATAACAGGGTATCTACTTTTTCTTCAAGTCTGAACTCGACATCCTTAATTTCTCATTTTACTACCGAGGGAGATCAAGCGCATTTCGCCATTGAAAATTCATTCGCTTCTCTCCGGCTAGACGCTTTCCTTATTTTTTATTTAGCAATAAAACTTCTAAAACGAAGTGACATATAAAAGATGCATTACGTATTCTTTGATAAGTTTTAAAGCAAAAGTAAAAAAAAAACGCGGAAACCCGTAACTTTTTACGTTTCGGCAGTAAAGTTATATTGAACGACATAAAATATGGAACATCAAACATATTTGCTCGAATAAAAATTTCTTCGTTTTGTAATTCGTGTTGCGTCTGAGTTCGCTGCGAATAAATAGGTAGTGTGTACATAATTTTTATGCCCAAATCAGGAGACTACGTTTGTGAGGATGTTGTAGTAGTTTGCTTTTAATGCTGCTGCTTATAAGTAAAAAAAAACGTACCTGTCTATGTTGATTTACGCGATATTAAATATTAGAACTTAAAATTAAATAAAAGTAATTTTTCGAAAAATGTGTTTTTTATCAATCGCATTTTTATTAACAAATTACATCATTCAAGATCTCGGAAAATTTTACCTCAGTTTTGTTGGGAAAAGTTGGCAAAATCTCAATTCGCACTGGTGTGATCTTTAAGGTGGGCCACCTATTCTCATTTTTTAAATAATCTTATTTTATTTAGCTGCCTACGTTTGTAATATTTTACCCTAAAGCATTGGAATTGATTGTAAATATACAGGGTGTTTCAGAAAGACCCCGTAAATTTAGGGGGTGATAGTACGACGAAAAATAAGAATTTTCTGTCTTATGAACTATATGTCTATTCAACATTGTTTGCGAGACACAGAGCGACAAAATAAAATTTTTTAAATAGAATTTTTACGAAAATTTCCAAACGGTGCGAAATATTTTTATGAAATTTGGTATTCCGGGGTTTTTAAGTATGCCAAATACGCTGGTCTAATTATTTTTTGGATACTTCATAGAGGGCGCTAGTTATGCTACATTCCTATTACATTTTAAGTTCTAAGTTAAGGTTAGGTTTTTTACCACTCGGGTTCCAATTTCTAATGTACAATTTTATTTTCTAAAAATAATGTACTCTTGTTAGAACTTCCTATTGTGGAGGGTTTTCGAGGAAAAAGACTTTTAATTAAACTGTTAACAATATTACGGTGTATAAAATAAGTGACTTTTCTCAAGTAGGCTTATGTCAAAACTTATTGATGGATGTCTCATAAACAGCGCTTACATTTTTACTAATATTTCTCTCTAATTACCTTTATATCAAAATTTTAATGATTTTAGCGACTAGTTAGTAATTACAGTCACTAAAATTTTGATATAAAGTTAATTAGAGTTTAAAATATTACTAAGAATGTATGCGTTGTTTATGAGACAACCATCAATAAGTTTTGACATACTTTGAGAAAAGTCACTTATTTTCTAAACCGTAATATTGTACGACTTCAATTAAAAGCCTTTTTTTCTCGAAAACCGTCCACATTAGGAAGTTGTACTTCTACACCAGGAAAATTAGCGAAAATAAAAGAGAAACTCGAAAATCTCAGATTCTATTCATCGTAGAAACTTATTTTTTTTTTTAAACTGGGGTAGCTCGACGAAAAAATAACATTGGGCATATTTACGAATTCGTAGAATAGCTCTGAACCCCAGAAAAAATGCATCTTTTATACTTAAATTTTTTTAATTAACAAAAATGTCACAAAAATTATTGTTAAGCGAAATATTAATTAAAGTTTCAATTTCGGAATTATTTTACTATTATTAAATAAATAAATGAAGCTATCGTTCATTTAAAAAGTAATTTTTTTTATATATTAAACTTGTTTTTTCAATATTTTAGTAGCTATTTAATTACGATTTAAGTGTAAAATTAAAGTGAAAATTCATATTATTTTCAAAGATATTGCAAAATTTACAGCGCGCATTAATTTGAACTTTGGATTTAACTTTTCTCGCGCGCGCGACCGCTTGAACGAGCTTCCCCCACCACCACGCCGCCGGCCGCCGGACAGTTTACTTAGCGAGTACCTTCTCTTTAAAGGGCTCGTGAGTCGTTAATTTTCCACATTTTTCAATGCAATTAACGAGAAAACGTAGTTTACGTCGTAAACTTTATTTTGCGATAAATTCAAGTCTTAATATTTATAAACAATTGCGCTAGAATTAAAAAAAAATTCTTATCTAGGCTTCTGTTGGCCGTAGAGGGTACTTTTTTTATTTTAAAACTGTTTTTTTTGCCAGCTATCCATTGCATCTATTTTCGGTGAGATAGCATAAATAGCAACAATGTTATTCAAATTGTTTATAAGCGAAAAACGCACGGTTCTTTAATGCACAATTTGAGAATGTTAATGTCAAAAACAACGGTGATAATTTTTAATAGGTCGCTTAATTACGTCTTTAAGATTACAATGACGCTTTCAGAATCATGTTTGGTTGAAAATTAACGCCTGTACAGAGGCTTAAAGTTCAAAACTTTTGGAGAATAGAATAGAATTGTGCGAAGACTATTGCACCTACAGCGCCCACTTTTGGCACACTTTTGAAGTATGACAAAACCCTCAACTTGTCATAGGTTTTATAAAATTTTAACAATAAATGCGATAGTTATAAATAAATTAAAAAATGGGCACTTTTCTTGTTCTTTTGCAATAACTTTTTTGTTTATTAACCGATTTTAATTTAACCAGTCTTATTTTGTAGATAATTTTACTTTTAAGTTAGATAATAAAAGTTTTTGACTCACGAGATGAGAGATGTCTTGTATTATGTTCCTTTAGACAATTTTACAATAATCTCGCAGATAGGACTTTTTTGAGTAAAAATTTAATTTGCTTAAAACTTAGGACCTTAAAATTCCGTTACAAGCTTGTGACATCAGTTAACTCAGTTTTTGCTCCGTTTTCACCCTTTTAAATTTTTGACATAAGTTCATTCTTTCAAATCGCTTTAAATAAAGTAGAAGTCAGTGGTAAAAATTCCAATTAAATAATAGTATAAAAAACCTTCATTTCAACTCGGCTAGTTATTGAGCTTGATCCGATGGATTTTCGTCTGGTACCAGGAAATAAAGGTAGATTTTGGTGTTAAATTATTAAGCGTCGCCGGAAGTGACACTTTAAATGCTCCTCCACCCTTGTCGTTAATAATTAACTCGCTATGCAGTGAATAATTCATACGGACTTGTACCCCGATGCCGGGGGTAGAGCGCAACAAAGCTCCCGTATCAATGTCTTCCCGTATTCGCACCATTCATATTCAGCAATTTCGGCGTTCTCCTGGAACGCAGCGGACCGCTTCGTCGTCACTTAATAGGACCGCTAATGTTGCGCCGATCCTTGTCGCGGATGACGTACGGCGTCCTCTTCCACTAAAAGCTTAGATAAACGACATAAAAACACAATGAATGGTTTAATCTGCAACAACGCTTTAATTGAAATTCCAACAGGTCGGAATGTAATTTGGTAAAGTAGTTATTGTGCCCCGAGTCCGGTGGGATGTTCTGGCTGTGAATGTGCATCCGAATAACGACAGTGAAAAACAGACATGGTATTTCTGACGACATGAGATCACCGCTAATTGGGATACTGCAATGGATGAAACTTACGTTCTTGGTTGTCCTCGTTTCTTCAGCTATAGGTGAGTACTGTCGAGCCGCCATTTATCTCCTCGAATTCGCTGTCGAGGGTCGTTCTCTTGGCGTCTTTACACAGCAAAGAAAGACGGATGACGAAAAAGTTGCGCGAAATTTACACTATTTGGTACAGGGAAGTCCGCTCGGAAAGAGTCTAAAATTTATCTCATTGGAATTTTGTAAATTTAATAAAAACACTAGTAATTTTAATTCCAAATTTTTTTCCAAAGGTTTGGAAGAATGTATAGTACTTGCGGTAGTGTAAATTTGGTGTAAACGAATCATTATTGTGGTGTAGATCTTATACTAAATTAGTCTTACACTAAATAAATCTTACACTAAAATAGTCTTACACTAAATTAATCTTACACTAAATTAGTATTACACTAAATTAGTATTACCCTAAATTAGTATTACCCAAAACTAGTCTTACATTAAATATTACACTAAATTAGTATTACCCTAAATTAGTATTACCCAAAACTAGTCTTACATTAAATTAGTCTTACACTAAATTAATCTTACACTAAATTAATATTGTACTAAATTAGTATTACACTAAATTAGTATTACACTAAATTAATCTTACACTAAATTAACCTTACACTAAATTAGTCTTACATTAAATTAGTATTACACTAAATTAGTCTTACACTAAATTAATCTTACACTAAATTAGTATTACACTAAATTATTATTACACTAAATTAGTCTTACACTAAATTAGTCTTGCACTAAATTAATCTTACACTAAATGAATCTTACACTAAATTAATCTTACACTAAATTAGTCTTACACTAAATTAGTCTTACACTAAATTAGCCTTACACTAAACTAGTATTACACTAAATTAGTCTTACACTAAATTACACCACCCCGTGTTAATTTTTATAAAAATCTACACTGTGTGGTGTAACTGAACAGAGCATTTCAGCAAAATGAGCTACTTTGAATGCTATTTTATAAAAAAAAACATTATTTAAAGCTCCTCACTTTGTATATCAATACTTAAACTATTCCCTCTCGTTTGTAAATGATGTTATTTCATTTTGATACCTGTTTTAAAATAGGGATATTTAATTTATTGTTAACTCGATTTGTGCAGGTAAAATAATGGTTAGTACTTCACATTATTCCCTACGGTGCAGAGATCTTACCCAACAGATCATTAAAATAAATGGCGGTAAAAGCAAAAGCCCCGTTAAATTGTTAGAACGAATTGAAGTGATATGATTTCGTAATAAACATAAATAACAGCGGTAATGTCAAACATAATGCATTTAATGGGCTCGAAAAGTTAATGGCTTAGAAAACTGATAGTGTGCGGTACGCTTTATTTTAAAACAATAAAAATAATCGCATTTATCATCTCGTACCGCAACTTTATAAAATGGAGGTGAATATAAAAAATGGACTCTTTAGATTTACTACTGAGTGTTTACTTTTTTTAACGGTCAAAATTAGATTTTTTAGGGGGCGAGAAATCAAATTACACCTACTAGACTCTATGTTTTTGGGGATGCTCTTTCAGATGGCGCCCACAGAATTTGAAAAAAAATCATTCGAACCACGAAAACGGACTTTCATGGTGGAAAACGCCACAGAAAAATCCCAAATATTATGTAGAATAAGAATCCGAGTTTGTCTGTTCCAAAAAACCATTGCTAAATTCAGGGGAACAACAAACATACAAAGAGAACCAAAAATGACCCGTTTTTCGACACATTTTTCCTTGTAACATTGAAAGTAAGCCCTAAATAAAAAAAGTCATTCTTAATTTTTTGTTTATTTGACGATTTCCTATAAAATTATAAATCTGCGAATAAAAAAAGTTGAATTTTGCATTAATAATGGGCGAAAAATAGTAGAAAATCATATGTAGGTTTGGAACAATTTTTAAAATAAGTAAATATTTATAAATATTGATGAAACTTTGTGAACAAATAGTAAAACATGTCAAATCCTACTCTAAAAATTTTGCAACGATCGATCGCGTGGTTTTCGATTGACAGGGTTGTTAATTAAGAAAATTTCAAAAAGTTTATCGCATACCGTGGGTTTAAATTAAGGTTTAGAAAGGTCACACAATTTTTTAAAGGTATTTGTTGTCCTAATAAACAATGATCAATACTAAAAATAAAAAATATATAATATATAAATAAATATAAAATATTTTTACATTTTTATAATCATTCAGATTTTTTTTTAATTTTTCAACATTTTACTCTATAAACAATTATTTATTGGTCAGGGAATTTTCTATGCAATCGACAAAATGTCGCACACATAAAAACTACGTCGTAACCCTTTGCTTTTTAGCCAAATACGACAGCACTGTACTATGTAGATTCTGAGATATAGAAGGGTAAAGTATATAATTATTAACAAATAAAAGGCATTTTTTCCCCTAATAAATAAACAAAATAACTTCGCGGTTTTTAACTTTTGAAAGAAGTTATATACACCATTCGAAACCTACAAATTGAAAAAAAGTTTCTACTTCCAATAGGTCCGGAGTTAGAAATTTTTTTATAACTAAATTTGAAAAAAAAAAAATTTTAACTAGAGGATGCTCGGTGTCCCTTCGAAGAAAATGAACCCAAAAAGAAGTTTTAGTCATAACCCTGCCACCGGAATAGTAATTTGAAAATGGGCCTTTTTGCAAAAATGGGACAAACAAATGGAATTTTGCAAAAACTATTTGACCTATCGAGCCCATCTTTTGCACATCTCTTAAGGATATAAAAACTCACATTTTGGAAAAGTTTGGTAAATTTTATTAATTATTTAAAAAGTTATTAACAATTAAAGAAAAAGCACTTTTTCCGTTTAATTTTGCAATAAATTTTTTGTTTATAAATCAATATTAACTTATAAAGTCTCATTTTAAAGATGATGTTCTCTAGATCAAATCGTCTGTTGAACATGTTTTGCTAAGATTAATAGTTTTTTTACAATAATGCGTAGAACGAAAAATGACAAATTTTTGACCTATTTGTTGATAAAAAACAATGACGCTATACTTTTTTTCATGGCCCACGAGATGAGATGCCTCTTTTATAATCAATCCTAAGACTTTCCAACAATAAATTCACGCCCAGTAATCACGATTTGTCCATGATTTTTCACCGTTATTTCTTGATCTATCAAGACACTGTACAAAGATTGAAAATAGGAAAAAATTGCGGTGTCTTTCAACTTCGAAGTCCGTTTTCGCAGTTCAAGGATCGATTTCGAGCGATAATAGGTTAATTTGAAACCAGAAAATGCTTAAATTTGTTAATTCTCGAGATCTTATTTACGTTGTAAGTCTTCATTGTGGTATTATGCCGAGATTAAAATGATAACAACAACGAATAACGTTTCAAGTTAAGTTCGTGATGTATTATGCCACGAAGAAAATAATCGCCGGTGTAAAGTTTCTTAGTACAGTACGAACGCATACAAACAACTTCATCAAATCCACTTTTGTTGTGTCTCATCTGCAGAGCCCCTCCTCGAGACTCCAACAGAAAGAAATAAACACCTCTCTAACGGCGCTTGGTATCCGACGCCCTTAATGGCTTCCAGGCCGCCACAAAGAAGTTGGCATGTTAGTCATGTAAAGGGTACTTTTTATTTGAATGAAGTAATAAAGCTGCTCGCGCCGCCTTAATGAGAAAATGTTTTAAGTGCCCGGCTTTATTTTTGACGCAACACTTGCTGTAATTTATACCGCCTCTAAATGCGAAAGGTAAGTGCAGAACAATGGCAATAATTTACAATATTCCCCGCACAAATCCACAGAAGCATTAGAAATTTGTTCTTGCGGAAAACGCCTTTCGAAGGATCGCTGGATTTCCTTGGATTCCTTTTTTTATTTGTTTGATTTAGGGCTTCGCGACGTTAATTGTCGCCGAACAAAGTAAAATAAAAAGGTGTTTACATACACTAGGCACAGAAATTAGAAAACAGACAGAACATTTTTGGTGATTTTCTAAGAGCTGTAACTTGGAGGGAAATGGTCGTAGGGAGAATAAAAAAAGCAGATTGAAGCTTCAAGTGTCAAGTTTTTTTAGAATCATGAACGTTTTTTGATGAAGAAAATATGGATTATTGCTAAAAAAATATTTTTAACAGAAAAATGAATAAAAAGTAAAAATTACTTATTACATTTATTTTCAAAAATGACACATTTAAACAGTCCGGGCACTAACAAAAAAAAATCGCAGTGGTTTGAAATTATCGCAGTTTCTTTAGGACACTGAGGTTGAAAAGTTACAGTCAATATCCTTAATTTATTCATTATTTGCAAAGTTATGTCCAGTTATTCAAATATCCCTAATTATGCAATTTTTTACCTTTTTTCTAACCAACATTTTCACTTCGAAAAATTTTTTTTTATCAAAAACCAATAATTATGATTTGTAGAGAATATTTTGTAGTTTTGAAAACCCTGCTTGGATTTTCTGTACGACCATTATTTCCCGAGTAATTGATTGCCAAAATAAAAAATGATTTTTTTGCTTTGAGCGACAAATCATAGTACAAGGCTCCGGAACCACTCAAATTGAAGAGAATTAATTAATTAACTAAATGAGCTTTATGGTGTAATTACAAAAAAAAAAATAAAAATTGAAGGCCTTTTTAAAGGAAAGAAAAAATTTACAATTTTTTTTTCATTGATTTTCTTATGATTACTTAAAAATTGCTAACACTAAACAATTTTAAACTCCAGATCCGAAAACTAGTCACTTGAAGCTTCTATCTCCTTATTTTTGATTATTTCTACGACCATTTCCCTTCAAATTACAAAGATCCACAATTTTTGCAACATATTATATGGATAGACAAGTCAAAATTTACGAGATAAGGTATTTTTAATAGACATGATACTCATTTGTGGTCACCTGAAAATCCTCATGTTATCCGGGAAACAAACTTTCAAAATAAATTTAGCATAATGTTTTTTGTCTAATTAAAGATAACCTTTCTTACCATATCTACGAAGAAAATTTAAATTCCGACAGATATCTCAATATTTTGCAAACGGTTGTGGCAGATTTTCAGATGATATACCTTTAGACCAACGAAGGAAGTGTTGGTATCAATTATACGGGGCTCTACCTCACTGTCACAATCAATCAACAGCTGTCTGAAATGTTTGAAGATAGATGGATGAGACGCCTAGAACCGTGGAATTGGCCAGTGAGGTCTCCCGACCTCACTCCATTAGATTTTTATGTTTGGCGGTGACTGATGGTGTTATCTCTAGATTCCACAAGTGCTTAGCTGTTATTAGGGCTCATATTGAACACTTATGACTTTTTTAAGTCAATTTTTTTTATCTTAGTGCATTATTATTATCAATATACATAATTAAAATTGTGTATTACTATGTATGAAGTTGATTTTTTAGAATTCTCTTTAACTTTATTCTGCTCATTGGTGGAAAATTAGGATATGTCTCATTAAAAGCCACTTTGAAAGTATGGATGGGAAGCTTAGGGGTCTCGCTATCCCCCTTATAAATATTATTGCTTTATCTTTCTTACTATAAAATACACATGGTTTAAAGCCAGTCACTGTTTTTATCAATTTTTTTGAAAAAAATTGAATATCTCGAAAACGGTTAATTTTAGGAATAGGGAAACTTCATAAAAGTCCACCTAAAATAACACGTGTAATCCAAAATTACAATAATATATAGGGTGTTCCATTTAAAATAAGCAAGTTGATGGCGACTTCCGGTATAACCGGAAGTGGTACGTGGACGCCATTATTTTAGTTGAGAAGGGCATGCCCGAAAGCCCGGTATCCCAAATTTTCAAAATTCAAATCGAAGTAGTCTCTGAAATAATTCTAATGGGCCATCACTGTGAGACACCCTGTAGGTCTGTCAAACATGGCTCAAAAAAATAGGAAATATTGCAGAAAAGCGACAATTTCTATTGACCTGTTCCAACGATATTTTTAAATTTCAACTCATTTTCATCATTTTTGCTGCTTTAATTTTATTTAACTTTAGGCATTTTAAATTAATTCAAATTTATTTTATTAAATGAAGTCGTATAATATCAAATCTGCGAGCAATGCTATATCAAAAGAAACCAGACCGTAATAATTTAAAAAATGATTTGAATAGAATTGATAAGCCTTTACTTTCTCTCTGAAGTAACTTTGTTTGCATTTAATGTAGTAAGAAGATTCAAAGAGATCTAGAATACATTACACAAATATCTAATTACTTCTTCATTTTTACGACGAGATGCTAATACCGAACATTCTTTTGATCCCAATTGATGGGTCTTCAATTGATAAAACTGTTTTTATTAAATAGTCCCATCGTAAGACCAACCATTTAAAATATCCAAATCAAACATGTGGGTGCTTTGCATAAATTTCATCGATTCCTTATTGACGTTAATCAAGCACTTATTTTCAAGCGCGAAGCATAATGGAGGAATAGCGTTTCTCTACATCACATCTAGATGTTGATTCGTCGACTAGAACGTAATTCGCTGAACACCTTGCAGCAGTTACAATTATCCAGCTAAGAAGTAAATACATCTTCGTTGTAATTGTTTCTGTCTGGGAATTCTATTCTAATTGAAAACTCGTGTGTTAACAGATGAATTACTGGGGCTAATATATGGTCGTGTTGTTTTCGCTATTGCCGCTGTACGCCAATTATATTTTTTATGTGCTCATCTACTTTATGAAGTGTGTGAATAATGAGGGTAATTTCTGGGCGATGGGAGGGATACGGAGGAAAAAATACATGAATTATAGCCTAAGGTCGGTGCCGGTCGTTTGAATCGTTTCATATTTCCCCTTTTCTCTGTAATGACACGTGACTGAATATTTGTTTTCACGATACTCCTTTGTAAACAAAATTTTGTGTTTTCTGATTTAACTTGTAAAACCAGTTGTAAGATGGAAGTGTTTGAACGTTTTTGTTGACCTCAGAATGTTTTATAGCTAACTCCAAGTACGTTCAATATCCGTTTAGCGCATTTTCGGCAGATAAAAGCTTAATGAAAGAAAAATCAAGAAAGGTACCGTTACTCTAGGAGCCAGATAGGGTTCCGTGGCCAATCAGAGTGCCACGGCTGCAAACAACTTAATCTTAAGGTTCCTGAATTCAAAAAACTTGATCGCAAAGCTTGAAAGTGGTCAGTTTAATTGTTATTAACAAATTAAATGTTTAAATGGCTGTTAAAAGTTTATTTTTATAGCTAGTGCAAATTTTTATTCGTTAATAGTTACGTTTTCTCATAACAAACATATATTTTTTTGAAAATTAGAAAAAGATTAACTTTAACCAAAGTTATTGCAAATTTAGTGGAAATATCTTACATTTTCCGTCCCCGTGCCCACCAATTTTACCATATCTCTGGTTCTATTGGACGGATTGAGATGCACGACATCTTATTTTAAAGCTTGAACTTTTTTTAAGACAGGTAAGTTCCATTTATTAATTTATTTATTTAACAATTAATGGCAGCTTAGAAAGTTGTGAAATTTCAACGAAAATGCTGGTTTTATTTGTTTATAATTTTTATTATTCAACTTAGATGAAAAGCCAAAAAAGTTACCGTATTGTTCCTCGCATCCTAACAAACATTTCATGCCTTATAGTTATTAGTTTTTCAAAACCCGCCAAGAGACTTAAAATATTACAATTCGAGCCTCGCTTTTTTCAAAGGATTCATACAATTCTCATGGCTATCTGCCTCATCATCGTCATTATCTTCATCACCAACATCAATTTCATCATCGCTCGTGGAAGATTCATTCATAAATAACGGTTGCTTTTCTGACGGAACACGAATGACAGATTGAATCCGTTTTAAAGACGTGTTTGTGTCCACTAGGCTAAAATAGACAAAAAGAATACCAAACTGGCAAGTAAAACATGTTAGTGATGCTTAAAGAGAATATTCAACATTTCTGCCAACAATATTCATGTGGATTACCACCGGTGCATTTTTGCTATCCACGCATAAGTGGTTTACTTCTTGGAAAGTAAAATTTCTGATCAATAATATTCATGAGGCAGTCGCGTCGGCTCCTGGAAAGACATTTGAATTTATAAGGGATTTAAAGGAACAGTAAGTTATTAAACTCTCATAATTCATTCCGTTTAGACTCACGTTAAACATCCTTAAAACTATTTACATAAAATCCGTAACGTGTTTATCCAACGATTGCTCTGTTTGTTTGGACAACAAATGTTAATTTATAAGTAAACGAATTTAAATGTCGGGTTGAGATAAGTTTTGGTTCCTTGGGGACATTCCGGGGGAAAATTTATTTAAGTTCCCAGTCTCCACCAGCGGCCACCAAAAAAGAAAAGTTTCTCGATCTCGTTCTCTAGTTTAAAGTTTTCTCTGACCCCTTGAGCTCCCTGGAAAAAACCTAGTCACTGTTCTACTTTGTCGACGTTTAACTTTAGTCTCAACTACGTGAATAGGTAAAATTCACACAATTGTTCCTAAAATCGTCACACGAACTGTAGTGGATTACCCCAAGATATATTTTTCGCAGTTGATGGTAGCCATGATGCTCACCTGTACCCTCCATCAGTGGCGTGTAGTTGCCTTGAGATGTGGTGCAAGATGTAATTTATTTTGCCTTTTTCCACTCTTGTACACTCTCTATGGCATGCATTTGGAGACTTTCAAATGACTCTTGCACTAATTATTTTTTTGTGGACTCTTTAGGAATGAGTACTCTTGTGTATCATTATTTTTGTTGGCTTTGGGTCCACCAGGTCGACGTTCAATCACATGTCATAATGGGTCCGCAGTAATCCTATAGTGAAGTTGGCCGTAGGATTTTGCTCGTCTTTGGATCGTGGTATTTACTCAAATTTAGGGAAAAATTAAGAAAAATATTTTTCTGGCCACTTTCATAAATTTGTTCTCGGAGTTATTGAAGCAAATTATAATAATTAAAATATGATAATAAATAACCTACCTAATTAATTAACTTGTTTTCGGATACCCCGCAGAATAAAGCTCTAAGCAGAAAAAGCAAATATTTGAGCTTGGTTGTGGAAGGAAAAAAATTGTAATACATTATTATCGTAAAAGCGGGTTAATTTTTGAGACACCATTAAGCTCGCCTTTGTGTCAAATATCACTATTCTTACAGAATTTGCAAGAGTCTTCATCATTATTTGTCAAAGCGCGCCGACATGATTTATTGTGGCGTGTAATCACCGCCGGAACAAAATATTTTCGTTTTTTTTTGCCGGACGAAATTTATTATTTACATATCTCTTTAAAATTCCTCCCGTGATAAATATAAAAACCCCCGGCTGTCGCTGGATGTAAAAATTTAATTACGGGATCGAATGGCGTTGTTGAAATGAAAGGCACGAACTGAAATAATTCCGAGGGAGATGAAAGGAATTTTGAAACGCGAAAGGTCTCGTTGAAAGATCAAAGTCTTGATAATGAATTCCTTATTTCTTTTCCAACTACACTAAGTAAACAATCACTGATCACATCAAAGCACTTCACCAAATTCTATTATTGCCTGAAAATTTTAAAACAGCCAGTTTAGGATCGATCGGGCGGAAAGCCTCTTTACAGGGGAACTTAACAATGTTGATTACCTCATCGAACCGAGCCGAAATCTTTGGTCATTGTTCGTGCGATTTTAATGAGACGTTTTCAGGATATTCTCTACTGAAAAGGGAGTCCGCGGAGATTCCTTTTTTGAAAGGTGACAACTCGTAAGAAAAAGTATACAGGGTGTATCGTGTATAATCTATAAAAATTAAACTACAGCTTCCTAACGATATTTGTAATGGAAAAGTCTTATACGGAAAAGTTCTAATTTTGTTTTTTTTTTCGTACATTAAAGTTCAATTTTGGATCAAAATATTTTCTCTGGAACGGTCCTGTCCGTGTGCTGTGAGATGAGTTACGTGCTGTAGGCAAGTAGACGGTTTCGCAATTCTTCCACCGTAGCAATTGGAGTATTGTAAACCAATGACTTCAAGCGACTCCAAAAATAAAAGTCCATTGGAGTTAGATCGGGTGACCGAAGTGGCCACGGCACAGGGCCAAAACGTCCAATCCGTCGCTGAGGAAACATTTCATTCAAAAGTGTCGTTACTTCTCGAGTACTGTGTGGAGGAGCCCCATCTTGAATATAAAACATACGTGCCCGAACTAGTAATGTCACATCGTCCAATGATTCAGGCACCCGGTTCTCCAAAAAAGTCAGCATATGTTGGTCCATTTGATAGTCATCCTTCAAAGAAATAGGGACCCAAAAGTACATCGCCTATTATGCCAGCCCAAACTTTTACGGAGAACCGATGTTGAAAATCATGGCCCATATGTGCATATTATGGAAATTCACTTCATCACGGATAATTGTCGCCTCATTTGTTACACAAACATAAGTAGGAAAGCCTACTTGATTGGCACATTGCCGTAAAAACTATTTACAAAAACGCATTCATTGATCACAATCCGGGGGTAAAATCTGTTGAACTGGTTGCAGATGATATGGCGCCTTATGGTGCGATATACGGTACAAGATAAGGTTCCTACTTGCTGTGCGAGTCGTCGAGTACTAATTGTGGGGTCTTCGTCAAGATTTTCCATCGCTGCATCTTCAACATTATGGTTCACTTGCTGACCACGTCCTTCTCCTCGAGGAATAACACTTCGATTGTTTCGTTTGACGCTTTCCAGGTTTCAAAAAGTATGTTTTTAAAGAATAAAACATTTTAGTACCCTTGTAGATTTTTCTCAACTTAAAGAAATATGTAAACAATTTATAGTTGAGGTTATTTTGAAAATAAAAGGGATAGAAACATGCCTTTCAGTTACATCAAATTCTATTTTATTTAAAATTTGCCTCACATATATTTTTTGTTTTGCTGGAAACTGTAAATTAAAACGATGGAATTGATTTGTGTCGTGAATTATTAAAATGGTAAAATGGCAATAAAGTTTTCACGATGCTAATATAAATATAAAATATAAAGGTGGAGTTAGATACAATATATTTTAAATTTCAATCCGTATCGTAAATATAACATAAACGTTTGATGGAAATGGATAAAATCGTTCGGACGTGACATTGTTTTAAGTGATGTGTTAAAATTGTACCTTGATGTTATGGACGTACGCCGTTTGACGATTTTTATTTAGTCATTTCGAATATTCATTTTAAAATATTTATATCCGCGACGCATATTAGCTTTTATCCACATGCATCATATAAAATGTGATAGCTGCTTTTTTGTTTTATGTCCAACGGCAGAAATAATAAAACATTTATAGATAAATAAAAAAATCTGTGAATGTCGCTTATAATTGAACAGTATGCACATTTTATTATTTTAAAGTCTGTCTGTTTTCTATAATTATTAATTTTTATTCACAACAATTTTTTTGCTCCCGGTATTTATACTTTTTGCAAAGTTGCATTTCCCACTCAATGTAACCACAGCTTCCTATGATCAAAACAAAGCATTTAACAGAATATGCGTCAGTACAAAAATGCTTCCTTTAACTTTATAGGAAAGACCCCTTAAAATTCACCAAAGAATGCGGGGTTTCATTTTTGGTCACCATTTGTGAATCACCCTGTATACCTGCATAAAAAAGTCGCTTGTAAATAATTGGTATTTATTTGGCATTATTATTTTCTCGGCAGCTTTCTGTTCTGTGGATAAAATCAAGATCGGAAGTTCTCAGCGTATTTATTAGTTATTTCCGCATTTTTCTTCTCCATTTCGTTCACCGAGGGCGATGAAATGTAAAAATTTTGCTTACTTTTGTTACGGGCCTACCGAGAATTTGCATAAAAGGATAGCACCCCAATTTTTCAGGTGTTTTAACAGCATAATCGAGCTCCATTACAGCTGAAAAAGACAAGAATTGCCGAGGAAACAAAATAATGCCGACGCCCAACGTGGCATATAAACACGAGATAACATTTTTTCATCTTTATTATTAAGAGAAGTAATACGATGGCTTCCACGATACAAATTCCGGCATTTCGCCGACATATTTACGGAAAGCGCAGGATAAGACGTCGGGAAAGAATAATTTTCACGGTGAATTGCCGCAAAATTTGAATGCGATGTAACCTTACAGAGCATGCAGAATAAATTACGCCGGATAGAATTCCATGAGAGTTCCTTTTTTAATACCGGTGATAAGATGTATGTTTTTATTGGAATTTTACCCATCTTTTCAAGTTAATTATACTTTAATAACACGCAGAATATGGTGAATAATTTCAAGCATGTTTACAAAATCCATGAATATAAAATTGTGGTAGGTATACTGCGAGATCAAATCGTCTACCTCCCGGAATTTGTATCGACTTTGTCAAAAAAAAAGAGGGTACAAAGGAACTACAACGTAACAGAAATTTTATTGTTTGATATGTTCAATTGACCCTAAAAAATGATAAAACCGCGGAGTGCTACCTCTTTTAAAGGGGTGCGTTTTTGAGAACGAAGTAAAAAGGTATGGTATTTTCAGTTTTTTGAGTTTTACTTGAAAACTATGAATTTTTTCTAAATAGTTGTCATCAGAAAAGTTGTAGCAAATTGAATTTCCAATCGAAATGAGACCTTTTAAAGTCAAAAAAAATTATTTTTAACAAAAAAATTGCTCAAAAAACGAGTAAAAAAACCGAAAAAATGCGTTTTTTTTTCTTTTTGGTTTTTGGCCCACAACTTTTTTCTGAGAGGAGTTAGGTGTAGGCGTTGCTTCACAGAAAAAAAAGTTAATGTTTTTTCCTTTAAAATAAGCCTTTATAGAAGTACCTACGATTAATAGAAACCCAGATACATTGGATCAAAGATGTCTACTTTTTGGATTTTTGGCCAATTTTTGCCCTTTTTTGATGATTTTCGTCTTATAACTTTTTTCTGAGTTAATTTAGGTATATGTAATGCCATATTCAAATGAAAGCTGGTTTCAAGACCTTTAAAATGGTGCCTGGTAGAAGTTGTTTGTACAATTAAAATCAACCAAGATATGTCAATTTAACCAACTTATTTTCTATAGTTCTAAGGTCTGAACTATGTTTTTTTATAACATCGACATATTTTTATTGAATAAACTCATTGCAAAGATTCTTAGAATAAATGCAAAACAGCAATGGTCCTAATATTGTGCTCTGAGGTAACCCAGCATTAAGGATATGTTTATCTGAAAGTTTGTTTCTATTTTTATTACAATTTTCGATAAAATTCAATAGGAGACTAACTTTATTTGTACCAAGATGATCAAAAGGTATTAAAATGGTATTAGAATACAACAAAATAAGTATCTTAAAAATATTTTGACGTGTTTTGGCTTTTTTAATATAATTGGGATGGGTTTCTGTATATTTTAATGCAGGGTGTCAAAAGCCTTGGTAAAGTCTAGCAGGCTTTTTTACCCTTCAAATCTCTGTAAATCGCAGTTATTTTTAAATTTCACAATTTTTTTTATTAATCAACACAATTAAAAATGGTTTGTCATGTTTTAATACTCGCTTCTGACTGTGTAGAACAAAATTTTCTTTTTTGTTTGAATCCAGCTCCAAAATTTTAAGTATTTTATCGAAATCATAATATTAAGCTTTGATTGATAATAAATCAAGAATAATTTTCCAGTTAATAAAGACAGTTAGGAATTTAGGATTTCAAAATTATAATGATGACTTCGTAAGGGCTGTTTGTTGTCAATAATGAGTGTATCAAATTTAAAGACAATAAGTAATCAAAACTTCAAAAAACAAATCCTAGCATCCTACATCTTCATTTTTATAAGCAGTATCAAGTCCTATATAAATTTGTTGCACTTATTTCCAGAACACCCTGTACGTATACTTTAAAGTCTCTTTTTTAAACTTAAAGTAGCGGCACTTTCCTGGTTTTATAAAACAATTTGTACAGAATGATCTTCTTCCTCGACTCGATAATTTCACAGTTACGAGTCGCTTCAGATAAAAAGAAATCTTATTTACACAAACTAAAAGCGGTCCTCAACTTCTCGACTACTAAGCCCTTGTTTATTTAGAATGTCACTATAAAGGACAGACTAAGACGAGCGCTGTTCCCAACTGATCGAATAAAAATGTACTGCATCCATCTTGATACCGTTTAAATCTAGAAGCAAAGGTTTACTCCCGTGACACACGAGCACACGATACCACAAAAAGGGGAAAAGGATTTTTGAAAGGGATTGTTCCCCAAGTCTTATTGATGCTGCTGTCGTTTGTTGTTTGCCAAAGTTGGCATTTTTTTAGAGCTTAGCTCTCACCTGGAATGGAACTTTATATATTATTTGTAATATTACAGTGAAAGCGAAAGGTAAATTGATATCTATTTTCACCGTAATTTCCTTTTTTTAGTGCATTTCAAAGGTATTTAGGTTTAGCAATATAATGTTTAAGACCATTATTGGCTACGCATATGGCTGCAAATAAAGCGTTGTTCATACGAAAGAACCTGAAAATAGTGTTAAAATGGTGGTATTGCTGGAAGCTACTACTCTGCGGACTAAAGCCCCGACCAATGTTGAATTATATCCACAATATAACACAATTATCTTATCTTGATTTACATCATGACTGATTATTACACCTCTCTTATTTATAGCGCTATTAACTAATTTGCATCAACAATAACAGGTACATGTAGGAACAAAAGTAATTGGATATTTGCAGAAACGACAATAAAAATTACTCTTGAGTGTCATTATGTAAGAACAGAAATTACATTGTTACACTTTATTGTGCATCATAAACTTGTTTTAATTGCTTGTGAAACACAAACCGCGTAAATATTTGTACTATTCGGAGCGTCGGTTTGGTCTCAAGTTTTATTTCTGCGGGAAACATGAAACCGCAGTTCTTGGAAGATATTTCCGCCTTTGTTCTAGTTCTTTGTTGCACTTTGATGTTACTCTTATTGACAGTACACCGAGATTGGACATATACTCCTGTATCTTAGGTGTGCTCGATAGAATTGTCTTCTTTGTCGTAAAATGCGAACTTTTTTTTTACTTCTAATTATATTGTTTTAAGTCCAAAGAAGTGCGGTGTCTGGGGTTAATACATTAATGTCATAGCGAATGGTCAACTGTAGGTATGTAGGTGTACCAGTAACACAGCCCCACAAAAAAAGGTGGGAGGGTCTCTGGGTTAAGGTCAAATGTATAGAATTAGTTGCCAACAAAATAGACCAATATATTGAACGCATTGAATTTACCTAGATATTATTTCTGAAGTAAAATTTATCCAAAAAGTCACAAGTTTGTATTTTTGACTTAGAGGAAATATATTTTATATTTAATTTCTGATATTCATGAAGTCAAATAGTGATAAAGCTACAGCCACTCGTCAAACATACAAAGAAGTCAATTACTATGCTGTGATTTCAAGCGGCAGCTTCAATTTTGCACCACTCATTCACTTTTGATAGATCTGTTTGAAGTACAGTACCTACAATCTTCAACAGTTGTAACAGAGGTAAACAGTTTGAAGTCACCTGCATATAAAAGAACATTAGTTACAAGATCATCACAAATATCATTAACGGACATATTAAATAATAGCGGACCAAGAGCTGAACCCTGAGGTACTCCAGAAGTAACAACTATTTAAGTTGAATAGAACAGTATAAGGTTGCGCTCTCGAAGTTTCTCTTAAACTTAATAACATTTGGATTGAACATCAGTTGTTTAGAACAGGCACTTTGATATTATGAAATTCTTTTGGAAGCTAAAGTGAATCAAATGGGTCATACGGCAGCGAATCTCGGTTAAACGCTCCAAGAACGCTTTCGGTTACATTACCGTATTTACACCCCGTAAACATTAATTATTTATCGGGCACTTTCATCCACGAGTCAGTCGCCGGTGGCTCCTCGTGCGGCCAAAGTGTCGCCGGCACCTAAAAAGCCAATAAAGTGCCCCGTACAACAAAGTCGCACTTCGAGGCAATTACATTGATGCAGAACCTTGTAAATTCTTCTTCACGTTCGGGCGGTTGGATACAGCAGCGTCGCGACCGATTCCTGTGGGAAATTTGACATTGTCCCCCGTCGCTACCGGGAACCTCACTCGATTATCCTCAGATTTTTCATGGCAGGGCTCGGGGCCGTAGGACAGCTTAGTCAAATTCCTTCACCGCGTATAAACGGTTTTTATTTTAAGCAAAGATTTAACAGTTACCGCTGGGATCCGTGCCAGCGGGAATTTGACTCGAAGGACGAAGTTTTGTTCTGAAATATACGTATACTGTCCCAAAATGATGGAACAAATTTAACTTTTTTTTCCAGTTCAGATTAAAAAAAATCGCTGAAACAGGTCAATTAGTAAATAGAAATTGTCACTTTTCTACAATATTTTCACTAAACGATTTTCCAGTAAACGGACAAAACACAAACTTGTGTCGAATAAAACAAAACTGTAACTTTTCGCAAACTTTCTGAAGACTGGCGTGTTTTGCGACAGTTGGACTTTTGTTTTTCGGGTCCCGCTCGAAAGCGGTCACATCAAAAGGTTTCGACGTGTTTCGAAACTCAAGTCTATTTAGTGGAAACGGTCGTGTTGTGTTTTCTATTTAAGTGATCCAACCAAATATCTATGTTGGCGTTTTCTTCTTCCCAAAAACAATATTTTAATCATTAATGAATTATAGCTATTAAAAAATATATATGTGTACGGTTAAAGTGTTTACTTGGCTAGGATACAAACTAACCAAGTAAACACTTTAACCGTACATATACCACGAACTCCATCGATGGATATCTGGGAAACCGCTCGAAGAATTTTTTTGAAATTGTGATGGCGTGATACGGACTGTGGAGCCTACCAAGCTAAAATATTTTCAAGGTCATCGTATTTCCGGTTATACCGGAAGTTGATACTAACTTTCTTATTTTAAATGGAACCCCCTGTATATTATTGCAAAAAAATTAGGGTTTCCATTTAAAAATTTCTAGTTTGCCACATATTCTGAACTTCATATTTTGAACTTCATATTCGATATTTTTTTTTGACCACCCTGTATAAAAACTGGAAAATTTTCATGTCAAATTCGATAAAGTAGGCCTTTCTCTACAAAATGTCCAATTTGCACAAAAAAATAAACCGGGAAAACTAAATTTTGCTGACAGTCTGCAGCTGTCAATTTTTGTTTAAAAATGGAAATATCTCTCGAAATATGTTTTCAACTTAATGATGTTTCCAAAAATGCAATAATATACAGGTGGTTCAATTTAAAATAAGAAAGCTAGTATCGACTTCCGGTCTATTGAAAATATTTTAACTTGGTGGGCCCCACGGTCCGTATCACACCATCACTATTTCAAAAAAATCCTTAGAGCGGTTTCCCAGATATCCATCGATGGAGTTCGAGGTGGGACACTCTGTAGACATACTTTTTTCCAAGGACTTCAGGATAAACCAGTCATAACTAAGAATAAAAATATCTTTTCTAAACACGTTGGCTGGTTATTGGAAACATGTGTTCTGACTTCCTCGCGACAACCAGTGGATAAGGACTGAAAACAAAAACAAAACTCGAACAAAATGTAGCCCGCTTGATGGAAACAAGAGTTTTGGGTTTGTTTCAGTTTTGTTTTTGTTTTGTTCTAGAAAACACAAACAGGACATAAACTCGACTGTCCGTTTGGTGGAAAACCGCCATAATGTTATACCTACTTTTGTCATAGTTGTCTAATGTAAAAAATTGTCTTTTATGTCGTACTGACGACTATTTCAAACAATCATAGTTTCTTCTGAACTTTAAAAAACGTACCTACTCTTTATTAATCTCTTTCTACTTACTTTAAAGTTTTTTTTCGTCAAAAAAAAAAACACATCGATAAACACATAAAATTCAGCAGAGGAATATCGTGAATCGTTTTAGTTCCAATTCACTCGAAGGATTAAAACATCGTATCAGAGAAGTTCGAAACATAACACCAAATGTTATTCAAAACGATAACTTACACACCGAATTGGGCATCGTGCAATGGTTAATGGTGGCCATTTTGGACATTTACTGTAATAAAATAGAAGGTGATACTAAATTATTGTTTTTATTTAATTTCTCAATTTTTTACAATGTAAGTACTATTAAAAAGTCATCGATCGCGTTTGCAAAGCGTAATTGGAGTAGATTTTCAAATATTAATCACCGTTAATTTATTAGTGTAAAATTTTAATACGCCTGCACAAGGGAGGTGATTAATTTGACGAACAAGCGTAGGGGATAAGCCTAGTATTATTATGACCGTAGACGAGCTTCTAGACAGGATGGTGTTACCGTTCTGTCTGGGAGCGAATCATGTTTTAGTTCGTCTGGCAGGTATAAATTAATTTAAAACCTGGCCCATATACAAACTACTCCAGATTAACTGAAACTTTAGAAGAGTTAATCGCCGAGAGTTAATTAGCTATAAATTAGTTGAAAAGCACGTTTTATACCAAGGAAAGTTTCGTAAAGTACCCGGCTTAAACGGAATCTTTTGTAAAACTTCGTATATGAACTGCTGTTATGAGATAATATCGAAAATACCCGGACTTACTAAGACAAATTTAAAATTTCAAAGTTTCGAAGTTGTAAAGTTGGTACGTTACAAGCGCAGCGGAACTGGCTGTTATGTTTTGTTTAGCGAGCATTAAACGGTTGTGTTGTTGCTTGCTGTCATGTTAATTGCCGTGTAATTTTTTTTAACCGACTACATCGTCGCTTTATTTTAATTCACGACTGTTAATGTAACATATTTTATTTATTGCTGTAATTTCGAGTGTTCCGTGCGGAATCAAATTGCACTTTCAAGTTACACAAATTTAAAGTAGTGCGTTGTATCACAAGTGAAATAATTGCAGGTTTTTAATGAGAACCAAACCGTTTTAAGTGGCATTTTATCCACACGAGAACCTAGCTCAAGCGTTTAATATTCTTAAATGGATAAAAGGCAATTAAAACACGAATGCAATACAAAGTTTTATCCATAATCACATCATAATCACATTTGTGGAGTCAGAATTATTGGAATTTGATAAAAAAATATTCGCACGACTTGACATTTCTTACTAGTACTCAATGAAACGTGATAGGTTTTGTTTTAGCTACTAGTTGCCATGGTGTGTTGTTTATTATCAATTATTTAATAAACAGTTCTATCTGAATTTGGTAAAAATGCATGAAAGTAGAAGTGTTTCAATATCTCATGAGCCGCGAAATGCGCGAAAGGCGTGGCGTATCCACATAATTCTTCTAATAAGCACGTTGTGAAAACATTGACTCAGAACTAGACCATGTGCATCATTACAAGTAGAAATGAACTAAGGCGCTCGGGCATCAATAAAGTCAACTGGCGAACGTTCGTTATATATATTTTTATTGCTTAAATTAAAATAACAAAGAATAGGGCATTTTATTATGATATTTTTAATCGGATCAAAGGCTTGTTTATGCTACGAGAGCTCGAGAGAGACTGTGCATAATAGGTGTAATGTTTTTAGGACGTAGAATAATTTAGGCGACGGTCGGAATTATGTTTCTGCGCATATGAAGGTCTCATAAGACTTTAAAACACCTCTAATTATGTTCCTGTGTCTGTTTTCGAAGAAGCTCAAGAAGTAATTTTCCATTTGTTGCCAGCGAAATCCAGGGAATATTACGAGAAAGTGTTCGCCGAATTTAACGAATGGAGGGAAAAATGGAGAGTAATGACAATAGATGAAGAAGTTATGGTATCGTATTTTTTAAATTTGAAGAAAAAATATGCAATTTCATCTATGTGGTCGAAGTATTCGATGTAGAAGGCAATAAATATTGGAAAATATAACAAGCTTACTGCTTATTTGAAGAGTGAATCGAGAAGATACAAAGCAAAAAAAACTGCAATATTCGAAAGAGCACATATTGAAGAATGTTTGACTTGGGCTTCCTATAAAGAATATTTAATGATTAAGGTAATATCTCTTTATCTTTTACATGTTGTTAGGTATACAGGGTGGCACAAAAGTATGGAAACCCCTGAATAACTCGTCAGGAGTGCATTTTCTTGAAAAATGATAAATACGAAAGTTTTAGGATTTTTCCCTGGCTATTCAATGACCTTGACCTTCAAGGTAATTTCAAGGTCAAAGTTGTTTTTTCTACAGGAACCGCTATTTTTATTGCGGATTTGGAAAGTGCTTGAAACTTCACGTTCAAATTGTCCGCCATCTTGGATTACGAATTTTCAAAAACCGATTTCAGATTCTTAATCAGCGACCACAAAAACCCCGTATACCAAATTTGGCGAAAATTGGTTGATTTTTTAAGAATATTGCCCGCCATGTTAGATCCGCCATCTTGGATTGCGAATTTTCAAAAACCGATTTCCGATTCTTATCCAGCGACCACAAAAACCCTCGTATACCAAATTTGCCGAAAATTGGTTGATTTTTTAAGAATATTGTCCGCCATCTTGGATTGCGAATTTTCAAAAACCGATTTTCAATTCTTAATCAGCGACCACAAAAACCCCGTATACCAAATTTGGCGAAAATTGGTTGATTTTTAAGAATATTGTCCGCCATCTTAGATCCGCCATCTTGGATTGCGAATTTTCAAAAGCCGATTTCCGATTCTTATCCAGCGACCACAAAAACCCTCGTATACCAAATTTGGCGAAAATTCGTTGATTTTTTTAAGAATATTGTCCGCCATCTTGGATTGCGAATTTTCAAAAACCGATTTCCGATTCTTAATCAGCGACCACAAAAACCTATACCTATGTTTTCGAGCGACCTCTAAAAAGTAAACATCAACGAACTAATAAAAAGAATAGAAATAATTCACGTAACAAATTTTAAAAAATTTAAAAATTATAAATATTTGATACTCACAGTGCGGTAGTAAATTTTGCTTCGAGAAATTTTTTAATTGTCTCGTGATTTATTTCTATTCTTTTGTTCATCAAATTCAATAAAAAAATTATTAGTTCGTTGATATTTATTTTTAGAGGTTTTACTTTTAAAGTTAAAATAAGTATGAGTGACCTTTAGAAATTAAAATATCGATTTGAAATTTTCAGAATCGAGATTTTTTTCAACCTACAAAATGATAAAATAATGAGAAAAAAAATTAAAAAAAAATTCAATTGACGATTTTAGAAATTTTTAAAAATCTTGAGCACCTCTAAAAAAATTTATTTTGAGCTGATTTTTTGAGGGGGTCTTAAAACATGAACAACTAACATATTTTCACAAGACACGAAAAAAAAAAATTCGTTTTTCTTGGGTCACCCTAGTGTGGATAAAGTCCGATTATAAGATGATTGCTGATAAAAATATAAACAAATTTACAAGGAATATTCGTTATTTAAAGCTTGGAATACTGCAACTGTTGAACAAATAGTATTTATGCACAATTTGTGAACTTAAAATTAGCATGTTCTAATCTAAAAAATACGAGTATTTATTAAAAACTCAAAAAAATTCAAATCTTGATTAGTTAAAGAGTAACGTAGTTATAAACATCTGAAGTATTGGAAATATAATTGAAAACAAACTGCAAAAGTAGGATGAATCCTCAAAATCATCTAACGAATAAGGTAGGGAGGGGGGATCTGAGTTTAATATTTAAGATGTCAACGAATATTTTAATTAAAAAAATAATAATTAAAATTTAAAGTATATACATACAGCTGTGGACAATAGAAAGTTTCTGATCCAAACTGCTTTTCAGAAAAAGGATTCTACTTGTGTCAGTTTGGGCCAGATATATTTTTCTTTTGATCACAACTGGACTTATACGTTGTCTGTAACCTGTAACGTATTATTTTTACATATTTCTGTGTAAAAATTTGTTGGAGTGGATTCAGACACATTAACAGAAATAAAAGTTCAAAGGGACGGGTTCCGCTTTTGTGAAAAACAATATGTAATTTTTTAACAAAGGGGAACTCTGAACAGCTAAAAATATCTTGCCTTTTGGGTATTGGCATATTGAGTAAATATGGTAGTTGAATTTTTGTTTCGCCACATTCAGCGATTATTAATCGAAGCAAAAATCATAAATGCTTGGTATTAGGCACTTTTCAATTTTGAAAAAAATGTCTAATAAATTATCTGGATCTTTAATAATTCAGAGATATCTGATGTCCCGAATAATTTAAATTAGTAAGAAACGAGGTTTCTTCCAGTTCACGAGTTGTCCGATTTATAATAGTGTACATTTGGCAACGTCACGTTGACTGCTATAGTGAGAGACTCCGACAGTTGACGATCGTAGCCGAGTGCGTTCTGTATTGTGGTTATCTCGTTTAACTGTTATTTTTCGCTTTGTATGGACTTTGTGTCACATTAGTATAAGAATCACGTCCAGTGAATCGTTAAAAAAAACTGTTTAACATTGTGTTAAACTTTATACCTACTTATAAATATTAACTAACAGCAAATTTAACATATTGGCTTTCTTGATGTGACGAACTAGCATCGGCAGTACTTTTTTTTCTGCCGTACTTGCCGGGTTGATTATTCTTTAACAAACCTTCGATTGGCTGGAAGGGATTTGCGGCTTATTAATAATTAAAGCAATCTCGAAATTGCCAATCAGTTAATGCGATAGTCACATATCAGACCAATTCAATCTTCTGCTATCCCTTCTGGTTTATGTGCGGACTTGTCCCCGAGATGAACCGTATTCCGAAAGGCTCTCCCTGATTCGTACGCTGTCTTCCCGCGGCATTTGTTACCATAATGATACGGATGACGTTACATGTACAGGGACGTGGTGACTCCATCTTGTTAAATTAAAAAAAGTAAGAAAAAAGAGAACTAATAACAATAACAATCGGTGACTACAATTTTAAACCGTAGAGGTCAAAATAAATGTAAAATCTTATAATTTTATTTTTTTCCCTGCATAATAAAATTTCGAATTGCCACTCCTAAATTAATTCGCATCATATTTCAAGTCATATCCGGGCCAATGACTTGATGGTTTTATTTGATTCATCCTTACTGAAAATAAGCAAGGAATATATTGTGTGTAAGTTAATTATTTGTCGCATAGACTTCGTTTTTCATTTATTATATATTTTAAAGGTATTAGCAGTATTGGGAATACCTATTTTTTATGGAAAAATAAAGACCAAATCGTTCTCTCTCCATTTGAAGGGTCATAAATCAGCAAGAAGGGAACGGTGAGATTTTTTTTACACGAAGGATCCCTTCACGCGCTTATTTATATACACCCTATGTATATCCCTACACTAACGAATTTCTGTTGCTCCTAAACTGAAATTCAGCATTTGTAATAATATATTTCAGGACCTGTGTGGATTTATAACTTTAATTAAAAGCTCGGGACTATAATTCTTCCTTCCTTCTCTTCAATGAGTTTTTTTCAAATACTCTTTCGCCTGAAATGGTGTATTAACTCATTCGAAACGATATTCGCGAACTTCTCATGGATATTAAAGTACCTAAAGGCTAGTAAATATCGGATTTTAATAAAATTACCTCACGTAATAAAAGTGTAGATCCCTAGATCTGGGCGAGGTCCGAAACATTTTCAAAATTGCAAAAATGTTAATTAATGTTAAAATTTAATAAAATACCTATTTTATCTGAGTTTTTACTTGGCTTGGAACCTATGCATTTTGGAAGAATATTGAAGAAAGAGGAAAAAAGTTTTAGAATTTAATTTTGCACAATATATATGTAAGTTAAAAATGTTTAAATTTATTACCGATATTGCAAAATAGCAATAATTGATGAAAAAAAAGCCAAAATAAGTTTTTTGGATATTTTTTTTAATATTTTAATTGCTCCGAGGGCATTCTAATTTTGGTTAAAAAAACTTTGAAAATTTTTTCACATAGAAAAGACCGCTTAACCTTTCAAATGGTTTTTGAAAAATTGAAATCGGTTGATTTGTACGGTATTTTTTAAAATTTTTTTAACATTTTTGCAATTTTGAAAATGTTCCGGACCTCGCCCAGATCTAGGGATCTACACTTTTATTATGTGAGTTGTACTGACGGTAATCCAGAAAAAAATTGCTTGCCCCCTCTCACATCCACCTCAAAATCCATCCATGGTCCATCTTCAATCAAACTATGTATGCAGCATATTTAAGGGGAAGTTTATATGCGCAATATTTTGTAGAGCATTTAAAAAAATCTAAGCAAAATAGAGACAATAGATAATTTTTTCACTGTATCAGTTACATAAGTTTTCTTCAGGGTATAAGACAACTAACAATACGTTGAAAATGAGGAAAAAACATATTTTTACCTCGTGTGTTTATCTTACGTTTCCTGAATTTTGCACGACTGCTAAATAATCACACCCCGTAGATTGCATTTAGGAAACTATTGGCACATGCATTAATCATAATTATTGAGTATATTTACAAATTTGCTGGACAAAACAGGAAAGGTACATTTACTGATGTTTATATGTTCTCCGTGATCTTCCAGTGCGAAAAACTAAAGATGCTCTTAGAATTACGCTTCGGTACTTCCTGGATAAATCTACTTGTTCTACCATTGTCTTATTAAAAGTGCGATTGTTTGTCTATAAGATACCAGCCTTAAGTTAGATACTTAATAATATTAACTGATATTAAGTGTAGTATGGTGAATCCGCTCCAATTTTCTCGTTTAATATTGATCGTGTCAAAAAAACGTCAAGAGGAAAAAAATACAATCAAATTATCTATCAAACGATACTGTACAAGTCATTCAAACTCAAAATAAAATCTTTTTATATATTGCACTTTTTTTACTAAAATGTTGAAGAGTCATAGGCATTTAATAATATTCTAGATTGGTTAAAAATGTCTGCAACACTACAAGGAGGCATTTAGAGAAAAAAGTGCAGGAATAAAAAGTTTTTATTTTGATCCTATTAAAACGTCTGTTGTCCTTTCATTTCAAGATTTTAACTATTTTCACAAAAAATTGAGATTTCCACTAATTTTGAGCTATTTCTTGAGGCTAGAGAAAAATCCTCTGTTAAACAGTATATGAAACAAAAAAAAAATAGTGTACCTATGTAATCGCTTTTTGGTATCACGGTTTTGGTCCAGACAATCTATTTTGACACCTAATTTTATTCCATGAATTTGTTCTATTGGGTAATTTTTGAGAAAAATATCTAACTAGACGGGAAACTGTATTCTGCAACTACATCCCGTTTCATTTAGGGACATATTGGTCGCGATATTTTAACACATTAAAGGAATGTATGTGCTGGCTCCAGCAAATATTTAGTGCCGTAATAAAATCGGTTGACTAACAGTTCTCGAAGGAAAAGAGGGTAGAAAAAGAATTGACAGCCGATGAAGTAGCCGGAAATAAATAGAGGCACGTCCCGGAAAGTAGATTGCCATCCAGAAAGCAACCCGAACAGGCGGCCCTTTATGATAGATTTAGTAAACTGATGGGATGATAGATCTGCAGCAGAAAATGCATTTCCCGACATGCTGCATTTCCAGTTTCTTTCAGATCTCGGTCCATGCATTTTAAAGTCCGAGCGAATATATGTCCCGGACAGGACGGGAAGTTTTCAACATCTCAAAGGCTTACTGTATAAGTAGCGCAAAGTTGAAATTGTTTAAAGAAAATTTGTAGGAATTGATTTGAATTGGATTAGTTAATTATAAAATATACATTTAAAAAAATTATTAGTCTAATAAATGGCGAATGCGCCGGTTATCCAGGTACTGGAAAATATTTACCTCTCCATATACAGGGTAGCCCATCGAAAACGTACCGCAAGGCATTACAGGGTAGTAAAGAACTTTTTGGGCAAAATCCAAAAACAGGTAAAGTTTACTTCTGAAGGGGACAACTTTTGGCGCAAAAAGCATAGCAAAATCTTCAACCCCCTAAGTGGGGGTGCCATCCCCCAAATTTTTTTAAATGGGAATGGGGGTCAAGTGGGGGGTCATTAGAAAGGGCTTCTAATTCTCTATACATCGATTCCTACTTTTTGAAAATCGATCCATTATTTTAGAAAATATGCAGCTTTGAAAATACGAACAATATTTTTGACGAGAAATGGGAAAATCGATTTAATTTTACTTCAAATCTTACGGTATTAGCTTGGTAAATTCCTTCAAAAGAATTCGCTGTTTTTTTTTCTGATTTGCGAATTCTTTAGCCTGATTTTGGTGAGCAACAAATTGTCCGCTTTTTGCTTCGTATTTAGATAGACCACAAGAAGTTGCTAGATAACTGTCTTGTAACTTGTAGTTGAAGAGTACCAATACTGCCGAGTCTTTTAAATTGATTAATTATGGTGTACTCAATTCCAGAAAGAGTAGAAACTATTGAGCTTTTTTTCAAAAATAATGAATGCGGAAATCGGGTCGCCGAACTGTTCAACCAACGGCATCCTGAGAAACATGCGTCTGGAAAAATTGTTCGGGAATTGGTGGCCAAATTTCGCGAAACTGGCTCCGTTCATAACAAAAAGAGGCAGGTTGAAAATCCGGTACTAAATGAACCTACGGAAATAGCGGTATTGGGGCAAGTGGCAATGGATAGTACGCTGAGTACAATGCAATTGGCTACTGCGACAGGAGTGAGTCGTACAAGTGTCCAACGAATATTAAAAAAAATACAAATTCCATCCTTATAAGATTCGGCTAGTGCAAGAGCTAAATGAAGACGATTTTGATCGTCGTTTGCAATTTTGCGAAATAATGACTGAACGAGCGATAAACGATAATTTCCTCTTTAATGTGTGTTTTTCGGACGAGTGTACGTTCTTCTTGAATGGTTTAGTGAATCGCCATAATTGTCGTTACTGGGCTGATACCAATTCAAGGATTTTCCATGAGACACACTCCCAACACCCCCAGAAGTTGAATGTATGGGCAGGTATTTTTGGAAATTCCATTGTAGGTCCTTTTTTCCTTCCTGGAAATTTGACAGGCGATATGTAGTTGGATTTACTACAAAATGTCATCTACCGAGCTCTAACAAATATCATAGAGGACGACCCTGCATACAATGAACACGAACTGATTTTCCAGCAAGACGGAGCTCCTCCACATTACTCGCTCAATGTGCGCAATTACCTAAATGAGACGTTTCCAGGACGCTGGATAGGACGAAGAGGTGCAATTGAGTGGCCCCCTCGGTCATCCGACTTAAATCCTTTAGATTTCTTTCTCTGGGGGCACATTAAAAGCAAAGTTTACAGTACTCCAGTTGATACCTTGGAAGATCTGCGAGGACGAATCATTAATGTATGTCGCGAAGTAACACCGCAAGTGCTCCAGAATGTTCGACAACGGTTTGAAGACAACCTGTATCATTGTATGCAAGTTGGCGGACAACATTTTCAGCATTTACTTGACTAATACCGTAAGTTTTAAAGTAAAATTAAATCGATTTTCGCATTTCTCGTCAAAAATATTGTTCGTATTTTCAAAGCTGCATATTTTCTAAAATATTGAAACGATTTTCAAAAAGTAAGAATCGATGTATAGAGAATTAAAAGCCCTTTCTAATGACCCCCATTCCCATTTGAAAAAATTTAGGGGATAGCACCCCCACTTAGGGGGTTGAAAATTTTGGTATGCTTTTTGAGCCAAAAGTTGTCCCCCTCAGAAACAAATTTGACCTGTATTTGGATTTTGCCGAAAAGTTCTTTACTACCCTGTAATGCCTTGCGGTACGTTTTCGATGGGCTACCCTGTATATTGCTCCTCATATCGTTGTGTACGTAAGACTTTCAAACTACTAGAAATATCCCCGGCTTTCATTCGACGCGATGCAAAACATCATTAAGTCCCGGCAAACAAGACCGACAGTAGTACAAATAGAACCGTTAAAACGGATTAAATTCTTTCGTTTAAATACGGGCGCCCTCTGCTTTATCGCGTTTTTTTTCTCGCGAGAGGTATCTCTGTTCGTTGCATTAAATCCTTTTGTAGGATCGAGATGAAATATGAGAGACGCATGGATAAAAATACTATTACGTATTAACTTCGGTGTTGCCGAGACCTATACGATAAGAGTGCACAATAGAATTTCTTGTTAAAACCGAGAATTTTCTATGAGTTGCCGGAATTCCAAACGTCTGTATCAGTTATTCGTCGAGTTGAAATATGTCAGTCGCAGTGTCTTTCTATCTGGGCGTTAATAATGTTTCTGTGTGCCGAAAATTTGAAATTGTTAATTAAAAAGATAAACATCTACCAAATTTTAAAAATATCCAATTTTGTTATAAAGATGAGAATAATAATTGCTATGAATTTTCCAATTTTAAAGAACTTAAAATACAATTATTTAAAATTGTCTCCTATTAGGTATAGTATAACTTTTTGGCCTCACCAAGTGATATTTAATGACGACTTTTTAAAGGTCAGGGTTTTACAGCATATGTTGCATATTATATATTTTTTAAAATACGTTCTAATTTTTTTTTCTGTGGCTATTGGTGACTTGTGTTTGTTCGTACACTTTGTTAGTTTTGACAAATTTGTTTATTCTGTATGTTTAATGGGTTTCTTTAAACGGC
Source organism: Anoplophora glabripennis (assembly GCF_000390285.2). NCBI lineage: Eukaryota > Metazoa > Arthropoda > Insecta > Coleoptera > Cerambycidae > Anoplophora > Anoplophora glabripennis. The sequence continues at coordinate 1,153,595 of NW_019416568.1, forward strand.
GATCAATAAGTACCTAGGTAGGTACGTAATTCCGAGGAAACTATAAAGGCGTAATTTATTTTTAATGTGTTGTAAGGTAAACAAGATACGATCGATGAGGAAACAGGCATTTCCATTGTGAAGTTGAAAAACGCATGCAAATATTGTCCTAGACGAAGAAAAACACTTTTACAATTTTAACTGGATGAGAACAGAGAAAAATTACACGAAGCTAAAGGAATATAATGTTTTGCAAAACAATTTTTCAACAAACGGCACCACATATTCTGTAGAACTAGCTTAAATTCTTTAAAAAAAGTCACAATACCGGTTACCTATAGGTTTCAAAGGTACAGATTCGCATTGTTCAACTATTAGAACATTTTGTTTTAGATAATTACAAAGATATTTAAAATAAATGACATATTGAAAAAGCGCGTTGTCTGCTGTTACTCAAAGCTAATGGCTGTAGACTTTTACACTACATTTGTTTCATTTATTAGGCACTTTAGGCACAACGCCAGTCAAGTGTAAAAGAACAAAAAATGAAAACGGCGTTCTTCAAAGGACGCTTCATTATCTTTTAAATACATTCGCTTTATCGAAAATTTGTACAACTTCAAATGGAATAAAAAACCCGAACACAAATGATACAATTAAGATCGGCGTCTTTCTTTTTTGATAAAAATTGTGCCCACCTTAACAGACACTCAGAATATTTGTGAATATGAATAAAAAAAATCAAATTAGACACTATCCCATAGTCACATCGCTTGTCATTGTTGATGGTACGATATTGATATATGGTGAACATAGACAAAAGGCTGTGGCTGCAGAAATAATGTACGCCAATTGTTCTCCAGTTCCGTGCGTCAAGTGCTACAATATTTGTAATACTGATTCAAGAAGCTTGTGATACTGGTGTGTTATCATGTGAGAAATGAAGTTGTTTTATATTTTTAACCAGCGTCTGTATTTTTGTTTCAGGTAAGCTATCAAATAGATGAGAACGCAATATCGACTCGCTCGTTGTAATGTAAGTACATTAAAGGATTTAATTTAAAATTAACACGTATAGGGACTCGTATATGGTATAATGTGATTTATATCGGGTATATAAATGAACTTCGGCCAACGCTTTTGATATAATAAGTGCATAAGTTACACGAAATTATTCCATTATACGGCAGATTAACTAGTACAAAAAGGGATTATCCACTCGGTTCCGCCTGATTTGTATTTCAATAATAAATTGATCGATTAATATTTATGTACCTAAAATTCATTTTATATGTACCCTGGTAATACATTTACATGCGAAGGTAAACGATAATCATTGTAATTATTATTTGAAACCAGCAATTTTAAGCGTAGAGATTTTACACGCGGTTTTTCAAATAATGCCGTTACCAAAATGCATCGCGTTTCGACACTGACGAAATATTTTTAGCTTCTATTGTATTTGTGGCTTTTTTAACAAGTAGACTTGTTTCTCTTTGTATTTTTTTAGTTTCTCCGAAAAGATAACAAGCCACCCACACAGATAAACCGTCCAAAGTAAACGGCACAGAAAATTAAACTGCAAATTTTTGCGTTGCCCTAAAGAGGTCCCCTTTAATCCGCCTTTTTATGTTTTGTTGATCGTAATCCACTTGGATCATGGCTTATTAATTTACTTCCTCATTTGTTTTAATTAGAGCCTTTGTCCACAACGCCCCAGATTTAACAACGTTATACTTCACAATTAAAATTAATTGCATGTAAATGTTCGGTAGCAAGAGTCATTATTTTTAAAGAGATTCCCCGGAAATGAGCGAACAAGTCTGGTTTCCGAGCAAAGTATTTCAGCAATAAACCCATAATGAAGATGGCTTTTCTCTTATTTTCGTTAGCATTGTATTGAACGGAAGCTTTTCTGCATTAATTACTTTTATCCACAATCACCTTATAATCGGACTTTGATCCACACATATGAACCGTCACACTAGTGGAATAAAGTAACTTTATTTCACTAGCAGAATATTGAAAAAATAATAAACCTATAATAAATCAAATTTAACTTATTTACTTATTAACATTAACATTTACATTTATAGTAATAGACATTTCGTTTTTTGTGTCACATTTAACTTCCTTTCCGTTAATAACAACCCTTGTAGCAATGTTGCCATCATTTACTGTACGCATAACATCTGCTGAAGTTTGTGACAAATTTGCACAAGTTACGGATGTCTCATCTTGTAAGTTAAGCAGATTTAGCAATTGTCTGTAATAATTTTTGAAAAAAGATGCCACAATTTTCGATTCTATAAAAAAATAAAGAATATGTATATAACAAATTATTAAATATAATTCATTAGACATGCATTAAACTAATTATTTCATGATACATATATTATAAGATTGAATTTCTTTTCGACGTAATTCTGGTATACTATATGGCTGACATCTTGTCCTAAGCAGGTGTGAAAAATATGGTTGCTAGAAGGATACTTCTACCACCGTAACTATAAATCTGTTATAAAATAATTAAGCTTTTAAATATTTTATATAGTATTTTGTAGAGTAGTTTACTGTCTACTTCGGTTTAAAAATTCTGCGAAAAATATACGGAGTACTGTCACGAAGTCACAAGTTATGGTTTTAAAAAATATACATATATAATTTTAATTCGTTTTTGTAAATTATCTGGTTGGTTGTTCAGGTACTTATACATGTTTTTATATAGACTAAAAAGAACAATTTTTTCTCCTTTGAATTATATGACCGTTTCCAGTTCTGTGTAATTATAATGGGTTGGGAAGCTTGAATGTATGTAGTTATGGTTTAATATTTGTAGGTATTCACTGGCGTTGATACCACGCTGCGGAAAGCGTGACTTTGAAACATAAGCCCCTATCAGAAGGGCATATCATTAGTATACTTCGGCGGCAATTGTGTAACAGATACAAAGGTACCCTTATAATTGCACATTAAGGCACTTAGGCAAGCCATTCATAACTCAGTAATAATTATTATCAACTAGAGTAGAATAGAGACACAATAAGGGGAATGTTCCGATAGTTTGACGTAAAAATTAACCTGAATTTTTTCTAAATTATCAAATTACAAAATCATATTCGCCTAAACATTCGATAGTTTGATCTTGAGTACATACACTTCTGAAAATACGTAATGTTTTTAATCCAGAATAAATTTAATACTATCTTCAAAAGTTATATAAAAGTTTTTTATTTCAAATTAGTTGTCCTTATTATTTTTATTTTTTTTTGGGATAACGAGTACCTACTTAAATAACTTAATAATTTAAAAAAAAATTTTTCGTTTTGAAAGCTCATTACTTTAGTGTCCTACATGTTCTTTGATTCGATGATTTTAGGATTAGCAAGGATTTAATTAATGTACTTAAAAATGTGGCGTTATTTCAAAAGATTCCCGTTTTATGGATTTTTCTCAAAAATTTTAAAAGCAGTGCTATAGTTTTGAACTTGAAAACTATTTCCAGCGATTTCTCTTAGACGATTTATTAAATTTTTTTTCCCCGAAGCTCTAGGGCCTATACTTTCTCTAATATCGCACCTCGCCGACCTTAGTGGGACACCCTGCATATACTGGTTGCCCCAGACCACCCGTCCACCCCTTCTAAAATCCATAGTACGTGGTTATGTGAAAAATGGTTCTGATTAAAGTTACTAGCCTCCAAGAGGCACATATTTTCGTGACCTTGTCTGTGACCTTGAAGGTAATTCTCAAGGTCATTTTAAGGTCAAGTTAGTTTTTTTAATGGAAACCCTTATTCTCAACCTCGGATTCGGAAAGATGATGTATCACGACTGAGGTCCATTTGATCCCCCAGGGTCACGTGAAGGTCATTTTTTTTTTCAGTTACAAATTAATGTGTAATATAACATAATGACATAATAACATGAAATCATAATAACATAAAAATATTTTCAATGTTAATAAGATAAATCTGTTTTTTTTTAAGTAATACCGTTGAAAAAGTACCTACATACAAAAAGAAATCATAAACAGTATAACAAAATTGAACTTCGCATGACATTGGGGGATCAAATGGACCCCACACATGATACATCATCTGTAGCCGTATTCTGTAACTTTCTTACAGTGCTATAACTTTATAGCCACAAAAAAATATCGCAAGATAAAGCGTAACTTTTACAGAAACATTTATCTTTGATTTTTTGTGACATTTCAAGTAAATCTGAATAATACTCTCTGCTACGATAGTTACTAAAAAAATTGTAAAAGTTTAAGGTTATGGCTTGTAGTCAATTTTGTAGTCCGTACCAAGTTACAGAACCACTGCTGAACGTAGAATTTTCCGCTCTTTGTTGACTTTGAAATGACCTTCAAAACGACCGTCAAGGTCACAGCCAAGGTCACGATAATATGTGCCGCTTAGAGACCAGTGTATTTCATCTGAATAATTTTATGTGTGTGTACGTGCAACTCAACTGCCAAATACTACAATTGATACATTAGGGCACCCCGTGGATGGCCTAAGCCTAAGCCGAGCCGTACATAATTCAATAATAACTAATACCTTTAATGGAGTCGCGCCAGAGCAAAGGAAACCGTTTGATCCAGCGACAATGGGAATTGGCAATTAAATTGTAATTTACAATCCTCCTTTGTCGCGGGATCAATGAACAACTGCCATCGGAAGCATAAGACTTGTTCTTGCGGGCGAAGCTACGCGACGTAAACGGTAGTTTTCGATCAATAGAGAAGGATTTCCCATGATGTATGATGATGAATCGGCCGAGCCGGAGAACTTCATTGATGTTATTCCTTTTCGGAGTAACGAGTCCGCAAGAAGTTTGCCGGAATCGGAAGCGACGTCTTTTTCGCTTTGCAATTCGTTCCAATGTTAGGTATTATTAGATTTGAAAAAAAACTCGAGCACGGTTTGCGCTAATGTCTGGTTTAATTTTTAATTCACGTGACTGTCGCAATTTTCTTTTGCGAGGTGTATAATTTCGTATTTGCCCTTCTCGTTGTTGCCAACGGGACATGTATATTTAGCGGAAAGCTACTATTAGTACAGTCATTGAAGCAACCTCCGAATTCTTTGAAAATAAACCGATCGACTTGAAATTTGGCAGATAGTTAGAGAAAAGGTCAATGAACATTAGTGACATAGCGCCGATTGACGCTTCCACCCTGTTGAGGGTTGACACCCCTTCTCGGGGGTGGAATTTTTTTTTTCTAAAATAACAATCAAATTTTGAGCAAAAAACATTCGAATAATTTTTTCGGGAAATCAATAATTTTTTGTTTATTCACGATTGAAAATTTGGAGTTTTGGGTGAAAAAAATAACACTTTTTCAAAGTATTTTTCGCGAATAACTCAAAAACTACGCGTTTTATTAAAAAAAGTGCAACGAACAAAAATGTAGCTTATAAATAAACAAAGAAAATCGTTTTTTAAAAAGTGTTTTACATCCTATACAAAGCGAAATATGGTTAGTAGAAGGGGTCTTGTTTTGGGGGGAATACTCGAATCGATGTATTCGACGTCAAATAACGGAAAAAGGATTAATTTTACGTGTATAACGCTCCAGGAGTTTTTTGAAGTACTCAAAAACACCTTCAAAATGAGCACTAACCTAAAAGTTAATTTATAGCAAAATTGAAGGAGTTATCGTCAAAAATAGATGGGTTGCTCATATTTTTTTAAGGAAAAGAATTAAAATTAATCGTAGACCCTTTACAATTAGTTTTGTTTTAGTGTTTTTCATACGAGTTAGACCGGTTTAGAAGTCGTATTTTTTTAATAATGTACGGTAAATGTTGAAAAAGTATTTTTCATTATTAAAAAAAATGCCTTATTTACATAATAACTCTGAAACTATGAAAGATACGTACAAAATGATAGACAACAAAAATGCAGCTTTTTTTCAACAAATATTTAGCTTTTTTTTATTCCTATAGCATAAAAAATAAAGGAGATATCGCCGCTTGAAGTATCCATTTTAGTAAAAAACGACCTGTTTCGAGTCCTTCGACCCTTTCCCTTTAAAAAACGAAGGACTTAAAAGGTTTTATATGCAAACGATCTTACAGCTCTTGAAATTATCTTTAAAATGCTTTTTTGTAGGATACTATAGCTTCAAAATTCACTGAGTTATGGTAAAAAAACCAATGACATTTTTCGGAGCAAAATAGGCTGTCTCATTTTTATATTTTATATACTATATTATACAAATAAAATAAGTAAAAGAAAATAGTGTGATTATTTATATGCAGTGTAGCAATTATTTTTATGATTGATTATATTTAAAATTCGATTATAATAAAAATAATTTACATTAATATTGGTAAAAGGGTAGTTTATAAGAGTTGAAAATGGCAAAAGTAAAATATTCTTTCATAAACAATATAAGGGAATTTTTATTTTAAATTATTGCACAATTTTATCATTCCAAGATTTAAAACGTAATTTTTTATAATTTTTTTAGCACAGGGGTGATTTATAAGGGTTGAAAAATGTTATGAGATACAAATTCTTTTATAAGCAATGAGGGAATATTTATTTTAAATAATTGCACCGTTAAAGCATTCCAAGTTTTTAAAAAGTATTTTTTATCATTTTTGTCAATACAGGGGTGATTTTTAGGGATTGAAAGGGAAAAATTCTTTTATTAGCTATAAGGTAACTTTTATTTTAAATAATCGCACGATTTAATCATTTCAAATCTTTAAAAAGTAATTTTTTATCATTATTTTTTGCATAGGGGTAGTTTTTAAGGGTTAAATAAATGGTCGAAAAGATCAATAATATCATGAAACATGTTCGAGAACATGAAACATCATTTAATCTTTGTGCTTGAACAAGATTTTTATCAATAAAATGCTTAAAATTTAATTTTTTCAATTTTTTCCACTTAGGGATAGTTTTTACCCCTAAAAAACAAAAAGCGTCAATCGGGCTTATGTCACTTTTGAACTTGAGCCTAAGACGAGCCTTATTCTAAATTTTCGTGCAAATCCATGCAGTTTCAAAGAATTCGGAGGTTGCAGCTGATTTTCAGCTTCAATGACTGTACTATATGTCCTTGAGAGAAAAAGGTTAGGTTACTACAGGTGCAGAATGGAAATTATTTCAATAAATTAATGGATGTTTATAGCAAACAAAGATGATAATAAAGTGCAAGCTAAAACTAAGCCTTTGCACGGACTTTGTCGGTATTCTTCCTATAAATAAGTTTGGAAAATGTCTCGAAGCTTTCTAAAATCAAAGATGTCTGAAAGTTTTTTATGTCATGCGATTAACCAGACATAGTTTCGTTTTTCTTTTCGAAAAGCTCTCCTCAGATGAACCCGCGACAAATTGTAAATACCCGCGCAAAGTAAAAATACCAGGGAATACATTTGAATAAATTTTCAGCCTTCACACCCTTGAAATTGCTTTCGCCGAGCGTCAGGCTTCGTTAGGGAAATATGAAGTATTTATGAAACACCCCCACCCCCCAAAACGTGCCTTCCTGTTGTCTCAGTTCAGAGAGCTTAATGGCGCCGTTACAAGTGCGTCCACAAATTATTCACTTATTTATTTTTTTTATTCAAATTAGTAAATTTACGTTCCGCGAGACCGGAGTAACCGTTGCTGAATTAAAGTTATATCTTTCAATTATACCGAAGCGTGTTGCAGCGCCGTTCTCGAGCTACTTGTCAGAAAAGATTACGGAATTTGCAGATTTCGTCCTAGGACTGGAATCTTAACAGGCGCTTACTTTCGCCCGCTGGGTAGTTAGAATCTTACGCTCACAAAAATAAAATAAAGTAGCATGAAACCAAATTGTCTCTAAAATTTAAAAACAATGTTTTGCGTTGAACTCTATTTTAAATTTATATCGTAGAATTCACCACATTTTTGGTTAAGTGTTACACCCACATTTACAACGGGAAGGCATAAAGATATCCTTACCAGGAAAGGATGAGGAAAGGTTCTTAGTTTAGGTTAGATCAATAATCAACAATAAAATTGCTGCCGCATTGCTGAACTGCACTGCACTAGTAGGCAATTTGTCAACAACTGAAATTTATGACCCAGTCGCCCAGTGCGGTTGTATATGTGCGCCGTTTGCCCGCACGCGCTTTCTTCAACTGAGCGTATACATTCCTACCACCTCCAAGTTTAGTTCGACCAGACCTGTATAAGGGTACGGCTAAATAAATATGGGAACAAGTTTTTCAAATATTTCAATGCCGGAAGGACTATAACTACAGTGTATGAGTACAGTTTGTTAAAATGCATGAAATATATGGGAATATATAGACAGTTTTCTAACAGTATGAGAATAAAACCAATGCAAAACCAACAAAATTTCAATACTTATAAATATTTAGGGCAGGGTCTGCCAAAATGATTATGTTACTTATTGCCTTGTACCCAGTCAAATGTCATGTTGGATTAATTTTTGATCAGTCACTCATTATTATTCTGACAAAACTCGAGATTACTGGTTTTGTCGCTGGTAAAAACACGTAAGGTTTTATTAATGTTAAAAAATCACCTGCTATAATATTAAAGTAAATATTAAGGTGTGACAAACTACACTCAATATGTCCACCCACACCGGATTGAGTGAAATTTGCACTGTGTCATATGAGTGCAGTAGCAATTTTATGAGTGAAACTATTAAGGCAGAATTGACGAATTTTACTCAATACAGTTAATGACTTTTTACTTTATTGCGAGCTTAGAGCAGTTGAAAGTTAAGTTTTCTCTAGTATGATTCAAATTTAACATACTCAAATTGAGTAAATTTTCCCTCAAAATAAACACAATTTTTTGTTATGTTAAAACAAGTACATGCCCAATTGTGTTAAAATAATAACACTATTAGTTGAGCAATGTCCTAGAATATTTGCTGCCTAAAGAAATCTTTATTGATAACATTGAATAACTTTTAGCTTGCTTTAGGCTTGCTAAACTATGTGTGTCATATTGGTGTATTACATCTAATAATAACTAAAGTAGAGCCCAAACTGTGCGGTATGTATTTGTACACAACTTTGTGATATTCCAATAATTTATTTATTTATTCAAATCCTTATTAGCACCAGAAATACTGGATCTTATTCTATTCACTGCACTTAACACAATTCTCACGAGATAACCGAAATGTAGACGCAATTGCAATTTTGAACTTGTCTCGACAAGTTTGTAATCAGTCTGTTTAAATTCAAATATTCCCATAAATGGGTAGAATTGTAAAAATAATCAACCGTAAGTGAAACATAATAAATACTAGGTATTATTTTTATTAAAAAGTTGAGTTTCAAAACATGTTTTTTCTTTGATAAACATGTTTCTTCAGATTGAACTTGAATGAAATAACTGTAAATTGTTTAAAAACGTATCATATTATTGATAAAGAATTTGCTTGTGTCTTTTTAAGCATTTTATGATTTACTTATGTTATGTTTAACTACTTTTTTATTAATTTGTATATGGATATCTTAATTTTGACTGACATCCTCTTTTTCTATTGAGTACATCTGCTTTTAATTCTTCAAAAAAAGAAGAGGGCAGGTACTACTAAAATCAGAAATAAAATACTATTCTTGACATACGCAGAAGTAACAAACAAGTTAGGACGTGTCTCAATATCCTCTTAGTTATAACAGTATTAATCAACGCTTGAGTAGTTACAATTTTAGATGTAATTGCAATTTCTTCAAGTGTAAGCTTTTCCGTCGTATCTAAAATTTGATTATTATAAAGTGATTCCTCTACGCTCGATTCCAGTTCCTTACAGTTCAGATAGGCGCCTATTGTTTTTGACGTTGATTGGGCACTGAAAGCGTGTAGAGTGTACGTTTGAATGCTCACAACATTTTATAGAAGCACCAATCGTCCGGTAGAAAAAAAAACGAGAAGTAAATGATGAACTTTCCGGAACAGCATCCACGTTTGCGGTTTTGACACATAAAGGAGTGGGGTTTACGTGTTTTCTTCGTTTTTTATTTATTTTTCGTTTTATTCTCGGTCTTCTGCGCCATCCTGAACCTTTATCGATTTACCGGCCAGGCTTCGCTTTATGAAGTGCGTCTGTTTCCCGATTTTAATAAAATTATCTCTCGTAAAAGAAATTATGAAATTTGCGCAATTCGTAAACCGATGGACTGCGCAGCAAATTCGGTAGATATCACACTTTGAAGGCATCAAGAATTAGTTTACAATTACGGCAATTGTAAATAGAATATATTCGGAGGGAAAAAGATTATACTTCCGGATCGATTTTAACAGGATTAGATTCTCAGCACGGGACTGAATTGCATTGTTTTAGGAATCTCAGAAAATTACTATCAATAACTGTACTTTGCATGTTTCACTCTAGAAAAATTTTGACATCTGCACTAAATTGGTATTTTCGAACTGACTGGGTATTTGTGATATGACCTGAGTGTTCTTCCTTGCAAATTTAAATAAATTAAAGCGCACGATTGCGCCGGCAAATTTTTGCAAATCTCAGTGTAAAAGTAGTAAACATATTACGGATAAAAGGTAGTTACGTAGCACTTCTTTCTAATAGAACCATTACCGCGGCATCCGTGAAACATTAGAGGTGGTCCTGGTAATATATTTGTAAATTAAAAGCTTTTCGGTTCGCCACGGCCTCTGTTATCCACTACTTAACCCACCTCAATGTGGAAAACAAGGCGGTGAATTATTTCGACATCATTAGTTTATGCGGCACATACCCTAAAGGTAGCTTTGCGAGGTGTGATTTTACAGCGTGTTGTTTGAAACTTGGGCGTATTGTTTCCCAGATATTGTGTGTGGTGTAGGTTGTCGTAAACAATAGGTAGGTAACTATTTCACTCAAGCGTATCTTCATAGGTTGGGATATAAGCTAGACTAGATTATAAAAAAATATGTGCTATTAACAAATTAATAAAATACAATAGCATTCATCATGTTTTCATTTTTTTAAAATATAAATGGTATATATTATAGATAAATATTGAATAAGGTTCCTTGGCCAAATATCTGCCAAATAAGGCATTTTTTGTTTTATTTGTGTTCTATCTTTTATATAGTACATTGCATTGCATACTAAAGACCACAAGACATCCGGACTACTGACCTACCATCGGATTTGCTTGATTGTGGAAGTCACTGGAACGTCAGCCAATTAGAGAAGTTCTTCATGCATGTGCACAAGATGCACAGGGTCGACTTGCATTTATGGTTAATTTTGGCATTTTGGCATTTAGGCTAATTGTTTAATAATAATATTTTCGTGCCCTGCCATATTTGCTGCCAGAGCTTGTTATAATTAATATGGTATATTTTCATATAATTGTAAATTTATGAAATACCAGACCAAAAATTCTGTTTTCAGTTGTCTTTTCACGACAGTGTCTTAAATAACATTGGGTTAAAAAGTCGCTCAATTGTTTGTTAGCAGTAACTCGAATTTGAGTAAAACTCACTCATTTCTGATGCAATAGTTTCACTCAGTTGTACTCATACTAATAGAGAGAAAATTTCACTCAATCCGGTGTGGACATAAGATTTATTTAACTAACAAATAATTAGGCTAAACAAAAATGTTATTCACAATTCGACGTGGACTTGTTTTAACGAAAAATTGTACTGATTTTGAGTAAAAATTGATTTTTTTTACATACAGTACACGCCTAAAGTATGGAATAAATTAAGTAAAATCGAAACAAATTTTTTTGGGGAAAATGGGGTTGTTATTTAAAAAAAATGTTGATGACGTCATTACTCGAAAACAAATAACGGTTGAAAATCGCCTTTTTGCTAAAATATGTATTTTTTAAATTAAAAATCGACCTGTTCGAGGATTTTTCCTAAAAAAAAATTTGTTTCGTTTTTACTGAATTTATTTTATACTTTAGGCGCTGCGCTGTGTATGATTTAGCTCCTTTCATATTTATATAACTTACTTTATTAGGAATTTATTTAAAATATGTCATTACAATTACGCAGCATCTATTTCTAATTCTATGTGTTTCCCTTTAAAGACAATTTTATTCATAGTACTCCTAATGGTATTCTCAGCAACTGATATATAGTATAATGAAACTAAAATTACTTTAATACCGGTAAAAAACTTAATAAACGTTATTATCTTGCACTAAATGAATTCCTGAGCACTAGGACGCCAATATATCAGATTTACGATTGTAAATATAGACTAAAAAAGAACTGGCCACTGCGGGGAACATAAACGTCTATTATTCCTTGATTTACTGTCATATATCGTATAATTTACGTGGCTGGAGTGTACAGATTTACAAGTCGATATACACTAGAGACCTACCTACTTTAAAACTAGTTTTTAAAATTATATTTCCAATTTCCTTTATATTTCGCACATATTATGGTATTGGCGTTATCGAAATCCGTAAAATTGCTGCGACTTTTCGAAGTTTTCCTTTGTCTAGCAAACATTTTTTTATACCTAACGCATTTACTTTTGCTGAAATATTGCAGTAACTGAATATAACGCTAATTGAAATCAAAACGTGTTGTTTTTGCGTAAATAATAAATGTCATTTCGTGACATATTTAAAATCTAAGATATGTATATCAAGCAACCGACGCCATTTCCCTGAGGTTCGTCCTTGGTTTTAAGCGAACCGTTGTAAATTTTTCAAATTGCTCCATAGATCACGTCGGTGTGGGCAGTGTGTCGTGAAAACATAAACTCGAATACGTCAAAGCTGAAAAATCACAATAGACGCGAATTGTGTAAATGTGAATCCAATAAAAAATGCTGCATGCGACATTTGCCAACCAATGGAACGGAGAAATAAAAAGTGACGATCAACTCCTGATAAAGTGCCCGTCCGCGATTGTGCGAGAGTTTATCGGCGAGAAAGGATGGGCCAGACCGATCGTATTGCTACAATGGGCCTGTGTACTGGTAGTTTTGCATTAAGTCGACTGCTGTTCTTCTACAAACTTGCATACTTTTAAATTCCGTGTAATTTCGTTATTTCCAGCAAAGTATTTTTATTGTTTAACAAATTTTATTCGCGTATGTTAATGCAAATGATGTCTGTAACGGGCTGATCAAAATTAGCTTCTTTTAAAATAGTTTTAATCGACAAAAAACATGCCGTTTTTATCCGGAATACGCCACTGTTGACGTTCATCTAAACAAGGTTTACTAAGAATTAAAAAAAAAACAAAACACTCGCAAACTGTCGCCACTTCACCAGAAGCAGATGCCAGTTGAGATGATGTATGTACATATGTCGGAGAATGGTGGAATTGTTTTCCACCGCGGCACTTAGGCCTTATTAGGCCTCTTGTACACCCTCCTTCATTACTCGAGTACTTTTCTTCAAGCCATCCTATTTACTACACGGGTGGCTTGGTGGCAAAGTCTCGTACAGTTTATGTATGATAGCATGGTCTTGAGTTGAACAGATTTTCTTTGCTCTGTTCTCATTACCATTTATCGGGGACCACACGCATGCGGAAAATGTTGAGCGACCCAGGTCTCTGGTAGGCTGCCACAGCCACGTCCCTGAGCCTGCCTTAGGTCACCCATCCAAATTCCAGCCTGCGTCCGTGATGCTTACCTCGACAGATCGAAATCCACCGGCCAAGACACCCGATTAGGCGGTCCCCATCAGTTGAGATGATTTTCTCTCCGTTTCTGTCTCACCAAACACACCACACCCCTTCTTACAGTGGACGTCTTTTAATATTCCTTTCGGTGTTTCACCCGCCTAAACACAAACCTTCTTTCTTTTGACGTGTTTGAAAACCAGCTACGGTTCATCTCCAGTGACATTCTTCTGAATCGGTGTTTGCTCGTTTCTCTGCTGCAATTCCGTGAAAATTCGGACCCAGTCGGCTTTGTTATTGTCGGAAGGTTCATCGAGGATCCTTCCAGGCAATTTCCACACCTTTCCAAGCTTCTTGGGACGAGGGACAGTCGTGGAATGGTTGGCATTGAAGTCTTCGACCAACATTTTGGTTTTCAAGCTTTCGTCCTCTTCCACGACTGCCAGAAGAGCTTGAACGTCGAAATTTGCCAGTCGTCCTCTTCCTAGTTCATCATTGAGGCTTGTGTCACCGGATTGGAAGCGATTAGGCCATGTATACGCTGTCTTACATTCAATTGTCCCTTCACCAAAAGGGTCATTGACATTGTGAAGCGACTGCGCCGCTGTCCAATCTTTCTCGAAGTGGTAAAACATAATATCACGAATGCAATGATAAAAAATGATATTAAACAATGAAATTATAACAAAACATCGATAATATAGAAATGTGAGTGCCCAAAAAAGTGTCGATAATAGGCACCAAACCGCATAGTTGCAGTTTTCTAACGAAAAACAAATGTGAACAGATATTTAAAAAATAGGTTGAGTTTCTGCTAGAAAAGATTCGATTAGAAACAGAAATATCCTTTACATGTGACCATCAGAAATTGCACAAAGGCCTGTGCAAATTGTCATTTGTTGCCAACAAATGAAGAGGAAAGTTGTTCTATTTCCTGCAAATATATCTTTGTTGTACGGCATGCATTTGTCTTTTTTGTCATGTTACCAACCCTTACAAGTACATGAATATAAATTATGATTTATTTTTTTGCAGAAAACAGCTCATGCACTACGCCTTTGAAGGCTAGTGTAGCAGCGGGCACAGTACATTCTCGGAATTAACCCTTTGAAATGGAATTACATTGCAGCGAAATAAATTAATATCATTTACGTTGTCACGCAACATGTATTTTAACTAAAACAATAGACAATTATTTATCTGGGCAAACAATTCACATACATCGCGTGCTGATCCCACATTACTTGACTGGCCGTTTGAACAAAGTGTGTTCACAAATTAGTTGACAACTAGCTTCACAGAATGACAGTGGTGGCTTGCAAATTTAAGAAAATGATGAATGAACTGAGTTTAATTGGTTATCTGTGGGGTTAGACATCTTTTCCATACCTAGAACGTTGTTTTACTCCATTTAATAAGATTTTTCGGAAAAACATTTGAATTTGTTAGAATCAGCATCCAGCATATCTTTTTCGTTCGTAATGTAATATCCCTCGTGTGGAATTATCGCTTACCAGCGGTTCGTACAGCGCCCTTTCCCGTCCCTTATAATATCCCTTTTTATTAAAGCGACCCAATTTCGTCGCCAGTATTTTTGTTCGGATTGTCATCTGAAATATTAAAAAGCAAAAATCGATGTGAGGCACGCTCTGAAATTTCCAAATTAGGTCATTAAAAACATACGGGACACGCGACGTGCATTCTTGATTAGCGGGGGATGTGAAACAAAAGCGACGTTAAATCCAGTTTTTGAATAAACTATCGACGTAGGACCTATCTGCATATAATGAAAGGGCTGGGGTTAGTGAGGTACTCGATATTCTCTCAATTCTTTTTCTCTGACGGTCGAGAGTCGATTCGCTGTTGCAGATACAAAGTATATATTCATCAATGAGTTATATTTATGCACTAATTATAAGTTTTTTTTATTTGTATGGAGTTACTTGGGTGGGAAAGGAAAGTATGAAAAATACACAATTGTATAAATATTTTAACCGCCTGCAGACACCAGAACCGCAGCAGACGATGCTCTGCTTGAAAAAATCACCCCTGTTTCGAAAAATAAAAACTGAAAAATTGCGAAATTCGCACCAAGGAGCCGCAACACAAATCCACACCCGTTCCAGGCTACTACGATCCAAGGATGGATCCATAGAGGTTAGTTGTCCAAATATTCATCAAGGTATGAGATCGAACGTCGACCTTGGTACCTTGCAGTTTAGTAACCAGGAACGGGACTTGGCTAGTACATGAAATACGACCCAAAATTTCTAATTGCATTATAATACAGTCGATTACGAATCAAATACCATTGATTGTAAATTAACATATTTTCAGTAAATCACCCACCAATAAAATAAAACGCTTCCAAATTCACAGCAGGCCCACAGAAGTTTCCAAATTTTCAGGAGACCTCAAACCATTGGCTGGTGCTGACAAAAATATTTATTATTTTCTCATTTTTAAAAATATTTAAAATATATTGTTATTGTAATATATAATATGTATATTCCATGGTATTTAATATTTGACTAAATGTTTACATTACTTTTGAACCAATAGAATTCCATTATTAAATTTATATAAATACTACCTTTTATATGGAATAAAAATATTTAGCTATTTAATTTAAATGATTCAATTAATGATCAGCATGCGACCTAGTTCTGCAAAAATAGGCCTATAATTTAATTTGAAAATATTAAATTCCTCTCAATAATTTTGCAGTATATACAAATATACTGTTACAAATTCGCTTCTCACTACAGGAATCTCGGAAACGGTAAGAGATACGAACTAGCTAAATAGTGGTAAAGTTGCGTAATCAGAGACCAACATTATGCTTCTAAAAAATCAAGGCTAACATGATTAGTTTTCGAAATATTAGAAAAAAACTGATATTTTGGAAATCTGTTTTTGTTTCATTTCAATAACACTTTCTTGTGACAACTTCTTACCCTCTATAGAATGGCATAATCAATTTTTATATATAACGTTTCGTTTTTCCAGGACCATCATCAACTTCATCTTTTTAAATACGCTCCTATAAATTTTATTACATTTTTTTGCAAACCTTCATTACCCTCAATACTGTATTGCCTCAGCCCGAACCAGATTCAGACGTTTAGTAATGTTTCTTTACAAAGTTCTTCGCTATACACTAGACATATTGGCTTCTAGTCTATAAGATATTAAAACCCGTTTTGTGATAACTTGTTTTTTATTATATTGCCATATCCTACGATTATTCTCCATTTAATGAAATTAAATAAGTAAATAATGATTCAATATCCTTTGTGTTGTTTTTACAAATATATTTTAAGTCACTAGACTTTTAAATAGTTTTCCTTAGAAAATATGGAAGTTTCATGAAATTTTCTGTAGTAATAACTCCATCAGCATTGCCTTTGACTCCCGATATTGGCAAATACTTAACCGTTGATGTGATTCCAAATACTATTATCTTTGTAGCGTACGCTCTGCGACCTGTTTCTAAACCCTATCGCATTACGTGAGCTAATAAGAAGCTGTCCCCTGCTGTCTCTCAACTTTCTTTTGATATCAGTGACACATCATTATATCTGAAATACGTTCACTTTAATAATGCATGATCGGTAAATAGGGGATATGGGAGCGACTAGGTGGCCCTCCAATAAATATTAAATAAAACTTACATCGAGCTCCAAACATCGAGGTACTTTATGATCGATAACTATCCGCGCAATCCCAAAGCGGATTACTCGATATCAAACTGACATGTTGCTTCTCCTTTTTATGCACATGTCTTATGTAAGTGAGGGGGTTTATTTTTCTTTTACAACTCCTCACAGAGGGTTCTATTTTAGATTCGTTCTGTAGAAAGATTAGAAGCACGTACGGTTCCACTATTTTTATTCAGAATCTTGCCAACAAAATTATTATCTGAATACAAGAAATAATATTTCTTCCAATAATTGGGAGACAGAAATCAATCCTTCAAGTTTGTCCCAACATCGCCTTTACACGTTATATAAATTTGCATTTTTCAAATAGATGAATACTTAGAGTAATATATTCTTATCACGACAACCGCGCCAGTAATCTACGGAGGTGCGGCCAACTTTTTGCTTTTCGGATGATAATGGCTGAGACTCATTTTTCAGCATTACCAGCCCTCTCAACAAACTCAATTTATTTTAAAATTGAGGTTTACCGTTAGGATGGGAAGATAGTAAACTTATGAAATATCACGTACGATGTCCAATTTCGTAGATCTCAATGACGCCTAAACCGATTGAATAACACCGCGACAATGGCGCTTCCCCATCACGGATATTACCATAAAATCGCCCGATGTACTTTATAAATTTCGGCGGTAGGCCACCTACCTCTTCGACAATACGTATCGAGGTCTGAATGGCCGTTAGTGGTTAATCATTTGCCAACTAATCACTTATAATTCCTACATAGCGCTTACGGGTGCAGTCATTCTGTGAAATTAGACTTTTTGTTCACCTATATACTTTATCCACAGCAAGTACTTCTTTTTTAGTTTTTATAATTTTACTATAATGTTAAATAAGCATCCTTGAACCATCCAGTCAGGTAAGACGGAGTGAGAAAATAGAAGCTGTTGAGCCAACTGACATTCTTATGCAGGTATTGAGACGTGTTGTTCATAGCATGATCAAATCTACACATCTCGAAGAATGGAGGATTGATCCAGCATCTCGCTTTTACCTGAAAGTATCAGAGACGCCAGAAAGCAACTAGAGAAAAAGGAAAAGAATTTTACCAAAAAATTGGATAAAGACTTCTGGAATCTCGCGGACAAACTTACTACAGAAAAAACTACATACACAAGAGAAGAAGTCACGAACAACTACTTCTCGAAAATACATCCTAGAGGAAGTAAAGAATTTCGTTCTAGAATACAGGACAATTCCAAAAGAGCAAATCGTTAGTGCCCTGAAAATTACGTTGTCGTGTCTCCTCCAGGAAGTCGCTAAATCTACTAAATCGAATCTGAATAGAAAAGAAGTCCAAGTTATTAAAGAACTGTTAGAATATAAACTAAATGAAACCACTATATTCTCGGATGACAAAGGGCATGCAAGTGTCATCTTAGGCACAACAGAACCTATTTAAAGTGGAAAGTTTGTTACAAGACTCGATGTTTAGGAAGACCAAAAACAATTGAGTCAAGAAAGTTGCGGAAGAGGTGGAATATATGATTCGAGCGTTTGATATTCTCAAGGAAGTACATAGAGACATAGAGACCTTATTCCAAGCGAATCAAGAATGTGCCATCATTATTGCCTTCCAAAGTTCTCAAAAGGGACATATCATTTCGTCAGTGTAATTGGAAGAGGTGGAACATCATGTTAAAAACATTGCTGATTTTATCGACAAGATCAAGAAAATCAAACTAGGTCCAGATCAATCCTTATGTGTTGTTTTTAAAAACTTCGTCGAAGGCTTGTCTCATATGAAGGATAATTTAGTATACTTGGTAAAAGATGAATCTTCTTCTCCTATAGGTATGTTTTATTAACTGAAGAAGCTGTGGGCTCACGTAACCTTCCTATAATTTTTTAATTTAAGCTAGTGGTTAAAGACAAATTCACCTTCAAGGAACATTAAGCTATTACTGTTTCGCTTAATGCGATGTCTCACTTTATATGTCGTATTTCGAAGTCACCGAACATCACTTCGAATTTTATCAACATCGTATATGTGATTCTATAATAAGCACTATCTTCAAGCTTAATGAGACTGCTGAGAATCCTGAATTGTTAAATTAAGTGCAGATGAACGTGCATATATACAGGAAGCTACTTTATCTCCCCTTTGATGCAGTCACTAATAAGCTGAATAGAAATCTGATTGGCGTTGGAGAAGTTCTGGCATGTTGCTAGTTACCCGAATAGTGCTGAAACGACTGAAAACTGAAAATGTGTTTTCAGCATTACGAGCTTTTTATTGCCTTCATAAGTGCTGGGAGTTTTTTATGTTTCGCTTCTATATTGACGTTGAAGTTGTCTGGGAGAACTTATATATTGGACTGATTTTCTTTCATTTATAGAAGGTCATCTCAAATACCTATTATATTCTCCCTTTTTTAATACTTCTCCTTATACAGGGTGTGGCGTGTATAATCTATAAAAATTAAACTACAGCTTCCTAACGATATTTGTGATAGAAAAGTCTTATACGAAAAAGTTTTTTTTTTCGTAAATTAAAGTTCAATTATGGATCAAAATATTTTCTCTGGAACGGTCCTGTCCGTGTGCTATACGATGAGTTACGTGCTGTAGACCAGCCGCGTAAACAAATCAACGTTGAAAGATAGAAAGAAACTTCTTAATTTTTGGGGATTTTTTTTCTATGCAAAAGTACAAACTAAAGAAAATAGATATTTAAAGAAAACTGATATTTTCTTATTATAATAATTAATAGTAATTATTACTATTTTAAATGCATTGTTGTTACTGCAAGAGTTCGCAAACAAAACCACATCCGTAAGCATCTGTAGTTGCCAACTGCGCGCACTAAACAAACTCCATTAAAATATAGAACAAAATTAAATAAAACTTACAATTTCTAGAGAAAATGTTGAAATTAATCCCCATTAAGCGGATACAGGTATGGCACCGACGTACCCACTTTTGGCGAATATTTTCCTGAATTCTAGGTATTCCTCTAATTGTGTCAGCAGCTTCAAGTATACGGTTTCGCAATTCTTCCACCACAGCAATTGGAGTATTGTAAACCAATGACTTCAAGTGACTCCAAAGATAAAAGTCCATTGGCGTTAGTGAGTTGCGCGAAAGTAAATCTGTCCAGGATGTAGCTAGTACCATGCGAAACATCGCCATTTTTTTGAAAATGTTGTCACTGCCGTTCTTGGGGGTGAAAATTCGAAAAATATAGAATTATTCAAATTTCGTGGCTGAAAACGTACATAGGTATTGTATTTTTGAAACCGAGTGAGTTGCGCGAAAGTAAATCTGTCCAGGATGTAGCTAGTACCATGCGAAACATCGCCATTTTTTTGAAAATGTTGTCACTGCCGTTCTTGGGGGTGAAAATTCGAAAAATATAGAATTATTCAAATTTCGTGGCTGAAAACGTACATAGGTATTGTATTTTTGAAACCGAGTGAGTTGCGCGAAAGTAAATCTGTCCAGGATGTAGCTAGTACCATGCGAAACATCGCCATTTTTTTGAAAATGTTGTCACTGCCGTTCTTGGGGGTGAAAATTCGAAAAATATAGAATTATTCAAATTTCGTGGCTGAAAACGTACATAGGTATTGTATTTTTGAAACCGAGTGAGTTGCGCGAAAGTAAATCTGTCCAGGATGTAGCTAGTACCATGCGAAACATCGCCATTTTTTTGAAAATGTTGTCACTGCCGTTCTTGGGGGTGAAAATTCGAAAAATATAGAATTATTCAAATTTCGTGGCTGAAAACGTACATAGGTATTGTATTTTTGAAACCGAGTGAGTTGCGCGAAAGTAAATCTGTCCAGGATGTAGCTAGTACCATGCGAAACATCGCCATTTTTTTGAAAATGTTGTCACTGCCGTTCTTGGGGGTGAAAATTCGAAAAATATAGAATTATTCAAATTTCGTGGCTGAAAACGTACATAGGTATTGTATTTTTGAAACCGAGTGAGTTGCGCGAAAGTAAATCTGTCCAGGATGTAGCTAGTACCATGCGAAACATCGCCATTTTTTTGAAAATGTTGTCACTGCCGTTCTTGGGGGTGAAATTTCGAAAAATTTAGAATTCAAATTTCGTGGCTGAAAACGTACATAAGTATTGTATTTTTGAAACCGAGTGAGTTGCGCGGAGGTAAATCTTTGTCCAGGATGTAGCTAGTACCATGCGAAACATCGCCATTTTTTTGAAAATGTTGTCACTGCCGTTCTTGGGGGTGAAAATTCCAAAAAATTTAGAATTATTCAAATTTTGTGGCTGAAAACGTACATAGTAGGATGACTTAAAAGAAACGAATATTTTTTTTCGTGTTTCGTGAAAATATGTTACTTTATCATGTTTTAAGAGCCCCCTCAAATCAGGTCAAAAAAATAACTTTTTAAAGGTAGCTCAAGATTTTTTTTAAAATTTCCAAAATCGTCTAATATAATTTTTTTTCTCGTTATTTTATCAATATCTAAGTTGAAAAAAAATATCGATTCTGAAAATTTCAAATTGATAATTTAATTTTTAAAGGTCACTCGTAATTATTTTAGCTTTCAAAGTAGTGTACCTATGTTTTCTAGCGACTTCTAAAAATAAATATCAACGAAATAATCATTTTTTTTTATTGAATATGATGAACAAAAGAATGGAAATAAATCACGACACTTAAAATTTAAGAAATTAAAATTTTTTAAATATTTGATACAGTGCGGAATTTTGTCTCGAGAAATTTTGTAACTGTCTCGTTATTTATTTCTATTTTATTCTTTATAACATTCAATAAAAAAAATTATTACTTCATTGATAATTTTAATTTTGAAAGTCTCTCGAAAACATTTTCGATACAGTGCTGTTAAAGTTAAAATAATTATGAGTGATCTTTAGAAATAAAAATATCGATTTGAAATTTTAAAAATCGAGATTTTTTGCAACCTAGAAAATGATAAAATAACAAGAAAAAATATTCAATTTTTGACGATTTTGGAAATTTTTAAAAATATTGAGCGACATCTAAAAAATTTTTTTTTAATCTGAATATTTGAGGGCGCTCTTCAAACATGATAAACTAACATATTTTAACAAGGAACACGAAAAAAAAATTCATTTTTCTAGGACGACCCTATTATGTATGTTTTCAACCACGAAAATTGAAAATTTTCAAATATTTCGAATATTTATCACCAAGAACGGCGGTGACAACATTTTTAACATTAAGGCGATGTTTCGCATGGTACTAGCTACATCCTGGACAGATTTACCTACTCGCAACTCACTCGGTTTCAAAAATACCTATGTACGTTTTCAGCCACGTAATTTGAATAATTCTAAATATTTCGAATTTTCACCACCAAGAACGGCGGTGACAACACTTTCAACAGTATGGCGATGTTTCGCATTGTATTATTCTGTACAAATTTTGTTAATGCAACTCTCTGTTTCGACAATGTCTATGTATTAGCGTGTATAAACAGCAATAGAGGTTGCGCACATCTTTGCGGTAAACATAGGCGTGGTACATCAACAATTTTTTAGGACACACACATTTTTATTTGAGTATATCCCATAAAACGGGCATGTACCGCACCCGCCATATTAAATTTTCGTCGGCCTAATGCATTTTTTATGTGAACGAGGTGTATGACGGTGGAATTTTTAAGAAATCTGTCGTCCCCTTATCAGACCGCGATGCTTTGGGGTAGTCTAAGTGTATTCGTGTTGTCGGCAGGCGCAGCGGGACGGCTTAATATATTTCTTTTTCGTTCCTTAACTCTAAAAGAATTACGGAATAAATTTGTGAGGCGGGGCGGCGAGCGATAGGAATAACGAAATAGAGTGGAAAAAATTTATTGCTATTCTAGGAGTTGTCGGTGTGTCCCGATGCGAACTATGGAAGTGAATCCAATAATACGGAAAACTTATTAGTGTTAAGGAAAACTGCGTTAGTCCCTCTTTCTCGGCCTAGTGCGTAATCTTTTTTTTAACCATTACGGTTCTATTGGACTGTATAATGAATGTACGTGTTAAATGAGACCAAATTTAATAATTAACTAATAACTAACTTCATCATTGCTAAATTCGAAAAGAAAAATTTTTTTACCAGTTAACCTTAATGTCATAAATTTTTGGATGTAGATATCTGCTAGAGCAGAGACAAGGGTGCTGCTACTTCAGTTTACTTATAAAACGGATCCCTAATGGAGAAAAAGACCCATTTGGAGCACATTTTTTCCAAATGTACTGTATGTCTTCTAAAATAACCTTTGGATGCATTTCCTCCAAAGATTATTTAATTGGTACAAGGGTGAAGTCACTAGGATGCCATCTGGTCTACTTAAATTCCCAGCCACCACGAAATTCTGCGAACCAAGCTAAAAGAAATATGTTTGCTTATATTATAAACCTCAAACAGGACACAGTGTGGATATACGAGTACATAGAAAAATACGACAAGAGCAAAGTGCTTCGTCCGCTAAACCGATTTTATCTAAAATCAGATCTCGTGCGTTACGACGATATATCTCACAGTTCAGCTAGATACAAGAGAAAGTTTTCGTGTAATGAGAAACTTTTGTTATTTCAGTTGCCGGGCGGTCAGAGCGAGCGAAAGAAGTGGAAAAATAGTCCGTTAAAATATTTACGGTTCGCCTTGTTTTCGTGCGGGGTAACAAAAAACGAAATGTGCTCGTGAATAAATATTTTCCAACACCTAAACCACTCGGAATCATCATAACGTGTTTTTTTATTTCCAGTAAATATGTTTACTCCTCGCATTATTGTGTATAATTAATGTGGGACATGCCGAATGCATTAGGTATGAACAAACGTAAAACGATTTCGAATGGAGTCCACAGACGTGTACAGTCGATCAATCATCGGTATCGTACCGGCAGTATATAAAAGATTCAGTTCAAATGAGGCTTTACTAAATCCAGTTTTAATGTTGGTTTAATGAAGAAGTACACATTTCCCTTGGATAGGTGTATAAAATTTAAAATATTGCCAGATATCAATCATTGAAGTCGAACAATAGTACATATATACCTGCTTATATACGTCGTCTTAATATTTACCTGTTTGGAGTGTTTGGAGTTTGGGAACTAATAGAACGAATAAAAGCGTTGCTTCAACAACGCTTTGACGGAGTTGTATAACATTTACAGGATAAATTGTGTATTATTAATGGCAATGTCCCGCCCTCTTCCGACGATTTCCTGTATCTCTTTATTTCGCCTATCCGTGCCTGGCTTGAACAAATGATTAATTTTGTAATACATTTTCAGGACGTAGCAATGAATTTGTAATTTTCACTGTTCAGTTTAAAATTTATAATACAGGGTGGCCAAACGAAAACGAAACAGAGCCATTTTCAGGAATTGGGGAAAAGGGGGACATTCTTTGCTGGTATTTTTGAGTCCGCCACTTTCACCCCCAAGCAAGGGTAAGCATCACCGCAAAATATTTAAACGGCATTGGGGGTTGAAAGCTCTTACAATTCTCTTTACAACAGACTTTAAATTTTATAATTCCGCCCAATACTTATTAAGAATTTTGATTTTAAAGCTGAAACTTATGTACAAACAATTAGTAACGGTAAAAATGTCAGTCATTCGAGTTAAGTACGCCAATGGTATAAATTTAGTATTTCTTGCGTTACATTTTTGGCGATTTGTTATCACTTTCGTATACACACACAATGAACGTAAAATTAGTGGATTCCAAATTATTTTCTAGTATTATTTGGAAGCGTTGGTTGGTAGTTTATTTAATTGTGTTTTAGAAAGTTAAACACTATGGTTTATTCTATTGCGTAAAGGGTATATATCATTTCGCTTTACTTTATGAACAATAAATGTGCGAATAGAACAGCTCAGTTATTTAATGAACAACATCAAGATCGACATGTCAGGAGGAAGTATGTTCTAGAGTTGGTAAAACAATTTCAAGAGACAGGGAACGTAGCCAATAAAAACGAGAAATTGAAAAACCTATAGTTAATGAAACTAGTGAAGTTGCAGTTTTGGGACAAGTTCATCTTGATCCTACATTAAGTACGAGGCAGCTGGCATCTGGGATCAATCGAACTAGCATACAAACCATTTTGAAGAAGAATAAATTCCATCCATACAAAATACATTTAGTCCAGGAACTTCATGAGGATGATTATGACCGCCGTTTGCAATTTTGCGAAATAATGAGTGAGCGAGCAGGGAACGATCCTTAGTTCCTTTATAACATTTGTTTTTCTGATGAATACAGTTTTCTCTTGAACGGGACGGTAAATCGTCACAATTGCCGCTACTGGTCCGATTCAAACCCAAGAGTTTTTCACGAGGTGCATACACATTAACCGGAAAAATTAAATGTATGGGCTGGAATTTTCGGTGACCGGCTGGTGGGTCCTTTTTTTCTACCTGGTAATTTGACTAGCCAAATGTATTTGCAGTTACTGGAAGACGCTATTGACCCTCCTTGACTGATATTATTGAAAATGTTCCAGAGTATGATCAAGATCATTTGATTTTTCAACAGGACGATGTTCCTCCGCATTATGCGTTAATTGTCCGTCAGTATTTGGACCAACGTTTTCTACGGAATTGGATTGGGAGAAGAGGCAGCATTGAGTGGCCTCCACGATCACCGGATTTATCGACCCTTTATTTCTTTTTGTGGGGATACCTAAAAAGTAAAATCTATAAAACACAGCCAACGTCGCTGGAAGGTTTGCGTCAAAAAATCGTCGACGAATGCCGTCGAATCACTCCGGAAATGCTTCGGAATGTGCGCGAACATTTCGAACAAAATCTTTATTCTTGTATTTAAGCGAGCGCTCATCAGTTTGAACCTTTAAGTAAGCAACTAAACATAATTTAAATTTCAAAATGTAAATTTTTTTCAAAGTATTGGGCGGAATGATAAAATTTAAAGTCTGTTGTAAAGAGAATTGTAAGAGCTTTCAAAAGAAATATTACTCAACCCCCAATGCCATTTAAATATTTTGGGGTGATGCTTACCCTTGCTTGGGGGTGAAAGTGGCGGAGTCAAAAATACCAGCAAAGAATGTCCCCCTTTAATCTAAAATCGACGGGTCTGAGCGTTTTTCTACAATCTTGACGCAGTTCCTGAAAATGGCTCTGTTTCGTTTTCATTTGGCCACCCTGTATAAGCAATTTTAGGAAGTAAAAACGTTTTATTCATAGTTGTTGGAATAGTGGAATATACCTATTAAATATTAAAATAATAGAAATAACAGTAACCCCTTTTTTTGCAAATTAACTATTATTTGGTTTGATAAACCATTTATATTTGTTGTATTGTAGCAGTAATACTTCTAATATCCTTCTAAATTAATTAATACAAAATAATTATCATATGAATTAATTAATAATAATTCAAATATTTCCATGTTTAAATTAGAAATTGAAACCTCGAAATAATATATTATATAAATCATTGTTTTACTGATTGTATCAGTGAAATATTGTTCCATGTTTACAACCTAATGTTATTATATGTTTTCAAATGTAAACAAAATTGTTTACACACTAAATTGTTGTTACGGTTGTGTATTGATTTGTGGATAATTGCAATTTGTTGTTCCTCTCTTTTAGAAACATTTTGGATAATCGATACAGATAGTAATGAAGTGACCCAAAAAAATAATCAAGATTTTTGGATAATTTTTTTTTAAATATTTGAATTGCTCCGAGGGCATTGTAATTTTGGTAAAAAGACGTATAGAGTATAATAAAACAACACATTAAAATCGGTTCTATAGTTTTCCCAAAATAATTTTTTGATAAAAACTGAAAAATTTTTCGAATTTTCAAAATGTTGCACAGCTTCAAATAAAGCATCTAGATGCTTGAAAATTAAATTAGGTACATACTTTGTACTTTGTCTCACCCACACTGCATTATTGGAATGTTTCCTTAAGATAAACCGTAATAAATCACTTGAAATTCTTTCTGAAAACAACAAGTCCAGTGATATAAAAGCTATTTCCTGTCTACGTAAACATGTAGTGAACAGTTAGAATTCGATAATAAAGAAACGCTGACCAACTGCGGAAAATAGTGGAAAACGAGGTTTCAGGATGGGCTCTGGCTCTTCTCACTTATTGAGAATTACAGTGTGAGTTGTGGAATCTATTGATCCATACTTAAATAATGGTTTATACTATAAATTACACCCCAACACTTGGCGATATGCATTATTTTATTTGAAATTTTATTACATTCATTTTTCAAATTATAAAATAGTGTTTTTTTATAATTTTTAATTAAAAACGTATTATTTCCATAAAAATTACTTCTTGCGTGAATTTTGGCACAGCCTCTACAACCCTTCATTTTTCTAAATATATATTTTTTTTTGATGAGGGTAGGATTTGCTCTATTATACGACACCTATCTCGAACATTTGAACATAGACGAAAACTCGTGTTCGAATCAGATGACCACGAAGTTGTCCACCTTGTATAATCGGTAAAGCATTATCCGCAGACCAGTCTCAGCGTTTCCTCGGACATTCCGTACAAGCTCACCAGATATGTCGAATATGAGCCTATTCGGATCCAGACGTCATCCCTCTGTTATTGCCTTGCAAGATATTTCTTTCAGACCGTTGCTTTCCGCCTTAAGTGGGAAGGTAAGGCGATAACGTAAGTCACTTCAAGATAATTTTACCCTTATTGATACTTAAAATGAGGATACCCAGTATAGAATTCCAAATGGTGGATTCAATTTTACTTTAGATGTAGATAATATCTGTACGTGGTGATTCTTACAAAGCGCGGCTTATGAAACCAATATACCATATCAGATATTCATGACAGAAAGAAAAATTGAAGGAAAAAATTGGATATGAGATTATTGCAGAGAAAATTGTATATAAAAGCTGTTATAAATGAAGCTGCATGTGAAATTTTGATATAAATCGGTTTTTTTAGTGTCATAGTATACTCTTTCCGACGTCAGTTGAACATGTATAAAAACGCCTAGCAATGCTAGGCAATTTGTCAACCACTTGTCAACAGCTGAGATTTATTGTCCAGTCGCCTAGTTCAGCTGTCTGCGTACGCCGTTTGCCCGCGCGCGCATTCTTCAACTGGTCGTATACATTTCTACCACCTCCTCCACGTTTAATTCCTGGTGAACTGAATCCAGAATTAATCATAAATGCAAAGAGACAGTAATATGAATGCGTTTGAATTTACCATTAAATAATCTCCTTAATTTAAAGTTTCAATTAGTCTTATTGATAACGCTGCTTTCGTAAGAAATGAACAATTTTAAAATGGTTAGATGGGGCGAAACAGTCTTCTGATTGAGTGGAGTGGAGATTTCCAAAAAGAAAAAGTTTACGAATCAAAGGAACAAAGTGTACAAATGTGTTGGAATAAATGGTGGATTGGTAGAAGTAGTTTTTGTCAAAACTAGGCGTAATAATAAAAAATCTCCCTGTACAAGGTATCCGTCAAAGCCATCCGTATAAAATATTAACGGAAAACGACGTTCTCGTCCTTTATCTGGTCTGCTCGTAAAGAGAAATCCTAGAAATTGCCGGAGTTTGATGGTTCTCAATCACGGCACAGGGATGGGAATGTCTTTTCTGCTGCGGTCGACACTTGCTGAAGTATTTAGTGTGGGGGAGCGTAGTTATGAAGCTAACAGTGGGGAATGCTTACAATTCGTTTGCCGAACATTTTAAATGAACGATACTGGTCAATTCTAATTTATTTTTTTTTTAATTAAACAGTCTCCAAAATTTGTTGAGGATATACAGAGTACCTGACGGAATCGCGCCTCAGACGATGGCTCTCTGAGCAGTTGTCTCCTTAACACCACACCTTCGCCGCAGATCGGTCACTCCTGAGATGTTGAGTAACGTTACAAGAAATTTCTATTTGAAATTAGGATGTTGCCAAGACGTTCGCGGTGAGATTTTTGAACATCTACATTGACATTAATGTTTTTTTTTTGGATTTTTACATTATCAATAAATAAACAGTATTACTTATTTTTTTGAGTGCGTTGTAGCGAATTTCTGTAATCAATTAATTTTCTTTTTTTAATGTTAATTTTTGCAATAAATCTGAAAACACTTAACATTTCCGAAACAGTTGAAGATAGATATTGAACATTGTACATGAAATATGTCTAGAATTTTCTGAAGTATCCGAAAATTGAATAATATACAGGGTGTTGCATTTAAAATAAGAAAGTTGATATTGACCACTGTTGACAAAAAGTTTTCGTTGAAAAAATGCGCAACTAAAAATACCAATCCGATCGTTTTTTCGAAGACGCCCCCATTTATTTATTATTGAATTTATTCCATTTGACTGATACGTACTGTATATTTCTATTCTTTTTACTAAAAACTTAAGTTATCCGTACCGGCAGGTACATAATACATACTACTGCCAGAGTTAATAGTATATTATGTTACTAGGAGTAGAAGGCGATCATTATGTGTTGAGCCCAAAAGTTTGCTCGCCGAGGCGTTAGCCGAGGCTGAGCAAATTGAGCAAAACACATAATGAGCCTTCCACTCCGAGTGACATATACTATTTTTTCTTCAAGCGTGAATATAAAAAATTACTAATTTTGAAAATTTATAGCGGATAACGCGATGTTCAATCTCAACACAAAATAAAATTAGTAGGTAGGTAATACTATTTATTTTATACATTTTATACATTTTATTGATTAATTAAACTTGACAGTTTTAACCACTTTATTCATGAATAAAAAAACATATGTAACAATTATTTTTCTTTAATTTGAATTAAACGAATAAACATCTAAATTACCTACATGTCTATCATCAAACTTTATTTATTAACATGAATATTAAATGTGCAATTTTGTATGGTACAGTTGTTGATATTTAAAGCGCTGCTGGCTGTCTTTTTTTCAAAGTTTACAGTTCTGTCGTTGAATACGTTACTTGTAATAAGGTTCTCAGTTTCAGTGTTAACAATTGTACCATTATTAACAGAAAAGTCTTCTATTAAATTATTTTCAGGATCAATATTTACAGATTCGCTTGATGTACTTGGTTCATTATACTCTAATGGGTTTAATATTTTCATCGCTATCTGTTTCTGATTGTTTACAGAATCTTCAATGTATCCTTCAGCGACGCTGGTAGATTTCCATCCACCATGTCGCTTTAGGGTTGTAATGTCTCCACCATTATCAACTAAGATAGTTGCCGAGGTTCTTCTAAGGCAATGCCCAGTATATTCATGTGGATTTGGCAACCTTAAAAATGATGCAACATCTTTTGGCACTTTTGAAATTTTATGTATGCCCATTACAACACGATGACAATGGCCATTTTGATATTTAATAAAAAATCTATCAAAAGTTATGTCTTTTGGCCGAAGAGTAGCATATTTTCTGTATAAATTTAAATAAAACTCTCCAATTATGGTAAATGAACGATGTTTTTTAGTTTTTGTATTGGGAATATTTACTAATATTATATTTCCCATATCTTTTACATCATTAACTTTTACTTGAATGAGTTCATCGCATCTACAAGCTCCTGTGACTCCAAATATTAGTGCAACCTAAAAAATATAAAATTATTAATTTTGTAACAATAAAAAAAGTTGGAAAATGCAAGGAAATTCTAAAACATGACGTAATTTTAAGACATCTATATTTATGAGTTTTTACAACATTCTTCCAATGAGCTATCTTTATTTCCGAAAATTGTTTATTATTCTCGTAATGGATACTATAAAATAACTTGAAGTTTACAAGTTATAACAAAATTTTGTATTACAAATATAAAAAGGTTAAATATATATCTAAGTACCTATAATTTAAAAAGTACATACCTTGGTTGCTAAATATTTATCATCAGGTGCTTTATTCAGGAATTCGTCAAATTCTTTTTAGACAAAACTTTCGACTTTTTTGGTTTATAATTTTCACCTTGTCGTTTCAAAAATGTAATTAATTTTGAATATTTCTCAATATTTACATTATGTTTAATTTAGATTTTACCATTGAATATTGCGCCCATAAAGTTGAACTTTTCAGTGTTCTGGATAATCTTGTAAAATATGCTATCATCACATTTTCTGAATAAATATGTGCATTATTTTCTTTTGCCCAATTTATGAATTTATCATAAGCATTTTCATAAATTTTTCTCGACTTTGTTGGTATAAGTGTTGCCACTGATGTATTTGCAATTTCCAGTAATTCTGGTGGTGTGCATTGCATTTCTTCAGACATTTTAAAAACGACCCGACGCGACATCAAATTTCAACTGACACTTAATGAAACGTCAAAGCTTCTTGAATCTTTAATTCGTTGCTAGGATACTTACCTACACATTGTTACATTTTTTTACTAGTTAAAAAATAAACAATAGGCTGCTTCTAAAGGAGGTGTTGCACTATATAATATAAGTATTATTATACGCTTGAAGAAAAACATATTTATTACTTTAAGCTACTGCCAAATACATAACTTACAAATATATTAGCAAGCGGTACATTCGTCGGTTTCCAGAAATTTGCATGCCGCTCCTTTGAGGCATAATGCATTTCCCCAGGAAGAGGATCGGAATCGCGATTTGTATTTTTATTTCCGTTACGGCGGGGACTTTGATTTAGGTCGGGCCCGGCGTTCGGCGCATTTAAAATCTGCTCAAAGAGTTACGCCAGTTGGTGCATAATGACTCGATTGTATTTACAACTGCAGCATGTGTTGCAGTCGGGGCCAATCCGGGCGTGTATGTTAAATTATTCCTTTGTTGCGATACTGAAAATTTACAAGCGACAACTTACTGCCGGAGCTGTCGACACGACTAATAGCCGGACGGTGTGTCTTAGTCAACACGAATAATTATCGGAATAGCCTCCCGAACGGAATATGAAATGAAATGGTTTATGTGACTTATTGCACAGCTCCACACAAAAGACAGTCCTATACCAGGGACATGAGTGCATAGATTTTGTGTATTTTTGATGCTGAATTCGAATCCGCAGGTAATTTTTTAGTAAAACGCTGAAATATCCTCTAAAATAGGGTGAAAATATCCCTCAAAGTGTTGGAAAACACCTACGGACCAGGGTCACACATTTTTCTATTCCATATTTTTGTCTGAATTTTATTCCCGCGGGTTTTTGGTGTCGCTAATTACGAACTCAAGTCCAGATCCGAAAATTCCTGAACAACAATAAAATATTTCTGACAAGCTGCAAACTTTTTGGAATACTCGTATACTATGTACTAAGAACCTCTAATATTTTAGAAAATATAACTATTAATATTCGTGGATTTCGTGAATAGCGACTAAATTACGCCGTTGCAAGTATCTGCTAATACTTCTGCATTCAACTATTGTATTGTAATTTACGACCTTCATACAAATTTACGCGAAACAAAGACTGCTACAATTGTCTCAAATGTATACCCATCCTAAATATTCATTTGGCTTTATTACTAACAAATTGCGGGGAATTAAGTAATAAGTAGGGTATTGTCGCTCTAACATTCGAGTAGTATTAAAAATTATGAATAATTTGGTCATTGTTTTAATCAAAATTTGAAACAGGAATGTTTTTTTTTTAAATATATCACTGATACTTCGGTTGATAAGAGTTATCTTTTCAAAATCAAAATTATCCTATGCAACATTATTATTTATTTTTTCTGAGAACGTTAAATGTTTATTGTCTTCGTGAATTATTGTTAATATTATTAAGTTATTAAATATTGCAAATATGATGTCATAATCTAATGAATCTAATAACCTCTACATAACCGGAAATAACCTCTACATAAGTTGATATATTCAACAAGTCAAGAGATCATTTCGCTATAGCCTTTCGTACTCATTAAATTAATTGTATTGACAAATGTTTTGTCGACTTCTTATTTGCTTTGTATCCTCTCGATTCACGCTTCAAATAAGCAGTAAGCTTGTTATATTTTCCAATATCTATATTTTTGTGGAGCTTTATAGTAGCCTTCAACATCGAATACTTCGACAACATACATGATATTGCATATTTTTTCTTCGAATTTAAAAAATACGATAGCATGACATCTTCATTCATTGTCATTACTCTCCATTTTTCCCTCCATTCGTTAAATTCGACGAACACTTTTTGATAATGTTCCCTGAATTTCGCTGGCAATAATTGGAAAATTGCTTCTTGAGCTTCTTCAAAAACAGCCACAGGAACACAATTACTGTCTTGCATTTCTACCAAATTCAGATAGAACTGTTTATTAAATAATTGATAATAAACAACATACCATAGCAACGAGTAGGTATAACAAAACCTACCACGTTTTATTGAGTACTACAAAGAAATATCAAGTCGAGCATATATTTTTTTATTAAATTCCAATAATTCTGACTCCACAAATATGATTATGAAGTGATTATGGATAAAACGTATTGCATTTGTGTTTTAATTGCATTTGGTCCACTTAAGAATATTAAACGCTCGTGGATAAAATGCTACTTAAAACAATAAATAACTATAATACAGTCCACTACTATAATCTATTATGTGTTTATTAATAAGTAAAACAGTGTTTATTTATTAACAGCCTGTTTATTATTGTATTATAATAATTTACCAATTTGTGATTTATACCATTGTTGGCGTTCATAATTAATGTGTTTAATGTTTGTAGCTAATTATCTGATCAATATGTTGGAGGTAAAATGTTACATAAATTTTCCATATAGGCACGTTGCAACCTGAATTTCTCTAAATGTGAATTTGCTGACTGCGCTGAAAAACTTTTTTGGTAATTTTACTAGTAATTTCACAAAAAATTGTAATTGGTATAATTTACGATTTTGTTGTAAAGTGTGGTACAATGTTTTTGGAAAATTTCCAGTGTATTTTTAAAACAATAATAAGTAATTTTATTACGGTAGTACAGGACATTTCAGGTTAAATTAAAATATTTTCACTGTACCAAGCGAATAAAACTTTTATGCGTTTCGAAACGTGTGTGAAGATATGCATTCATCGACACAGATAACACGTCAATATGTAACTGTCGCGTTCATTTCGAAAATCAAAACATACATTACGCAAATATCTGAACGACAACGACGAAAGTCATGTGTACCACGCGAGAAAATCCCGATTAATTTCCTCGCTTTATTATTTTTTCCATAACGTCGAGACTACAATACATGAAAGCATTTGGCTGCCGTCGAATCAGTAATCAGATCATCGTAGTTATTCGACCACGGATATTCCGGAGATAATTAACCGGATAGAAAAAGGAACAGTTGTCCTCTCGAACAAAACGGCGTTGGTAACTGGAAATTGTTGCTAGTGGCTGATTTTCTTCGTTGAAGTAAAAAAAAAAACGAGTACCATTTTCTTTATTATAGGTTTAGGAGTTTAAGCCTTGATAAATCGATAATTAAGGAGAGTAAAAAATATTGTTAGTAGGCCAATATATCGTCACCATATTGTAGTTTTAGCCTTCAGTAATCGAATCATCGCAATTATTCGACCGCGTGTATTCAGGAGATAATTGACCGGATAGAAAAAAGGATAGTTATCCCATCAAACGAAACATCGCATCGATGGTAATTGAAAATTCTTGCTAACTGACAGTGGAGCCGGCGAAAGGAAGCTTTCAGCGGAATAGTTTAAATCGAATGTCGGCCCCACCGGTGCGAATTCCGGATTCCGGGCGACTTATTCTAATTAGAATTTCAATATTCCATTACCACCGCAACTAGTGCGAATTGGACGGTCGGTTATTTGTTGCCCTTGTAGGTCTTCGGCGGCCAGCGGTCGTATCTGACGTAGAAGTGGACGGGTCCCAATATTGAGGTTTGAGGTTGCGGACCTAATTTCATCAAACTTATGCCCTTCTGTCCATTGGAGGCACGTATCAGCCCCGCCGTAGCTAGTCTGGGTATCGGTAGGAAGAAAATTGGTACTTATCTGTGGAATCCTTAATGACGGAATCGAGGTTTGCGCTGGTTACAAGCCGTCGAGCATATGCAACCAACATTGCATGATTGGTACTACTAACTAAAAATCCCTAAACTTCAATGAAGTGGGTGAAGTAAATATAACTGTTTTTAAAATCGATTAACGGGAATTGATATTAAAAAATTAAAATTTAGTTACATATTGTTATGTTATGTTTTGTTGTTGTTTGTTTTGAATGAATGAAAATGATGATTGAATTTTAATGAATAATTTTATTTATTTGGGCGTCATAAATTTTTAATATTTTGTAATTATTTATTCTGTATAGAGCTGACTCAACTGTGCTTTCCTTTATTTCTGTCTTGTCTGATTTCACTTAAATTTATTTAAAAATGAAAGATACATTAAAAGTTTACAAATTTGGATATATTACCACTTTTCAAATAAAACTTTACAATTGTTATATTTCTACTTAACCTAAGTTAATAATAATTGCACTAAATTTCCCCTGTTTATCTATATTTGCAATGTTATTATTTCAACATTTTATGTCGACATATTAAACTCATAGAAATGAGATTTTATGTTGTATGCATATGCGATTGTTTTGAAATTTATATGTTTAATTTGACCAAACTTATAGTTAGACAACTCACAATTCTGTTTGTCGTTACGCTGGTTTCATAGTCGAATTCTGGATCTATGATGCATTCCTCTGCTACCTGCGGTTCATAGGGATCGCTGCCTGATCGTCTTGAAATTCATAAGTGAACTTCCAGAAACTGTGCTATTGCCACTTCACTACACTTTATGATTTTATCAACTTTTATTTATTTCACAATATATGTCTTGTTCAAATTTTAGTGACGAAGCTTTATGTGCACTACTCTTTATGATCAAAAACTTTTATGGATTTCAGCACTGTATGGATATTGTTTGCTTCTGACAATTGACATTACTCAAAATGACTTTGACGTTTAGTGATTCTGGTGTCTAGATAGGTAATTTTAACTAACTAATATGCTTTTGTTATTTCAGGTACAAAATTAACGATGTTTCTTCCTTGGAAACTTATGAGAGACTGGCTACTTCGAGCTCGATTTTTGCTTTTATTGAACTAAAAACAAATGACTCGTTGCCATAGAAATGTCAGACTAAACTTTTGAGAATTTTTTTATTTTAAAATACTGACTTTATGCATGTTCTAATCAGCATGATCTTTATATATTTAGATTCTATTAATTTTTCTGAGCATTTTAATGCCTTTAACCTCTCTCTACGTTAACTTTTAAACTTTCAACAAATTATGCTTAATTTTGAGAATTTTGACTAAATTAAGCTATACAGCTTGATTTTCTGCCTGTAGATTTATTAATTGTCTTCAAAATGAACCTCTCTTCACTT
Source organism: Anoplophora glabripennis (assembly GCF_000390285.2). Lineage (NCBI taxonomy): Eukaryota > Metazoa > Arthropoda > Insecta > Coleoptera > Cerambycidae > Anoplophora > Anoplophora glabripennis. The sequence continues at coordinate 1,190,208 of NW_019416568.1, forward strand.
TTTGAACAGTCCTTTCCTGTTCATGTGGCTTAACGATTGAAATGTTTTTAGGTCTATCGAGTCATAGAAAACTTTTAAAGTTTATACACAAATTTGAATTGGATTGAGATCTCAATACAGTTTATGATGTTTAGAGGGTTTTTTATATACTGCACAAACTAGTTTGCAGTTCAACAGCACTTTCAAATCTACAATTTTACAAATTTTTGGCGATACATGGATCTGTTATTACTAAAACGTTATATGAAACTTTTTACAATGGCTTCAATTTAATTCCGCTCATAAGTTCACATTATAGGTATACTATACTTTAATTTTATGCATGATTTATTGCACGTTTTTCATTTTTGAGTGAAATTCCTCCTCCATCCGTCGATCAACGTGTCAAAATTTAGATTTTTTTTAAATTTTGTTTAAACCTGTACACTAGTATGATATTTGACTTTAATAAATTATTCTTTACTATGATTTTTATCTTTTTTGTATTACAATTAAATTTTTATAATAATTTTGACAGTTTGATGCGTTCATTGAACGATTTTATCTTATATCGCTACAAAACTTATTCTACGTTTAAATATATCCCTCATTTTAATCTTTTCTGTGTTCCACATCCCTTTTTTGTTAGTTTTCTCTATATTTTAAGTAAATATCTCTTAATTTATTTCAAAAATTTACAGTTTGGTCTGTTTTTTGTATGGTTTATTTTATCATATGATCAAATCATAACAATATGTAGTGTACAACTGTGTTTTTGTTCAAAAAGGAGATGTAATTCTAAAAAGTCCCATCATGTATCGTACAAAGAACTTTTGCAGTGACACGACATAAAAACGCGAGCTTCCGCTCTGTTCTTTAAAGGGCGTAATCAAGTCGCGAACAGCAGGTACCCACGTCTGTGGCAACATAGAACACAACATAGCCGTGTACCATTAAATTATGCGTGTAAATATTATTAATTTAACGAACATAAATTAGAAGCGAGCGAGCTGCAAACCGAATTAGAGCAGACTATGAGATCCCGACGTATTCGCGGCAGGCAGCGTCTCAGATAGTTTACCTCTGCAGTCTCGAAGTCAGCCCCGCTGCAACAATGTTGCCGTTCAACCATAATCGAGCAGGTGTATTCCTGAACATTTGTCACAGAATTTCCCACAAATCAAACCGCATATCATGTTAGCGCTGGCGTTTACTCAGGGAACCGGCGTTATCCGGGTCGGATTGCTCCTTCGGAATAAACAAATACCTCACTCGGAAACACACGCGAAGATCTCCCTCGCATATCTGCTTTATTAACAGTAACATATGCGGGTACAAGGTAGGTACATAATTTCATTGAGAATTACTACTTACGAAGCCGTATCCAGACCATCTACGCTATATCTAGGCTACCGTGAATATGATTTTCACCTATGTTTGCAAAATTACCTAAAACAGCTTCCACGAAGCTCCTAACTGCGCCCATTCGTCAAAATTCAGAGATGGGTAAACTCCGAAGTGGCAAAAAGTCCGTATCCAAGCGGAGACCGCTGCAGGAGCTCTGCGGACCCACCACAGTAGGTGTTCGAACGTCAACTGCCATTAAGCAGGGACGAATACGTACATGCATACATTCCAAAATATTTCAATTTTCTATCAAGCTTAATTTGTTTAGCAGTCTACAATGGTCAATTGCATCGAACGCCTCGGTAAAGTCGGTATAAATCGTGTTTACTTGTCACAATGATATAATATTGTTGACTAATTTCATTACATTCTGTATTTAGTTTCCAATGCCGATGCCGCCGCGTAAATAATAATCCAACACACTCGTGATTATCGAAGAGACATCTTTGTCGAAATCCGACGACTTCAAAGATCCGACCTTTATAAATCCGTACGAGACGGGGAATCACGTCCTAGCAGGACGTTCGCTTCTGCTGATCTATCTTTAATGGATCAGACCTACGTTAGGTACGACAGGAAGTTGAAGTATGTAAGTTGGGTAGTTATTAGAACCCCCACTGTACCACTTCGCTCTTTATGACTGCTCCTGATATGTGCTTGAGGATATAATCGTCATCCAGATTCATCACGGCAATTGGGAATACGAATATTCGTTTGCCTATTGCTTCCAGTCCCGTTTCCTGTTCCGTACTTGTCTCGTATGTATAATTTTTGAAAAATATAGTTAGTTCTATGTAATAACTTTTCACAACTTTGAAATTAACAACTAAAAACCTATTAAAATGTGCTGTTGCGTTGCTTCGGGGCATATTTGACCCAGTGAGAATATTTTTTGTTTTCCAGCGAAGCTCAGGAGAGTTGTCTAGATTGGAAACAAAATAAACGTCATTAAATACCATAAATAAAACGGACTACGGACGGGGAATACAAAATTGTGGGTTGTATTTTCCACAAATAGGCCTTCGTATAAACTGGTCATCTAAACCGCGATGAACATATAGACTCTTTCGGCCTCTCGGGAATGCCCTGATTTATGGATGTAGCAAAAACAAGTTTTTACTGCTTCACCTAAATTATTAGCAAATAAAACCTATTATTTGTTTCCTGGACACACTCAGGATTGGTAAAGTTGAACGCTTAGTACCAGCATGAAAATAAATGGATTGCACAGCGGTTTGGTTTTTTATAAGGCTTCCGTTTCAATACTCATCCCCTGAGACTTTATATTAGCTCGAGAACAGTCGTATTTGAAAAACAAGTATGTTTTAAGGTATAATTACTATATTGACACGCTTTACTAATAATAACAATAAAAATTTCAAACTTCGCTCCACGTTCCAATCCTACTTACGATCATCTACTCTATATCTAAAAAAAAACCTTCCACGAAGCTCCTAACTGCCCTCAATCGCCAAAGTCGTAGCAGACGATACTGACGGAGGACAACGTAGTGGTAGAACTACCGCCGACTTACGTTATAAATTTTATGAAGTAAAAAAATTTCAAAATACGTTGAAAATTAAGGAAGAATCAATGTACCAAACTATAGGACGAAAACCAGCACGAGTCAAACCGAACCGAATCGAAAGCGGAGACCGCTGCAGGAGCTCTGCGGACCCACCATAGAGGGTGTTCGAACGTCGACTGTCATTAAGCAAGAATATATGCTATTAACCTCAGTAAAGACTGGATAAAAGAGAAAATTCTAGAAATATTTCTTTTTAAAAAATGACGGTGAACAAACGTCGTTTACATAAAATCTAAAGTAAAGGATATGAAATAATTCTATGTAATTAAATAAGAATTTTTTTAATCGGTAAGTAAGCAGCTTCGAAATATCTTCATAACAATGTCTATAGTCTTCTCCGCCCCTTGCAATTCCTATCCGGCAATGGTTTTCGGCTGTTGTCATTCACATCAGGCTCGCATATTTACTTAGTTTAATTATTCACATGATCTTCGAAACTAGCGTTGCGGTAAATAAGTCAGCGTCTGTATTAGTGAGAAATATCTCATTTTATTTAAATCATATGCGTGATTACAATCTATCCTTAAATTCATGTTTAATGTGCTGTAGTATTTACAGTGAATATCAGTAAATTGCTCTCAGCTATCAATTTATTGTTCAAACCTACGACTTTGAGTTATACCTATACACATGGATGGACAGATTTAGCTTCAGAGGTGGTAGATTAAACCTATTTTGTGGTAAGGTAACTAACTGTATATATGGTCAATTCTGGTTCGTGCCATTAATTTTTTAAAAGATGCTTAAATTTTGACGTTAAAATTCAATCGGTATCGGTATTCTGTAATCTGCTAAGCATTACGTGAATACTTATAAATGCCGTATTATATGGATGGTGCATATCGATACATTCGATAACGCTTAACATTTCCAGCCGCACGACCGTACATAAAGTGCATATCTGCCATTTCCGTGTTTGAATATGACTCCATTTTATGAGTTGCAATAATGTTATATACTTCAATTTTCCACTCACCACTTTTACTAATTAAACACTGCAAAGCTCAATTGACAGTTTATCAATAACTTAAATTGTTAAGCATCGTGGCAACGTCAGTCTTTTATTTGCCATGGTAAACAGATTTTTGTAATTTTTGGCCTAATAACTTAAAGAGCAGAGTAATTTTCAAACTCAATTTACTCGAAAACCATTGGAAATATCGATTTGGACAAAGATAATAGTTTTTAAAGGAAGTTAAATGTGATAAAACAAAAAACGAAATGTCTATTACTATGAATGTAAATGTTAATGTTAATAAGTAGTAGATACAGTATCACTTTAGACTGTTCATATAGTAGGAAAGTAGGCAGTTAACAGTACACCTGGAACGCAAGTCGGGATTACAGGGAAAAATGTAAATGCCTTTGGTACAGATTCCCACATCTAAAAATAGAAACAAATGTGATATCCCTGTAAGTCGCGGAATACGCTCTTTATATAATAACGTCGAAACAACGAGGCAAAGTGCGTTTGTGTAACAGAGGGAAAACCCAGGCAAGAATACTATTACCCCCGTTGCCATTTCCCAGCTTTCTATCGGCTCTTCCATTGCATTAGTCCCGTTCCCGAGGCCCTCACCTCACGCGGGATTCGTTTAGTAAAAACGACGGAATGAAGTGAACCTACAATAAAAACCTCGCTGTATTTTATGGCGGGGGCCCAATCCGGCCCGAAGAGCACGGAAGAGTCATTCCGGAAAGCCGGCATTCTTTATTAAGCATCTCATCTGCATGTTGACTGATGGAATCCCAATAAGAGACTTGACGCGAGCTGACGGATCGAAGTAAAAATTGGAATCGGCGACACTTGTGATTGAGAGATGATCGCACCGTTCGGTTACCAATTTTCTAGGTTTATGGTTACTGGAAACTATTCCGTCGAGAGTAAATTTTAATCGTGAGAGGTGTTTATAGGCCGTGAGGTTCACGAAATGATTTAAGAATTGCAATTAAAACGATTTTTAATTAAAATTTTCATTAAAAGGGGAGGATCTGAGTAAGTATTAAATGTAAGTTTTTACACCCTGACAAAACGTAAGTTCCTTGAAAATGTAGTTGCATCAGAATAAATCTGGGCATTTCCCATGTTTGTTATGTGCAGATTTCTACATATCCTTACTGCGAATGCATTCACTGACCGTAATATAACAAAGTGTGTTTTTTCAACGGTTTTTACTCGCATTAAATAAACAACGTATTCTTCTTGGGTGAATTTAATTTTCTCAAGTGATATTCTCAACCCTTGGTCCTTCCATGATGACACGGTTAATAAATCAATATTAATATCAACAAGTAAGCAATATCGTGAGTAGATTCGTCCCGAAGGCACTTCAGCTTTTAACTTAAAACCAGTCAAATGGTTAATATGTATTAAATTTTCAAAACACCGTCACAGGGACTTGGAAACAAAATTAAATTTTCAGTTGGGTATTACCTGGAGTTCCGGTAAATTTATTGTCGCGCTAGACTTGCGACATTCATTAATATCCTCAGGGTTGTAGGTAATGTTTGTACTTAAATCTGTATAAACTCAACAAACGCACTTACCTCGCAGCGAATTTCTTTCGCTAGAAAATAGGCGTTTTTATTTTTGTTTTCCGTCGACATAAAGTGCTTTTAATTAAATACATTTCTTAAAGAAGTTGTAAACCGTTGAGGACTGAGTAAAACTTCTCCTGATTACTTCATAACTATTTTAATAAAGCTTATACTGTTCATCAAAAAGTTAAGGAAGCACTGTAACGTCTACATTTTTTTGTAATGAGATATACAGGGTGAGTCTGCAGAATGGGTTCTTCAAAATAATAATAAAAAACTTAGAGACTTTGTTATGCGATTTTCATTTGTTTTCAAGTTATAGTGTAATTACATTTTAAAAGTTGAAATCAGAGTATGTCGTGTTCCAAGTTCAAAAGTACGATATTTGTCGGTGTCATTTTATGTTGCAATAATTTAACATATTACTAGACTTATAGTAAAGTCAATGACCATTTTCCGGTATAATTTTGCCAAACAGCACCGATTTTCATAAAAATTTGGATTTAGGTTCTACTTATCTCTAGTTCAAAGTTGACCTTGTACCGGGGGTTGCTTTTACCTTGGGGTTGGATGCCACCCCTTCTCTGGGGTGAAAAATGTTTCATTGAAAATAACTCTAGGGATATATTGACTAATAAAAAATTTAATAAATAAAATTAAAAAAAAGATGGTAAAATATAAAAAGAGTAGGTAAAGGCATTACCCTCAGTGTTTTAAAATAAGGCTGACAATGGTTCAAAAACTTTGCGTTACCAATAAACCTTATAATATTGTGTGCTTTCTAAATATCTGTATAGCAGAGGAAGAGTTACCCCAGAGAGTAATACCGTAACATAAATGAGAGTGGAACAATGAAAAATAAACTTTTAAGAGAGCACTTTGACTAAAATTTGGTTTTAATTTACGAATAATAAAAGAATAAAACGACAGTTTTCAGTTTTTTCTTTAAAGAATGAACGTAAGGTGACCAACATTTGTAATATTATTATCCTAGCAAAACATTATACATGTAGATTTATCCAAATTTAATTTAAGATTATTATTTGCGAACCACTCATTGGCTTTACTTTCCAATACATTTACATCAAATTGTAAGGAAACTGCATTATTATTGCTACAAATCATGGATGTATCATCAGCGTAGAGAATACACCTCTCAGGAGACAAATAGAGAGAAAGGTCATTCATATAAATTGTAAAGAGTAGGAGCCCCAAAACCGAACCTTGAGATACCCCGCTCTCTACTGCAGTTACGTCAGATCTATCATTTTTTAGAGCAACACATTGCTTTCTGGGAATAAGGTAAGATTTGAACAGTTCTAACTGCATCCTCCTAACACCATAACGGATAAGTTTCTCAATGTGGAGATCATGAGAAATGCAATCAAAGGCCTTGCTAAGATTAAGATATTAAGATATTACACCCTCGAATGTACACAGTTCTATAATTATTTTCGAATAGGGGTAGTTTTCACCCTTAAAAAATAAAAAGCTACCCCCGGCATAGGGTCAACTTTGAAGTACAACCAGATTCTGGTGCAAATCGGTGCTGTTTGGGAAAATTATATAGTAACGCCGTATTTTACCTTCAATGACTGGACCCAAAACGTACTTAATGATTTTCGAGCATCAACAAATTTGGCCTGACTTCTTAGCCTACGTCTCTCAACACCTCCACCGACAGAAATTAATCATGAGACCTAATGGCAATACCGCGTTTTCCAATACGGAGGTCACGTGATGTGGAAAGGGAGCTACAGCAAATTATGCATAACGCTAATATGTGGCAGAGCGTCTCGGCTAATAGGACTCATTAGCTAAATGCCGGTTTAATTAAAGCTTATCTCGAATATCATATCGAGAATCACAATAGCAGACGTAGGAGTTTCTGCAATGGTATGTGATAACCAGACTTTGGCATCTTTGTGGGTAAATAAAACGTCAAGCAGGAAGAAGGCATTGTGTGTTTCTCACGCGTCGAAATTGGGTTGCTACATTTAAAGAAAATTTAAAATGTTTCCATCCTTTGTAGCCTATATCTCACCCACACTCAGAAGCCGCCGGTAGGTCAAAAAGCTAGATCATTTATCTGTCAGGTCAGCACGACAAATGGAGCCATTTGCGCTCTCGCGTACAATGTATTTCTTTGTCGTCACGATACGACGAAAAACAGCCGGATCGTTTGTCGGTTGTCTCACTCATGACACACTGATGAGGACTAATAAGTCCGAAACCGGTCTGTGCCTGGTGGGTTAAACTGACGAACGATCCTAGCTGTTGCACTAGGTGTTGCGAGTATAATTCAATACATGGGTAGGGGCATATAGCCTTCGGAGTAGTTGTTTCTCGCAACACTGACAATTAAAAGCCGACAACTGATTATTCAAATTTTTATTGCCTCTGTATTTCTACCTATGGTTTTTTTAATATCCAATTTATTACACGATGGTGCTATACTTTATAGCTAGATTAGAAGGAAGGGAAACAGCTTTTTTTATTTTTTAGATTTGTTTTCCCTTCGCACCCTCGTATGGAGATTTGGAAATCTAAATGTTCCATAAGTTGGCAGGCACCGTCGCAGAGAAAATCTCCACAGATAAACGCGTATATTTTATTTGTGTCTTTCGTATCCGTTCTCCTTGAGATAGGTTGCTGGTCGCGATAGAATGTACGTGTTCTGGCCAGGAAATAGCCGTTATCAAGGAGGCGGTCGAATTCTGGAGGATCCTCAAACGTATCAACATTCCGTAATTGGCTCTGGCCTCGGTTCTTCCCGGCGAAAAGAGAAAGCTCGATTTAGGGTGGGTTCCGAAGGACCTGCCACGTTCACTAGCGCAATACGTCGTTAAAAAATTAAACGTGTTTCACTCAACACATTTTATTAGTACAATAATATTGTAATAAATTTTAAATTATCCCTCGAATAAGAAATACAAAACTGTAACATTTTTTCGGGGCAGGATCGTATTCTGCTTAAATTTAAACTGTTCACGGTTTAATTTTGTTGCTGTTTTGTTTATTTTGGATTAATTTAACATGTCTAACACTGTTCGGCTGCTGAAGTGGATGAATAATATTTTGTTCAGAACCAAGGACAAGTTATTTTGTGCTTCTTTGTTTTCTTTACAGTATTGTTTTAATAGACTAGCTTTTTTAGCGTATTGACAGTAACATTTGTATTTATTTATTATTTTATCGGAAACAATCGTATTTGCCATTTTCTTTGTTGACTCAATTCAAACGATTTTTTTAATCCTGCATCAAAGTCGGAAACTATGTATATTTTTTATAAACATTTCCATTTAGAGGAAAGTTTAATACTAATTTTACAATTTAATATTTCCCCTTTTACTCGTACAAAACATTGAAAATTTGATGCAGTTTTTGCATAAAGTTTCTCGTAACTGTTTGCTCAATAAAAGCCAGGAAGTTCAACTTTTGCGACTGTGATTGTAATATTCCATGAAAAATTATGTCAACCATGAAAAAGCCCTGCCTATTAAATATGTAATATCGCAATAGCGTTGTTAATGGAAGTAGCGTGTTATCATTTTTTGTGATGTTTCATTAAACAGTCAATCGATCAGTGATGAACGTGTTTAAAGTCCATGAATGTTTTATTCTCGCATAAAAAAATACGTAGATACTAATAAATCCATGTCCACATTTAGGAATTTAATACTACAAGAGTTTAATTATTTAACTTTCCTGTTTATTAATAAGCTTATTCAGAAAACTAAAGACTAACGACGGTTTAACTAAAATCTAGGTAAGTTTCTATTTAATGATTGGTCGACGACGCGTTTTCCCTCACTTTTTCCTGCTAAGAACTAAATCAAACCACCGTGTTTTCACATCGAAGAGTACTTGTCATACCTACATCAACACAGAAAGGCAAATTATTGACGATGTTGTCAGTTAGGTGTGTATTAACCTTTTTGCGGAGGATATCAATCTATTTCCTGTCATAAATGCTATTTCTTTTTTTATTTTTAATATTCTTCGATACATTAGGTGACTGTTCTCCATAGAAACAGTGCTAACTTTTATAAATCAATGGAAACTAACTTAGAAAATGTAGTTGGTTGATATTAAATTAATGGAAAACTAATATTTCATGATTAAGTTACTCACAGTGCCTTCACAGGTACGTTTTTTTTTCTAATTTGGTTAAACTTAAAATATGTTCCGTTTATCAATATTCCGCATTATTCAAATTTACATAAAGAAAGTAAATACCCAACTTTTTGAATTTCGGATTCCCTTTCCCGAATCGTTTCATCGGTAGCGGTTCTGTTCCAGATTGGTAGGTACTTTGTGCCTCCTCAAATGACTTTAAAGTTAATTTTCAATCAGCGGGATCACCAGTGCGTATAAACCCGCCAGCCTTCAATTATTTATTAATTTCCTCTTTTCCGGCTCCGTTCCGCCGGACTCTGAGCCGTTATCCATCCAGACAGTTTACAAAAATACGCCCCTACCAGGCAGAGGCCCCCAAGAAACAAGCGACCCTTGAAATTTATTAAATTTGGGGGGCCCTTAGGAGGAACTGCATTTATAAAACATTATTTAATGCGTTCCTTTGGACCTTATGCCTCGGTTTAGTACAAAATTTGATGCTTTTATCGCTTTTTTAAATTATCATCAAAGCTGGCAAAAACGTTAAAAAAATTAAAAAATGGGAAATGATTCATTTTTCGAATAAAATGAAAGGCATCCTTTTCCTTGGAAATTCAGTGGCGTCGAATTTCTGAGAATTAAGTAACTCCCTTTATCTCCGCCATTGGTACACTGAATTATATTCAAATAGGTATAGGTATTGGATTATCGAAACCAAGAGAGTTGCACGAACAAAATTTGGACAGGACATAGCTAATACGATGCGAAACATCGCCTTAATGTTAAAAATGTTGTCACCGCCGTTCTTGGTGGTGAAAATTCGAAATATATGGATTTATTCAAATTTCGTGGCTGAAAACATACATAATGTTATGATATCTGGGCCAATAACGATAAACAAGTACTCAATATGTAAAATAATCAAAATTATAACATCGAAAGATAAAACTCTAACAACAGGGATGTGTTGCAATAAATATTTGTGAAATGAAAAATATAACTTAGCGCATAGTATAAGTTTTATACACAAAAATGCATAAATCGCTATAAAATTTTCAATTAAAAAGTTTAATAAATGCACTAATACATTCTAGGAAATTAAAATGTATCACATAGTATAATTCTGTAAAGATTTTCACCAGATAGAAGCAATGGTTTAGGGAAATTTACACAATCATGATTTTGACACATACATTTATCGGAGAACAATTTATCGGTACACTTATAAATAAAAACCTTGTATTTAACTAAGACTATAAGTAAAGTTCAGCATACCTTTTATTTATGAGTGGAATGACATTATGTAAAATTTATTGTATAAATGATACTCTTCATATGTAAAACGACGTATATTGTGTTCAACAGACTCTCTGTGCATCCAAGACTGTATTTGCATCTTAATGTGCATTCCAAATAGTGTAAAAACAGTACTAGAAGTCAAGGAACGATGGACCTGAAATAATTTCATTATTAGTCAATTTGTATATCATAAAACTGTGTAAAATAGTGAAATTAATGTAAAATAAGTGTTGAGAAACAAGACTAGTGGCATAGAATTAAGCCTAATAACGTAATTTGCACAAATTTCGATAAATTAGCAAAAATTTATAATAACCTCAAATGTAAACGTAATGGAAAGAATTAGGTATGTAAATTTTCAGAAAAATGTGTAGAAGTCAAATATATCAGTGTCGTGTTACGTAATTCATACATAATGGCACAATTTCAAAGTAAAAATTTCATGAAATCTCAGGTTTATGTCTCCATGACAACCTACTCTTTTGTTATTCATTTATAAAAACTATTGTAGGGCTTCTAGGTATCCAGTCTTCCATAATTCATCGAACAGTTAACATCGTTCAGTTTTCCTGAAAAATATAGTCCAAAGTTTAAATAATTATAACAACAAATCAGAACCAGCCACCTACCTCACACTGCATTTTTCGTTAATGTGTAGGCTTCATTTAGGCAAAATAAAATGCAGCAATTTCCGAAGTTACTGCAACATAAATTCGTGCGGACGTCCGTTCCGTTCAGTCGTTATGAGCCCGGTAGTGTCTGACTATTCATTAGTAATTAGTTGCAATTATTTGTAATTTGTAGTAATTACCGCTAATGATAGAGTCGGCGTTATCTGGGCAGTGTTGTTAATGCGCTTAAACATTCAATATATATTCATTTATCGAATAATAAGTGCGGCTGTGTAAATAAGTTAGAGGCAATTAAAATCCATACCAGATGGCTGTAGTTGTAATTAATTACGAACACTTTTTTTACGACGCCGTTCGTTCTCATTATTTGCAGGTTTTAATAACCTTCGAGCTCAGGGTTCGAAATAGCCGTTAACGTGTTTTTTTTTAAATTAATAACAGTTCCAGATTACGTACAGTGCTTAAGTACAAAGTAACATATACAGGGTGGTTCACTTTTAAGGGGTACATCTACCATTAGTATCTCCTGAACTAGAAGATACACAGGGTCGATTAATTTCATTGAAAGTTTCCAGCAAGAAATTATCAAATCAAGTTCAATTCTAAATAAAAATAGTGTACTTGTTGAAAGTCACTAAACCATTTTATTTAGAATTTAACTGTATCTGCTGAAATTAAAAGTATGTCTCAATATACCTAAATCTCAAAAACTTAATCGAAATCCTGGATATTCCTCACACTGAAAAAAAAAGTATTTGGATCAAATGAGCAGATAGTTTTAAATGGAATGATTTGCGGTAAATGTCATTTTATTCTATTCAAATGTATTGACTTTCGTCAAAGTATGTGAAATATTTGCTGCAATCTATAATTTTTCTTAGAATTTATATTATTTGTAAGTATACAGGGTAGCCCATCGAAAACGTACCGCAAGGGGGACAACTTTTGGCTCAAAAAGCATACCAAAATCTTCAACCCCCTAAGTGGGGGTGCTATCCCCTAAATTTTTTCAAATGGGAATGGGGGGTCAAGTGGGGGGTCATTAGAAAGGGCTTTTAATTCTCTATACATCGATTCTTACTTTTTGAAAATCGATTCATTATTTTAGAAAATATGCAGCTTTGAAAATACGAACAATATTTTTGACGAGAAATGCGAAAATCGATTTAATTTTACTTCAAAACTTACGGTATTAGTCAAGTAAATGCTGAAAATGTTGTCCGCCAACTTGCATACAATGATACAGGTTGTCTTCAAACCGTTGTCGAACATTCTGGAGCACTTGCGGTGTTACTTCGCGACATACATTAATGATTCGTCTTCGCAGATCTTCCAAGGTATCAGGTGGAGTGCTGTAAACTTTGCTTTTAATGTGCCCCCAGAGAAAGAAATCTAAAGGATTTAAGTCGGGTGACCGAGGGGGCCACTCAATTGCACCTCTTCGTCCTATCCAGCGTCCTGGAAACGTCTCATTTAGGTAATTGCGCACATTGAGCGAGTAATGTGGAGGAGCTCCGTCTTGCTGGAAAATCAGTTCGTGTTCATTGTAAGCAGGGTCGTTCTCTGCCTACTTTTAAAGAAATTATATTTCTGGGTAGAAATTTAGAGTATTTAAATAGATAAATAATTTGCTTGAAAGAAGAAAATATTTTCTTGCGTATAGAGTGTGTCTCGTTTTTGAGGTTAACACCTCTGGAAATGTGTGAACGCTGTGGACTTTCCGCAAGCCAATTTTTTTAGAAATGGTGAGCTTTTAAAAAATCGTAGTAGGACAGGCTTTTGTCACATCAATAAAACGATTAGTAGAATATAACCTCGTCCCAGGGTACTATTTCCAAAAAAATTGGCTTGCGGAAAGTCCACAGCCTTCTCACATTTCCACAGGTGTTAACCTGAAAAACGGAACACACTGTATATAAAAGTGTGATACCATACCTTAAAATCAAAAGTTGTACATTTGAAGCAAGACATTTTTTTGCGTGCAGAGGGTTAATAATAAATTTATCCGATAAATAAGAGGCAGAGAAAGTGCAGTAGTAAAATGGGTTGTAACCGTGCAAATTGTGCCACTTCGATAATTTATCTGTAGGTGTGCATCGCCAACCCACCTGATATCCCAAAAGCTCTAACACTATTTCATGATTTACGACCAAGTGCTGGCTAAATAATTTATTTTCGAAACATCTGTCGAACTGTCTATTAAATTCATCCCTTGACACAAACTGAATATTTCACGTGTTACCTGGGACCTGTAATCTACTTAGATATACAGTTCTATAATTTAATGAAGTCCTAATCGTTGTCCTAACCTTTTAAATTCAAATTAAGTGATCAAGTTTAAAAGCAGTTTGGAAACACAATATTATAAGTAAGTGCTCAAAATTTGAATTTGAAAAGCATCTCATAAATATACCCAATATATTTAAGGAATGGTTGTTTACTATGCAGTTATATTACCATAAACAATTTACGTATTGATCGAAAAATTGTACTGCTTTCAGTAGGCGAATACCTCTATCGAATAAAACAATGCATATTGTAAAACCCTTTGAGCGTTTACATCCTATCCAAGCTGTACGGGAGTTTTGTCATAAACAAATATATTTGTTCCTCGGTATTTAATAAAAATTTCTATAGGAAAGGCAAAGATCGTGGGATTGGATTGACAACTACGTGATGAACGTTTGAAATGGCGTTATTTAATAGAGATTGTACAACCATATGTCCGACACAGCATAAAAATTACTCAAATAGCGCTTTTGGTGCTTATACCTCTTTACGTCAAATTCATAAAACATATTCATAAAATTTAATGACATTAATACCCGCAACTGTCTTCTATGTTTGTGATATGTAAGATTCTATTATTTTATACATTTTATTCAGCATATTTTACTAAATTAAAAAAGTTAAAAATTGACACATTTTTTTGCTGATATTTTCAATTTCCTATTTATCAAACAGTGTAACTGAATATTTTTAATGTTCGTAAATATAAAATATCTAGAATTAATTCAACTTATAAATTACGTTCTAAAATGGAGATGTTTCTGTTGCTCCAGGAAAGTCAGACATAGAAAGACTTAATAAGCGAATTTTTTCACTTTCATCACCAGCAACATACATCGTTTTGAAATATAGACATATATGTTGTACGTAAAAAAAAATGAAAGAAAACATATGTCTTTGGAGAATATTAAATGCGTACATAACGAATTAATGCATCATTAATTCGTTATGTACACCTTCAAAAACCTATATAAAATGATACGTTTGATGCTCACAAGATTTTCCAAGAATTCTCCGCAATTTTCTTTTTTTCTTATTCACTTTTGTTATATAAAAATTAATTGACCGTTATTTAGCTCCAAAACATTAATTTTCACATAATCTGTACTATAAATGTACGGGAAAACTATTGGGAAAATCGAAATTTTTCATAGGAGCAATTTTGTAGAAAATTTAATTTTGAACAAGTTTTACCTAAAGCTTTTTTCGAAAAAATGTATCTTCATTGAGATATTGGCAAGTTTTGGTCAAAAAACACGAAAAATCGTATGTATTGCTGTTGTTGCTGACATCAAAACCTACACTTTCCTATAAAAAAATCTCAGAGTTCAGTCATCTTTCCTTATTTTCCTGGAGTGTATTTAAAGTAACTTAAAAATAAAAAATGTAACAAACACTTTAGAAATCTTCAATATTTTATTCCCACTGATCTATCTCAACAGATTTTTGCAACACTTTTTTGTAGTTCCGTTCTCGGATAACTCGATATTCTTCACTCGGACGGAAAATATGGAAGGAATTTCTATCAGCAATATTATTCCTGCGAGTTCGCTTTTGTCATTACATCTTGTCGCCATAACACTTCGTAAGTACATGCGAAAAATTCCTGCCACCATTTCACAAGTTCATATCTATTCCTTTTTATATGCCTCTTGCCTGTTTGCATCCGCGTTAGTAGTTTAACTCTGTCCTTTTTACGAGCCTAAAGTGAGACCGGCATATTTTTAAACCTGATGCCGCATGAATATGAAACGAGTTTTGCCATTTGTCCTCTGGTATTTTTCCCTCTGCATACATATTTTAAAGCCCTTATAAGCCAGCACCGCAAAGACAAAGGGATTTTCTTATTTTCTATTTTTTTTGAGATGCGGTTTTCTTAGGATTGATGTTGATTTACATTGGGAGGGATTCTTATTTTTGTTTCGAACGGCAAAGGGGCTTGTTTGCACTCCATCCTCTCACGCGGTCTCTTCACCTTTCGGCTTCCTCCTCGTTTTCCAGATTTTATTTACTCTTTTGTAAATCAGACAGCGATCGCGAAGTGTTGCATACAGGTTTGTGCCACTTACTCGCGGGATTCGCTTCGCCCTTTATCACGAAGTACCGGAGTATTCTGTGGATTTTTTTATTAAAGAGTTCGTAACTTTACAAATCTGCATGCATATATTTGTAAATATTTGTATGTATTCATCGTGAATAAAGTGCTTGCGCAAGATTGAAATACTGAGCTTTCCTATAAGCTGCCAGAACTTTGAAGTGAGTTACAATAATAACTGCAAATGATCCTATATATGTTTTATTTCGAAATGCAATCGATGAGAAATTTTAAAAATAATATCGTTTGAACGTCCTCCGCGACTTATACAGAGTGTCCGGTAAGTACCTCCTAATCTCTCGGGAGTGTATAGGGGAGGTCAAAATAAAACTAGTCCTTCCTATATTTTTTTTTCCTAATGTGTGTTATGGGGGGTCAAAGGGGTACCTAGAAATTAACGTTTAGGGTTATAACTTTGAAACCACCCTGTATATTTTAATAAAATTTTCGTACGTTGTATTACACATGGAGCTCTACGATTTGATGCTAAAATCAACTTTTTGCTATTATCAGGTGTCCAGAAACGGACTGGCCCTATCACAATTTTTCTCAAAATTTTGACAGAAGTAATTTTATCAAACTGAAAATATTATTATTAGATACTCTGAAGGTTTTTCTTTAAAAATGGTACTCTTTATTTATTTCGAAAAAATGAACGGTTTGCGAGATAAATCGGTTTTGAAAAAAATTGGTAACAAATACAACAACAATTAAAATTTATTTTTTTTACATATTATTTCATGCATTTAATTTCTTTAACTTTATCAAGTCCAGAAATCTTTGAACGGGTTGGCTATACTTTATGAGCAAGTAGTGACCAATTAAAAATAACATTTGAAAAATAACTTACTTACAAGACATGCAACAAAGAACATTCAACAATGAACAAAGGTACCTAAATGTTACTTCGGTAGATGTTCAAAATGAGCACCCCGTACTTCAATGCACTTTCTAATCCTACGAATGTTTTCCCGGTGCACTTGAAATAATATTCCGTGATTATTGCGGAGATGGTCACAGTTCTGTGTTACCCTCAGCAGAAGTTCCTCTCTACTATTTACGGGTGTTGAATAAACGTTATTTTTTAAATGACCCCACAGAAAAAAGTCTAATGGGTTTAGGTCGGGCGACCTAGGTGGCCATAATACAGGTCCGCCTCGACCTATCCATCGATCACCAAAAACATTCGTCAGATGTTGACGTACTAAACGATCAAAGTGGGGTGGTGCACCGTCATGCATGTACCACATTTCAGTTCTTATTTGAAGGGGCACTTCTTCTAACAAAATATTTAGATTTTCCTCTAAAAATTGCAAATAAAGAGCACCATTAAGTCTTTGCTCCAGAATAAATGGACCAATCAAATGATTCCCGATAATGCCAGCCCACACATTCACCATAAACCTTTGTTGGTAGCGAGTTTGAACTAAAGCGTGAGGGTTTTCTTCATCCCAGACATGTAGATTATGCGAATTAATTATGCCGTCTCTTGTAAAACCTGCTTCATCGGTGAACAAAATAGATGTACCAAAATTATGATTCCGAATATGATGCTGTAAAAACCAATTGGCGTATTGAAGTCTTTTTGGATAATCATCTGGAGACATAGCATGTACTTTTTGGATGTGGTACGGGTAAAGCAATTGTTCTTTCAGAGTTTCATGTACAGCCCATTTTGTAACATTGTTTTGCGCCGCAAGTTTCCTTATGCTATTTGAAGGACTTTCAATATTTGTTCCTCTACATGAGGGTCTCGTACTTTCCTCGGGGCTCCTGCTCCACCACGGCGTGGCAAAAAGCTTTCTAAATAAGGCTTTCTAAATAAAAGATTCGGAAGAAATTAGTTTAACGTTTTTATTAAAATACTAGAACTTCAAGTTGGCAATATACAGCCAGATTGCAAGTTCTCCGCTACCAATTAAATAATCATTTATTTTGCCACCTTAATTGGCACCTAGTTAGGGAATAAACAACTCGACCGCATCATTTATTGTAATTGTTCCAATTAATTAAATCCACGTCCATAATTAACAGCGATTCGACGGTTTGTGTCAGCGCTCAAAAAAAGCTCACGATATTGGAAACGTATAGAGGGAATCATAATTTATCTAGAGGCGATTCCAGTCTTTATTGTCTGGACCCAAATTATGATAAAGGCAATTTATTTAAGAGAGCATTTGACCTTTGCCGGCACATTATCTGTATCTGAAGCTCGACTTGCTATTTAGCAGAACAGCCGCCATCGCCGGCGTAATATATTAAGGATTTGGAAGAAGAAAAACGTTTAGGGGTAATCTTTATCGGGATCAGTGGATTATTAATTTTACGGGCTTGGCGAATTTTCTACCAATATCAATTACCCTTTATGGACTTTCCTTCAATTCCTGTAAAAACGGCAAATTCTAGTCCATTTATACAGGCTCCAAAAATGGAGTGTTTTCCTCTCCCAAATTTAAGAATATTTTCTTGTATACAGCGTAACAAAAATCAATTAACTTAGGGTGTAAAAATAATGAGGATAAGTCATGTCATGTCATTTTGAAATATCTTCCAATGCGTATTTCTCGAAAAACTTGAAATTTGTTGTGCTGTTTATACCAAGCATGCTCCACAATCTGCAAAATTCACTGATAATATATGTAGTACATTGGAAGAGATTTAGAGTGACAACGATTAAGAATTTGATGGTGAAAAATGGTAGGCAACTTTTTCAAATTGTGAAAATATATTATCCAATACATTTTACGTTCTGTTTAGTAAAAGTGAGTAAAATTGGATCAAATAGCTTTACAAGGAAAGTCCCTACAGTATCGCTGTATGCAGGTTGACCTATTTTGTCTTCGATTTCTCCCGTTCCGAACCATAATTATTATAAGAAATTTACAGGAACGGGTGGGCGACTGCTAAATAATTGATTGTCCACTCCTTACAAGATGGAAATTCAATTTACCACTACTATTTCGTACTTTCGAATTAATTATTCAATTAATTCCGCCGGATATTAAAGGTTTTAATTTTTTATTATTGGCTGCAGCGGGAGGAATCGATATTGGAAAACTTGGTCGAATTTTAATTAAACAAATATGGAAAGTATCATCAGTTCGAGGCATTTTTTCTAATCTCTTTGCTTTAAATACTATAAGGGTTCCTCAAATATCTCAAACGTTGTAGATATTCAGTATTTCATTGACTTATTTTTAAATGCGGAAAGAACTATTACCAATTTATTATTGCTATCCACAAACAAACGTTGCCGATGTTCTTCGGTATAAATGGCCTGTATATGTTTCAGGATGTTCTAGTTTCAAAAGTTTGCATAACTCATCAGAACGACATAGAGCTCGAAACCACCTCGATTTCGTTTCACCCTATTGTTGGAGTGATCCAGGTCGTGCCGTGACAAATAGACAACTCAAGTCTTATAGTTATGGATGTGCACTCGGCTATGGAGGTTTCCGTTTCATCGATAATTGGGGTCAGTTACTTCCAAGGAGAACGTACAAAGCTCGCGTGCTCACCCGCAATGAATAAAACCGCGTATTTACGTTAATGGAAACTCATAAAAGAAATCGTGCGAAGTGAAAACATTACTTCCGATGTTGGCGAGAGTATCGTGGAAATTATTCAGCGGCTGCTTTGGTAGTTCATTTCTATTTTGTCTAACATGTAGAGCCTTATCTTTTGCACTTAGCTTGCGTACATGCAAGCTTTATTGAAAGAGTTTGATAATTTTGGAAATATTTCAACGTCGTGCTTTATCTAGTTCACAAAAATTTTTAGAAAATTCATTAAATGGTATTTTCAACATTGGAAGTTTTTATTCTAAACCATTCAGAATAGGCACGATGACAGTAACCAAAAATCACTAAAATTATGTATTTACCTAATGAAATATGATTCATGGATTATAAAAAACTTTTATATTATGAGCGAGATTGATAATATTTTTGATAAAATTAAACTGCAAAATACAGCAAACCGCCATGATAGGTTGAACACCAATCAGAGCGAATTACGTCACATCTATGTAAATGTCATTTTGTATCATTTGTATTCCGACAATATACTCAGGATTTATCTTCGTTTAAATATTTTGTGTTTCCCAACTATCAGTTGCTTAGTTTTGTTTTACCAAAACCACAATCAGGAAACGTTAGATACTTGAAAAGTTTCTAAAAGAAGGAAAGAAAATGAACCTCAACAACTGCGAGTTAATCAAACGTCAAAAAGACTATGTGATCAAAAGGTTATCCATGTATAAATTGGTGCTGAAATACAAAGAAGAGATACAAGTTGAAGAAGAGACGAGACCAACATCAAAGCTGTTTTTGGCATGAGTTAAGGTATGGCCTTCACGAGCGTTTGAATTTAGTCGATGCAAAACCAACGATGCAACTCTCATCGCGATAGAATGTTGGAGGATGAAGTGAGGAAAACTGTAAGTACCAGTTTGGGGAAAAAATTTAAAAAATGTGGCTTAATAATACGAGAGCTTATTTAATGTTAGAAACGCAAAGAGAACTTTTGTTAAAATTTGAAAAAGAGTAGGTATTAGTAGTGGTACTGTTTATTCAATTTATTATTTAAGTGGACATTTCCGCCACATTTAAAATAAATTTTAAATAAATAAAGGAATAATAAGATTGCCATAAATAAATAATTACCGACAGTTTATTCACAATTTTGGGATGATGATATTTCCGTCAATAACGATCCAATTTTCCCATTTGTAATGAATGGAGCTATCCCCCTTTCCACTTATATTTTAATAAAGTTTTCGGACCCCTTCATCCATACTTTAATTATCAGGGCAATTTCGAAAATTGAATTTAAAAGTAAGTTTAGTTAGGGCCAATGCTCATATACCTGTTACCATCCACCCCTTTACGGCAACTATTATATATTAACTTCGCAGGATGCCCAAGGCTGCGAATTAATTGGGCCTTTAAATTTATTTCGGATATGATGGGCACGGGAATGATGGTTCTAGAGCTGAATTTTTTAAATGAACGAATTAATTATGTGCCTCTGCATATTCATTGGGGTATTTTAGGTATAGGCCAGTCATTATAGCTTTTTTCGAGAAAAAAATACTATTAGAAGTTTCTCTGCGGAATATTGTTCAGAAACGTGTTAAAAAAAATCAACTCGAAACTTTGTTAAAACAATGGTCAAAATTATGGAAAAGTGGTTTTTTGACTCGCGTAAAAAAGTGTTATTCATAGAGCAAAAAGGTTTGTACAAAAAAGGTAGGTATTAAATAAATCTGTAAAATAAGACAAGTCCGATTAAATTCCGATAATTTGTTTATGCGCAAGAGCTCAAAAATGGTCGAAATTGTCCGCTTTTTTCAATTGCTAATAATTTATCCAATTTTCATCGCAGACAATTGTAATTCAGGATTTTTTAGGCTTTTTGCACCCTTAATAAGTAGTAAATAATTCAGCCCAAAAGGTTCATTAGCTTGGCGTTGGCGGAATTTATTATCTACGAAGATACTATTTTCAATTCATTTTTCCCAAGCTCACAGGCGTTGTAGGGTTTCGATCATTATTTGTTTTTGTACCTAAATAGTTGTATTGACATATGCATTTACTGACAATTTAAATTTTCAAATTTAATTTGTTTAAAAATGACTTTGAAAAAATGTTAATATTTATTAAATTGTTAAGCGCGCATGCTCCGCCTCGCTCTCCCCACTCGTTCGCTAGACCAAGTAATAGAACGCATCACCGCTATTTTCTTTTTCGCAATTAAATATTTGAATTCACCTTAATGTTAATGTAGGACATGATAATAATAGGTCTTTATGTATACTCTCTCCAAATTTCGGCTCTTAATATTAATAATTAAGGTCACTGCGATTAAATAAAAAAAATAATTCTCAGCTTCTAATCAACTTACGATTTTTTTTTAAATTCAAAGAAAACTAAAGTATAGAGGTTACAATTTTATTTTATAATAATTACCTGTCTTAACAATTTTATAAATATTAAAATTTTTTCAGTCATTTTTAAACAAATTAAATTTGAAAAACCAATTTCTCAGTAATTGCATATGTCAATACAACTATTTAGGTAAAAAAACAACTAATGATCGAAACCCTACAACGCCTGTGAGCTTGGGAAAAATGAATTGAAAATAGCATCTTCTTAGATAACAAATTCCGCCAACGCCAAACCAATGGAGCTTTCGGGCTGAAATTTTTACCACTTATTAAGGGTGTAAAAAGCCTCAAAAATCCTGAATTACAAGTGTCTGCGATGAAAATTGCATTAATTATCACAGCCACACAAAAAAAAAGTTGGGTATACTTTTTATGCGACATATATTTTTCGTAGTAATTTGGCCTCCTGAAAACGAATCTGGGGTCAGAATTGGCCCATCACGTCACAATTTTTTCCTAACCTCAAAAAACTTGTGAAAAATAGTGAAAATTGATGAAAATTTACTGGGAAAATTTGGAAAAAAATTTATTTCCACATCAAATAGTACATCTTTATGTAAAAGACTCTGCTGAATTCAAATCCACTGTCAGAATTGAGCTAGAACGTGTGGTTTTTTTTCTAACCTCAAAAACCGAGCAGGAATCGCTATTTTCAAATTCTCAGCGGATTTTGACCAGATTTTGTATAAAGGGGTTTTTTTGGGTCGCTGATTACGAATATGAATTCACATTGTAAAAATTCAAGATGGCTGATCCAATATGGCGGGTGTACTTTTTTGAAATCCACCGATTTCAGTAAAATTTGGTATCATAAGGATTGCTGGTTGATCTCACCTTCATTAATCACACATCTGGAGCCAGATTTTCATAAGTCAAGGTAAAAGATTCCACTTCGTCGAAAAATGTGACTTCGCTTAAAAAAATGACTTAAGGACTCTACACATGTAGTGATGTGGTGTTTTTTTTTTGTGTGGCTGTGTTATTAGCAATTGAAAAAACGGCAATTTCGACTATTTTTGAGCTCTTGTGCATAAACAAATTATCGGAATTTAATCGGACTTTTTTCATTTTATAGGCTTATTTAATACCTACCTTTTTTGTATAAACCTTTTTTCGCTATGAATAATAGTTTTTTTACGTGAGTCAAAAAACCACTTCTCCATAACTTTGACCACTGTTAAAACAAAGTTTCCCAACTAGCCTCGAGTTGATTTTTTGATATTTTATTTATAACAGGTTTCCGAACAATATTCCGCAGAGAAACTTCTAATAGTATTTTTTTCCCGAAACAGGCTCTTTCATGTCTATAATGACTGGGCTATAACTTTTTTTTCGAAAATTCTCCTAAATGTATGTGCTTCCTGGCTTTGCTCTCACTAATCATCCACTTTTATTAATTATGTCGTTCCTCTACATTCTGGTGGACTTAAATTTGAGTTTTGGAGATATACTATCGTCGAATATTATGTAATATAAAACGTGTCGCATTATCCACATAAAATCAGGCATCATATCCAGCCCTCTGAAACGCCAAGATTGAATGACGTCCAGAGTCGAATCTCGCTCCTTAAGACGGCAATTCTCATGAATTATATAAGGGAAATCTGTATCCGTACGCGGTAGTGTGTGGTGGGAACTGGAGTTGGGGGAGTCACTCAGTTAATTACCGTACTCTTTTTCCAGATTAGGCAGCCTCGCACAGGTCACAAATATTATCTTCATTACTTTACGACTCGCGTTCGCAAGGGCAAGATAACTAGATTGTCCTATGGGCTTGGCCATTTCGGCACTCTATAGTCAAGTAGGTATTCGGAATTGGCTCAAAGTGTCTTTTTCGCGGAGCTCCGAACGAATGGAATATGAAATCTCGTGGTTTCAACCCAGTAATACTCTCTAGGTTGAGATAATCTCTTGTTGGTAATGTAACAGTAACAGTATTGCTATTTTTTGAACGAATACCTGCCACGCAGTGCTACTTAATATCAAGAACATTCTGAAATGATATAAATGATATTTTGACGTAATACAAATTATTAACTTAAGGATAGAAACTGATGGCATCCATGGTTGCCTATATTATACCGAAAAGTAGTAGAAAACAGTCCTTTTTTGTTTCAATATATTTTAAAACAATGGAAAAAAGTAGTAAAATTTCATATCACATTTGGCAAAGTATAAACGAGGACAATAAAGCAAAAATTAATTGAGATAGGTAAATAATTCGTGAGAAATTAATTTCTATGTATGAAGGTTTTTTGGACCTTACAAATAAACGATTATTTCTTCATAGTATCATAGAATTATGCAATTTTTTATATAGTTGTCTTAATAAATATACTGATTAGACTTTATTTCATAGTTTGCTCAACACTTTATTATTCAAAAAGTTATATTGGAATAAAATGATCAAAAAATATTCATTCATTAATCACATTATGCCTGACCTTTACTTTGCTTAATTTGTAATAGATGTCGCACTAGTAAAAATTAATTTTGAATGGACTCGGGTTATTTTTAACGAACAGCGCGGTTAATTTGGTATAACCTGATTCTGAATTGGTAGTCATGGTTTCTGTTAATTGACAAGTAAATATTTAAGGATAATCATGATCATTTTAGATATATTATTGTATAGAAGTATACGCGGTGTCCCGTTCATGTTTCAAAAAAACTTGTGTGCAAGTTCCTCATAGGAAAATAATAGGGATAGCTCATGTAAAGGCGTCTAGCCTTGTTTTCGAGATACAGTGTGTTGAAGTTATTACGTTCCAAATGGTTTTCCTTAATTATCTTTAAATCGGCCAAAGATAAAAATGTCAAAATTTGTACACGAGAAAACATCAACGTGTGCGTTAAGAATAATGTGCAAACGGTTTCTTTCTGAAAAGATCAGAATAGCTTCAAGTACCGTAATTGGTAAACAGTACGCGTGTTTGTTCTGCTCTGTATAGAGAACAGTAAATAAGTGATTTTATGAGATTTGTCCGATGTCAAGGAACTCGAGAAAGAAAAAGGCCTTTCTACCTTCGCAAGAATGTCTTTCAAAAGAAATCCCCTCGAGTTAAATCAAGCTTTTTATCGGATGGTCCCAATGAATTGTGTGAAAGAATACGCCGCAAATGGCTAGAAAGACACAATAATAGCTAGATATATGGCGAGTTCAGAGTTTTTATAAACAAATCACTGACGTTTATCTCCGGAGAACCCTTTTTCCATCAAAATTGAAAAATCATCGCCAACGCAAACTAATGGAATAAAGAAGTGATTGATATTCACTTAGCGGCGCAGATAAGATAAAGGGAATGATTTAGTGCCATTATTCGGCCGAAAGGTCACGCCTAAATTATATTTTTTTATGCGGATATGATACAGAGGTACCTAAGAGAAAATGTTTCCGGGTATTGAACAAAAAAAAATATTAGAGCAACAACAAACCCAGAGTAGAAGATCCTAAACGTTTGATTAAATGTTTGGTTTAAAAGTTTGTGTGTCAAATATTATGTCCGTACTTTGAATTCATTGTATCTGTTCAGTATTTAGTGTGTTTTCTACTGAAAGTAAGTACAATATACATTTTTGCAATTAACTTCAATTATATCAAGAACATTATGAATGAAAATGATAAAAATTAAGAGCCCTAGGATGGAACCTTGAGGTTCTTAGATATGGAGAACTTATTAACTTCTAGAATTTAGAGACAAAACTCTTTAGCTCTGAGCAATATAGATTTCGCAATAATTTATCAACTGAATTAGTAATACACTGTTTGATGTCTTCTATAAATAAAAGTTTCGACGAAAATAATTTCATATTCATATTTAGCCAATATATTTCATGCTAATTTATGTAAATGATCTATCTAAAATTTTAACAGTAATATTTTAAGTACAGTTTTCGTAGATGACACCAATTTTGCTTCAGCAAATTTATCTGTTTTACTTAATGGTATGTCTTTGTTGCAAACATTAGCAACTGACTGGTTTTTCAGTAATAAAAATACTGTTAACATGTTCAAAACTGACACGATGATCTTTAGCCTTTGTAACAAGAATGACTTAAGTAGTTCTGAATATGCAATATTTTTTGGCAATTACATAGATCCTAAGCTATCATGGAATCATCATACTTGCTCTCTGACGAAAAGTCGTTACAATATCTGGACTAGGATACAGAAACGATTGCAAGAAATACTTCGATGATTTAAATATTTTGATTGTTCCATCTATTTACATATTTCAATGCATTTTTTGTGGTAAAAATATTCTGCACAATTTTAACAGTAGATGCCAGCTCAATTCTTATTGTAGAAGGAAAAATAACCTTTACACTAGATTTTTTAGACCCAGAAAACAAGAAAAGGTACATATTCTTTCGGGACACAATATTTCAATGTGTTAGTTACCTGAAGGAAAATATTTTACAAAGTAATTCAACATACCTTTTTTTAATTAACCACATTTTAAGGTGTATTTTGCCTTTATTCGTATCTTATTTTATTTGTAATTAGTATCTTTATGATATGTACCTTTTTTTGTATCAGTCTTTTTGTTTTTGGACGTATGTAAACAATTTTGTGTAAGAAATAAATAAAAAGTAAATAAACCCAAGTATTAACTTCTTCAGAATTGTCAGAGCAATATGTAGTGATTTCCTAAGTAGTCTCACTCCTGCCATCTCGTACAAAGATAAAGGTGGCGAATTTACGTCGTTCTTTGTACAAAGTTCGTCCAGGAATCCTTAGAAAATACCAGCTTCATGTAAAGTTGTTTACGATATGACCCGGGCTTGTGACGCTCACGAAATATCTTATTCCACCGTGAATTGTGTCGCCAGTGAGAGACATCAAATCCCGTGCAGTATGCAGGAAGTTCCACGTAAAGTTCACATAGTGTTATTGTTTAGTCGCGTCCCAATGTTTATCCGTTCAGCCGCTGTAACTTCACGAATTCGAAAGTTAGGCGTGTGTTCAATTATTGCTAACCGTCTACGAATGTAATTAAGGAAATTTCCGCACACCTGCTTATAATTCCACAACTACGTTCACGGGAATGGTACATATTGGCTGGATAGACGATTGGAGTTTGTAAGTTGGCAGGGACAATACAGGCACATGTAACTCCGTAACTTCTCTTAATATGCTTTCAGCGTAAGGTATACAAAATATGAATGTGATGTCTTTGGAAACTAATCCTCTCTATCCGTCACTTCCACCACGGTTCTTCAAATTATTAAAATGACATCTAAGATTCGAACAAGAAATATTAAATCACTGTCACCAGCAGAAACAGAAAAATATCGTTGGAGTGACAATTATAAGATGGATTATATCTTTTTTCTATATCAAGTGCTAAATTGTTCTTTATACAACTCAAATCAACGGATCAAGTAACATTTTAATAGCTATGCCAGACAACATATTTGTTTCACAGCAAAAAAATATATAATTTTTATTTCCATTTGAATTAGTAAGCGTGCAGTTAACATTTTTACAAAGTTCTGATCCTGGAACAAAACTTTTTCATGCGGCAAACCTAAAGACATAGAGAACTCCGAGAATTTTCTATTCCTTCACTGAGTATTTTCTTGGATGCTTCAACCTTTCTCGATACTGAGTTTTCCATGTAGGCTTCGGCCACTGAAGATGACTTCTATCTGCAACTTAATTGTTTTTCAACGAATCTTGACGATTTTTTTTTAATTTAAAGCTCTTTTCATAAGCTTTTCGAATATGTAATCATATATAACTATATCACGCTCGTGCGTCGTATATTTCATTTTGCAACTAAGGCTAAAAAATAAAGGTATTATTTTTATAAACGTCAATATCAGTTGAAAGCTTGAGTAAACTCTACTCTTTACTATTTCACTTTTATGTATTTTCCTAACTTTTAACTTTAGCGTTATTGTTCAGTATTAATATCGTTTCGAGATATTATATTTAGGAAGCCGAGTCTGGTTTTGTTAGGAGCCGCATGCCCCCAAAATCACGTGTAATAAGGTCAATTCAGGCTAAATTTGTGGACCACGCGAAATTTGCTCGCCTTTTTCCAACAAACGGCGTGATAAATTGCCCCAGGATTTCCTGATAAAAAATAAATAACGGCAGTAAAGGGTAGGTGGGTATGGGATGACCCTGAGAAAGCAATACGTTGACAAAATTATTGCCCCGTAAGGTGGAAGGGTCAGCGGAGACTCCTTCGAATAAATTACTTTCCTCCGTGTAAGGCCAAGTTATACAAATTCTCTGGGGTATTTAATCCTGAGCGCAACCTAAATACCTATCCCTCTTATACGTTCCGGAGGGCCGGAGCGTTTCCATTTCAGAGGAGGAAACTGGAACTTATGTACCGCTCTTATTTCATCTGAGCACCCTTTCGGGTACCCCCATTACTGCAGGTTGGCCGTCCTGAAACGGTTTTTTTCCGAAAAATATTGTAACAAATTGGAAATACACAAAACATTATCACAATGGAAATATTACCTGACCGAACTTTAGATCAAAAATAAAATTAATAAAAATATAGTAGACAATAAAATAGCATAAAATTGTTAATACAAAGACTCTGAATATAAAATAAGTATCAAATAAGAATATCATATAGTATAAAGGAGATAAATTTAAATTTAACTCATAAGTGCAAAAATAATTTAAAAAAAAAAACATGACATCGATAATTGTTAATACCCAGTATAGTAAGAAAACAGAATTTAAACCCAGTGTGACATATATCAAAAGAAAGACAAATATCCATAGATGAATATGATATGCATAAATTAGGTAGACGATTAGATGTAGAGAAGATATTTTCAATCAACTGAATTCAATGATGAAATTTTAATATCAAATGTCAAATTAAATTATAAAATTTATCACATGTCAAAACTAAAGTTGGCTTTACAAGAACCAGAATATGACCTACAAAAGAAAGAACATAAATAAAGAATATTTCACAAAAAGTACTAAATTTATATGTTAGAAATAAAAAGACATTGTCATAAATGTATTAGATGTAAGTAGTGAGGTGAAAGTGTGGTGAAAAAGGTACGCCCAAAGACTGGAAACTATGTGAAGGGACCTTAAGAAAAAAGGAAACACTAGAAACTTCCAGAAGGCGAAAAAACAGTTGTTTATTGTTAGTTACGGCTTGGTTTTATTGGGAAGAAGCCAGATGTTAGAAGTAGCTCAAAAGAAAAACCACATAAAGTTCAAGATATAACATGCAGAAAGAAAAATAAAACTTACCAGTGATCTTAAAAATCGTTTATCTTCAAAATCTACAAAGAAAATCACCAGGCAAGAAAATTTTTGTAACCCATAAAAAGGCAGTATCGAGAGTATTCCAGTGGCCCATAATTGGTATAAAAAAACCATCGTTCCAGCAAGGAAAGCAGAACCCAACGATCAACAGGTACCTTTAAAATAAAAATAAAGTGCACTAAATAAATAAAAATTCACAGCTATAGCTTAAACAATTAAATTGTGATATAGTTTACCTTATAAAAAAAAAGAAGGTCAAACTAAATAACAGGACTTACCTGGATAAAGCTAAATATAAATAAATCCCAAAACCAGTTTTTAAAACCATACTAATGTGAATGAGCTCAAATAATCTCGAACATTGACGGCCATTTGTATTTACATGTCAAATTTATACTAGTAAGAGTTAGATATTTAAGTTATGCATTACAATATACGAGCGAGTGTTGAAAGTAGTATTCATAAGTAATTCAGATAAAAAAATTTTGAAAAGAAAAAGAAAAAGAAAACTATCAAGCTCTTGTATTGTAAAAGTTGTAATAGGATAAGGAAAAGTAACAGCAAATAAAATATTCTTTATATTTGTTCAATTTAGAAATTAAATTGTATGAAAATATTTCTGAAGGAAAAGCCAATTAATTTAAAAATTTTTCTGTTTTTTTTTTTTGTTTTATAATCACGATAACTCATAAATTCTTAAAAAAAAAAATAAATATTGTAAATTCTTAAAATTCTATTTTTTCTTGTTCTGCATGCTACAAGTCCTGAAGTAAGGAAAGTGAACCGACTCCTGAGATTAGACTTAAAACAAAATCTAAGTGGCAGCTAGCAAGGATATAAAAAAAAAATAATTAGATATACGAGGTAAGAAAGAAAAGAAAGGTGTATTTAAACAATGTACAGTAAAATCTAAATAATAATTACAGAAATAAAACAAAAGCAAAAACGCAACACAATACATTAAACACATAAATTAAAATTAAAACTAAAATTAAATTCATCATTATATTCAAAAACCAAATATATCATAACAATATCTAAAATCTTTTCATTCCCATCGTTTCCTAGATGTAATTGTCAGTGTGACATGAAGCGCTACCAAGATTGAAACGGTGGTAACTTTTAAACAAAAAAAAATAACAAATCTAGACCATCCTTAAGATAAAGGCCAGTTAAAAAAAAATCTTTATTGCATGGTAGAATGAAAATAACTCTTTACGCTTTTAATAATACCATCCCGGTGATTATTCAACCGAATTTGTGCATTACTTAGCCGACTTTAGAGCTTTACAACTGTATTACGCCCGAAGAATATTTTTCAATTACCATTGTTATGTGTAAAGCGCTTGATTTAAATGCGTTTTATGGCCTGAATACATGCTTGGAAGAAATAATTTCCAGGTGTACCTGCAAAGTATTGTCGAGTACTCCTCTCGTATAATTTAAATGCTATATGCACGCCAGCTTGCATAAAATATAAAAGCGGGGGCATGAAATTTAGAGCTCATGCATTATACATAAATTCCTCCTCGACAATACATAATAATCAAGAAGGCGGCATACTTTGTTTTACAAATTCAAGTCTTAGAGTTACTACAGGCTTGTTTTTTGCACCCGAGTTATTTGTTTTGACTAAGTGACTAAGACTAAGATTTTTCACTGAACGAACGTGATCATGTCAATGTTTGTTAATAAAACATTATCTGTTTATTACATTGTCAACTGGAAAATAGATTCGAAAGGTTCATTATGTCCTTCTGTTGTTAAATATAGCTTTGGTTTTAATTCTTGAGAAGGAATAATATCAATTTAAAGATAGTTGTTAAAATTTATGTGCCAAGATGCTGCCAAGATAAAAATAAACTGCGCTGCCAAGGCAGTAAGCTTCTTAATGTCGTGTTGGGTTGGGACATAATAGTTTGTAATTTTTGTTTATTTTCTTTATGTAAGTTGGTGACATACAAGAGATAAAATGTAGCTATTGTCGTGGGATGTTGTTTCTCTGCTTCTCTTATGCATATAGCATTAAGATATTCAAAAAATAACACTGTTCTACGTTCATATGCATACATAATTATGTCATTCGTTAGTAGTTTTATGCAGCCAACGGAGAATAGATCCTTATTAAGAATGACTAATTTACTCAACAAAACTCAAATTATTGACAGGTTATTATCAAACACCAGTAATAAATTCTAAACTACACTCGTTGTAGATATTTTAACACCATATATAGGGTGATTTACAAATGGTGTGCCTCATGGATCTGTATTGAATCCAACACACTTCCTGATCTACGTGAATTCGTTAAATATTTTAAATGCACTGTTTGCTGGTGATACTAGAATATTTGCGTAAATATAAAATTAAAAAAATGTTAATTTAATTGAGGAGAGGATTACATTTGTATGTTTTCAGCCACGAAAATTGGATAATTCCAAATATTTCGAATTTTCACCACCAAGAACGGCGGTGACAACATTTCTAACATTAAGGCGATGTTTCGCATTGTATTAGCTATGTCCTGTCCGAATTTGGTTACAATACTTATGTACGTTTTCAGCCACGAAAATTGAATAAAAATCTGAATATTATACGATGATACTGAATATTTATTTCTTGAGTGATTTTAATCACATTTAAAATTTCCATTAATTACTTTTACATATATCTGAATTATTTTTTAAATTGTTATTTCTTACCATGTTTTATTAATTGCTGTGTTGTTCTATAGGTGTAATTTTAATGAACTATAAATGTACCTTCTGTTCTCTTGTGAATAAAATTCTCGTATTCGTTTGCTGCTTCCCCATAAATCCTTTCTATACTCAGTTCCATTAGTGCAGTTACTCAGCTATTATACAGTCTAATACAAAAAATTAAAATCGTCTCTTCCTTTGTGCGAGGCTGACCATATTCGACTTTATTATGCGATACACAAAGGCCACCGGGATCGATGATATTCCCTTTGGATACTTTCATATTAAAGATAATAATATTCATTGTCAAAGAACGGATCAAAGATTTTTAGCTATTTGCTGCATCCACAAAGGTTTTATTAAATTTATACATGGTACGCGGAAACAGGCGAAAGAAAATCGATGAGCGGGAAGCTCCCAAAGTCCATGATTGAATTTAGAAAAAAAATACAAGGGCGGCTGCCGCTTTTACGTTCTTTCACGCATGGCAGATTTTTAGGCGAATCTACGAAATTTCTTGATGGTAAACGTGAAGTTCTGATGGTTTTAACAGGACGTTTGGTGCATAACAAAAAAGAATTAGTAATTTTTCGGTTAAAAAATACATGTATGTTTTTTTATCGAATTCGACAAAATTCGACCCGAATACAGGCTGTTTGTTACAAATTCGTTTCACACTACAGGGATCTCGGAAATGGTAAGAGATGCGAAGTAATGTGAAAAGTTGTATAATCAGGCGCCCAACATTATGCCTCTAAAAAATCAAGGCTATACTCCCCCGAGATAAGAACCGGCCATGGGCGTGCTAATATTTCGTTTCAGGTAATTAATTATCGGGTAACACTAATGCTAACAGGTAATGGGTGTACATTAGTATATTTTACTGGATTCATCATAGGGCAGGAACCAGTGTATTGTGACAGATCAATCCAGTCTTAGAGCTGAATATACGAAGACGTGCTAGTGCAGTAGAGTAAAATTCGACTTGTGTTTAGTGACTAAAGTACACTCATTTTATTTTAAAAAAGAAATACCAACGCTAAACAAAATTTTAAGTGAACTTTCAGAGGACAACGATTTGCCAAAAATCAGTAGAAGCAAATTATGGGCCGTCTTACGAGAGTTGAATTTTTGCTGGGAAAAGCAGAACAGGAAGTCAGTTATTATCGATAAATATGAAATTATTTGTTGGCGAAGATCCTACTTAAGATCAATTAGAAAATTCCGTGACGAAGGGAGGAATATTTATTATCTAGGCGAAACTTGGGTCAACGAGGGATATACTGTAACAAAAGTATGGCAAGATAAAAATGTAAAAAGTTTTCGATAAGCATTTTTGGATGGACTTTCAACAGAGTTCAAGGCACCTGCAGGTAAAGGGCGAAGATAATAGTGACACATATAGGTAGTGCCAGTGGTTTTGTAGATGACGGTTTACTTTTATTTGAATCTAAAAATAAAGGTGACTATCACGAAGACATGAACGCAGATGTTTTCGAAGAGTATTTTACACAGATGTTGGATCTTATTTCTCCGGGGTCTGTAATTGTCATGGATAATGCCAGTTACCATTCACGGCAGACCGAGCGGACGCCTACGACTGCTTGGAGGAAAGTCGATATAATTTAATGGTTATCCGTAAAAAACATTTCTTTTGAAACAAATATGGTGAAAAAGGAACTTTTGACACTTGTCAATCTTAATAAAGATCAGAAAAAATATGTTATCGATGAAATGGCAACAAATCGCCAAATAACGGTACTACGGTTACCACCTTATCACTGTGAACTTAACCCAATCGAATTAGTCTGGGCGCAGGTAAAAGGAGATGTAGCGCGAAATAATACGACGTTTAAATTAAGTGACGTGAAAATTTTGTTAAAAAATTCCTTGGAACGAGTAACTGCAGATAACTGGCAAAGATGTATACATCATGTACAAAAAGAAGAGGAGAAAATGTGGGAACTCGATAATTTAATTGACGTTACTGTGGAACCTATCGTTATCAATCTAGGAGACGAAGATAATTCATCAGAATATTCAGAGGATGTATTTTAATATACCTACTTTTTTATTTTCTTTATTGTACATTTATACAACACTACATTTACTCACCATAATTTGAATTTTCAAAATACATATATTTTTGTGTGGAATAAAAGTCTATTCATTAAATTTAAATAAATATTTTGATAATAATATTAAATAATTTTATTTGAATTACTAAAAACCCTCTTAACCCGGTTATGATGCTTAAAGTAGCCTCATGTTTTGAAATGATGTTATTGTTTACTTATAAGAGAAATGGACCGAGAAATTAAAGCGGCATAGACAAAGACGGATTGTCGGGGATTAAATTTTAGCTACCTGCTTCAATTTAGTACAGTCCGATTGCACAAAGTTTTGTTAAAAGTACACCTCATCTATACGGAAAATACATAATATAAAAATATTGAATATAAGCACCAGTACTACATTTATTTACTATTTGCATACATAATGAGCTTTCATTACTCTCTTTCATTTGTAAACAGACTATAACATGATTAATTTTTGAAATATTTGAAATCCGTTTTTGTTTCACATCAGCCTTGGTTGGCCTGTCCATTTGTCTATCTACAGATAAACAATGGAAATGACTCCCTGGAACCGATTTCTAGCTATGAATATCGAATAATGCTATGTACTCGCGACACTGTGTACTGTAAATAAAAGTTTTTTCATTGGCAGCGTCCCCGAACGACACACGAGAGAGTTACATGAACCCCTTTATCCCGGCAGTTCGGTTGATTTGATTTGAAGCCGTGCATGACACCGGGGCCTCGTCTTTGTCCTTAAAATTGAACAGTAAAGGTTAAAAAGTGTCGGCTGAGATACGGTTATCTCCTCTTTCAGCGGAGGAATCCGCTGAATTTTCCACCGCGTTGGCTACAATGGGTGCATCAGCGTCGGATGTGAGGAAACCTCCTGTAAATAAGTCAAGGTTTTCACTACCCATTTAGCCGGCTTCTTCGAAAGGAAAAGAAGAAGCTGACAGATAAAGTTGGCGTGGATGTGCACCAATCACATAATACGGCATTTACTAAATGTGGCAAGTTCCTCTAAAAATTAAAAGTTAAAGCGGACAGACAAGCAGCACACGAGTACACATAAAGACGTGTATAAACTTCCGCATCCGATTTAAATTTGAAATAAAATGTAAAACCAGAAATAAAAATTCGTGGCTCTTTGAAATTCATGAAATTGATATTTCTATTGCAGATGGCTCTTCCGGCTTAAAAGTTTGCCGACCCCTGGCCTAGACGCTTAGGCGGTGCTTCATATCTAGGTTTTTTGCAAAATCACGTGCGGAGTTATTGGAAAACGTATTAAATTTTCGGCAAAATATGTACTGCATAACAACCTTCCCCTCGGTCCCCAGACCTTACCCCTTTAGATTTATTTTTGTGGGATTATGTGAAAAGTGTTGTGTAATACGATTCGAGAGGACGTGGCAATGTTGCAACGCGTGCGAGCGAATTGGATACATCGCGCTGAAGTTTGTGTGCAAGCAAATGGTGGGCACATCGAACATCTATGAAATCAGCAGTTCTCAAAAGGTGCTCCTTGCAGTGTTGAGGTAACTCAAAATTTAAAATTACATTTTACTCAACACAAATCCGTGTATTTACCTCATTTTGGCATAACGGACATGCGCAAAAATATTTGACATAAGTTCATTAACACCCTGTGTACTCTAAGTATTATTTCAGTGGTTTCTTAGTAATTTCGCACTGAATTGTAGAAGTAGTGGATATTTGACCCTCAATATGAATCATGGATACTGTTGATCTATATTCTTGTGACTGTAGAAGAGTAACGATTTTTTTTCTCATACGCTGAGGCAGCTCCCTTCGGCGTTCCAACCCCATACGCGTGATGTCGGCTCCACCACTGGATGCAATCAATATCTAAGAGGACCGGTTCTCCCTATTCTCGCCGGGGTTCACTTCCAATTCAAACGATAATTCAGTTTCCAATGTAAATGCAACCCATTCGGAATTACTATCCGTCGTTTGCTAAATCCTCTCATACATACGGGCAAGTAGGCCCTCGAATGAAAGTTCGATTCATATCCACGTCGACGATATTAATAAAAACGTCGGCTCCTCGATAATTTCGGCCGGATTTGTGCCGCGACACCGGTACGGCGTTAATTGAATAACTATTAATTAAAGGGAATACGTCGGGAAAAGTTTATTAAGCGTTAATTAATAATATAATTTCGGTTTAATCCATAGTTGAGTACATATGCTGTGTGCTACATATCATTTACTTTGCAATTTATCATTATTTTCAATTATACAGGGTGTCGCGTTTCTACTGAGCGTTAGCTAACTTAATTTTTGGAAACTGAACACTCGACCATATTGAATTTTGGAATTTTTGTTTGAATTTAAGACTTATTTTGATAAACAGATATAGACCTTTTTAGTAGTGACGTCATATACGCCAAATAATAGGCAACCCCCATAGTACACATTGTCATGAAGAATTTCTCAATATTTTTACTAGTTCGATTTTGGACTTTATGTACTGTGGACATAAGTGCTAAAAAATGGCTTCTTTTTATATTTAAGAGGTTTCAAAAGTGACAAACTAATAGAATTATAGAATTTGTATATTTAAATTTACAGAATATTAACTTTTATAGTAATTAATAAATTAAAATGATATCATTGTTACTGAGCAAGCGCATTAAAGATAATTTCTTGTAAGCGAAATAGCCTCGCAACAGGATATCATTCAAGGAAAGTTTGGTTATGGTTAAGAGTACGTCTATAATAAATCACTTGAAAAAAAAACACTCGTAAACACACTGACACAGTACGACACCAAGAAAAACAATAAAAATATTTAGGAGAACTAGAAAATGCCAAGATTAAACAAAACAAGAGAAAATACGTTAATGATTTTGGTATTAATTAACATTTCTGAAAAAAAATATATATTTCCTTCATCCTCCTAATCTAAACATGATAACAAGTTGCTATATTCACTATTCACCATACCCTTGATATATTACAAATAGAAAAATACTATTTACTACTTTAAAAATTCAATATTTTAAAAGGTACTCTATATTATATTGGTGTGAGCTACAAAATTTAATTTCCTTTCGATTCTATTAAGGTATGCTAGAATCTATTGCATATAGTTTGCGAGATGTTGCCGGATTTTCACATTTTCTATTTGCTATCGCTATTTCCACGTTAACATATGCATGCTGCATAATAATGGCATTTTCAAGTCTAAAATGAGCTATGAAAATGATGTTTCAGTATCGTTTAAGGGACATATCAACTCTTTCTTGATTCGTAAGCACGCTTTTTCATAATATCACAAAGAAAGTTGAAAATGAGCATTTTGTCGTAAAACGAACTGAAAGCTAATATACAAATGTAAGCGACTGAATCAGAAAAAAGAGCAGAGTCATATCGTAGTTTATTTAGAATTCGATAACTTTTTAGTATTACCTGTTTTAATTTTCCTAAATGCATTCCTTTATGTAGTGACAAAGTCAGTGTAACACCGAGTTTCAGAAATTAATTTACTTATTTGTAAAAACAGTTTTTTAAAACGGCAAATAATTAAATTAATTAATTAATAACGTTTCTACGTACCAATGAATTAATATTTCATAAATCATGATAAACAGATATATATCTAAAAACATTAAAATATGTTTCGCTTCGTCCACTTGATATTAAAAAAGTATGATGACTTTAAAATAACTCTTTGCTAGGCAAATTCAAAGGCAATATGTTTTACTAAATTGTTTTCGCTCTCTAACAGTCGATTTAAAAAGTTAACAACTGGCAATGCTGATGCAGCACTGATACAACTTGCCATGCTAATTCCGGTTTATGGCCCTCATAAAAAATTACACCCTGTATAAAAATTTTTCGATAATCAAGAAGCTGTGCGGAATAATATCCCCTAAGTTAGTTTGTTGAGTATTGTGTATTTTTTGTGATTATTATTGCAGTGAGGAGTGGGGGTGGTTTAAACGGCAATATGCAGATTGATCCGGCAAAAGCGGCGTTTTCATCAAAGCGTGTAATAGCGTAGTAATGATAATATACAGTTGACACGATAAGAAGAAAATTACGTCCCGTGGTACCTGGCCTGAGTAATTCAGCCCGCTCTCGCGTGTACACCTTCATCAGCGGAACAATGCCCCGGGCTAAATTAGGGATATACTCCTATTTATTGTTTCAGCAGTGCGAAACAATGCACTCTTGTCGTTGTTTTCGACGAGGTCTGAGTGCGCGGGAGACCCCACATCCGAGCTTTAATGTAGAATTATCGAAAAGCAATTCGAAGGGGGGAAAATTCGATCCCGTCCTCTTTTAAGCTTGCCGTAAGTTTAGTTTTTCACGTCGATTGGCCGATGTTCAAGTTATTTTTTCCAGGTAGTAACGTTGCCGATGTTCTTCGGAATGAATAGCCTGTATATGTTCCACGATGTTCTAGTTTCAAAAACTGTCTTATCAGAAATCATAGAAAGGGTATTCGTACCGACTGGTTGGTTGTAACATCTACCTGCTTGATAACACATAAAAAAGCATGAAATTTCAGTTTTAATCTAATTGTAATATATTTCTTGAGAATTTCTAGGTGAGAAACAGAATCCAGACGAGAAGTAGGTAATTGTAAACGTATGTGACATACCATTTTTAGAATCTGGAATTATAACTGCAATGTCATCGAAATATTTGAAATTGACGTCATAACGTTAATAACGTAGCTAAAGGTTTTCCACTATATCGTGAATGATTCGATACTCAATGGAAAATCAAATGTTCTCGACACACGGAAACATATAGCCGTATTGTAATAGAAATATCTATCTCGGTGTTTATTGATATATATTTATTGTTTATACAAAACATGGACCTTAAATTTTTCGTTACCTTGACAGTTTTGTATTGTAATTACTTTAAATTCAAACCACTCACATTATTCAGTCAGTCTAGTTGCAAATCACTCCCTCTAAGCATACCATTTGCAATTTTAATTGTTGGTATGATCGCAATCTGTTGTACTCGGTTTGCGTTTGTTACTCCGGCCAGTTTCCGTGGCTATCCATCACTGTGGCAAAGATAATGTTTTGGAAGTAGAGGTCAAGGTACTAAAGGTATACAAATCACTACTACATTGTTCCTGACACATTGGCTGATTTATGGGATGAGGACCAGCGGTAAGGTAAGATGATTATATGTCGTATGCGGCTGAAAGGGCGTTTTTATCCCTGTCCCCTGTTCAACCCTAAACCGGTCCACCTCGCTCGTTATTTATTGCACGAAGATGCATGTGCCGCACGTCAGCATAGATAAATCGAGTATGGAGCAGCTTCACTAACATATTTCTTTTACTTGGGTCTATGTATGGGCGATGTTGTATCTGGAGGGAATCTTGGAGAACAGGTCTTTAGATAAATCCACATCGTTAAAAGTCACAATCGTCAAGAAACTGGGTTTCCGAATACAGGGATCTTATGTTTCAGAATAACACCTTCTGGGGTGTATTTCCTTGTGAAACTTGATATTTTTCTTGATGCAGAGCAGATTGTGTGGATGTTAGGATACACGAATAATTTGCCTTCAAATTCTGTTGTTATGCAGCGCGAACTATACTGCATCGATCAGTTAATTGTTACTTCGTACTTAGCTGGAAAGGTTGGCGTGTGATGTTGTTAAAGTTTTACTGCTGCTTCCTGGTTTTAATTAAATCTGATTAAATTCTGAATGTGGGATAAGAATACGTAACACTTCATTACTTTTTTTATCTTTATAGGATATTCAAGGATGGCTGTAATTATTCTGTTACTGCAGTATACCAATGACCAGGCTACTTGACGTAGCAGCATTGCCGAATAAGGTGCAATTATTCCAAGATTGATGTTTCGTGTTCTGACTAATTCCTCTAAGGAAATATAAATTTTGACCATTTCCATTGTCTCTTCGAATCACATCTGCAAAGCTAATCCATTAAAAAAGTTATATTTATAATCCAATTACGTCTTCAAAGACTTTGTTTCTTAATAGCAGTCTAACAGAGTCTTCCTCAACATCATACTGGTAGAAATATAATCCGCTTCATCGATACGTTAACGAGAGAACGTTTCTTTCAAATATATAAAAAAGAATTGATGAATTCTAACGAATTTATATTTGTACTGACAATCGCCGAGACTTAATAACAGCACGTAACAAAATACACCGTCATGTTCCTCTTTTTGTGCAGCTTATTGCGTTGATTTTGCAATCAGATAAATGGGGGTGCCTGACACGTGTCACTTCTGACAGAGAATGGGGTGTAAGGTAAATTAATGAGTAGTGACGTCCCGTTGAAGAAGAGGATTAGGTGATTTTCAATGAATTTTAGAGTCCCCCAGCACGATACACAGGGTGATTCGCAAAAAGGTGACCAAAAATGAAACCTCGTATTCTTTGGTGAAATTTAAGGGTGAATCTTTCCTATAAAATTACAGGCTTGTATTTTAACGAGAATATCTGCTTTCTTTTTATTTTTAGAAGTTTGTAATGAATTGTAACGAATTTCTAATGGCATTTTAAATGTCATTACATCTGTTTTACAGTATATTACAGAGAATTTCAAGAATTTTTATTCTGTTATAGTTGGATTAATATTAAAATAATGGCTTTTGACCCTCGAAATCATTAACCTTTCACGGCTAGGAACGTTGTTCTTTGACACTTTTGATTGTTCTTGCAAAATAATCCCAATGTGGCAAAGAACTGTGTCTCTTAATCACCCGTTCAAGATAACGTTATTATCTTAAATTTGCATTAACCATAGAACAGTTGAAAATCAAATTAAAAGCCATTCTAAGACTAATTATTTACCTATAACAGCCTTACAGTCAACATTCTATTGCTTTTTGCTGTGTAGGCATAGCAACAATTAAATTAATTTGAGGCCATAACTAAACATATGCACCAAATTAAAATCTTTATTTCTTATTTACCGCTTTGTAGAGTTTGCCTTAATAACTGTTATTTTTGTCTGTCGCCCTTAATATTTGTTATGGAAGTCATTCGATGATCCAGGGGTAGCGTTAATGTTGTTTGGAAAAACAGGCTGCAAAAATACGGGATACAACAAAAGGCTAAATACGCTTTAATCTCCTGCGTGATTATTGCCTTCGACTGAGTTAGGGAGAATGGGTGGATGATTTTTATTTTTATCGAATTTCATGCTGATATGTACCGCCTCTATACAAATAACATTTTCCCTCGAAAATTGTATTTCCAATTAATTTTATTTAATTGTTTAAAATTATTTTTAATATTGAAATGAATAGTTGGTGTGAGTAAAATTGTTACACTTGCTGAAAGTACGTGCAAGTAAATGCATATACTCTTATAGTAAAAGCAAACTTTAACGGAAATCAAATGTTCAACTTATACTGCTTATGGTGTGTAATAGTTCGTTTAAAGGGTAATAAAAACCCTTCCATTTTGGAATTTGCAAACTTGACGATTTGATTTACACGTCGTTGTCTTCGTTAGAAGTTCTGTAAACTGGAGATTAAGCCTTCTGGCCGGTATATTTAATTTGCTGTGTCCACTGGTCCTTTTCTCCATTTAATGGATATTTGATTTGATTATGTTATTATTCTGAGTGTCACTTAAATAGATAAATTAGCAATTGTACAAATTTTAGTGGAAGAGATTTTACAACAAGTAATAGGAATACAAATAATCCAGATAATTTCAATAGATATAAAGGCACTTGGAATTTGGAAACAACTTATTCGTAACAATCAGGACAGGAAAGTCACACATCAATTACTTTAGACCATGCACTTCGATTTTTATTTGTACAAAGCTTTTTATTCGTACCACCCAATAGATTACAGTTATACTTACTTTCATTTCAGAAAAAGACATAACCACTTCAGTTCTTAAAGTGAGAACTGTTATTCAATTAAATGCTAGGAGTTAACAACAATTAAAACAAGTTACGGTAGTTTTGAGGCAGTTTTCAATAAAAGGATTAACGCCAAAACCGCGGTAAATCCGCTGCAGCGAAATTAATGTCATATTAACGAAAACATCGGAACGATGTTAATTTATAAACTTATAACAAGTT
Source organism: Anoplophora glabripennis (assembly GCF_000390285.2). Lineage (NCBI taxonomy): Eukaryota > Metazoa > Arthropoda > Insecta > Coleoptera > Cerambycidae > Anoplophora > Anoplophora glabripennis. The sequence goes on from NW_019416568.1 coordinate 1,232,219, forward strand.
TACACCGAACTGCGGTGGTAATAAAACATAAAATCCGACCGCAAATCCGCAAAAGCTGAACAATTCCAACGTTTCGCCAAACTAAATTCTGGCGTATCTCGAAGTTGTAAATACCTCTGACTCTAATTCACAAGTTATTCGGACTATGTTAATAATGAACCTGGGGTGTACAGGTCCTTAACTTGGAGTGTCCAATTTCGGCATAATCCCGTTATTACTTCACGTCGTCGGTTCACCTCGTTTTTACGGTGAAAGTATCGGTTACAGGAAAAGATAGAATATCACCTTTAATATTGCGCATTTCCCCTCAATTCGTTGTTTGTTACTTTTATGCAAATTTACTTGCATTTTAAGTCATCTGTTTTGTTGTACAGAAAAATTCCAAATATTATGTAGAATAAGAATAAGAGTTTGACTTTTGCAATTTTTTAAATAAGTAAATATTTATAGATATTGTTGGAATTTTCTGAACAAATAGTAAAATATATGTCAATTCTACCCTAAAAATGTTACAACGATCTATAGCGTGGTTTTCGATTGACAGGATTGTTAATTAAGAAAATTTTAAAAAGTTTATCGCGTACCGTGGGTTTAGATTAAGGTTTAGAAAGGGCTCACAATTTTTTAGAGATACTTGTCATAATAAACAATGATCGATACTAAAAATACATATTTTTACATTTTTATAACCATTTAGAATTTTTTTAAATTTTCCAACATTTTACTCTATAAACAATGCTGATATTTTAAATTTATTATTCATTCACTGACATTGCAATGGGATTATAAGCAAAACATATACGGTTTTTAATGAGACATATCCAAATTTGCCACCAATGAGCAGAAAAAAGTTAAGAATTTTAACAAATCAACTAGAGTCTGGTCGAATTTGTGCAGAAAGAATTTTATCAAAACCAATAACTTTAAATGAAGCTAATGTAATAAATGTGCTAGCCTATTTTAATGTTCATCCAGAATCCTCAACTCGTGCCGCATAGTATGATTTAGGCATTTCACGAGCGTCCATTCACAGGATGCTAAGAACTAATGATATGCATCCATACAAATTTAAGCTACTTTCTGCTCTTCATCCGGGTGACGCCGTGCGACATGTACAATTTAGTGAAACGATGTTAGTACGATACCAAGAAGATCCACAATTTTTGCAACATATTATATGGAAGAGACGAGTCAAAATTTACGAGAGAAGGTATTTTTAATAGACATAATACTCATTTGTGGTCATCTGAAAATCCTCATGTTATCCAGAAAAGAAACTTTCAAAATAAATTTAGCATAAATGTTTTTTGTCTAATTAAAGATAACCAAATTTCTTACCATATCTACGAAGAAAATTTAAATGCCGACAGCTATCTCAATATTTTGCAAACGGTTGTGGCAGATTTTCTAGATGATATACCTTTAGACCAACTAAGGAAGTGTTGGTATGAATTAGACAGGGCTCCACCTCACTGTCACAATCAAATCGATTAACAGCTGACTGAAATGTTTGAAGATAGATGGATGAGACGCCTAGGACCGTGGAATTGGTCCCCATTAGATTTTTATGTTTGGGGAGTAATAAAGCAAAAAGTTTATTCTACACCCGTTGCTTCAAAAGAAAATTTGATTACTCGAATTCGAAGAGCGTTCCATGAATTGCCTGCAGCTGAAATAGCAAAAGCGGTGACTGATGGTGTTATTTTAGTTGAGAAGGGCATGCCCGAAATCCCGGTATCCCAAATTTTCAAAATTCAAATCGAAGTAGTATCTGAAATAATTGTAATAGGCCGTCACTGTGAGCCACCCTGTATATATATGATTTTCTACTATTTTTCGCACATTGTTAATGCAAAATTCAACCTTTTTTGATTGGCAGTTATTGTAACTTTACAGAAAATCGTCAAATAAACAAATGATAAAGAATGACTTTTTTTATTTAGGGCTTACTTTCAATGTTACAGGGAAAAATATGTCGACGAACGGGTCATTTCCGTTCTTTTTGTATGTTTGTTGTTCCCCTGAATTTAGCAATGGTTTGGGATTTTTCTGTACAACAAAATAGATGACTTCAAACAGAAACGCCAAAGCCTACTTTTACTGCTCTAAAGGTTATCCAGTACTCAGCAAAATAGATTAGCAAGCAATAGGGTTAGTACTACAATATGATGGTCGATATCCGTATGTATAAAGACCTGCTTTATTACGATTACAGAATATTTTTTTCCAGAATAATAATAAAAACTGGGAACATATACAATAATATGTACTAATTATGCTTTAAGATTATGTAGTGGATTAAAAGAGACGACGCAGGATCGGACTAAGTTTCGCGTAGTAATTCTTAATTAATTTTCTGGAACACATGATTATTTCGGAAAGTTATTCTTTGAGACATGATATATTAGCGAAAAAAGTTGAAAAGCTTATTGGAGATTCTTTTTATTTTCGTATGACAAAAAAAACATTACCAAAAAGTTTTTTGTGTTCAACTTAAGGTATATGTTAAATTCATTGCGTACATAGGATAATATTAAAAATAATTAGTAACTTGAAATGTTTTTTTATACTGCTTAAAATACGTGCAACTGTTTGGATATCGTATCCAATTACATCGAGTGGCCAGACCACATGATTAGTGTATAACTTACTCCACTCTCACACCAACTTACCACTCGACTTCAAAATTGGCATTCAATCTAATCAATTAATAGTCCGACAACATACCGGGTCGGAGTACTGGTCCAAAGTCAAGCTAGGCTGGCTCAAAGTGCCTTTGTCACCAGCCATCTGTTATTACCGTCGAAGTCAATATGTTTAATTAGCAATATGCTCGAAAAGGCACAAGGAAACTGCTCGAATAGATGGGAGGTTCAAAGTAAATTGGCTCGGCAGAAAAGTTTAATATGAAAGAAATAAAGAAATGAACTTTTTCTAAGCATGTACATTAAGAGAATTATAATGGTGGTTCAGTGAAAAAATATAGTTACAGTTTAATTATCTTAACAGTAAAATATTCTAGTAGAAAAAAATGTGTTTGAAGTTTCTAAAAAACTCAATCTAATTCGTTTATGATAAGAGGAATTGAACTTTACATAAGCAGTTTTGAAGATGGAAAGTCATGATCTTTGAAGGAAAATTGAAATTTTTGTAAGCTCTGAAGGAAATTGTGTGTTGAATTTTTTACGTACTCACGTACTCCTTATGAATATACATTTTTATTATTTAATAAAGTACAATCCCTCTTAGTTTACCTTTAATTTTTCAGCAAGAACAGAATTTGTAGCGGTGATTTTTTCCAATATTACCGAACGATTGGACATCTTGTCAAATGATCGATATGCTTAAAATATTTTAAGATTATTGTAAAATGTGTAAGTAATACGTTTTTCCCAGTAACACGACCATGACAAGAAAGGTAACACCTAAGCTGGGAACTGACAAATTGAGAAATAACACTAATTAGCGCTGGTCGTCTCTTTTTTTGTAACGATAAGGGAAGATAGAAAGTGATGAACATATTGTCAGTACTTCATGTGAAATGAAAGAAACACTGCAATTTTCATGCAGAGAATCCTAAAAATTATCATATTTTCTCGTAACACTTGTGATTTGATTTACGTTAGAAAAAAAATTATACGGAATAGTACTGTCATTGTGACTTCCCCTAACGCTCCCGGGAGATTATATTTAACCTCTTATTTCTGTATAATATGCAAGGAAGAAACTTCCTTATCAGTCCCTTAACTAATGCATTCACGGCACACTTAGATTATCGCGTCAGGGGAAATTTATGCACGCCTCGTACCGGGCCATTATTAGCTTCTAATCAAATAAAATCCTTATGCAAATTATGCAGTCTGCACCTATTGTTATCGGGTAATAACTGTGTTCCAATGCAAATTAACGCCTCTAGGACAATGGGCAACGTATATTGTACCTGCATACGTAATGGTAACACGAAATGACCTCTACGTAACAATGTAACTCCCCTGTGTCTTTCCAGGTGGGACCCTAATTGCCTGGATATTGGATTTCGCTCGACAGTGATAGCTTCTGTTGTAATTCGCGTAAGGAATCTGTATCTGTGGCCCAAACCCAACAGCGTGTATTTACAATCGACATTGACGGAAATACTGCGAAAATAGTGACGTTAGCTCTTTAAGTTAATGCAATAGTTTACAAATAGCACCAGATAATGCATTCTCAATGAATAAGGTACGTTTAGATGTGAAAATTTTAAAAATTTCTGTTGTATAATTATAAATATTTTTAAAATTTGAAGAAAGTCGTTTTATTTCTGTTTTAAATAGGACGGCCTATATATCCGAGGTTATTGTGGGACGTACTCTAGCTGACCGTTTCGTAAATTGTGTGTGGTATCTACTCGTTCAGTGGCTATTCTTGCAATTTAGTACCAGCATCCCTTCTGAATTATGAGACTACTTACAGTCTATTTGCGCTCAAAACCCATGTCAGACGAACGAAATTATAAGTAATCGTTTTCGTTTTATCTGCCACTAGCGTGAATCGAACCAAACTTGTTTCATCGACAAGTGAAACAATGAAAATAATGACATCATACTTTGTTTCATAAGCGATAGAATATGATGGACTTTCCCATAAGTATAAAAATGTTGCCTCTAATTTTCTATTAGACTACTGATGTACATTTTAAAGAGAGATTATAAATAACAGTTATAACCTAAAAATGTATACATTTGTATTTATTAGAGCTTAAAATTTTAAACCTAAAATATATCTTAATTAAAAAAAGTCCGGTTTATTCTTTCAAAGGAGATACAAAAACATATTTCTCACTTTTTTTAGCACATCAAGGATCAGTTTTCTAATAAAAATAAAGAAATGTAATCCTTCCTTTATATTGATGGTCGAAAGAAACGTTTTTTGTACACATGCTACTATAAAATTCAATAAGGATTTGAGATTAAGATGACGATACAATATAGAAAGTAAAACAGGGGAACAATAAAGGATAATTCTTACTTAAATATTGATGTGACAAACATACTTTCATTTTATTCTAGAAACTTCTTTTGAATTACTGATATTATCAAAACTACAGAAGAATCCGGTTCAAATGGGATACCCTGTGTGACATTAGCGCATTCGCCATTTTTTTAAACTGTATTCGGAATTGTAACAAGGGCTGTGTGAATGAAGCTTTCCAGCGTAGGGAGAGGGGAAGGCCTTTCTTAATTAAATTTCATGCTGACAAATATTTATTAAGACAACACGGGAAATTCTACGCACGCTACATCTTCCAATTCTCAGCAGTATTTGAGGTGCGTACCCCCTGTAGCCTGAGTTGTATTAACGAGCTTCATAAATGATTACAAGCCACATTACCAGTAATTTTGTTTGAAACTTTACCAAAACAATAAAAAAAACGAGATTACGTTGAAACAAAACATCCTGCTTCACCAGCTGGAGATTGGTGTAATTGTTGACGGCATTTCATTTAGCCAATATCGGTTTTCTTGCAAATTATGGAATAGAATATTTTTATGAAAATATCTGTTGCGTAGCCACATCTAGTATGCCGTCCACCAACGAACAATCGTTATTCCTGTACAGTTTGAACGCTGTTCTGCCTTTCCTGTTACTGCATCGCCGGTGCCGACTATAGAATAAAGATTATTCGGTGGAAGTAAATAACATTTCTATTTCCGATTAAATCTGATTTAATCGGCACTAGCGGAAATCGAAGTCCCTCTAAACGTCATTATGTCGTAATTCCGCGTTCTAGCGTAGGAATATTAAAAATATATCACTCGCCTATCTGAATATGACCGGCTGGAATGAATTTTTTAAATTTATGCGTAACGAATAACGAATATTTTATTTTTTGACCCATTTGTTATTTTTTTCAAACTTTTAATAAAAATGAGAGAGGAAAGAAATAGAAAAATAACGTTTTGAGAAAAACTGTCAAATTCATGAGGTAATTGATGTTCCTTGGTACGTACAAAGAGAAATCTGGTTTACGTTAAGGCATGCCCGAACTATTAGGGTGACGTCGCTATCCCGCAAGTCGGATTTTCAACACCGCAAATATTGAACAGGGCCCCAGATCCACGATGACGGATCCTTCAGCAGCAAACAGTGAATTATAGAGGAGAATAATGTAGACATAATACATAGAGGAAGGGGTAGGGGAGATTGGGAAAGATCCAGTTGCTCTTATTTTGATAAGTGTAGTACATGTGGTACAGCTGCGAACAAAAAAGTTCCGATCATAAAAATGTGAAGTGTGGATATTTTTTACTGTCCACAGCTGTACAACCACGTAATTACTTTTGTCTGCACGAATCTGAATATATTTAAAAGTGCACATGTTTCTAAATAATTATAAGCCGTATCTATAGATGTATTCATGTTGAAGGAAGAAATTCGAATAACCACCTCCAATTCAACTAGTTTTTTTTTACTAAGCTCAACTTCGGAAAAGTGGTTTTTGATTGTTAATTTCTCAAAAGAAATGGACGGTATAGAAAATTCCTAAATAAAAAAACAAATTTCAACTAAAAGTTTTTTGCTGGGCATGTTTGTGAGAAAAACAAATTACTGCCTCTTACCAGAAGTCAATATACAACTAAATTTTGTATTTTAGATCTGACTTTTTGAGTAATAGTCACTGAAAATGTAAAGGCGATTTCAGATTTCAATTATATTGAGACATTTCCAAGAAGATCACATTTCACAAGATATTCCCGATCACCATGTACAGGCTGATCCATTTTCGGTGGGATCTCAGATACTATTAAAGATATAATAAATCTGACACCACGTTCTCGAGCTCGATTTTCATGGCAAACTCGACTTTCAGATCAGAAATTTGCTATCTTCATTTGTTTCTGAGTTACAGGGCGTTTCTCGTTTTTGTGACACTTTTGAACATGTCTATATCTCAGCTATTAATTAAGCTAGAGTTAAAGTGAAAACTGCTCAAGACTAATTCTTTGGCGTATAATTGAATGCCGGTATTACATTTTTAGTAGGTCTTAAGATTCCGGAATTATGACCCAGTTATATATTTTTTAATGAAAATCGTAGCTGGGCATGACCTAAAAAAATGGAGATTTTTTTTTGCTTTTCAGCAATATATCACATGCTATAGTTATTTTTACAAATACAATAGATACGGGGTGTTTTATATATAAATCCGATCTTTTTTACATTTCAATATAGCTGGCTATGAAACTACATCCAAAACTATAATACTTGCTTTTACAAAACTCATATCTACTGTAAAAATATGACGTTTATTTAAAATGAATTTTAAATATAATGTCTTTTAGAAAACCCCAAAGGAAAAAGTCCAACGAACTCAAATCAGGTAACCTAGCTGACCATCTGATCGGTCCGTTCCTATCCACCTTTCTCCTAAAATTTCGTGAATATTACATTATCATACGATTATAATATGATGTGCAATTAAAATAAACGTCATATTTTTACAACAGATATGAGTTTTGTAAAAGTAAGAATTATAGTTTTATATGTAATTTCATAGCCAGTCATATTAAAAAGCAAACACAATATATAATTTATATATAAAACATCCCGTATCTCCCGTGTTTCTAAAAATAACTAAAGCATGTGATATATTGCTGAAAAGCGAAAAAAAAGCTCTATTTTTTTAAGCCATGGTCAGCTACGATTTCCATTTAAAAATTATAGCATTGGGTTGTAACTCCGAAAATCTTAAGATATACTAAAAATCTAATGCCGGCATTCAATTCTACGCCAAAGAATTAGTCTTGAGCAGTTTTCACTTTAACTCTAACTTATTTAACAGCTGAGATACAGACATGTTAAAAAGTGTTACAATAACGAGAAACGCCCTGTAACTCAGAAACAAATGAAGAAAGCAAATTTCCGATCTGACAGTCGAGTTTGCCATGAAAATCGAGCTCGAGAACGTGGTGTCAGATTTGTCATATCTTTAGTAGTTTCTGAAATACCCTGAATTCCCATCGAAAGTGGACCAGCCTGTACATCTGAATTTGAAATGTAACTGATTTTTACGAGTATTTATCATCGAAAGCAATATTCAGGGAGTGTGATTTGTATCCACTTATGAAATGTGAAATGTTTGTTCAAAACGAATATATTATTTACACGTTTATCGAAAGGTTCCCGGTCTCCCCCATTTCACCTTCGGAAATCGACAAATAATCGGCATTAGGCGCTCCATCAGGATGCGCTTAAATATTCAACATTGCAGTATACTTGGAGTGTTTGCCGTCCTGAAATATTTATTATTCCAAGTATATTTCAGTGCCGGATATTGGTGCCTCCCAAAAAAACGATGGTTTCCGTCATAAAAACTTAATTAACTCGATACTGTCTCATATATACGAGTAGATATAGGTACAGCTTAAAAAGATGTTAATCTGTTTCAACGTCTGTAAATAAATTCTGCCTAGCAAATTAATTATTTTCATCAATTTTTTCCCTAATGGATTCACAAAACTCCATACGCCTTATTTGACCACCAGGAATAATTTCTTGAGAAGTTTGCGTTTTATAAGCTTTGTAACCATTCTTTTTTAAGATGCGACGAACTGTACGACTTGGAATGTCAAGTTCTTTGGAAATTTGGGAGGAAGAACACGGCTCACTTACTTCCACAAAAGCACAGACATTAACCTCTTTTTCTCTCCTTGCTTCAGGAATTTGACGAGGTTCCTGATTGCTACATTTCCTACACCGATTAACACATCCACACTCCTCAAACTTATTTATTCATTTATTCATTTTTCGATCAACGACTTCCTCTGCACTTTCTGCACGACAATACCATTTAATAATATTAATTTTTTGTTCGACACTGTACACCATTTTTATTTTGTAATATTCCGTCTACTTCTTATCAAAGGTTTAAGTGGAATGATAATAAAATTAAAACTAAACAAACAGCAAAGCGCTTTAGGTATTCGGTCGGTTCACAAAAAATGCAACGGGGCACTTGCCCTCCCACAGTCAACCAATTACGGGAGTCCGAGTCGCAGCCTTGATGATATATGTCATGTCTGACCCCTTCCACCCGAAGTTGATAGTGGAGATGCGTGTAATTTACTTAGTTTGCGAAAAAATTACCTGACCAGACCGGTATAGATAATACAGTGGGTCTCCAAGTCAGTCCACTTTTTTATTTTGCGTGTCTGTGTTATTTGTCGATGGCGGTCAAGTAGCGATGCTGAGGGAGCAACTGAATCAGAATCTTGAACAATTTTCGAACGTGTTCCATTTGAAACTTGAATTGTATTCTCAATAGAGTCTTCAGCGCATGTTTCTGTCACTGAAGTAGACTTCCAGACCAGAGAAGAGTGTCCGGTTAAAACTGTTGTATCTAAACTTCTGAGGACAATTTACTAAATACGTACCTTAATGCGATTGGCGTATCTCACGCAGTATTCCTTGGAAGGTGTAACTTTTGCCTTAACGTAAATTCTCCCGCGAAGTAATTCGCAACAATTTATTCGCATTACCGTCTCCAATATTGACCTAGGAGTGTGTTTGCGTTTAAGGGTTATCTCTATTAAAACCTTGGGACGGTGTTAACTCGATTATATTTCATGCATTATCTAATTACGTTCGTGAATGTGTGCTTTAACGAGAATTTAATCTTGTTCTGTTTCGCAAATACTTCATCAACGTTTAATCTACTTTTCACATGGTGGCTGGCTGCTTAACACTAACTTACTTTTATTACTTTGTGTCGGCGGCGTAACACTGTAGCACAGTCGTTGCGCCCCTCATCCTGGCAAATAGGAGCCGCCGTGTTGCGAGTCAATTAAAAAGTACCGGGGGTAGTTTCTCTAGTTTTATGGGGGATATAAAGACGTACATATATCCCGCCCGAATTAGAACTGGCTGGTGCTCCACTTGCAGCCGCTTTTTTATGTAGAAATTTCGAGATGCAGTAAAGTGGCGAGTTATGTGAAATTTGTACTCATATCTTAATATTTTTATACAAATAACATGTATTTATTAAAAATTTAAGTTTAATTAATGTTTAAAAGTCAAGCAACAACTGGCAGATTTTTTGTACTCAGTTCTACGGATTGGAAGTCATCCCAGACTTTTTTTAACAAACAAGAGCACTTGAATCCCAGAAATGCATTTTTCAACGCCACCATTTTTTGTTTCTTAACAGAATCGTTCCGTTGTATTTTTTATTTAATCCAAAAAGTAAAACTGCTAACTTTGCTAAAGTTTCTATTGACTTTAAAGCGATATTTTAATCACAGACAACATAGCTTCGCTCCAGACCGCTACTGGAATATGACAGCAGTTTTAAATTTCCGAATTGCCGATAGAGTACACCACCAGCAGAATTTTAGGACGAATCAAATGCAGCGGCCCGCATTCCTACGCGTATACCAGCAACATATCAGCAACACTGGCAATGTTGCCAGGCGTACTTACGGATTTATTTTGTACTCCTTTTTATCAGTATCTGTTTTTTGCGTTACTGTATTTACTTAAATGTAGGATGTAGGTATTGATAAAAATGTTTTAAAGAATCAACGAATATCTATGTAGTTTCATATGATATTCTGCAGCGGTGTCACAGCTAGGTTATTTAATCATAATTTCGTTAATTAGCTACTATTTTCATTTTTTGGTATTGAAAATATATTTCCAAATAAACAAAATTAGTAATGATATTTTAAACAGCTTGTAATATAATATTTGATGATGATGATAAAATTTAATATACAAGATGGGTTCTTAGTACGTCGCGGAATGTGGTTACAGGTTTTTTTTTGTATTTTGGCATCCACTTATAGGTTTAATAATAATTAAAGATAGAAAAAAACTTTAAATACAAATGTTCGACTTTTCATTTATTTCTTTTGACATCAAAATTTGATGGCGTAAAATATATGTTTAAAATAAAAAAATCATAAAAAAAATTAAAATTCATCCTATATTTTTATAACTAACCTTTACAACAACATAAGGAGAATACCTAAAAACGAAATAATATTAAAATACCTACAATTTTTACAAATTTTCAACAAGCAAGTACTTAATTGTAATGATACAGTTGAAAATATGCTTTAATTTACTATTTATTGCTTTAAAAACAAATTCAGAATTATCAAACATTTCGTCCTATATTTTTTGTAAAATTTGAGGTCTTTAATATATTGTTGAAGTGTCCCCACAAAAATATGTCTGAAGGACTGAGATCGGGGCTGTTTTCTGGCCACCTATTGCACATTATTGTTATTTGAATAATACAGTTTAATTATGTTTTATTTTTCGTCATCAGAATAACCTATTTTAATTTTTTTTATTAAAATTGGTTATTCTGATAATGATAAATATCATGTATTTTTAAAGGAAGGGTCGTTTCTGTCATTTTTGTCTGATTGTGTGCGAGAGAGACAGAGTTATAGTGTGCGATAGAGATAGAGTAACTTTATCCTCATAGAAGGCTTTTCTCTCTTTATATCTCTCTCTCTGCTGTCTTTAGGACTTTCTGGGTCTTCCTTAGCATCTTCAGGATACCTAGGAAGGGAGCGTGAGGTAGAGCGCGTGGCCTTTTTAGCCTTCATCATCGAGCTATGACGTCACAATGTATGAGAAAAAAATTGAAATGGCTGGAAATATAAACAAATCTCCCCTTGGTTCTTAGTAGAACACTTGGCGGGTGAGGTAGGGCGGAATGACACAATATATGAAGAAAAAAAATAGTATTTGCTTGTACCTCGGAAATGACTCGAAATATCAAAAAATCCCCCATGGTGATCGAGTGAAAAATGTCCGAAGTCCGCATGCCGAAAAAAAAATTGGGACCAACATCCTAGAATAAATAAAGAAGTGTTTATAACTCGGAATCGCTGCGTTGAATCGAATAAATAATTAAAAAAATCTCCATTCTGCGTTGAATGCAAAATGTCCGAAGTCCGTATATCGAAAATTAATTTTGGAAACATGAAGTGTGTGACGTCATACTTTTAATTCGAACTTGATTTATTTAACACAAATGTGATTTCCAAACAAAAGATAAGTTCCACATCTCTTTAGTTACATAATTAAATGCATAACATTTACTTGTCAGTTATTATTTGGCAACAAAGCCACTGCTAGAACAGCCTCCTATTACCGAGGAGAAGAGTTACCACGCTAAATTTTATTGCTGGATGTCGGCTAACAAGACCTTGCATCCTTTTTAGGTTGGCTTTATGAAGCCTCCTAAATTTTTTATGTAAGTATACAGGGCAATTTTTGCTGAAGAATTTTACGAGTTAAACATAAAAAGTGCAACTTAAGAAAGTACGAAAGATTAAGAAAATTATGTTTCTTAATTAACTCAGTAATTCCTCGTTCAAATTTTCTAATTCCATATGCAAATCTAAAACAACTATTTTGAATTCGCTGCAAATGCTGAATATCGGAGTGTAGTAAAGCCGGGCCATAGATACAGTCACAGGATGAGAGCTTTGAAAATATTAAAGAATTACATAAACTGATTTTTAGAGATGAATCCATGATGGCACGATGGGGATAAAGTTGCTTTAAGGTATTATACGATAATGCTTGGTAAATCTTAGCTCCTCATCAAACAAAAGTCCCAGGTTATTACACTCATTGGTAAAATTTAAAGAAAAATCTCCTAATTTTAAATTCAATTCCATTTTCGCCATAATACGTTTATTTTTAGGACCAAAAATTATGACTTTGGATTTGTCAGGATTTAGCTTCAATCTATGAGCAGCAGAGATATTTAACAATGAGTTTAAGTCGTAATTAATACAATCATTAAAAGCAGCCAAGTCCGTAACACGACAATTGAGATACACTTGGGTATCATCAGCGTAATGATGCACAGAACGTTTATTCAAAAATGTATAAAAATCCGCTATATAAATAGAGAACAGCAAGGGCCCTAAAATGGACCCCTGAGGAACCCCATGAGTCACTGGCAAGACGTCAGACACATTATAGTTTATGATTACTTGCTGTGTTCTGCCAGACAAATAACTAAAAATGTAGGAAGCAGCACTATTATCAAAGCCAAAGTACATTAAGTTTTTACAAAGGATAGAGTGGTCCAATGTGTCGAACGCCTTGTTATAATCTAAAAGAATCAAGGACGTAATTAAACCATTATCAGTGGCGTTATAAATTTCATTTGAAATATGTGTGTATCGTCTGTGTTTTAGAATAAGTATTTCTAAGTGTGAAACAATATCTGAAATGTTATTTTAACCTCAAACCGCACAGGCAAGTTGTATTTCTGTTGCTAAACGACCGAGCTAACGGTTCCGTTTACGGCCTTAATAAACCTCAGCCGCCCTACCACTGTCACCTTACAGTAATACTAAAAACGATTATTATTAGGTGAAGACCGCAAACGACGTTTATAACAGTAAACGTTATATTAAAGACAAACATTTTATTGCGATTAATATCATCTTCCCGAGATAATGAAATTTTACGTGACGTTGGACTTTTATAATATAAACCGAGATTTAGTTCTTCCCCCACATAAATTTCTCTGAAGGGGAATGCGCTATTTTTATAATAAAAATGTTCCGCAAATATCAGGCCGGGGCCCGTAATGAAAAATGCTTTTAATAGCGGCGATGAACCGGATAGTTCCAAGGGAGTGCGGGAGAAGTAATTACTTTTATCTGCATGGAAGTAGGAGCAGGTAACTACTCGTATTTTCGTAACCCGCGCTATTGCAGAAGTAAGTAATTATCATTTTTATTTCTCCCGCCGCGCCCGCCATATTTTTCCATTTACGTTTCGCGTAATATCGAGATTAGCGAAACAATTTTATAATTAAAATTCTGTAATTACATTAGCAAGGAAATCCCGGGAAATTTAGGCCGCGGTAAGTTTTTCGCAATCTTGTATTGCAAAGACCAGAAAAGAACGGAGTACCTAACCTAATTGGCGATACGGAGAAGCCGCGGCATTTCGCTTTATGATTGGATTGACCCTCGATTATTTTAGGAATTTCTGTTAACTGCGTTCGCTCTTGTAACACGCAGGACAATAATTAGTCTAGAAGCCAGATAGGGTTCCGTGGTCAATCAGAGTGCCACGGCTGCAAACAACTTATTCTTAAGTATTTTGACCTCCTGAATCCAAAAAACTAGATCGCAAAGCCTGAAAGTGGTCAGTTTAATTGTTATTAACAAACTAAATGTTTAAATGGCTGTAAAAAGTTTATTTTTATAGCTAGTACAATTTTTTATGCGTTAATAATTACGTTTTCCCATAACAAACAAAAAGTTTTTTTGAAAATTAAAAAAGATTAACTTTAACCAAAGTTATTGCAAATTTAGTGCAAATATCTTACATTTTCCGTCTCCGCGCGCATCAGTTTTACCACATTTCTGCTTTGGACGGATTGAGATGCATGCATTTTAAAGCTTGAACTTTATTTTACAAGATAGGTAAGCTCCATTTATTAATTTATTTATTTAACAATTAATAACAGTTTAGAAAGTTGTGAATTTTCAACGAAAATACTTGTTTTATTCATTTATAAGGCATTTTTATTTATTCAACTTCGATGAAAAACTAATGCCTAATAACTATAAGGCATGAAATGATTGTTAGGATGCGAGGAACAATATCCGGTAACTTTTTTGGCTTTACATCGAAGTTAATAATAATAATTGTAAAGTAATGCCTGGGACACCCCGTATACATCACTCAGGTGGTCTACGTGCGCCTCCGGCCAACCATTCAGCCCATCCCGTCGAGATGACGGGGTCGATGCGTTTGTTTATGTTAGTACCTACTAATTATTGTAAGATTTTTCTGTTAAAGAAACGGGGAGAGAGAATTAATTCTTCCTCGAGCTGTAGGCTATAACAGTTTGTAATGTTTCCATCTAATAAAGCCAAATACTGAGTGTTCAGTTGTTTACTAGTCTCTCTTGGGTGTTTACATAATTAATAATAAAAAAGCCTTATAAACAAATAAAACCAACATTTTCGTTGAAATTTCACAACTTTCTAAGTTGCTATTAATTGTTAAATAAATAAAATAATAAATGGAACTTACCTAAGTAAAATAAAGTTGAAGCTTTAAAATGAGATATCGTCCATCTCAATCCGTCCAATAGAACCAGAGACGTGGTAAAATTGGTGCGCGCGGAGACGAAAAATGTAAGATATTTGCACTAAATTTGCAATAACTTTTTTAATTTTCAAAAAAATTATTGTTTGTTATGAGAAAACGTAACTATTAACCATAAAAAATTTTACTTTTTACAGCCATTTAAATATTAAATTTGTTAATAACAATTAAACTGACCACTTTCAGGCTTTGCGACAAAGTTTCTTGGATTCAGGAGGCCAAAATACTTAAGAATAAGTTGTTTGCAGCCGTGGCACTCTGACTTGCCACGGAACCCTGACTGGCTCCTAGATTAAATATGTTATCCTGCCCACAAAGTGAAAAAGACCGATCGGCATCCTTCACATTCTACAATTAGTCATCGTGAACAGTGGCTGAATGAGACATCCTTAAGTCGGGCGCGCTTGTTCTGGTCGCGACCCAAAGCCCATCAAGCTAATCCCCCGCTCGGGCACCGGAACACGCTCCCGGGGCTTAATATATATTAAATTAAATGCACCCTGTATAATTTACATGTAGATTCGTCGCACAACAGGACCAGACACTCTACCAGACAGATGTTCCAATTACCGACCGTAAATCAACGTTTGACATTAGTCAATACGCAGGAGAGGGCTGAAACGCTCTCGGCGTGATGCATGTGACAATTATATTCGGATCAGTCGACAGAGGTTTGCGCGTGCTGTCATCGGGTCGCTCTTCACTGGATGTTTACCTTTTGTGCCGGTTTAATTGGGAAAATTCGAGTACGTCAGTGTTTTTTTTGTTTTCGAAAATCGTGTAGGATTTCAGTTGTGCGCGCGGTTTGGTCGCGGACTAATTTGTTTTTCACAGAAACAGTATCAAAAGTTCATTCGGTTGGAATTGTGTGTCAGTTTAAAAACTCGGCATTCAACATTGATTTTATAAATTGTACTATACTGAGAATTTCTTCTCATAACGACGGGTGCGATGCTTTAAAAATCTGCCATGTTTCGAATCCAACGTCAAAAAACGCCCGTAGAGCCTTAAACAGCTCCAGAACCACTCCAAAAGCGCAGCGCAGCGAGGTCGCGACAGTTGAAAATCGAAAATTTCACCTATGTTTCAAATTCAATCTAAATTGTCCACAGAGCCGCAAAGCTAGAGCAAACGACGCCCAGATAGAGAAATGTTTGTTGCGCCTACAGATTAATTAACAGATTACTTAAAGATCAACAGAAATAAGTTTGCGTCTGAGTTAGCTCCGCCTATAAATGCGCACTGGAACACTCCAGAAATATATTATTTGTAAATCTACGTTCGTTTGAATAAGGTCGAATCCAAAACAACCTCGCAGTTTTATTCTTTTGTAATATAGGGTGATTCACAAATGGTGACCAAAATTTAAGCCTCATCTTCTTTGGTGAATTTTAAGGGGATCCTTTATTATAAAGTTTTTATCTAGGACGCTTCGTTAAAACGATACAGGGTGTTAAATTTCAAAAAATATTTTTGATTTTTTTTAATAATTTAAAAACTAGTAAGTGAAATAATTTGAAATTGGGCACATATATTTATATAAACATTGTCCAAAATCTCAGGGCTTTTCCTAAAATTTACATGCTGCAGTGGCGGAGATACGAGGTGTCGGTGGCATATTTTTCTAAATACAATAGTACGCCACTGCTTTACGGTAACAATAATGATATTTTCGGATTCGCCTTTCAATTTTCTACAAACTACTACTCTCTTATGTATTTTGAAAAAAGCCTGATTTTTCAGTAAAATTTAAAAAAACAACTGAAAACACTTTTATTTAAATCACATGACAAGCACTAATCAGTCGGTTATTTATTTGAATAAAGAAATTAATAACATTAGTCATCATTTTAATGATTTTATTTGAGTAAATGCTCAAAAATACCTCCATTTCCACGAACACAGGTCTGACATCTTTTTAGTAACGAAAATGTAATTTGTTCGAAATTTATTGTTGCTTCAATCTGATGAAAAACATTATTTATTCCTCCTTCTAACTGCTCAGAATGTCAAAGTTGCTATCGCAGCCCACTATGTAAGTTTAAAAAGCATTGTATTCGAATATCGAAGTGTGTTCTTAGTTCGTTCTTAAGTTTTACTCGAAAATCAGGTTTCTTTCGAAAAATATAAGAGAGTAGGATAAAAACCTAGATAAAAACTTTATAGGAAAGACCCCCTAAAATTCACCAAAGAATACGAGGTTTCGTTAATGGTCACCATTTGTGAATCACCCTGTATATTTGTTATTTTATTAAGATCTCTAGTTTCTCAATTTCGAGCAGCTCTACGTGAGTCAGAAATTCAAACATTTTTGTATTGGCTTGTACATATGCCAGTAGACAGAATACAGCAATGACATTTAAAATATTATGACATTTGACACATGTTTTGTAGGTTATATCTTGTCAATACACAAGAAATGTCTGTGATGTACAAACAAATAGCTCATCGGTTGTCTCACCTATGGCATACTGACAAGAACTAATAAGTTCTTATAAAAAATGATATATTTTTGAATAATAAATGCCAAAAATTTAGAGATTGATAAAATATAAAAAACCACAATTTAATTTGTTTAGATGTCACCAACAATACACCACTAAACAAAGCAACGTGGCTTTAGTTTTATCTCGTCCTTCTTCTGATTTTTAAAGGCTCACATTAAGCCTAATTTATTAAACTTGACGCAAACTGCTATCGATTTTCCTATTTGGGTCTCCCGTATTTCTGGGTGTAATTCATCATTTCGCTGTAAGGTTATTATAAAGCTGCTGAGTGATGCTATAAAGGTTTTATTACCGTTATACACACTAAGAAAGTTACAAGTGTTTTGCATAGAATATAGCCGAACTACTTTAAGTGCATGTTTTTTGTAGCAAACTACAGTATATTTATTGTAGAATTAAGTTTCTTCACTTCAATTTGCTATCGGATATTTTAACATGACATATACCCAACAAGATTGGCGTCAATTATAGACATTTTTCTTCGTAAATTACAATTATTTTTCATTTTCATCTTATCGAGTTACAATTCTTGTATAAACAATTTTTTAAGTTTAAATTTTAATTTAATATTAAGAGGAACTCCTAAAATGATGTACCACTAAAATTTATATTTACAGCACCTAAAAATGCCACTAGGCCAAATTTACTAAAAAATAACTCATTGACGAGGAAGTACTTTTCTCGAAACAAAATAAATGGACTGCATTTTATTTATCCATAAAAAACTTCGATACACTACTGCAAAACATTATTGCTTCCATATCGTTAAGGAAGAGGCGGCTATAAATACGTAGGATTTCTAACGTCGTATAAGAGAAAGAAAATGGCTACGTAACTTCCTATATTCCACATCTATCTAAATGCCCCCTGCGAACAGTGATTCTTTCAATTTAAATAAATAGAGTTTTGAAGCTTTCCAGAGAAAATAAAATAAATTCGTTGAAACCTTTTTTGGATTGAATGTATATTTTGCATTATTCGCAGATTGAAGGTAAACAGGTTTTATTATGATACTACGGCCATGTCAAAACATAGATAGACTATAGAGACATATTTCTATATTAACAATTTTACTCATATTTGAGATTTGTTCCCGTTTTCAGAATTTCGGGTTCTACTTCATTAGAATAAAAAAATGCATTTAATTTTGGAATATATTAAGTGAATAAAGAAATGACAAAATAGTTTTGAAAAATTTGTAATATATGTATAGGTAACGTTGTATAATCAGGTGACAATAATAATTATTTCCCTTCATTGAAGGTGTATTGAAATGTTCTTACATACAGGGTGTAACAATTCTTAAAGCTTTTTACAAAAGTGTTCGATTTATTTCGAATAAATCGTTTGATTTGAAAATGGGAATTATTACGCGAAATTTAGTTCCACCCTGCATTGTCCTACGGAATCAACTATGTACAAGCACCAACTAGGTCAAGTTCAGTGTGGTTATTTGTACGGTGTGAGCATGTCTACTGTAAATTGATTTACATTATTTTATTTCAAAATGCCTTATATAAAGAAATAACGGATGTGGTATTAATGTATGGGAATGATCATATGATTCAAATATGACTTGTCGTTTACATGCAAATTTTTACCCTTAAAGATAACAACCGAATCCTAGAACAGTGGAAAACTGTTCAAAGACCAGTAGAGTGAATCCAAGGTATGAATTTTGTGGACAGAAATACCGCAAATAGGGAAGAAAACGTTTTACAACTTGTCGGGGAAAACCCGAGCCGCAGCACCCGCGATATGGCAGGTAGAATATTGTCGTTGATTTGGCAGCAAATGGCACAACAACTCTCCACAAACTAGTGCTGCTTTACAAGAGACGGAATACTGAAATTTCATAACACTCGCTAGTGGTGGAATTACTTACAATTAGATCGTTGTATGGTAATTTATTTCCATTATTTTTTCATTAATTTCAGTACCAGCGGTGTTTCAACACTTTTTACACAACAGGGCCGGTTTCAACATTTTCTGTTCTTCTGATTTTTTTCTCTTGAAAATATTATGATACTTTACACTACAAATTGGTTAACCCGTTTCAAGGAACCACCCTGTGTATAGTCGATAAAACCCTCTCACGTCTGTCTTGCTACAATAGGTTTGTCGTAACAGGTAGATATTCCTCCTTTTTCTTTCGGTGTATCAAGTTAAATTTGAAAAACTTGTCACACTGATCGTTATGGCTGGGGGTAATCGAATAATATTTTCTAGATCTTACACGACTGACATAAGAGAGAAACCAGTTTAGGAATTTCTCTTTATATGGCCGAATCGAAGCTGTCGCTGTGAAACGTTACATTTACTGTATCGGAAACTTTACAAAAAAAAAACACAGAACTTACAAAATGTCGTTTTGTAACAGGAGCACACCACTGATGGAATTGGAGAAGTTCTCAGGAAACCAGGACCGTCTGAAAAAGTACAATAGAAACTGTATATTTGTAAGCTGCGTCGCCGCCTTTATAGGTTGGAAGTCGCTTTGCAGATTGTCTTCTGAGAATAGAACAGTAGGCTTTGTTTGTAAGGACGTGAAACATTTTACTGTCTTATAAATATATAATATTCATATGTTTCCAATGTGTATTTTAATTTTTTTACAAATATTCGAGTATATTTGTCAAGTTTACTGTAAGTATTTTCGTTTTAAATAGTCTTTTAGAATAAGAAATATGTTTTTTTTTTGAAATTTAAAAAGTTTATGCCTACTGTTATCTTTGAATTAATAACTCAGTTGGTAACTATTTCTTGGTCTATGACATTAAATCTCAAGCAAATACACTTCTAAGGACAGTGGTGGACAAAAAAAGTTGCGAAACTAATAAATTCTTTTATTTAACTTTTATAGTCCACAACTGTATTATTATTACAATCATTTGTGCAAATTATTTTATTATTATATTTATATTTTAAGACCTCTGTCGTATTTGGAAAATAAAATATAT
Source organism: Anoplophora glabripennis (assembly GCF_000390285.2). Lineage (NCBI taxonomy): Eukaryota > Metazoa > Arthropoda > Insecta > Coleoptera > Cerambycidae > Anoplophora > Anoplophora glabripennis. The sequence goes on from NW_019416568.1 coordinate 1,252,830, forward strand.
TGTTTCAGGAATACTTTTCCTCTTAATCAAGTTATAAATATGATTTTTTTTTACTATGCAAATATTGGAACGGCAATAATTCCCAATTGCTTTATATTTGATTTTACAGGAAATTCTACCAAATTTCCGGCAGAATATCCGACCGGTAATCGTTTCAACAATTTATTCACCTGAATCTTTCTACGTACAAACGGTGATAACATTTCTCCTGAAAATAACTTCATCTTATATATAAAATTCTCGTGTCACAATGTTCGTTCACGTACTCCTCCGAAACGGCTTGACCGATTCTCATGAAATTTTGTGAGCATATGGAGTAGGTCTGAGAATCGGCCAACATCTATTTTTCATACCCCTAAATGTTAAGGGTGGTCCACCCCAAATTTTTTTTTTAATTTTTTGGACAAAATTTTTTATTTTTATTTTTTTATGATGTGGCTTTAAAAAATACATACAATCCTAAATTTTCACCCTTCTACCATCAACCCCTATTTTTTAATAGCGATATTAGTAATTCAATAATTTTCAACCCCGGTCGATAACTGATCAATTATCACTTGATCATTTTTTTATCCCCGCCAGGCGTCGACCGGTGTCACTTCTGACCCAGTAAACAGAACGGAGTAGGGATGAGATCTCTCTCACACAATAAGCCGTTTCTCACTCTCTACAGTTTTCGGCCATTATTATTATTGTTTGTGCATCAATCGTAATAGTGACGTTTACTATTAACATTAATAAAAAACATATACACGATATACACTGAATAACACTAAATATAATATAGATGGTAGAAGTGAAATTTCTTTATGAAAAATCTACTAAAATAATCCTAGGAATAATTTATATGGCAAAACAACGTTTGCCGGGTCTTTCTAGTGTAAATAATAAATTTGCTTTTATAACGTATTTTATTCCGTTAAAGTTAATAATTTGAATTCACTGGAAATTTTCTAAACAAGTTGCTGCAGAAAGACCTCCCGTAAGTACAGGGGGTGATAGTACAACAAAAAATAAGATTGTTTTTGTCTTATGAACTGTATGTTTATCTCCTTTTGTTTTCGAGGTACAGAGCGACAAAATAAATTTTTTTTTACGAAAATTTCCAAACGGTTCGAAATATTTTTATGAAATTTGGTATTCAGCGGTTTTTAAGGACGCCAAATACGCTGGTCTAATTATTTTTTTGATATTTCATAGAGGGCGCTAGTTATGTTACATTCTACATTCCTATTACATTTTAAGTTCTAATTTTTCTAAGGTTAGGTTTTTTACCATTCGGGCTCCAATTTCTAATGTACAATTTTATTTTCTAAAAATAATGTACTCTTGTTAGAATTTCCTAATGTGACGGTTTTCGAGAAAAAAGGCTTTTAATTAAACTCTTACAGTGCATAAAATAAGTGACTTTTCTCAAAGTAGGCTTATATCAAAACTTATTGATGGATGTCCTATAAACAACGCATACATTCTTAGTAATATTTTAAACTCTACTTAAATGTATATCAAAATTTTAGTGATTTTGTGACTGTAGTTAGTAATGACTAATTACAGTCACTAAAATTTTGATACAAAGTTAAATAGAGTTTAAAATATTACTAAGAATGTATGTGTTGTTTATAGGACATCCGTTAGTAAGTTTTGACATAAGCCTACTTTGAGAAAAGTCACTTATTTTATACACCGCAATATTGTAAGAGTTTAATTAAAAGCCTTTTTTCTCGAAAAGCGTCCACATTAGGAAGTTCTAACAAGAGTACATTAATTTTAGAAAATAAAATTGTACATTAGAAATTGGAGCCCGAATGGTAAAAAACTTAAGCTTAAAAAAATTAGAACTTAAAATGTAACAGGAATGTAGCAAAACTAGCGCCTTCTATGAAATATCCAAAAAAAAATTAGACCAGCGTATTTGGCGTCCTTAAAAACCGCTGAATACCAAATTTCATAAAATTATTTCGAACCGTTCGAAAATTTTTGTAAAAAAAATTTTTTATTTTGTTGCTCTGTACCTCGAAAACAAAAGGAGATAGACATATAGTTCATAAGACAAAAAAACCTTATTTTTTGTCGTACTATCACCCCCTGTATTTACGGTAGACCTTTCTGAAACAGCCTGAATATAAAAAAATTATTAAAAATATCCAGCATACATTTCATAAAACATCTTTAAAGCAGAAGTTGTATATGCATTTCGTATAATTTACTGCACTTTTGTTTCCGACTTTTATATCATATTCGAAGCGTTCAGCAAATGAGGAGCTTTGTTAGCGGCGTAAGCGCATAAACCCCTGTAATATAAAAAAATAAACTTCAAAGGTATCTTGAAAAGTTTCCTCGGCTATATAAAGTTTTAAAATGAAATAAACAGTTTCCGAGGACTTTTGTTGTGTAGAACGATGTAGTCAAGGAAGAGCAGCCTGATATTCTCGTACGCAGGGGACTTTATGTGGGTCAAACTAAACGACGTTTAAAAAACATAATTATGTGACCATATGCCGTCATGTAGATGGAAGCACGGAAATAAGAGGAATAGGGAAAGTTTGATAAATCACTTTTTCGGACGTCCTACAAATCCTCAACTCCCGAAAATTAATTACTAAAAAAATGACTGCGAGTGCAAATTAATTAACTAAATTAAATTCAGAATAATATATCTCTTTCCTCGTCGGTACGGCGGTGGACAAAGGAACATTTTTTATACTAATAACGGCACACAACTTTTACCGGAGTTTTTCGCTGAACTAATTTGTTGGTGCAATGAAGTTATAACTAGGATGATAATTTAAATAGAAAGATGCGAACATTTTATTTTTTCATGCGTTGCCCTGCAGTTTTATTTAAATACAGGGTGATTGAATGTAAATGTCCGTAAGAAATGTATTCTTTGTAAGCATTATCAAGGATGTGCATGGTGCAATGGACGAGGGAACAATACAACCGCAGAATCAACGAACCACATTTCGCCATCTGGTGTCGACATACAGAAATAAATCCGGCGGTAAATTTAAATTTCTTATATCTAAACTTTGCAAAAATTGTTTGTTCATTTATTTTACTGAAAAATAAATACAGATAAGACAGCGAGTAAAATTTAAATTCCATAATATTTTTTGGACAATGAAAATACATAAATTATTATCATATACTTACTTGAATTTGTACAATATATTTAAAAAAAAAACTACGTTTTTCCTATCTTGAAAAAGCAGCTACGCTGCCCCATTTTATTTCACATCAAAATGTACTGAGGAACTTTTGTGGTCTCTATTATTATTAAGTTTATTAAAGATTTCAAAATGCTGCGCAAATTTTTAATATTATGGAGATTTCGCTAAAAAACGGAGAACATGGCCAAATTTGGTAAAGGTACCTTAACTATAGATAATAATTCATGGTAATAACTTTACTGGAATACAAAAAACTAATTTTAGGTTATAAGATAAAACAAATATTTACCGTAACCCACATAAAATTCCTGTAGCGACAAAATCAAGTAAGTCGTCAACAAAAACCGTGCAAATTAGTGGACCCCGGAGACCCTTAAAAAAGATAGGGTGCAACGTTTAATAAAACGAGCTTACCTTAAAGCTACGAAGTGGATTTATTACGTTAATCACGTTAAAAGGGTTGAGGATAAAATGTAGCAAATAGATAATCTGCAAGAGGACAGGCCCTGGACCATACTAACTTAACCGTGCCTTGTTTTTGGTAATTATTTCCACAATTGGAAACGCTAATGGGAAAAAAACTTATTCGCCTTCTACGCGCTGTTGGTGTTACATTAACATACACATCTGTGGATGCATAGAAATTATTTAGTTTAATATTTATTATTTATATATTATTATTATTAATTAATAGAATTAATTTGTGGTTTTAAGTAATAAAATAACTTGACATATCCGATGTTCAAAATTTTGTCAACGTGTAAACACATTTGGGACCGTCTTATCCAGTTTCTACGAACTAACACAAATGTTGTCTTGCCTCACCATAAATTAAAACGATATCCATCAACTCCGAGTTGTTACACACGTACCTAAGCCATTTTTGACACTTGAAAAACTAAAGTAAACACTATCGCGAAATCGTTAATACTAAAATCAGATTTCAGTATTCGGAACCGCCTACGACCACGTAAAGAGAGAGCTCATTGCGTATAGCGAGCTACAACTTTCTCAGAAACTATAAGGGTACAATCTATTCCCATTTTTTTTTTTTTTGATACATTATGAATGACCCTGAATATTTCTGTTGTAATTTCGGTGGTCCTGCAGCCTTATGTCGGGCGCCGTCCTTGGACTTTTTAAAATTAGACCACTACCGCTGAAAGCTTAGAAACGTACAAAGTGCATACTTAGTAAGCGTGAAATTTCGAATGCAGGCAAGTCGGCGTGCTCTGCCGACTTTGTTAGTCCCGCCAGTCACGCCCTTGTTTCCCGAGTATATAATTCTTGCGGACCTGCATAAGTTTATCGTCTGTTTGTGTTTACATTAATTATGCAACATACACATTTTAATGGGCTCGCTGAAGGGAAAATAAACCGAACTGCCGAATGAATATACCGGCGGCGGCGGCTGGCGCTCCGGCCTGCAATTTGACAAGACAAATTCAACTATATCCGAGCGAGACACGGTGTGACACCCGCATCCGCGCGCCAAAATCGATATCTGCCCTGACGGCGACTTATATTGCCTGTCACCCTTAAATAAGCCAATCGGATTTTGTTTTATAATTTTGATTAATTGCAGGATATTAAAAATTAGCATTGCCGATAATTTTTCCCCCCGAAGTGTTTTATTTGTGCTCGACCGGGAAGTGAATTATTTTACGGCGAAATTAAGTGTTGCGCATTTTGTCGTTCGCACATTAATGGGTAAATAGATAATATATTCATAAAGAGGCTACATTCTTATTTCTAAATTAAAGTAGCATCGTCCGTGTAAAGAATGCATTTATCACGGGATTCACATAAAAGTAGATCATTCAGGTAAATTATGAAAAGCCGGGGCCCTACAACAGAACCTTGTGGCACGCCACTATCAATTACGTTAACGTCAGATGTGCTACTGTTTGGAATGTCACATTGTCAGTAGTTATTTACACCATAAAGGAGGTATGTATTATTTACCAGTCGAGGACGATTTTGCGCCCGAGCGGAGCGAGGGCTAGCAATAAAGTCCGAGTATGATAAATTATACTTAACTGCTGCGTGGTGTATAACATTTTATCTGTTCTCACAGTTCTTTATGGTTCATGAAATAAAGATAAGGTTTTTTTTTTGGCATTTCTTAATCAATTCATTTTGGATTTTGTCGTTTCTAAGGTAAACAAAGCTACATAAAAGTTGCAATTTATACACCCCGTATTTCGGAATGAAGCTTTCTACGACATATGTTTATAGGAACTTTTCTTTTTAAAAACATGTGTTCTATCTCCTGTTAAAGTTTCTCTACAAAAAACTGACTCACCATGTATAGAAAGGGAGATATACATACACCTATCCTGCACTTATATTCAGCACAGTGCTATGAAATCGTTAGCTTCAAAGCTCTATATCTTTAAACCTACTCATAGGATCTCTTTAGGCCCATGACAACTTTTGCTCAAGAAGGTGAGAGCTATATCATATTTCAATTTCAGCCATTTTGACCGAAAGCCATTTCCCATAAGGTTTGTGCGGGGTCATTTCGGCAAGAATATCCTTTTTATGATTCCTAATAAGATTGCACAGTTTTTGAAACTAGAACATCCTGAAACATATACGGCCATTCATTCCGAAGAACGTCGGCAACGTTACTGTCTTGAGGGCATTCAGAACTATAAATTTCCCCGGTTACGAATTGAGCTTACGCTTTTAAAGATGCTTATTGTTAGCATTAATGGTGGCGGGTTCTGTTTTTCTGTTAAAGAACCTATGAAGTGGAGTAGGTCGCGACGTACAGTGGGAAAACAAAGGGGGAAGTGCATTGTGCGCTCCCATAGAAAACTAATATGTACACTTCCGAAGATGCCAACTGCTCTCGACATAGAGAACCTACTTTTATCATTTCCTCTCTTATTCGCACTTTGTCAGGCCCCACGATAAATCACGAGGCGCTAATATCGCTCCTGGCGACGCGACGAGAGCTCTCGCCTTTCGCGCCGGGCGATATTGTACAGCTGCGGACAATAATATGTTTCCAACGATTAATGTTGGGTGTAAATGTGGCTTTGGTGCTGAGAGTTTAAGCTTCGTCTAATCTTTGTAATCTGTTTCCAATATTTTCATGTTCCTTTTTTTTGCTGCATTTATTTACTCGATTTTTATGGTGATGTTTGATCAAAAAGAATTTTTTAATGCCATTTTTCAACTAGTAATAATAGTAACACTAAAATAGTAGCAAAAAAGATCTAGCCATTTGCTCATTCACAAAAAAAAAAACTTAAAAAATTATTGTTCTTTACATTTTAATACTTTTTAAATTAATATAAAAAGTAATAGGAACACCGGCTTGTTAGATCATTCATTCCCATTTGGGTGAGGCGAAAATGCACCGATTTAAACAGCCAAAATTTCATCATTTTACTGTGGTGATATTGGAAAGATTTTATTGTCCACAGCTGTACCATATACCGACGCTTGTATCCTAAAAGAATTGCAGATTCTCAATATTAATGGTTTTAAATCATAGAATCGCCCGCTCCGGGGGATACGCCGCCGTTTTTCCGTCGAAAATTCCGGCTCGCTTTTTTTCGGATCGTAAATAATCACACCCTTATGGATTGGAAATATTAAAGATTTTCGGCGGCGGATGGACCAAGTCTGCGTCAAGGGGGCGATAAATCCGGCCAGCCAGACAGCTCTGATTTTAACATAACATTATTTCGGGGCGCGAGGGCGCGCGTTATCTTTTTTAAATAGGCGGGTGGATGCGTGTGGCTGTAACTTTTTTTTTTGCATAAATTTGGTCGGCAAAAAACGCGCAAAGATAATTCGGTTTCTTATCTCGGTGTGTTTCGCAGAACTGAAAGGCGACGTGCATTACACTACTTTGTATAAGTTGAAAAAAAAAAATCGGTTGAAAGTTGATGCAAATGCGCATATAATACTAAAATACTCTAGTAAAAAAATTTGAACTTAGAAAACAGAGGTTCTTTCTTTCTTAAAAAGAAAAAAACGATTTTATTTCAGCCGAGTTTTAACAACCCAACGATAAGTTAACGCTGGTACATACTGCAACTTGCAGTATCTGTAATGTTTTTAAAAATAAATGTCAAGGTTCCAATGAGGTTTGCTTTCCCCGTTGAAAACATTTGTTAATCTGGTAGCGGACGCCGTTTACATCACTTAGTTATTACGAATCAGTCGTTTTTGCCAAATGTTTCGCGACATCCTTGCCGGAAATTTGTGCCACGCATATTGAATCGTGATAAGAAAGAGAAATTTGTAAAGGAGAGTTAGCAAGGTGCTAAACGAGGGCGACTTTTTCAAGAGCCATTGAATATTCAGAAAGGATTTTCCGCGTTCCAGATAAACTCGGGAAAATAAATCATTTCCATATGTGCTCACAAAAATAACTGAAAAGCTGTAACTAGAAGACGTACGTTAAAATGTCTTTAGAGCATCCTACACCGAATCAAATGATAGAAATTTTCGATTAAGTTATTCACGTTCGTCTTGTTGTTCACGAATTATGTTTGTGGTGTTGTCGATAGATTACACTACCTCTTGTTTGTTCACTTTTGATTGATTCAACGTATACCGAGCTATTCAGGTATCTACATATTATTATTATTGGGACTGGGAGTTAATGAAATTCCTGTGAAGTATAATCAATTCGCTTTCGCATGACGTCACGTGGAGAGTGATTTAAGTTTATGCTCTTGTGTAGCTTTTTCAGAATCTTTCATGAATTCTGACACATTATTTGGCAGAAACGACTGCTTTATTAACTTTCGGGAGCTCTTAATTTAGCATCTACTGGGATAAATTGAGAATATAGTTTGAAGTTTTAAAATTATTTGAACTAATGCCTGCTTTATAAATATTAAATATATATTTACGTGTACAAGCTCCAACTCAGAGCTTTAAAATAGTTTCATTATTTTGGGGAATGGAAACAATGTCCTAATTGTTTAACCAAGAACAGAACAATGCATTTCTAAGTCATTATTAAGGAAAGTTAGAATTATCAACAGTCTTGTCCGTTAGTTAGCACGGACAATATCCACAAATCGCTATCTACTCTCCATGTGACGTCATAACATGGCTATATGATATTGGGATATACCCAATATATCTTTTCAGTTTCTGTGTCATACAAATTACAAAATGTCATTCAAATCAAACTCTTCTGTGTGAAGTTTCCTAACTTGCGCATTTAGTTTTTCCAGTACCCGCGAATTGCAGATTGGCCTCAGTTGCACGTTTTCCAGTTAACATCCGCAAGATCAATTTATAACGTAGCTAGGGAAAACCTACGTTTCGGGAGTGGAAAGGTTCATATCGGTCCGAAATCAATTAACGGTAGACCAAGAAAGGACTAATGTATAGAGCGTTCCTTGCCGATAGTGACCCAAACATGTATACGGCTGAACATTTATCAAATTGAGAAAGGGCCGTTGTCCCGAAAAAGCGGCATTTACTAAATTTCATTGATCCAGTTAATTATATCGCGCGCAGTTGGAAGCGGGACACCAAAAACACTTTAGAATTGAACGCGTAGTCAAATTCGCTTTAGTCATTAGAAGCTTTGCGTTCGAAAGTGTGGTGAATAGATCTCGTGACATTGGCAAGTCAGTATGAAAGTGATTGATAAAGTTATTAATATGAATTCAATGTTATAAAGTATTCGAAAGTACGGTGAATAAATTATATTAACATTAAAATAAATAAAAAAGGTGGAATTTGTCTTTTTTCACTGCCAAAGCAATTAGAGCACATTTGATGATCAAATAAATTCCCAACTAAGATCTAAATCAGCTTTTTAACAACATATTTATCTGAAAAATGCCAGTAGGTATCAATAATTATATGTGCAATTATAGATTGTTTTATTCTTGTATTTTATATCTATACTTTATTTTCTTTGAAGAACGTTATTCTTCAGTAACTTGATTTGTTCTGTTGAGTATTAAAGGCTGTTATTAAAACAGGTTTTTATGAAATCGATGTATTTATTAATCCGAATTCAATTAACTGAAATATTAAACATATTTTGTGAAAATGTAATAAAGATACATCCCTACCTGTTTGCCTCGTGTTATTTGTTCGAAATTAGTTTCTGTTATTTATTGCTGGAACACGATTCCTTCTTTATTACTTTTGGATACTTTGTGTTATCATATGTAATATAAGTTTGGGTCGATTTAAAGGATTTAAGAGAGAATCGGGTATTAAAAAACTTTTTAAATAACTCATTTTTCTGATCCAGAAGCTAAAAAGTTTCCATCTTTTGCTTACAATGAATATGCCGGGGGAAATACTCGTACATTCCAAATGAATTGAAGAACATCGAATTAGTAAGTTAGGCGTATACATTGATGGAGACGTTAGATATACAGGATGTTACAAAAAAGTGAGTCAAGCAGTAGGTTCTTTAAACGAAAAACATCATTCATTTTTTTGTAGGCTCCTTTTTTAAGATGCATACATATATGTATGTTTCCAAGTATTTCGAATTTTCACTGCCAAGAACGGCGGTGACAACATTTTTAACATCAAGGCGATATTTCGCATTGTAGTAGCGATGTCCTGTCCAAATTTGGTTAATGCAACTCTCTCGGTTTCGAAAATACAGTACCTTTATATATAGAATTTTATAAATAGTTTCGTTATGTGTAATATTTAGAAAGTATTGTCACTGACAAAGAAATCAAACGTTTTCATTAACATGAACTGAACAGCATAACTAAATACAGGGTGGTCCAGATTTTAATAGACAAACTTCGGAAAAGTACTAAACAACAAAAATTAACATCACTTTGCTCTATGAACATATGCGCAGAAATCCACCGTTTATGAGATACAGTGCGTTGAAATTATCAAAAATAAAACATTATTTTTAAATAACTGGAAAACCTCTTCATCAAATTTATCCAAATTTGATACACATTTTTCTCAATCATAGCAAACATGACAGCTCAACTTTCAAGTAACACGAACAACAAGTAAAGTTATATGAAAAACAAATGAATTAAATCAATTGCTCGAAGACTCCTTATCGAGACTCAATGCACTTTTGGCAACTTTTGGTTATACAGCAGCTCTGATTAAAACTGGATTTTGCTTCAAATTAGTGCAGGCTCCATTTAGCCTTTGCACTAGCTGGTCATAACTTTTCGACAAAAATATAAGAACGTTTTTTCAACCGGAATGTTTCAGACCGTTATAAAATACATTCATATTACCAATTAATTCAGTGGCGTAGAAGTTTTACTTTAAATAGTTAAACGATATCCTTGTTTCTCCGCCACTGGTTTTTGAATTTGGACTGTATGCATACAGAACTAGGAGAATTATTAAAAAATAAAAATGTGTACCAAATTTGGATAAACGATGAAGTGGTTTTCCAGATATTTAAAAAAATACTTTTATTTTTGTTAATTTCAACGCCCTGTATTTCATAAACGGTGTCTTTCTGCGCCTATGTTCATAGAGCAAAGTGATGTCAATTTTTGTAGTTTAGTACTTTTCAGAAGTTTGTTTATTAAAATCTGGACCACCCTGTATATATTTCCTGTACAAACCATCATCATTAAAAGCATTATAAATTAACATAATTTTTTTGAAACCGTGCTCTAGTTGCCTATATGTTGTGATGGAATCTTCATTTGTTTCTGGCGGTCTAGATTTTCTTCTACAATAAATCCTTTACATAATTGTCTCGATTACGGAGCGAAGAAACTGTATTAATCTCTACTTTGAATTCAGTACTTTCCGGCATATTAATTAGGCTGATTAATGAGTCCAAGGAATCCCGCATCAGGTACTTATAAAGCACTCGAGGTTTCATTTACTATGCAGTTATCGAAGATCGGCTAATTTGCAACCGTTCCTCGTAGTAGTTTTATATTTCGCAAACGCTATTGGTGCACGCGTAGCTGAAAATTGAAAAACTTTCTTAATCTCGGGATTCTCCAACTACAACTTTACAATTTTAATTAAATTTGAGTAGTTTCCGGAATAAAAAGCTGTTAATCTTCCCAGGAAGTGAATATCCAAGGTATCAAAATAAAACTGGGCCATCGTAAGTGAAAATGGCCTCAAAGTAATTCCCCCAAAACAAAATATGGCCGTCTCCCTCTTTCACGACCAGGGGAAACAGTATTAAGCAAGTGCTCCGTTTCCTCCAGACTTTTATAATTTAAAACGGCCATTTCACCACTTAAGCTGCAATTTCCTTGAAAACGAAATAAAGCCGAGACTATCGCAATTGTGGACTTTATAAGTACTTCCGTCTTCATCGCAACAAGACATACAAGTTACAATTTTAACGTTTGTCGTGTAACGGGGAGCCTTTCCCTTTCGCGCCGTCTCCCTCGCGTCTCCGTATACATTTTTTATGAAACAATTATGACGATGTTTTCCTTCCATAATAGATATCATTGTGACTTTTAATTGGCGGACTGTCTCTTATCGCTGTCGGGGTAGGCCGCTCTTCTCGGTCGAAAATAATTATAGGAACTCTTAATCTTGAAACTTTTTAATCGTCGGGATTAATGTGCCGCTCGAAAAGTTGTATACTGGGCGATTATTACCACTTCGTCAATGTCTAGCGTAAAATTGATCTGTAATATCAGCAGAAATGGTGCATTAACTGTATTTAATATCTACATATTTTCTTTGTTTTAATAATAAACAATTAAAAAAAAGCGAAAAATAAGATTTTTTAAGTTTTTTTAATTTTTTTTACTCTAATTTTTTTTAGTAGAAGTAGGCAAAGAAAATTATTGTTGTACAAAAAACTAGATGAGATTCCCTTCAAATTGATGCGTTTTCAAATGTTTTTGGACTAATATTGACTGAGTTGTAACCGGTCAAACTTAAATATTTTTTAGATTTTCGTCGTTTTTAACATAATAATAATTATAATTCTTATTATTTTTATTTCAAAAGTTTTATTTGTTAATAATAAATAGATATTTTCGCAACTTCAAAAAATCAAAAATCTTATTTTTTGCTTTTTTTTAAATTGTTTATTAACGATTTTTTGCATAAAATTTTTCTTTAAAATTTTTTAAATAAGCAACTTCGATGAGAAATTAAATTCTCTACAAAATTTTTCCTATGAACTATACCGAAATTTTGCTTCGTTTTCGTGTCATATTTAAAAAACCGCAAAAGTGCATTTCCACACCTATTTTCTATTTCAACCCTCTAATTTAATAGCACCCCGCGTTTTTTAATGACCCATCGAACAAGTCATGTGATGAGAATCCTTGAACGTCTTATTTTCTTCCTTTTTTGCAAAAAATTAGAGTTAAAACGTATAAGGGTAAACGCGACAAAAATCGAAAAATTGGCAAATTGTAAGTTTGGGCGGCCATATCAGTAAATTTTCATCCAAAAATACTTCCTCTTATTTTGAAGGAATATCTATTTTTATGAACCACCTATTTTTACTCAAAAAAAAAACTAGAGGCAAAAAAATAATAAAAAAATCGAATTTTTTGCTTTTTTTCAAATTGGTTATTAACGATTTTTTTGCATAAAATTTTCCTTTTAAATTTTTTAAATAAGCCATTTTGATGGGAAATTCAATACTCTAAATAATTTTTCCTATGAACTATAGCGAAATTTTGCTTCGTTTTAGAGCTACAATTAAAAAACTGAAAGGGGAGCATTTTCACCCCTATCTCCAATTTTCACCCTCTAATTTAATAGCACTCCGCGCGGTTTTTTCATCTAAAATGACCATTTGAACGATTCATGTAATAAAATATCTTGAACGTCGTAGTTCCTTTTGAAATCCTATAATCAATAGCCTATAAGAAATATTTATATAGCCAAATTCAGAGACCCTAAATCTATACTAACCTTTCTCTCATATCAAACCTATGCTTCACTCAACTTAGGGTACCCTCATCTTATTCTCAATTCTGGTATTCAGAAATGTGTATAAATGAGTGACTAACTTGAGTGTGTATCAGACCACAAATTACTAGATAAGGGAAAAGTTAGCTACTCAAATATTACCAAAAATATGTCATGAGTGGAAACCTAATATACAGTATTTCTTTATTTTGAATTTGAATAACTCACGTTGAAAATATGTACATAATAAATTACATTTAACTAATAAATAAGGAAAATCAAAAGGTCTAATTAATTATCCAGGTAAAAACGATCCTCATATAAACCAAGTAATAATAATCATATTTAGTTCATTTTCCCTACTATGTACTTCATACAGAGTAGAACGAGTGACAAGCAATCGTTTATGACGTCTGTAACAGAACTAATTTCTAAAAAATAATTATAATTTATATAGCGTTCACGTACAGAATATCCTTTATTGAATACCTGGACTTGATTATTAATAAAATATACTGCTAGAATATTATGAAACCACAAAATTAATAAATTAGGAAAATATGAGCACACGTCAGACATCACTAATATGTCACTAACCTAGCACTCATTTGTGAGAACAATTTGAGTACGATGTAAGTGATCGATTGAAGTAGAATTGTTTCTGAATACGGTTATGGTGAGTTTAGTATGAGATAAATTTGAGTGGAACTTTAGTAATTTGGGCCTAAAACAATAAAAGGGATGATAGTGAATTGGAAGCCATGACACATTGACACATAAATTTTCACTGTTCAAAAAATTAAAAAGTCTTCTACTAATTTAATCAAATTTGAATAAATGTTAAATAAGAGTTTTCATCCTCATAAAAAATTACACAGGTCGACAAGGTTTTAACCTAACAACACGAAGATACTTTCCCTTTTTAATGCATGAATAATAAACTTTGTTTAGAACAAAATATGTGCAAATTAGACAATATTCGAATTCCATGGCTCGCGATTTCAACCATTTGAGGTTGAGCGGTCTTTTCTATGTGAAAATTTTTTTTCAAGTATCTAGATGCTTTATTTGAGGCTGTGCAACATTTTGAAAACTAAAAATTTTTTCAAATTTTTTTTCAAAAAATTATTTTGCGAAAACTAAGAAACCGATTTTAATGAAAGTTGGTGTGTTGTATTATTATACTCTAAAGTTTTTTTTTAACAAAATTAGAATGCCCTCGGAGCAATTATAATATTTTAACAAAATTATCCAGAAAACTCGATTATTTTGCCTTTTTTTCATCAATTATTGCTATTTTGCAACATCGGTAATAAATTTAAACCTTTTTAACCCACAGTATATTGTGCAAAATTCAATTCTAAAACTCTTTTTCCTCTTCAATATTCTTCCAAATGCGTAGGTATTTTTTTAGATTTTTTAAACATTTTTGCAATTTAGGTGTTCCGGTCCTCGCCCAGATCTAGGGATCTACACTTTCATCATGTGAGTTCTACTGAAGGCATTCCAGCAAAAATTAGCTTGCCCCCTCTTACATCCAAGAAGTGGTATATTTCGACAGATCCGTCCTGGTCTATCTGCCAAAGTGACAATTGCACCGTGGCAGAAGGGATTTTTTTATATACAAATTAAATTGTCATTAATAAAACTAGAAACATTTAAAAAAAAAGCGCTGTATATTTGCAATTGCCCAGTCTGACACGGGCCACTGTTCCAGACGCTCTTCTGCGACTATTTTAGCTAATTCTAGAGTAGATTTACTACCATCAAAATACTCAGTGATGGAATACATTGAAGATTCTATTGAAAATAAAATTGAGGTTCAAATAAAATATCTTCAAAAAATTATAACGGGTATTGTAAATATAACTCACAATGAGCTTTGGTAACGTTGGATATCCCACAGGGATGTTTGTTATTTAATTATGAACGCCCACAAAGAAAGATTTCGTCGCCACGCGTTTGTTTACGCATCCACGTTTGAAAGCTGAGGCCAAAGTGGAGGCAAATTGGCCGAATCATACGCTGCGCTCGTTATATAAGTTTCTGCACACTTTAAATTGCCAGAGCTTAAATTTCCCGGCCGCTTGTTCGGCACCGAAGCAGGCACCGGCAGACTATCTTTGCTCGCTAAAAATACAAACAAAATGAGTTATCTCGCAGAAGCTTAAACGCTCCGAGATAATTAAACGGCAAATAAATTTAAGTCCCATGTACGACATGCACGTTGCCCGGATAGCTGCAAACTAATGCAAAAAGGGGAATTCAATTCCGTGGCTTTTAAAGGGGGGTCGCTTTAAAGCGGCTACGCGCAAAAAAACATTGCCCGAACCACTTTTAAAAGCACTTTAATTGAATACTTTTCAACTGGGTTTCGATATCGCCGTGGCGCGTGTCCCTTGGGAATTTTACATCAAAAAGGAGTTTATGTTTTATTTACAGCGCGATGAAACTAGTCCGGGTTCGGTTTGTAAATAAATTGCGCCGAATTTGACGCCGCCAATCGTCAGATTTGAGAGACACGCTTCAGGGCCTCACGAATGATTTCAAGCCACGTGACAAGTAATTTTGTGTGAAACAGTGGTTTTATTCCCTCGCGTTGGCGATTATACAGGGTGTCCCTCGGTGACGAGACATTAGACATATTTCAGAGACTACTTCGATTTTAATTTTGAAAATAATGGGGTCCACCCTGTATATTATTGCAATTTTGGATTCTACGTATATGATTTTCAAAAAAAAAATTTTAAATCACTGACTAATTCAAAAAGATGTGTATTTTACAATAATAAAGTTAGAGCGATAAAATTTATAGGGGACATAATTAAAACTCTAAACTTCCCTGCCATAATTTCAAAATGACTTAATTTCATACAGAGTGGTAGAAATTTAATGCCGAATTTAGTAAACTTTAAACCATCTTAACTTATTTTTTTTTAATGGAAACCCTGTATATTTTTGGGCAACCTGATGAACAATTATGTTCTCTTTCGAAAGGTATAATGGTTCCCTACACCTACCTCTTCTGGTTTTTAAGTTATTTACTGTTTTTCGTGCATTCAACGGATATCGCATAATTTCTTGCGGGGATGGCTGTGTAATTTTTAGTGGAACTTCAAAACAAGCACCTAATCTGTCACCAGTTTATTTATTATACTTAACACAAGCACTGAATGTTTATTTGGGTACTATTTATTATTAAAGAATGGAAAACGTTAACATTTATTCAAATGCTGACATTCTAAATTTATTATTATTTATCCATGGAGAGTTCCATTTAAAAAAATAAGTTAAGATGGTTTAAAGTTGATTCGGCATTAAAATTCTACCACCCTGTATGAAATTAAATCATTTTGAAAGTATGACAGGGAAGCTAAGAGTTTGAGTTATGTCCCCTATAAATTTTGTAGCTCTAACTTTATTATTGTAAAATGCACATCTTTTTTAATTAGGCAGTTACATCGATCAAAATAACTCATTTAGAGGGGAAAAAAAGAAAATTGTTACCTGGGCTTTTATAAGTGGAAATGGTAAAGGGGCTTATAATAAACGAAAGAAAAATAAATGCGTGAGCAGGGGCGGCGGACGGTTGATTTGGGGGTTGAAAAGTTATGAAAAATTGTATCATTGAGATTTCTGGCGAAAATTGACGTCAAACAAAAAAGTATATAATACAAAAGTTGTAGATCATGCAAAAATCATTTTTAAAGTGTTTTTATATATAATTTAAATTTAAAAAATTTAATTTAAAAGTGTTTCAAGCCGAAAAAACGAATATCTCAGAAACTTCTTGATTTTTTTATCTAGAAAAATTTGAGGTTATTTAAGACAGAGAAAGGTATACTTTCACCAAGTTTAGTCAAAATTAAATTATTTTTGCGGAAATGAGAAATAAGAAACAAAAAATCAGAAAAAAAACCTATTTTTCGCATTTTTCTAGGAAATTTTGGGGTTATGTTAAAAAGTGACTTCTACGAAAGTTGTAGATTTTTGCATGATCTACAACTTTTGTATTGGATATTTTTTTATTTGACGTCAACTTTCGCCAGAAATCCCAATGATACAATTTTTCATTACTTTTCAACCCCCCAAATCAACCCTCCGCCGCCCCTGCTCACGCATTTATTTTTTTGGGCTTATTATAAGCCCTTTTACCATTTCCACTTATAAACAGGTAACAATTTTTTTTCTACAAATATTTATTTATTTACGTTTTGTATGCTCGAAATGTTGCGTTCGTCTTTTTATCGGCTCCTGTTTTATTTCTGCATGTAGATGACACAAGAGCAGAGTCTACGTGGCCGGAATACCCTTTGTAGGCAATTAACTAATTATATATTTAAGCTTCTATTATTTTCTGCATACATTTCCTCCACAGAGCTGCAGGCGCTGCATAATTCCGAGCTCCCCGAATTTAATATTCGTACAACAATAACCGTTTTTATCCCCCAGAAACGAAAATGTATCTCGCGAATTACCAACCGAACACTCGGAGTAAAATCTTAAGCCCGTTTTATGGGGGTAAAGGGGGGAATCCATTTTCATGAATTTTAATACAACTTAACTAAAAGACCATCCCGTGTTTGTCCTTGCGTAACATTATACCCCTATATTTATGCAAATAATTCGGTTATCCCTATCAAGACAGCATAATTTGGTATTTAGGATTAACTCCGTCCTTATAGGAGGGATAATCTAGGATTCATTATGCAAGTAGATTTAGGAGGCCTACATCTGGCGGGTACTTGGCACATGGGCGGAGGACCCCAATTTATATCTGAGAGTTAAAATATGGCCTGGAAACTACCTATGGAGTATGTCTAATGGGGGGATGTGCCTTTATACCCACAGGTCATTAAAAACAGCCACGGACCCACTATAACTCATTTTTATGTACTTTTTGGAATTATAATTATTTTTCGCTAAGCACCTCTCTTTCTACGAGCTGAAGACTGACGTAGATAACAAAAAATAAAATTACGTTTTTGTAAATTCGGAAAAATACAGTTCTACTTTCATAATCTACTTCTACTTTATCATTGTCATCATTTACTTTTACCTATTATATCTAGTTATTATAGGACATAAAGGGATATAAGCAACACGTTATAAAGAAGAACTTACATGTAGATTGCTCAACACATGTGTTGTCATCGTTAAAATCAATAGATATACATATATCTAAACCACATCTATCGCCTTTACAGCTTTTGTCACGCGATTGTTGAATTAATTCGACATCGCGAGTTCCTTTGTGGAACCGCCTACAGCTTTGTCACTGGTTTGAATAATAAAATTTGAAGTTATCTGATTCGCTTAACAAGATTAGGAAATAATATACTTTCGTCACTTTGCTTTTTTCTACTTTGCTCCTCTAGTTCAAATAATTTCATCTGCTTCCACTATAGTAAATACACTGTTAATACATTGTTTTTAAGGAGGTAAGTGAATGTTACCGTAGAAGTGGAAGATGATATGGACAACGGGAGGTAAGTGAGGCAACTTACCTCCCTTGGAAAAAAGCGATTTCGAATTATAAATGAATATTTTATGAACAAATAAATGGAAATATTTGACGAACATACATTTTATTAATTATTATGAATGAATATTTATAGTAATTGTACAGTTATTACATTTAGTAATATTTATAAAATCTGGACAATTATTCCCCTCGCGTTTACTAATTGTCACATTTTTCTCAAAATGATTTGGCCGCTCCATTTCAGTCATCGGGGGCTCAATGATCCATTAAAACAGCATGATGCGACGTACTACTAAAACCTGGAGTTGAAGTGTCACTGTAAAGAATCCTGTTGGCTATTTCATTTTTTTACTTAAACTGTCAGCAACTTAATTTTCTGCAATTGTGACTGATTTCCACCCACCAAGTCTCTTGATTGCTAATACGTCAACTCCTGTCTAAGCCAGTAGCGTTGCCGATGTTCTTCGGAATAAATGGCCTGTATATGTTTCAGGATGTTCTAGTTTCAAGGGCTGTGCAATCTTATTAGGGTTACAAAAATAATGTCGAAGGTTTTCCTTTAATTTCACCGGAATTAATAAAATGAAACATATTAATCCAACGAATATATTTTTGTTCAGGTCCAGAAATAAACCCGTAAAAATAGAACTCGTAAAATATTTTGTTACGGCACTTTTTATTATTCTTTTTATTTTAATAAGGACGCCGTTGTCGTTCCTTATCAAGGATCGCATAAAAATTTTGTTACATCAATAAGAACTATGTTTAGTCCGTCTTAAATTTTCAGAAGATGAAAGTTCGTATATGTGAAGATTGCTCGAGGAGGACCATAAACGCTAGGACGTAAACTGACCATTAAAAGGCAGAATCGTATATGACCTAAAGTAACTGCACCGCGCCATCAAGCTTCTGATAAAATATCGTAAAGTGTAATATCCTCGGGAAAGTTTACTGCTGCGCGGAAATAAGATATAAGAAAAATATTAAACTTGATGCCTCTTCAACGAAAAATCGCCACTTGACTTAAGTTGCCTTTGTGTCGATATTATAAAACGCGTTTCTTATCTAAAACTATGAGTTTCCATATAGTCCAGACGGTATATGTTTCGGGATGAATGTTTTATAAATAATCAACGGTTTTACCCTGAGAGAAAATTGAAAAATAAATACAGGTATCATTCTGTATTTTCTTAATTAACAATTGAATTGTGCGAAATCTACCCGGCCGATCTCGATAAAAAAATTTCATATGGTTGCTCTAAAGTCAAGGTCCGAAATAAATTAATGAAAAAAACATCATTTTTCACGATTTTTTTTTGGTCTATACTGTATTACAGCAACAATAGTACAAATAAAAATTTCGGGCCACTTTTATTTTGAAGAGAATCTCAAAATGAAACGTTTTCTCCTTTAATTCTTTTCTCTTATGTCAATATTCTCCGAGTTGCGCCATTTTAAATTTTTTTTCACATTTTCTTGCGCTAACAATTAAGCACAACTTTTTCAGCGGGAGTATAACACAATTATCATTCTACTATTTCCAACAAAAATTAGCGTAACTATATGAAACATTCCTACAACCTACTTTTAAAACAGATACCGACTGGACTAATATCCTCATCTCCAATTACGGATAAGTCAATTTTCATAAAATGTATCATTTATGTTAAGAAAGGCTATAATTTTATTTATAATATTTTACAATTGTTAGTTTAATACTAATTTCGTTAGTTTAATACTAATTTCTGCCTTTAGTTTTGCGAATGTATTCGGTTTATTTAGTTAGTTTTATCAGTTTATTTCAGTTCAGTTAGATTTCAGTTCTGTTTAAGTTTTTTCAGTTTATTCAGTTTAGTTTCGCCTTCAGTTCAGTTCCGCTTTCAGTTTCGCCAATTTATTCGGTTTAGTTAGTTCCTTCAGTTTATTTCAGTTCAGTTTCAATTCAGTTTTCATGTCAATTTCAGTTTAGTTCAGTTTCAGTCCAGTTTCAATTCAGTTTTCAGTCAGTTTCAGTTTAGTTCAGTTTCAGTTCAGTTTCAAATCAGTTCAGTTTCAGTTTTTTCAGTTTATTCAGTTCAGTTTCACCTTCAGTTCAGTTCCGCTTTCAGTTTCGCCAATTTATTCGGTTTAGTTAGTTCCTTCAGTTTATTTCAGTTCAGTTTCAATTCAGTTTTCATGTCAGTTTCAGTTCAGTTTCAATTCAGTTTTCAGTCAGTTTCAGTTTAGTTCAGTTTCAGTTCTATTTCAGTTCAGTTTCAGTTTTTTCAATTTATTCAGTTCAGTTTCAGATCAGTTCAGTTTCAGTTTTTTCAGTTTATTCAGTTCAGTTTTGCCTTCAGTTCAGTTCTGCTTTCAGTTTCGCCAATTTATTCGGTTTAGTTAGTTCCTTCAGTTTATTTCAGTTCAGTTTCAATTCAGTTTTCAGTCAATTTCAGTTTAGTTCAGTTTCAGTTCAGTTTCAGTTCAGTTTTCAGTCAGTTTCAGTTTAGTTCAGTTTCAGTTCAGTTTCAAATCAGTTCAATTTCAAATCAGTTCAGTTTCAAATCAGTTCAGTTTCAGTTTTTTCAGTTTATTCAGTTCAGTGTCACCTTCAGTTCAGTTCCGCTTTCAGTTTCGCCAATTTGTTCGGTTTAGTTAGTTCCTTCAGTTTATTTCAGTTCAGTTTCAATTCAGTTTTCATGTCAGTTTCAGTTCAGTTTCAATTCAGTTTCCAGTCAGTTTCAGTTTAGGTCAGTTTCAGTTCTATTTCAGTTCAGTTTCAGTTTTTTCAATTTATTCAGTTCAGTTTCAGATCAGTTCAGTTTCAATTTTTTCAGTTTATTCAGTTCAGTTTTGCCTTCAGTTCAGTTCCACTTTCAGTTTCGCCAATTTGTTCGGTTTAGTTAGTTCCTTCAGTTTATTTCAGTTCAGTTTCAATTCAGTTCTCAGTCAATTTCAGTTTAGTTCAGTTTTAATTCAGTTTCAATTCAGTTTTCAGTCAGTTTCAGTTTAGTTCAGTTTCAGTTCAGTTTCAAATCAGTTCAGTTTCAGTTTTTTCAGTTTATTCAGTTCAGTTTTACCTTCAGTTCAGTTCCGCTTTCAGTTTCACCAATTTATTCGGTTTAGTTAGTTCCTTCAGTATATTTCAGTTGAGTTTCAATTCATTTTCAGTCAGTTTCAGTTTAGTTCAGTTTCAGTTCGGTTTCAATCCAGTTTCTGTTCAGTTTTGGTGTGGCGCCCGCCCCAGAAATTATTATACTAGGAAAATTTCATTTAAAATTTAGTCTGGACTTGCAAAATTCATTTGCAAAACTCTGAAACGTGGGCACCTCGTATCTCGCCTCTGTAAAGTGTTTACAGTGGTGGTCACGGTGACCGGTGCGCATCAGTGAAATACGGTGTGGGAGTAGTGTCCGAGTAGTCCGATCGTAACCTAACAGTAGTTATTCACGGCTTTTTTTTCTTATTATTATAAAATATAATCAAGAATCGTGTTGGATCTTTTAAAAAATTATCGCAGACGAATAGGTCCCCGTTTTTCGCCCTCGCTACGCCCTTGACCGTTTGCAACTGCCAACATACTGCTTACACGCTGTCCGAATAAAATTAATTAGTGGAATTTATCGTCTCTAATAGTGTAGCAGCCCAGCCAAGTTTAAATCTCTGCTAATGCCGGCCCTCTGATTATGTATTCACTGCGTCTCGCCACCGGCCAAACCGTCTAATTTATTTACGGGGAGGCGAATGAGAGGTGAAAGGCGACATGCCGGCTTTGACTTAATTAAACTTGTGTCAAGAATTTCGCCTTTTTTTTCTCCCACTGAATTTATAACGGCGCCACAGAAGTTTTAATTTGATTTCGGATCTTTATCAGGTGTTCGGGAACTTGTTCTCGTTACGAAAGTTTCCGTCCTATAATTATGTATTGTCGGGAAATACCCACACCAAATGAGTTTCGAGTATTTCGCTTCAAATGAGGGCCTGGCCCTCTTCCCACCAATAAGATTTTCCAAGCAATA
Source organism: Anoplophora glabripennis (assembly GCF_000390285.2). NCBI lineage: Eukaryota > Metazoa > Arthropoda > Insecta > Coleoptera > Cerambycidae > Anoplophora > Anoplophora glabripennis. The sequence continues at coordinate 1,275,335 of NW_019416568.1, forward strand.
CAAAACCGACAAGCACAGAGAAAAATAAGGAGCTTGATATTAATGGTCATTGTTGATCATATGTAATGTCGTTAAAACAATGCCTCTTTAATTTAAAATGTTTTAATTGTCGAGGAATGATTGGGCGTCTCATTTTCATTATCTCTTGGTATATAAAGGTGGTCGTGCACGCTCATACTTGTATCGGATTGAGCTACGGTTCTCCATTTTCGCCTGCGGTGCTGGGATGTTAATCGCTACTCGCCTGCCAAGGAGACATTCTCCATTTTCGCCTGAGGTGCTGGGAGACTAGTCGCTTGCTCACCTACAAAGGGGACATTTGGGTTAGATGACGTCGATGCTGTCGCTCTTCCTCCATTGGTGACGAGATTACTTGACAATGGGAGCTCGTGGAATTTTTTGGAAAAATTTAATTCAGTTTTTATTTTTATAAAAAAATGAATGATTTAGTGCATTTTAAGAATGGTAAAATAAAAATGGTTTATTTTTCGAATGAACTAGAAAATGCCTTATTTGTTAAAAATCTAATAATTTAATTAACTTATTAAATTTATTGTATTTAAAAATAGCCACTGGTGTCGAAATTATAAAGTTCTTAGTAGCAACGCCTTCCGTCCAGTATCTCCACCACTTTTTGACAGATTCTATTAATTTTTGTTTTAGTTCTCATTTAAATGCTTTGTGACAGGAATTAGAAACTCAAATTTGGGTAAATTGTTGTCATTATTTTTAAATTTCTTAAGTAAGTGGACATATTTTAATGCTATTGTGTATACAGGGATTCTTCTGTAACTCTGCAACTGTAAAATTTATAAAAACATGGTTTTAATAAAAATTGCCTGGAATCATTTGGGCCATGTAAAGAAAATCTTAGGTAGAGCACTCTGTATATGATGTGATCAATTACTTATGCAACAGGCGTCAAAAGGTGTTGTAAATCTTCAGATTTTAGGGTCACAAATAAAGGAGTTCCTCAGGGTAGTGTATTGGGCCCTTTATTATTTTCAGTCTACACTGCAGATTTTCCTACATACCTATCTAGTTGCAAAATTCACCAGTACGCTGATACACAGGCATGTTATTCATTTCCATATAGCCATTGATGAAATAAATTTAGACTTGCGTAAATATTCACGACTATGTACTGCTCATAAACTTATTTTGAACGAAGCCAAAACGGAATTGCTAGTATTCGGAAAGAATAGGGGACTAGTAATCCTGCATCTTGACTTTCGAATTTATATTAATGGTGAAGTAATTAAGCCCAAAGAAGAATGCAAAAACCTTGGAGTATATTTGGATGTCAATTTAAGCTTTCAAAAGCATGTAAATTATTTAGAACAAAAATCGTAAGATTCACTCAGTACTGATGTGAAACTAAAGTTATGTGATTCGCCAATTCTGTTTCTACTACATTACTGTGATAGTGTTTTTTTGGTCTTGTCTATTAGAATCAGATAAATATACCTTTCAGAAAATACAGAACAGTTGCATCAGATATTGCTTTGGTTTAAGAAAATTTGTTCACATAACTCAGAAATTTTTGGAATCCAGATGGTTATATTTAAAAGAAAGGTATGAACTACATTTGTCTTGCATAGTTTATAAAACATTTAAATCTGTTTATCTGTGCAACAAACTAGTAAAAGGTAGTACACAACCGTTCCACCCGATACCGACATCTGTACTTGGTTCCAGAACACAAATCTGCTCAATTTCAGGGTTATTTTTCGTATAACGCTGCGAAGACATTTAACAAAATCCCTAACAATATAAAAGGAGCACCAAGTATTTTGTCGTTCCGTAGACAGATGAAGCAGCTCCTCGTATCACGAAGAAATTTATCGGCTTCACATGTATAGTAATCTGTGTCTTTTAATTAATTACTTCTGTCCCTCTGACCAGTTTTTTAAGTTTTTGATGCTCTTTTTTATGGTTTATCAACTATTTTTGCCTGTATTTATCATTTTAATAAGAACACAAAGAGTCAACAAAAATTGAGACAAAAATTATATTATAAATTTGATGAAATATTATTTTTATATTTCTAATGTTCCTTGTAAATTTTTGTAATTATTTTTCTTCTATTTATGTGGTTGCGTGGAAGAGCGAGCAATCGAACGCCGCCACTATTTAATTAATTNTAAAACGTTAAAAATTAAATTCGTATGTAAGTCCTTATTATTATAGAGTTTGAAACGCAATTCTAATAATTTTATTATTATTATTATTATTATTATCAAATTCTGTTTCGGTATACTCATTTCTTCGTGTTTTCACGGTTATTTAAGATGTAAGATGTCCTAAAAGAAAAAGGAAAAATGAATATTAAAATTGAATTCAAAAAGGTTACAAATGTTTTACATTTAATTAAAATTATTTTGTCATCTTCATTTGAAAAATTAGCTATTGGGTAATAAAATTAAAATTACGCCCTCAAAATCTCAGTGAACATCCCATTTAAATGCATGCAAAACTTTTAAAACAACTTTCTAGTAGTTGCAAATTCGTTTTTAATATGTCATAGCGTCGGTCGGAATCTGTGAACCAAATGAGCTTTCAAACGGTTCCTTGGCAGTTCTTAATAGCCAGAAAAACAGCTACGAACTGTTCGGCAACGCCATAAACAGATTTTCATATTTTCTTCTAATGTTTCCGAGCCTATTCAGCGGCAAATGGAGTTTACTTTAGAAAGTTTTCGGAAATATAACGAAATACCGCTGCTTTTTCGCATTTCGTGGATTTCGCCGCCTCTCGACGAAAGCGAGGAAAGATGTTAACGGAGAGAAGTCAAGGGAAGGTCGTCAAGATTGTTATTTTAATCGATATCGCGCCCGCTAAAATAAAACCCGATACGTTCTCCCTTTAGTTCGTCGGGATATGATTGATATCGTTTTGTTTTTTTCATGTCGGTATATAATTCTTTCGGATACGTTGTTTTGTTCATGAAGTATGGAATCCAAACCCCCAGAAGTTTCAGGAACGTGTATTAAAAAAATATAATGAAAAATGGAAATTTTTGTTTGTACATACATGATACACGACTGTATTGTTTCTGTTTATTTTATTCTTGTTACACCAGTTCTTAATTAATGAAACGAGAAAATCCAATGCAATGTTGGAGTATTTATTTTAAGTATTTTTTTTGGCGAATAACGACGTTTCTTTGTTCACTATAAAACAGCTGATGTCTTATTTTCAACAATTATCTTTATCCAACACTTGTATATAATGATACTTCTTTGGTTTTAGAAGAATAATATGACTTATAAGTAACTAGTGAGTTAAAAGTCATAAATCACTAGTAATTTATGACATGACCTACAGAAATCATAAAAAGACAAATGTTTGCTTTATTTTTCTAGTTTTTATTAGAAAACCAATTTGACACAATAATAAGTCAACAAATAACCTTACAAACTTACAATCTACCTACTTATTAATACTAATAGTTCAGGAAAATTAGCATTTCACCTCGGAATTGGATAAAGAAGGTTCGATTTTGATGAGACAAAGTGCGTTCTCTTCGTAATTGCATGTATGTCAAAGTCTACAACGTCTCATGCGGCGCTAATTTGTTTATTTATTAATAATCAATTATTATTAACAAATTAGCGTATTTCGGATATTACGTGGGTTGGAAAAGGCCAATTTTGATGCGGTAGAGCCCATTCTTCTTCTGATTAGTTGTACCTTAACTTTGGGAGACTCCCACCGATCTTCATTTGTTTATTGATTTTTAGTCGATCATTAAGAGCAAATTAGGCAATCGGACTGGGAGAGGGGGATTTTCACGCGGTAATCGACGCTCTTCTCGTACTTCTACAGACACTTCTAACGATAATATTACAAGAATATTTGTTTATGTAAGTGCAATTATTTACACTCCTTTCTACACCACCTGTGAGGTAGTGTGCGATATAAACAAAAAATATATTTTTTTAAACCTCAACACCCTGTGTCTCTAAAACGGTGCCGTTCCAGACCTATGTTTATAAAGCAAACACATTATTTTAAAGAGATCTATCCACCCTCGAAGTTTCCTACATAAAATTCGGACCACCCTGTATACCGCAACACACTAGTACCATAAATAACTATTATTATTCATAACTTTATTAGATTTTAAAATTTCTACGTTTGGAATTATTTCGGTATTCCTAACTTATAAGGAAACCGTATTTTTCCTGGAAATATTTATCTTTCACTTCCATTATTGTTAGTATTCACTCCGTAACTATAGTAATTATTCAACCCCTTCACAACAAACATTAATGCAATCGATTTCATACATACGCTTTAGACTAGAACATTAAATAAATGGAGTTTTGATAGTCTAAGTAATTTATAGTACCACTTCTTGTCTAACGTTTGTTAATGTGCATAGAAACTTTATCAAGAACTTCGAGTTCAAGACAAATAAATTTTCAAAACAATGCAAATTTATTTGGAAACGTAGAATAAGTCAAATAATTTGATATTTTCTAGCTTTCAATAGATAGCTTGTTTAAGTTGACAGGTTGGATGTAAGTATTCACATTCTAAAAATGTTTGTTTCTCGAGACTGCCATGCATCAGTCATAGAGAAAAGCCTCATTTTTTATAATAGTCAGGTTTTTTATATTTTTAAGGCTCAGCGTATCCCTATCCACCCTCTGAGTGCAGATAAGCTAAGTAAGCTAGTAGATCATTAGAGCCCAAGATAAAACATCTTATATCTAAGAGAGGGATAGTTTCTTGTCAACTTTCCACATAAACCCCCTCATACTTAAAATCCCTGGATTTCAGGCTTACAGATGATCAATCTTCAAGGAAGGGCAATTGAGATAAGATGGGCGAAGTGACACTCGAAAATGTAATTTGCAAAAAAATCATTATTAGCACCGAGCGGAGTATACGGATAAATCTGGTAATATGTTCAATTGATAGAATGGATTTGGATTATAATAATTATTGTTGCTAATTGTTGTTTATGTTCCATTTGGCTAGGTTAGACGAATATTTGGCAAGTGAGGACTTGCTTTTGAATTTATCTATGTGTACCATCCACATGATACGGCATATATTTACAATTAACTCGTCATTTTAAAACGAAGCTTTTAATAAAAGAAATGTGTTATTTTTTATATTTAGAACCACCCATATTGTTTTCTGAGACCTGGACTGTCTAAACAGAAGGTTAAAAATAGAAATTTAATATTGAAAGACATACTGGAATAATTTTATTATTTGCTCTATTATGTGCGTTATACGGACTTATTTCTGGAGATGCTAGTAACTCAGAAGATAAAGTCCTCTAAATAATCTGTAATGCCGAAGACAGAGCTCATTACTGAACAGTCATTTACTTTATTTTTATATTCCAGCGCGAAGTTCTGCAATAAATTCCCCCAATAGCTTTCATTCTGCTTACAAAAGGCAGTTGTTTATTATCTTTTATCCTTCCTTTATTTTTTAATTGCATATTTCCTTTATTTAGTGCTCTCTTACGGAGTAAACAAAAGTTCTACTCCCCTTATCGCATTTTACATTTTCCCCGGGCTTCTAATAAATATAGTTCTGTGTTCCGGAAATGCCGTGATGCCACTGGCATCTTGAAGGAACTCGTAAACCGGTCGAAAAAATACCCTAATATCCAGCTTGTGTACTTAACACACACAAGTATTGTGTTAAAATAACTATAATGCTACTAAAATTCGCTGAATTTATGTCGCAGTGGGTTTCTTACCCGTTTACCATCCAGTCATATCAAACCAGGTGTGAAGTGAATAGGCAGTAGTAGTTTTTCAGATGCAATAATACGACGTTTTAACTCAAGGCTAGCCTTGCCTTCCGATGGGATTCTGCTTAAATTTAAACTAATCATGGTCACGTCATGTCAAAGGTGAGTTTACATAAGTTTTTTAAATAATTTCTAAAAGATTGTGCCTGTGCAATAATAGCTTTTATTGCACAATTAATAATTTTCTGTAAGTATTGTCAAAAAAATTATAAAAAATTGACTATTTGCCGACTTTACAATTTTTATAATTGGGTTTATTCTGTAGAAATAATGGCACTTTGAGGTAAAAATATGATTTACGTTGTACGTAATCAAATTTTAGGGCCTAGTGAATGTACGTATCTTTTCTTCATTTATCTGGAGGTACGCGTATAACATTTTTATGTAAAGCATCACGGACAGAATATAAAAGGACAAGGCCGTCGGGAAGCGAAAGAAACCCTTTGAGAACACCAACCCTTTATTCCGATATAATAAGAACATCCCACCTACATTCTTCCCGACAAGAAGCAGGGTGGCTCCTCCTGTAATTCCCTTTTTTTATCGGACCTGATAGCATTTTTGAGGGCAAGTGCATACGACAAGAGCATCCCGATATCCGCCCGCCCCTCCTATAAAAATGCTAAAACGTCTCTCCTCTGTTTTATGCAGACCATCCTTATTAGGATTTATTGCAAGATATTATCATTTATATGTTTTTACATTATGTTACCCTAATATATCATAATGAAAAAACCTAGATTGTGACCTGGCGGAGATTGCGAATAATAACTCAGGTTATTTTTCATTTTTTATATATTCAGCGGGGACTGGTAGTGATATGATCGACAATTTGTAGAGGCTTTGGACCCTCGAAAATGCAAATTACCTACATTTCTTCTTTACTATCTCTTAAGATGGAAAATATCTCATAAAAAATAACGGCAGTTTCACACTTCCACGCTTGAATGGAATTACAAATTATTTTAGAATGTATTTTTGCTGTAACATTACCGTAACTGAAAAATGTTATCCTAAATCACCCGTGGCGCTGAAGATTCTCTTGATGTTTATACCTATTTTTGTTTTCTATACATGTAATGCATGATTGAGGTACTTTTAAATTATTTATAAGCAACAAAAATAAGATGATTGAAATAAAAATACCTTATATGAAAGTTGCTCCACTGAGGCGATATACCCTCTTAAAGGGCGGAATTGAATTTCACATTTTAATTTTTTTCTTTAACATGAGGAATGCTAGAGATACGAAACTTGGTACGAGTATCCTACTAATAAAGAGACAACTCTTCAATATTTGTTCGATCATTGGCGTATTTTATAAAGGAGTGAAACAGTCAACTCCATTGCAATATTTTATTAGAAATTTTTATATGAAGCAAATTATTTATTTAAATATTTATTGGGAAGACTGACTTATTGCGCAACTTTTTTACCTCTTGTAATTTCTCGATGAAACCGATAGTTTTCTAGTAAAAAAACTAGATGCGTCATCGTTGACACAACAAAATTAAACAAAATTAAAAAATTTTTCCTCTTATGAAATCCTGCGTTAATTTGGGAGAAAATTGAAACTCCACCTCTGAATTTATTTTCTATCGTGCAATGGCGTGATGTACAAGTGTGACCTAGCAGTAAACAAGTTTCAGCGAATGTGATAACATTTTTAAAGGGTTATCTGAAACGAACTGCTGAAAAACACGGTAGGTGTGTTTCGCGAATTAACTCTTATCATTGTTCTATAGCGCTAGGCGGAGATAAGTTGGCCTTTGTTTAAAATGAAACTTTGCGATTCCCCCGTCGGTGTAAAACTTCGGGGCTAATACATTTCTTCCTGTTTAATTTCAAAGAAAAATTGTAATTACGCAACTGTCAGTCCTGGTTTACGTTTTAATAATTCCGTCTTCATTCTGAGGTGGTGTTTTTCCTTCCCTTTATTTTAAATGAAAGCGGCTTAATTAGACTTATTTGAGGAAGGGTGATATCCCAGAAAACGATATTTAAGTACATTCATAATAAATATTGTGAGGATTAACAATTTGTTAAGGAAAAAGAAAGTTTCGAAATATAATTCTTATATGTACTAATAACACAGCCCGACAAATATCCAATTCCGTTTTCTTTATTAAATATTCCACATGACGTGCTATACACTACGCGCCTAAAGTATGGAATAAATTCAGTAAAAACGAAACAGATTTTTTTTGGGAAAAATCCTCTAACAGGTCGATTTTTAATTTAAAAAATACATATTTTAGCATAAAAGGCGATTTTCAACCGTCATTTGTTTTCGAGTAATGACGTCATCGACATTTTTTTAAATAGCAACCCCCTATTTTCTTTCTTGATTCTGAAAGATCGTTTTATTGTCGATCCGACAGTATTAAAATGTTGCCATCTTACATAGTATAGTAGAACATTTTGATAAGTATGGTAGATAATCCTCATAATACTTCACGATTGGTTGCATTAAACAATGAAATTAGTCAGACCACAGTGCTACGTATCCTGAGGCAGGAAAAATGTCATCCCTACAACATTCAACTTGTGCAGGAACTCAATGAAGACGATCCCGACCGCCGCTTATGATGGATTTATGTCAAGTAAATAGAGATTTACACTGGCAAATACTTTTTTCATACGAAACTACGTTTTGTCTCAATGGTACAGTAAACCGTCAAACTTGCAAGTATTGGAGTCGGGAAAATCCTCATTGGATGGCAGAGACACATACCCAACACCCACAGAAATTAAATGTGTGGGCTGGAATAGTTGACAACAGAATAGTAGGGCCTTTCTTCTTTGAAGGAACACTAACAGAAGAAAGATATTTAGAGTTTTTACAAAATGATCTTGTTCCAGCGCTTGCAGTAATTTTTCCTAACGATAATGACCCTGACATACCTGATGACACCATATGGTTTCAGCAAGACGGTGCACCTCCACACTATGCGCGCCCTGTCCGAGATTTTCTGGACAATTGTTTTCCTAGGAGGTGGATTGGAAGACGAAGACGATGGAATGGCCCGCGTGATCCCCAGATCTTACATTCCTGGACTATTTCTTATGGGGCTATTTAAAAACCAAAGTGTACGTTAATAGACCACATAATTTAGAAGAACTCCAAAATTGTATTATAGATGAAATACACAGAGTTACCCCATAAATAATTCATAATGAGCAAGAAGAATTTCTACACAGACTTGCGTATTGTCAAGAAGTCGGTGGGTGGCAATTCGAACACTTAATTTAGGTAGAAAACTTAATGAATTGTAAATTTGCTTGACATAGGAATTGTTATTTTTTTAATGAATAATATTTACGTTTTCTAACGTTCAATCGTCATTTATCGAAAACTTTCCTATGGAAGATGGCAACATTTTAATACTGTCGGATCGACAATGAAACGATCTTTCAGAATCAAGAAAAAAAAATAGGGGTAGCTATTTAAAAAAATGCCAATGACGTCATTACTCGAAAACAAATGACAGTTGAAAATCGCATTTTATGCTAAAATATGTATTTTTTAAATTAAAAATCGACATGTTCGAGGATTTTTAAAAAAAAAAATTTGTTTCATTTTTACTGAATTTATTCCATACTTTATACGCGTACTGTATACAATAACTCCCAATAATTATACCTCTTTTACTGTAATTCTGACACAATGCAAAAGCACATAAAAACTAAGCCATATCATGGAGACAACTTGCCCTATTTCTGAAATTACAAGATAACATTTTTTAATCTATCATCTTGTACTGCTCGCTATAATGAGCCATTAAAAACACAATAAATTGTTATTTAAAAGCCTTTCATTACGAGTAGAGGAAATTGCCTTTCCTGCTGCAGCAATTAAGGGGGGCCGTATTCTATAATTAAAAATAGAGAAAAACAGTCGTTCGATTCTGCACTTCCAGGGACAAACGTCCTCTTCCTGGAGATTAAACCCTCCTCTTTTTTACATCCCTTAATTGGATAAGAAATCACGATTCCTGTTTGGGGCCCTCTCGGATCGATTGGCTCCTATGAGATGTATCATCGGGAATAAAAAATATGTCACGCTTTCGAGTGCTGAAATTAATTTCAAACTGCCACACTTGTATCTGTGCAAAAATACAGATTTTTCTGGATAAATGAATAATTTCAATTAACTTGTATGGAATTTTGCGCTTAAAAATACTTCAGAGGTAGATCAAATAAATATTTTCCAGGAAGCCGAACATTGAGGGGTATGAAGAGCCCTGCAGTGTTATTAGACAAAACGTTATTTTCACCGTATTATACACAGTATATACATTGTACATAGTGCATATTATGATAGCCTTTATAGAATGGGAGACGAAATTCAGTTTAAAATATGTATGATAGTACAGGGTGTCCCACTAAGGTCTCTCGACAGAAAGGGTGGGGGAAGCCCCTAATGTCTGAACAGAAAAATATATTTTTTTTAGAAATTGGCTCATGAAAATCCCCCTCGTTCGGAGCTACGAACTTGAAAACTATTTCCAGCGATTGCTCTTGGTTGACTTATTAATCGAAATTTTTTCCCGGCGTTTTAGGGCCTATACTTTCCCTAGTATCGTACCTCGCCGACCTTAGTGGGACACCCTGTATATTTCAGGCAGCGTTACCTATTTTTACCCTTTTTCGACTTTATTCATGTTCTCAATGATATCCTTTTTATTGAATCCCTTTTCGATTCCATGATGATGAAAATGTTTATACAAAAATGAAATAAACTCCAAAATTAAACTGCTTTATTCTGAATGATAAAATAGGTGCAACTGCGTACTACTTATCTAGTGTTAAGGGTGTCAAAACTGTAACATAATTTTTTATATTTGTTTCAAATAATTGAGCGATAATTCTTATTTTGCTAAACTTATGGGGCCTATATCTCTAAAAAATGCTGTCGTGAAATCTAAATTTGGCAATGAATCTCTTTTTCTCCCAGATAAATGTATCTATTTAAGTATTCTACTTTCAGAAGAGTTGACACATGTAGATTGTTTAGGTAACTGAACATATTTGGAGACCATTAACAACAGGCGTTTCTATTACGTCGTTTTCTATGTAAAACGCAAGTCACTTTTAGAAGAGTGTTTTGAGAATGGCCTTTTATACAACTGTCTACAGAGAGTAAACAATAAATATTAATTTATAAGTATTTTAATTATAGCCCAGACACATGAAAATCTGTTCTATACAGGGTGTTTCAAAAAGACCTCCCGTAAATTCAGGGGGTGATAGTACGACAAAAACTAAGAGTGTATGCGTTGTTTATGAGACATCCATCAATAAGCCTACTTTGAGAAAAGTTACTTATTTTCTACACCGTAATATTGTAAGAGTTGAATTAAAAGCCTATTTTCTCGAAAACCGTCCACATTAGGAAGTTCTAACAAGAGTACATTACTTTTAGAAAACAAAATTGTACATTAGAAATTGGAGCCCGAATGGTAAAAAACCTAACCTCAAAAAAATGTAATACGAATGTAGCATTACTAGCGCTCTCTATAAAATATACAAAAAAATAATTAGACCAGCGTATTTGGCGTCCTTAAAAATCCTGGAATACCAAATTTCATAAAAATATTTCGCACCGTTTGGAAATTTTCGTAAAAATTCTATTTAAAAAAATTTATTTTGTCGCTCTGTATCTCGAAAACAAAAGGAGATAGACATATAGTTCATAGGACAAAAAATTCTTATTTTTTGTCGTACTATCACCCCCTGAATTTACGAGAGCTCTTTCTGAAACACCCTGTATATTGTACTGTAATAAAGCTGTTCGCCCTAGCCATTTTTTGTATATTAAAAAATATTAATCTCCGAGACATCTTTTAAGAAATACTCCTTTGAAAACATTTACTTTACAAACTTTTGTTATAAAAGAAAGCAAGCATCTATATCTCCGTTTATTTATACACTTTTTATTTGACTAAACAAGCAGTAATCCTCTCCGGAGCCGTTCTTGCGTAATGTTGAAAATTGCATTTCCCTCAACGGTGTTCGCGATTTATTGTTAGTTTTGCAAACTCTGAGCCTCAAAATAAACAACGCTGCGGCGGATTTATCATGTTTGTGTTATTGTAATACGTTCTACGTGGCGGTTAGGTGTAATTAATGTGTCTGATATTTGCGCTTTGCCCTTCATTAATTACCGTAAAGCACGTGCTAATCACTAAATATAATTATTGCGAAATCAGATCCCACCATGCGCCGAGGCTTAACACAATTATTGGTTACGTCCAAATAACAAAATATAATTACCCGGTGGCGATTTTGTCGCGCTTTTTTACATTCATTATTACAATATAGCAACTGTAACACGAGGATTTACGCAATTATTTGCATTTCATACAAAGTATGCTTAGTTTTCATATAAGAGCAGACTAGTTGACATCAATTAGGTGTTAATGTTGAGTTTTTGAAAGAATAATAGTTGTTTAAGTACCAAGGGAGGTACAGGGATGATTGTGCCCGAATGCGACAGGTCGCGACAAGTCGCCTAAGGGCATAATCATCCTAATATATCCTGTTTAATGGCAGGAGTCGAAATAACTAGTGATGACAGTTTCTTTAAATTGATTGTGAGGGAAAATGAACAACATTTATTCGATGGCAAGAAAAATTTTGTTACTTTTTCTTGTGTTACTGTTAAAGGTTCCTTCTCAAATTGTACTTTCATTTTTAAAAACGGTTGTAAATGATTTTTGTTTTAATTTAAAGCAAATTATTGTTATATATCAAATATTAACGTTAATAGACTTCATTTATACAAGGCTCATTTACTATTCTACCTTTACAGAAAAAAAAGGTACAAAATAAGGTCAAAATGTGGGCGATAATATTTAGGTTCGCTTATTTTGCCCTAAAGTGATATGACGTTGTTTTCCTAATCCGTTTCCTAGTAATGAACGAGCTATATAGCCTAAGTGAAAAAAAAAACACACATAACATTCTCAAAAACGGACGCCGTATCTTTTCGATATATTCCAGTTTTAAAGTTACATTCAGCCTTTGGCTACAATTACTTTTAGGGCCCGATAATGGTAAACTAATTTTATGAGATTACTTTATCCCTGCTGGGCAGATAAGGCATTTGTGCTGGGAGAATTCATTTCGTGATATTTTATTTCCTTTCCCATTTCTTCCCAGCGGGAGCTAGCCTTATCTGAAGCAGCATTTATTACTGTAATCGTATGTTAGGTATCTGTATATTTCCAGGAATACATCGGGATCATCACAGTTAAAATAAAACACGATTTGGATAGTGTAGTTTAAGTAATTACAAATTAGTTGTTGTATAGCTCGTGATTTGAACTAAAGGCACTAAAGCGTCAATTTCTTCACCTTTTGATGAAAACATGTCTGTTTTATTTTTCGAATAGATATGGTTTCCAGTTTCCGAAGGCAGTTTCCAGTTTCTACGACGTCCAGAGGAACAATTTTGTGGAAAATTCAAAGAGAGAATTAAGGGTAAAAGGAATGAATCAGAAACGTTGTTTTATGGAATTTGCATTCAATTTCATTGTACATTATCTATATGGCTGCTGACGGCGGTGTAAACAACACCATGCTGTATATATTTTTTTAATATTGATATCTACAACACGTACAAATAGTATACCTCAAATAAAATGTTATGTCATAAGAAAGATGAAAAATTCCAATCATAATATTTTCTATTTGATCATGGATATAGCAGAAGCATAGAAAAATTTTAAAATTTGGTTATATTAGCTTTAAAAATACACGTAAAATAAATTTCCGAGGATTTTTAAACGGATATGAGACTTTATGCAGGAAAATATTCTCCCGGTGGAATAAGATTGCCCCATAAGTTTTTATTTAAAGAGAACGTACGATATTCCTAGAACATCTGATTTTTCGGATGAATGTTATAACAATAAAATTCTGGATATCTTTTCGCGGAAGATTGAAAATTGATAAAATTTTACGAGCGAAATTGAAAACAATAAATTCTAATATAGCTGATAAAATGTGACGCGCAAAATTTCATATAATATTCTCCCCTTTAAAGGTCTTGTATTTTGGTGCCCGAGAAATTTGATACTGAAAAGTAGGAAAACACCGACCAAAAAATAACGACCCTTCCTCTGACAGATTTCATAAGGGATTTATCGAACATTGCCTGTCTCTTCCTTATAATTATTAGTAAACATACATCCTTCTGTTATAAACACCATATAAAGTTACATAGCAATTAATAATTAACATATTTTGTTACAATTTGTCATTTATCTCGTGTTAAATTAAAAGAAGCAAGTTTCTCCTTCATAACACAATTATTGGTGATAATTTAAAAAAATATTTACAGAATTCACCTGAAAGTAAACTTCTGATGCCCACAAAATCATTTAACAACTCTGAAAACCACTGAAGACGCCACAGCCACTCCAACTGCATATCTTTTTCTACATATCACTCTACCAAGTCATCGTTACAAATTTTTCCATTTTTGCAAAACCATATACTGATTTGCTGCACCTAAACACAATGTCTTACGCTAAGTGCAGACAGAGGCTTACAAAGATAACCAAAGTGTAGAGGTTCACCGTTTTCCTATCCATTTCCATCTGCGTACCTAATCTTGGAAATGTCCAATCTACACAGTGACACCAAAATCGCCCCGATCGTACCATCCCTGCGCCCAGCGTTGCAGTTTGAAAGTGTAACTATTTTGTTGTACCGTTATGCTACCGATTCCTTAAACATTCCCAATGTGATAAACACAGATTTTCTTGTGTTGCAAATGGCAATCTCTATCATCTATAGACTTTTTCGTTTACTGCTACTCGTTATATATAACACTCGTTCATCTGGCCTTACGTTGCATCTAGGAGTTGAGCGAGAAGATGTTCCCAACATCCATAAATTACACCCTAATAAAATACACATTTAGTACGGAACTGCTGTTTAACATTACACCACTCATAAGGGCCTAATTGCCCCTCAAATTAGGTAAGTAAATTTATGTCTTAATTTGATAAATTTATTATTGATGTAGAACCTGGAGACTACAATAGTTTAACATGCGCTTGCAAGTTCACCAAAGAAATAAAGAGAATTAAGCTTCTTATTGATTACGATTCCCGAAATGAATGTTTGTTTGTCATTTATGCAAAATATACTGATTAGAGTGTCAATTATTGCGTGATTGTAGAAAAACAATCTAAAATATACAAGACAAAAACATTTTTCCTTACATTGCTGGATAAGTAAATAAGGGAATATATAAATCCTTGTGCCCAAAGTACTAGGGAGAAAATATAAAATGGAGTTCAGTTACGTTAATTTTTTATTCATTAATTTTTTCTCGTAGCACAAAAAAAATACATTTATATTTCTGGTATTCCTGTGGATTATTAAATTCTGTTTTGCCTGGTTCAACAAGTTTACATTTATATGAAAAGGAAAAAAATGTTCGTAATTTTTACATCTATTTTAGGTACGTACTTGGTTAATTATCACAACGTCCAGAGAATGTCGTAGTAATCATTCCCATGGAAAAAATAAATAATAAAAATTACAATTATATGTAATTGCAGTTGTATATGTAACGAAATTCTTAATCTAAATAACATACTAGCAGGATACTGAACATTAAAGGCACCACGGGTGCTATAGGATAATAATGACGTACCTTATTGCTATTTGTTCAATTCAAAATGTAACGTGCTTTTTGTGAAGAATTCAGGTGTCTATAAAATCTAATATTTACCCAGTTTTCTTCAAATTTTAAGTAATTAAAATGTGTAGTAAATTAATCTTGGATCGCTTTCCCTAAGGATATGAACCTTTCATCTAGTTGCATATTACAGTTTGAATTATCGCAACTATTAATTGCCATGGATACAAATTGATTTTATGAAAGCTACGATGAAGGCTATGCAGATGAGGCTAATGCAAAACTTATTTAAATTGAAATTCGACTTGAATGCAAAATAAAATTTCCAAAACAACGTTTTATCCTTAAACTTTACCGCTCGAAAGTTCAATATTGTAATATATTGTTGCACTTCGTACTTTATTAACTAGTTAACTGACTTTGAAAACTTGTTTTCGAGAAGACAATTAATTTCCAAGAAATTAATGTGCTAATGTGCTATCTTGGCAACAAGTTGATGCTTTATTTGCGAAATTTCACGCTTAATTCTTGCCACCAGTCGTATTGAGAAGTATTATACTTCCAGAATAAGGCAAGCTTTCAACCTTCATATATTTATGTATAACACAAAGTTTTTTGTTACATTTGATTTCATTACAATAGGGATTGGCCTATTTTGGATGTTTTACAGTACCTATAATAAAACAACATACCAAATTTCATTAAAATGGGTTCGATAGTTTTCGCAAAATAATTTTTCGAATTTTCAAAATATTGCGCAGCTTCAAATAAAGCATCTAGATACTAGAAAATTTGAATTTGAAAAATTGAAATCGGTTGATTAGGACGGCCACAGTAAATTTTTAAAATTAACACTCTTTTTATGTTTAAACAATTAGATTACATTTATCAATTTGCAATTTAGTTTTTCAATCAACCGATTTCGATTTTTCAAAAACCATTTGAAAGGTTGAGCGGTGTTTTCTATGTGAAAAAAATTTCAAGTATCTAGATGCTTTATTTGAGGCTGTGCAACATTTTGTAAATTCAAAAAATTTTTTCCAAATTTTTTTCAAAAAATTATTTTCCGAAAACTGTCTAACCAATTTTAATGAAATTTGGTATGTTGTTTTTGTTATACTCTAAAGTTTTTTTACCAAAATTAGAATGCCCTCGGAGCAATTAAAATATTTTAAAAAATTTGTCCAAAAAACTTGATTATTTTGCCTTTTTTCATCAATTATTGCTATTTTTCAACATCGGTAATAAATTTAAACATTTTTAACTTACAGTGTATTGTGCAAAATTCAATTCTAAAACTTTTTTCCTCTTCAATATTCTTCCGAAATGCATAGGTTCCAAGATGTAAGTAAAAAAACTCAGATAAAATAGGTATTTTTAAAAAATTTTTAAACACTTTTGCAATTTTGAAAATGTTCCTGGCCTCGCCCAGATCTAGGGATCCACACTTTTATTATGTGATTTGTACTGAAGGTAATCCAGAAAAAAATTGCTTGCCCCCTCTCACATCCACCTCAGAACAGTTCCGCCCTGGTCTATCGGTCTATTTAAAAAATCGACGAAATATATTTGCTCCTTACATACATACAGCCGATATATTAAGATGAGATTTAATGGACAGTCATCTTCGAATACCGCAACAATGTTATATTAATGCGTATACCCCGGTAAATGGATCGAGAGGACAGGTTTTCCGCCGCAGACCAACTAAGTCGCTTGCGGAGAGTGGTTATGGACAAAAGAGATTGAAACCCGAGCACCCTTTTACGCAGGGCCGGATCCAGAAAGGGGTACATCAGATTTCCTGTTTGCTTGTCAGTTTTTGCAACGCTTAATATAAAAACGCTTTCTGGAAGATGAAATTTCAATCGAAACTTAACAGATGCGGCAACTTAAGGTTTGTCCGCCAGAAAATGTAATTAATACATGCACAATGATATTTTCGTTGTAATAGTACTGCCCCATTGAAATCTAAATATTGGGACATATTTGATCTATGTAGTAAGAATTCTGTGGCTTTTATACGTTTAAATTTGTATTAGTTTACTTTAGAAATGTAGACGCATTAAGTACTGTGTGCGGTATCATCCTGGTTGTGAATAATTTTGTACAAAACAGATTACAATATAACGGAGCATGCTTAAAAAATATAATATGTACGTAGATCTATAAGAAGTTATGCCCAATTTTAACAGAGTTTTATAGACTTTATTAGTATTTATTTAGCATAAACGTATAGTCATGATAAATATTACGTTTTAAACATTTTTTTTTAGGGAAAATGAATTGTGGTTACAGTGCTACAATTGTATAATTTACTTTCTCCATAAAACCTTATAGTATTACCATACCGATTTTGTAAAATAATTAAATTTGAACAATTTTTCCATATAACGAATATAACGAGATAAAATCTAAAGCGTGTTCCAAATCCGCCACTGGACCTGGACATGTGTCATGCAGACAGTACTTCATTTCCTTTTCTATACATACATTCACTCAATCCGGCTAAATGAAAGGAACACAAGATTGGATACACCTAGTGGGTTTTTTGTTGAGGGTTTCGATTAAGGCCGGATTCATACACAGGCATGGAAATATATGATACAGCGAATTTAGTGAAATATGATGGATTGTTTTGGTCAGGGAGCGCCGTTTGTGGGGTGTTTTTTTTCGCATAATATTACTGAAGCGGAATTATGTTTCGGTTTATGAAAACAGTCTAAAATTTTGTTATATATAGGAATACAACCTAGAGTTAATGTATGTATTGCATATTGTCTTTATGCTACTCAAATATGCCTTTGAAATTACGATCTGTGGACTTTTTTAGAGTGAACTAAATAGAAGTGCAAACAAAAGCGATTTTTAATAGACCAGGATCGATAATTTTTGAAATAAAAAAAAATTATAGTAGGATGAAACCCATTGGAAAAGAAAGAGAATATATCAGAAATGAAAGGAAAAATAATTTACGGGCGATCTGAGGTCGGGAAGGGGTAGGGGGTGAGTTTTTAAAGGTAAAAAACGGTTTCCCTTGATTTCCAGAAAAACTACAAGTCTTATGGAAAAAAGTTAAATGACAAAGTTGTAGGTAATAAAAAGATCTACAACTTTTGTATTTACACTTTTTTCACATAACCTCATAATTTATGTGAAAAATTCAAATAACCAAGTCTTTGGTTTTTTATTTTTATCTTTTGCAAAAAAAAATATATTTTTGTTCGCAAAATTTGGTGAAAACTTACCTATTTATGTCCCAAACACGCTGTAATTTTTTTGATTTGAAATATTTATTTTTTCATCTTATTTTTACTTAATATCAAAAAAGCACCCTAATTTTCAATCGAAAATTCTCACGTCAAAATATCTGCTTTTTTAAAAACGTTGGTGGGCTTTTTCTTCGTTGAAATCTCTACTTACTGATGGTGTAAAAAAAATACATTACTACAACTTTCTCAAAATATTGTAGATGTCTTATTAAATATTAACTTTATTAACTTATTAGGTTTTTAATTATAATAGTATATTTCGACTTGTAATTTTTTTGTTTATCAATGTAACATGGAATCTTACGTTTTTCGAGTAATTAAAGGGTAAATTTTAATAAATAGCTCAAAATTGTACATAATGATTAGAAAAAAAGTTTCGGATTCTAGTTCGTTCCTTTGCATTTCCTGAGAAAACTTACCATAGAAATGTATATATAACAAATGCCATTAGATTTGTTTTTTCATCACATTTCTTTTTGTTCATTACAACTTTTTCGTTAAATCCAATGGTTTCAGAGTTATTTGCAAAAAACTGTCCGAAAACAAGCACTTTTTCAGTAAAAAATCAACATTTTCAATGACGAATTACTCGGAAATTATTGGATTATCCAAAAAACTTTATATAACATTTGTTACTTAAAATTGACTCCTCTGTCGATTCCTGAGGTTATTTTGGGCGTAAAAATTTCCACCCCCAAGAAGAGGTGGGAACCACCCCCAGGGCAAAAGCACACTTCGACACTATATAAGTTTTGTTCCTTGAGGCCTTCCCCACATTCAGTCAAAATTTCACATCAATTGGTTCAGTTATAAAGAATTCGGAGGTAAAAACCCTGAGTCTGGACTATAGACCTCGATTTAAGATACCGAAATTGCTGGGGGCTCCCGCTCCTGCAGCTTCCAGCGCTGCGGAAGCCTAAAAACTACCCAAAGCAAGCGATAAAATAATTGCCAGACAGTCGCGCGTTAATATCAATTCCAACTGAAAAATCCGTTACAAATGACTTGCCGCGAGCATATGTTATCCCCCTGCCGCTGCTGCATGGCCCGTGCCTTCATCTTCTGCGGCTTGTCACTGGAAACAGTCAGGATTAATCCTGGCGCGGCAGGAGCGCGAGTATTAATCTTGCCACGCGGTTAACTCAACTATACACGATCGCGGCCATTGTCATAGCAACGCTCCTGCCTAGACGAGTACAGATCATTACATCGGAAGCTGCCCTATTAGTGCACCTTAATCTTAACGTACCCGACCAGAGACGCATCGGTTTCTTCTTCGCGTAATTAGCGAAACAATCGCGGCGGCTTGCACGGCGTTTTTGCGCGACTAATGAGCCGTGGGCTTAACGCGACAAAATATCGCGGTGCACCGCAGATAAGCTCTTAATAATGGCCGGGAACAGATTACGCTGAACGACAAACTAATTCCTTTTCGTCGCTAAACCAGAGCAATCGCTTTAAAACGTTAATAATAGTTAATTATTTATTTCATTTATTAATAAGTAATCTAACAGAAAACTCAAATAGTAATAAATAAATAATGATAAGCGAAATGCACAAACATTCTGTTTACTTGACTGATTTCTAGGATGTCGTCTTCTTGCAACAACATCGTTTCCTCCTGACAAAATGTATCAACTCTCTTGTTTCGTATACATGTCATTTCCGATTTAAACAAATTTTCATAGTTGTAAAGTCTTTGCTTCAAACAATCAAAATCACCTTTGATTGTTATTGTACAGTACGTTGTTTTGCCGTAAACTCACTTCAACTTTGAGCTCTCATATCTCGATGACGATTTATCGTATCCACAAGATCAAAAGTGGATTTTGTTCGTCAATTCTTCCTCTATTTGATTCCATAATTACATTTGAAGAATACACAAATACGGTAGCTCCAGCTCTAAATGTTTATAAGTATTTTTTCGAAGAAATTTTGAAAAAATTATAATTTTTGCTAAAATTGAAAAAATCGAAAATGTTTAAATGGGGATTGATAGTTGAGACTCCAAAGGGTATGTATAAAAATTGGGAGCTCAAAATAATCATTGGTTTTACCGTGAGAGAATTGAAAAATAAGTATAATTCTATATTTTCTTAATTAAGGAGGTATATCGGGTTTACTCAAATGTTTTTGAATCTAGATTTTGAGATATTGTTGTTGAAAGTTGTTCATTTTAACATAGGTTTATATGGCGAAGATGGACGGTGCGGCTTTTTTTGCCCATAACTGAGAAAAAATGTAGAAATTGCGAAACAAAACTTTTCCATAGATAGTACACAGTATTATCTTATGTTTATGTAAAACTAATGTAAGTTTTGAACATAGTACAGCTGTATTAATTAGAAACAGAAACCAATAATTGCATTTCTGTCTGACTTGAGGATTAATGTGACAACGTCGCAATCAGCTGACAGCAAGGGGGAAAGACTTGATAAAAACGAAATTGACTTCAAACATATACATTTTTCCTAAATCCCATGTGCATTGTTATCAACAATAAATTATCCACAACAGATTATTTTTAAAAAAGGCTAGGAAGCTGTGATATATTTATTGGAATAAAAAATACAGTTGATAAATCCTTTTAATATATTTAATGGTTTATAAAATCCGTATATACCCAGCAATATTTAGGGTTACATAAAGTTTTCTTTACTTGATTAATATAATTAGTAATACTTGAGATAAAAGCATTTCTACGGAATAACAAAGGAACATAAATTTGTCTCAGCAAACTTTATATCTAAAAAATTAATTATAGTTGTAAAACTTTTGTAACATTACTAAAATAAACGCGAACAATAAGTAATAATGTAATTTCTATCACAGAACCTTCAAAATTGCATCCAACATTTTCTTCGACTTGGACGAGAGATGGGCGTGAGTGTCATTTCATTTCTTTGGAACTAAATTAACATAATTCTCGTTATTTTACCAGTTCACATGATTTACGGATTTTAAATAAAGGATACAAATCTTCGCGAGGATAATTATATTTGCTATATATAATAATTATATTGTACTTAGTTTACACACAATACATTTTTGAACGTGTACGCATCTTTGCCCGAATTTGACGCGCAATATCTCCGATGTCCGATGTCTGTAGGTTCGTAGTGTGTACAACTGCTAGTCAATTATTAGCGCTGTTGCCACATCTACATAGTCTTTATGCGTTCATTAAATATAATTTAAAACTACTTAAATATGATATTTTTATGTTGTTAATTAGTCAATAGTATGCTATGTGCATATGAGTAGATTTCTTTGCTATATAGATAATGTTCGCAAATAATTTCAATAGAATTTATTTTTTTTCAAATTGGCAGCGGGCTTTAGTCCCATAAGAAAAGTATAGGACCCC
Organism: Anoplophora glabripennis; assembly: GCF_000390285.2. NCBI lineage: Eukaryota > Metazoa > Arthropoda > Insecta > Coleoptera > Cerambycidae > Anoplophora > Anoplophora glabripennis. The sequence goes on from NW_019416568.1 coordinate 1,297,414, forward strand.
CCCTGCGCTCCTCACTTCCCTCGGACCCCGATAAACCTCCTTAACAATTGAATTATGCAAAATCTACAGGGCCGATTTCGATAAAAAAAATTCTGCAATACTACCATATTACGAAGCACTCAGAACCATACTTTTTATACGGCTGCTCTAAAGTCAAGATCCGAAATAAATTCATAAAAAACTTTTTCACGAACTTTTTTCGGTATTGCAGCAATAATAATGCACATACAAATTTCGGATCATTTTTATTTTGAAGAAAATCTTAAAACGAAACTTTTTTTTTCGTTTGACTATTTTCTCTAATGTCAATATTCTCCGAGTTATACATGAAAAAAGGGAGAAAAAAATATTTTTTTAAATTTTCTTGCGCTAACAATTATGCACAACTTTTTCAGCGGGCGCATATCGCAATTATCATTTTACATAATATTTAGAACTATTTCCAACAAAAATTAGCGTTACTATACGAAACATCAATACAACCTATTTTTAAAACAGATACCGACTGCACTACTTCGTCTTTGCTGAGGAGACCGCATGAAGTTCATCCTTGAAAATCACCGAAGCAAATTATAATACCCCACCTAAGGTAAGACGTACAACTGTTGCCCCTTTCAAATCCGCTGCCATAGTTGTCGGTTTTAATTACTGCGAGAAGACGTAAAGGTAGCGCGCCCAAGAATGCACTTAAGTGCATTATGAACGACGGAATACTTCCAGTGCTCGCTAAAAGGTCCGCTTGATTATTTCAGACGCACTCAAACATATGAAGAGGATCCAACAATGCTCCCGCCGCTCGGCAGTGTGCTCTGGTTCGAAATAAGCAATCCTATTTGTGTTGGGAGTTCTCTCTTTCTTGGAATCACCTGATTCGGTTCAGTAGAAAAGGGACACAAATGGGATTCGACCGTTTTTTATGCTCCTGATTGCCATGTCGACATGTTCGTTTAAAGAATATCAACGATATGAATTATTTATGATGCGTCGGGAGTCGAGGACGAAATACAAACACAATAGCTACACGGCTGAATGCACCGACAAGCAAGGCGTGCTCTAATATACACAATAATATGGCCCTTAGGAATAATGAGATAAGGCAAATGAAGAGGTTCTAACCTTAAATGTTTTGATTCGCCAGCGAAAAGGTAGGTCGAAAGAGTAAAGCGCAGAAAAATGAAAGAAAACAGTCAGTCATTCATCAGGAATGGAATATTTTGTTTTGTAACGTAATTTTATGCCTTTTGTTAAAAGGCATATCGTTTCAAAATATGAAGATAAAGGCTATATTTTCTGAACGATAAACACTTTATCATATTTTCTGATAAAATTTTCACGCAGGGGTTTGCCCAAAGGGTTTATTTCATTAATTTGGGAAAATTCCTAATAAATAAAGGAAAAATACAAATAAATAACTTCTGTCTTTGGACACCCTTCTTGTTCTTACATAAATTGATTTCAGACACATGTTTATAGGAACTCTTTTTTGTGTCTGGCCAATCAGTTCATTTCTGTATTCACTATAATGGTTCTAATTTAAATACAAATTGTTTTTTATATTTTACTATTTCATGAAATCGTTAGAAATGAAAAAAACATCGAGAGCTGCACACAAATTAATTTAGTGTTTGGGGATTTACATGAATAAATATACACGTGTTCATTAATTCTGTAAAACTCGATGGGAAACATTAATCCATTTACTGAAATCATGCGATTATAGTTGGAAATTTTAATGAAATTTCGAAATGCCAAAAGGTATTATAAATAATTATATTTTGTAAACAAAATTTTGTTTTCAATGTTCTTGATTTAAATAAATACTACTAATTAATATGATTGCATGTTATGCAATGACTGCTAACCTTGTTACAACCGACAGTTATTCGATAAGTTTTATACAGCATTGAAATTGGGAAAATAAAATTATTATTTGCTTCATAGAAACCGAAATTTGCAATGTGACGATGTAAAAGCTAGTGTGTGATTTACTATGGATTCAGTTTACTACAGACAGCATACTAACTTTATATACAGAATGTCCTAAAAATACTTGAACCCTCCCAATAACTTTTCAGGATTAAGTTCTATAAAAAAAGCTGCAGATATAAGTTGTGGAAAAACGATAAAATATTATGTTGGTTACCTTGGATTTTACCTTGACCTTAAGATTCAAGGTCAAACCAAGGCCATCTTGAAATTATTAAATGGAACACCCTACTTTTTTTACCACTGCAGTGCTCAGAAATTTTTCTGTTTATTTTTGGGGTCAAACAAGATCGAATTATACAAGAAAATGTTTCAAACAAAATTTGTAGGAATTTCTGAAGTAAAAAATTTGTCTTTCTATCGATTACAGGCATAAAACATAGGATCTTCCATTAAATATATTCAAGTTGGCCTTTATTTGACCTTGAAAATTAAGAACAAAGTCAAATTTGAATTTGACCGTCACCAGTATATTAGTTTTCTGGTAACCTACAATTTCTATCTGAACTTTTTTTTGATAGAACCCAATGTTGAGAATTAGGGACTTTTCAGGACACCTTGTATATCAAGGTCAACTGCAAGGTCAGCAAGAAGTGGTGCCCGATGATCCATAACATTATTTATAGAGATAGTTTCCCCGATATCTCGCTATCTTGACGAGATATCAAACTGAGAAGTTCGAGAGGGGGACTTGTCATTCAAATGACCTTGAGAATAAAAAAATTGCTCTGACTAAGATGCAACCGAATGGAAAAGTGTCTCGCTCTTTCACAATACGAAGTCAGAAATTACATTCCATAAATAGTAAGAGTTGACCTTCAAATGACCTTGAACATGACCTTAAAAAAAATTAACTACGTATCCGAACGAAAAATTGCTGACTCTTTCGGAATCCGAGGACAAAAATTGTATTACCGTTAAAAAACAACAATTGACCTTCAAACAACCTCGACAAACCTAACCGGATTCGGATTCAGCGATCCCTCTGGTGGTCTAGTCTGTCACACATTAATTTTTTTGCCGTGGGGCTACGCTACTTTTAAATGTTCGCGCTAAACATTTGTTTTCTTAAAAATTTTGATGCGAATATCTTATATATCGCAATGTCCCGTAAATGTTTTTATAAAAATTCATTCTCCCTGTACCGCGTTCCCCGACAGCGACGGTGGCACATTTAGAGAATGCGGCCGCCCTTTCAATGCAAGCGACTGAAAATGAACCGCGAACTTAATGAATATACCCATCAAGTGAGAAGCGTATCAAGTTGACTAACTTCCTGAGATAATTATAACGCTTTATGGAAGGCGTGTACATTGATAAACAGCTCCTTACACCGAATGCGTTTCACTAAATTGTAACTTGTGGCAGATACATTCAGGCGGATTGAGATGAGGTTTGGCCAGGAACCAACGCCGACAAAAGTGCCAGCGGTTTCCATTGATGAACTTGCATGAATGTATTAAGGCCTTGCTATTTTCGTTTAGGTGCCGCATTTCAGATATTAATTCTAGAAGAGTATAAGGCAATGTTTTTTCTATTATGATGCAGTATTTTAGTAAATTTTGTTAATTATATAGTACCGTAATGGAAAAATTTATATTAACCTTTATCCGAACTAAATTATTTATTATACATATTAAAAACGCACCTGCAGTTTGTTAAATTAATGGTAGATGCAATTTGGCTTCATTATTTATTAAGAAACTTAATGTTTATCACTTGTATAAGCTGCGCTAATAGTATACACAATGGTGTTTACATAAATATTCACTTGAAGCCTGTTAACATAGTTAAGTTGAGTTACGTTAGCATCAAGGTCTTAAGACTATGTGTTAGAGTTGAGGTGACACTTTAGGTAAATTCGAAGGACTTAACAGCAAAGACGGTTAATTTAATCAATTAATATTAGAATCCTTATTTAATAAACAAAATTAACTTAGTTTAGTTTCGTAATATCGTGCACAGAATGACGAAAATGCTTGGCAAACCTTCCTGGCTTCCTATTAACAATATAATTACAGCAATTGTTTTAGAGAAAGAAGAGGAAAATGTAGGAAAACAAAGGCAGAAAAGGCGAAAAGTAAGGTCAAATGAATTCACAGTGTTTGAAAGACGAGACAAGGCAAATTATATAAATTAGGAGTCTCCACAAAATGTGTGCTAACAACGTTGAAATTCCATCTATGTTAAAAGTGGCTGCATCAATAATTTTTTCATCGGTGTTTCTTGTATTTTTCTATCGCGAATTGTCCAGCGCAATGGAACCAATCCAATATACGAATATTGATATTGGCTTTCGCATGAACTAGATCTAGTAACTTCAGCCATTGGTTAATGGGTCGTAAACCCATAAAATGAACCCGGTTGTCTTTAAGCATATCGAAAACAGTTGCCGTCCCGTGACCTAAATATAATTTTCCCCGGCAATAACTGAACGAAAAGAAAATTAAATTACTCAATACATTTAATGATTTCAATTTGGGTTGTAGGGTATTAAAATTTAATTATAACTTAATAACCCGGTTTATTTTATACACAAATTAATTTTGACTAATTGTTTGTTTCAGGTAGGCTTCATTAGGGAAAGGAAAATTAATTGTCATTAAAGGGGGAATTTCGACTAATTGGTGAGTTCGCAAATAAGGAGTATTTATATTTCCGGTCGTTCATGACATCGTCCCCCTAGTCAAATTAATCATTATTCATTAATCACAAGAAAAATATTTTTTCTTCAAATTATAATAAATTATTTTTATAATATAATAATAAAATGTCAATAATAGTTCTTTTCTGAATCAGACTTAATATTTTTATATAAAATGTAATATTAAAATATGTACAGGGTCTTCTATTTGTTTGATGCATGTACTGGAATCTCGAAAATTGTAAAAAATAGAAAATGAGTTAGGTGGGTAAAATTTTAAACCATTTTGTTACTAACTTTATGGCCATTGCAAGCTACCTCTAGCAAGATCTTTTAACAAAAATCAATGTAATTTTTATTTTATTTATCTTAGATCAGGACGAATCTGTAGAAATACCCCACTTCTTGGATATAAGGGGGGGCAAGGTAATTTTTGCTGGAGAATACCCTCAGTACAACTCACATAATAAAAATGTAGATCCCTAGATCTGGGCGAGGTCCGGAACATTTTCAAAATTGCAAAAATGTTTTAAAAAATTTTAAAAATACCTATTTTATCTGAGTTTTTTACTTATTTCTTAGAAAATACCTATTTTATCTGGGTTTTTTACTTATATCTTGGAACCTATGCATTTTGGAAGAATATTGAAGAGGAAAAATGTTTTTGAATTGAATTTTGCACAATATACTGTAAGTTAAAAATGTTTAAATTTATTACCGATGTTGCAAAATAGCAATAATTGAAGTTTTTTGGATAATTTTTTAAAATTACTTTAATTGCTCCGAGGGCATTCTAATTTCTCTAAAAAACTTTAGAGTATAATAAAACAACACCAAATTTCATTAAAATTGGTTCGATAGTTTTCGGAAAATAATTTTTTGAAAAAAAATTTGAAAAAGAATTTTCGAATTTTCAAAATATTGTACAGCCTCAAATAAAACATCTAGATACTTGAAAATTTTTTCACATAGAAAAGACCGCTCAACCTTTCAAATCGTTTTTGAGAAATTGCAATCGGTTGATTAAATAATTTTTGTTGAAACAAATTAAAAAAAAAATTTATTTGGAAATTAATTTTTTTGTTAAATACAGATAAAATTAAGAAAAAATAGTACTTTAAAATTACAATTTTTGAAAAAAACTAAATTGCAAATTGATCAATGTAATTTAATTTAAAAATTTTCTGTGGCCGTCCTAATCAACCGATTTCAATTTTTTGATAACCATTTGATAGGTTTAACCTTTTTTTCTATGTGAAAACATTTTCATGTATCTAGATGCTTTATTTGAGGATGTGCAACATTTTGAAAATTATTTTGCCTTTTTTTCATCAATTATTGCTATTTTGCAACATCAGTATTAAATTTTAACATTTTTAACTTACAGTATATTGTGCAATTCAATTCTAAAACTTTTTTCCGCTTCAATATTCTTCCAAAATGCATAGGTTTCAAGATATAAGTAAAAAACTCAGATAAAATAGGTATTTTTTTACATTTTTTAAAAAAACTATTTAAACATTTTTGCAATTTTTAAAATGTTCCGGCCCTCGCCCAGATCTAGGAATCTACACTTTTATTATGTGAGTTGTACTGAAGGTAATCCAAAAAAATTTGCTTACCCCCTCTCACATCCACCTCAAAACAGATCCGTCCTGGTCTATCTGTAAATACATTATCTTTTAATTTTTCACGCAAAATTTTGTTCACCGAAAAACCATCGTCAAATGCTTCACATTTTTTTTTCTTGTTTTTTCGTCACCTTTGTACATCGCTTAAAAGTTAAAAGATGCTCTTTTCCGTCAGTATACAATACAATATGACATCTAAAATAAAAAATAAGGTTACAAAGGAAGTAACTATGATTTCTAAAACGTTGGATAAAGTCTTTGAGCATGCTTTAAAAATTCGTAAACAAAAAAGTGGCAAGCTCTCGTTTTTTTTTTCAAAATCTCCCGAAAACCCAAGGAGTTAGTCTGTGGTCGCCGTTAAGTTAGTAACAGAATAAAAAACAATAAAAATAAATAAAACAATATAAAAATTTTACGTGAGGATTGAAAATTGGTTTAGGGGTATAGAATTGTAGCTAATAACATAAAAACTATGTAAATAACATCATAAATAAATAGTTTCAGTCACCTCTAACGACGTTTCAGCGTTACAAGAACACAAAAAATGTAATTTACGTTTCTAGCTGCTAGCTCTCCATATTATTATTTTATAAGCCCACCGGCATTCCTTTGAACACGACCTGCTAATTTTTTATTAATTATCATGAGGTATATTTTGTTCATTTCGTCCTTTCGGTCGCAATTACGAAGAAAAATGATGGCTGTAATGTCACCCCGCGGTCTCAAAAAAGTGTATATTAAATTTATATTATAATGTGCGAAATACACGTCTGCCTGGGGCAAATCACGAACAATAATGTTTCGCCGCTCTCAACAACAAAAAAAAAACATAATTTTGTCAGGCACTTTTCACATAAATCATTTTATTTTCCGTCTGGCTGCCTCCCGCATTATTACAAAATATAAAAATGCTGATAGACAGCTTCAAACCACTTGATCACACTCCAGAGATCTCTCGTAAAGAACTAAAGCCCTCTCTCCATATTTCGAGTATTATCGGAGTCCTTGTAAATTTGATGGTCTCTTGTTCGGGCGTGCGTGGGTTTCTGTAATTCTTTTTAGAAGTGTAGGTATCATATTTTTCCGGAAGAGTTTTTTAAGGAATAAAAACCATTAGGAAATTAATGTGTCATCCAAAATTACATCGGTGTAGTCCGATCCATTTTATAAAGAGTGGCCTGCGAAGAAATGCGCAAACGTTAAGGGGGTAAACATTTTCTCAGGTAAAAATATGCAGATTAAGTAAAACTTGGTCCGAAGCGAAATTTTGTGAAAGTAGCCTACAAGATTTTGCGAACCATCATTGCGCGTCAATGAAATATTTAGAAAAATATATTTGTTTGTGAAAGAAAGTTTAAAGACCACATCTCAAAAGGTTTGCGTTCGCGAATAAAACACTTTTGCTTATTTTTAAGTACTTTAAAGTTTCGCGCGAAACATCCTGCATGTGTTATAAAAAAGTAGATACTTTTTAGGCATCTCTCTTTCAAGGCGGTAAAAATTGGAATTAAAAAGATTTTTTCGTACAGTCATTGAAGCTTTTTACCTAGGAATTCTTTGAAACTGAACCGATCGATTTGAAATTTGGCAGATAGTTAGAGAAAAGCTCAATGAACATTAGTCACATAGCGCCGATTGACGCTTCCACTCTGTTGGGGGTTGACACCCCTTCTCGGGGGTGGAAAGTTTTTTTCAAAAATAACACTGGAAATCGGTAGAGAATCAAATTTTGAGCAAATAATATTCGAAGCATTTTTTCGAGAAATCAATAGCTTTTTAGTTATTCGCGATTGAAAACTTTTTTTTTCAAAGTATTTTTCGCGAATAACTCAAAAACCACGCATTTTATTTAAAAAAAGTCTGTTGAACAAAAATGTAGCTTATAAATAAACGAAGAAAATCGTTTTTTAAAAAAGGTTGTACGTCCTATAGAAAGCGAAATATGGTTAGTGGAGGGGGACCTGTTTTGGGGGGAATACTCGAATCGATGAATTCAACGTCAAATAACGGAAAAAGGATTAATTTTACGTGTATAACGCTCCTGGAGGTTTTTGTAGTACTCAAAAAGACCTTCAAAATGAGCACTTATAAAAGTTAATTAGAGCAAAATTGAAAGAGATATCGTCAAAAACAGATGGGTTGCTCATATTTTTTAAGGAAAAATTAGCAGTAAACGTTGTACCATTTCCATTAGAATTAAAATTAATCGTAGACCCTTTACAATTAGTTTTGTTTTAGTGTTTTTCATACGATCCTGAAGTTAGACCGGTTTAGAATCGTATTTTTTTAATAATGCACGGTAAAAGTTGAAAACGTATTTTTCATTATTAAAAAAAATTGCCTAATTTATATAATAACTCTGCAACTATGAAAGATGCGTAAAAAATGATAGACAAACAAAAATGTAGCTATTTTTCAACAAATATTTTGCTTTTTTTTATTCCTATAGCATAAAAAATAAAGGAGATATCGCCGCTTGAAGTATCAATTTTAGTGAAAAAACGACCTGTCTCGAGCCCTTCGATCTTTTCCCTTTAAAAAACGAAGGACTTAAAAGGTTTTATATGCAAACGATCTTATAGCTCTTGAAATTATCTTTAAAATGCTTTTTTGTAGGATACTATAGCTTCAAAATTAACCGAGTTATGAAAAAAACCAATGACATTTTTCGGAGCAAAATAAGCATTCTCATTTTTATATTTTATATACTATATTTTACAAATAAATCCCCATCCGCCATCTATGAGCAAAACGTGTACGTTATTCATACTCGGAAATACTGAGACCTATACATTTAATAATTTTACAAGTTGAAAAACTTTTTTTTTCAAATGGAATACCCATATCAATTGACCCATATTAATTGTCATGGGTGAACGCAAAATTGAATGCCCTTTCGACTTATATAAGGTTGTCCATACTTATCTCTAACAGTTTTCCAGAAAAATCAGGTTCTTTTCTAAAGTCCGAAAAAGTAGCTATGTAACTATAATCCTTTCGTGCACTTTGATCCTAAATATTCTTTCAGTATCTCATTAAAATTTTATTTTAAACTCCGTACTGTTCTTTTTATCTTAACTGCGATGAAATGGTAATAAAGCATCCGTCCTTTTTGCAAAATAAATACAACGGTTAGAACTCCTGAAATAACGTAATATAAAATAGTCAAACATAACACTAAACAAAAGAACGTTCGCACAATGCCATCGGTAAAATATATTTATCGAAAAGCGTAATGAGAATATATGACAATAAGAACGGAACAACGAAACGTTGCCAAGATAGAGACAATGTGGGCCGGATACAAAAGGAACCTCTCTATCTAACGTAATTAATAAAGAATTGCTGCATTAAATTCCTCCAACTGCTTATTTGAAGTTCGTGGAACGGCCAGACCGAATTACAAAAAGCGCCGTTATTCTTTAATTTAACCAGTTACGCTTTTTGTAGCTTTGGTTAAGTTACAATCTGCTTTGAGGGTTCGTTTGATTGGACTTTTTCATTTTCGTTATGTTAATAAGGGAGTGCCACAGGGATTGAGAATGGATCTGGTTTAAGACATTAAAGATGCGCAGTGAAAAATTAAATATGCGTACATGAGAAATTGTACAGGGTGGGCCAAATCCGACACTTTGTGCGAATTCTCGTATTTCTCGAAAATGTTTTTTTTTCATATTTTCTGGCGATATAACCCTTTCAGCGCTTCCTTCAGAACTACGTTTCAAGACACCTTTCAACCCAGTTAAATAGCATTGACGATGTCGAACGATTTCTGAACGAAAATCTTAGACGAGATGCTGAGACTGCAGTCTGTCAACACTCCCCGTAAATTAAAACACTTAGCGGCTCAGACTGGCATTTGCAGCAAAAGTAGGAACAAACATATATGCTGTTAAAAAAAGTGCCTCAGCTTTGATAACACTCTCTATTTACAATTTTCAACGTTTAATTTCGCTTCGCGCTATTTTTACGGTGGTGCTATTGACAGTAAAATGCCTCGTTTAGACGTATTCATGATTAATCATGTATAGGGTTTTAAATTTAATAAGATTTTCGTTATCTCTCACATTTTACTGCGGACACGAATTTTGTTGAACTTTAGTATCTACTTCCACAGTAGTTACGTATTTCGAATATTAATGCAGCATAAATTTTAGATCGCGTTTTAATATCTCATTAATCTTCAAACTCATTATCGATTTTGCACTTAAACTGTCTTCGAGGAGTTTATTCGGTGGTTCTGTTTCGTTACTGCAATATTGAAATATATTTTCAACGGCATGCAGTTTAGCACTGAACACATTTGAAAACTGAAGCGCAGCTCAAATTTTAGGAAATAATGATTTACATTTTTACACCGGTTGGCGTTTGACCCCCTAATTAATGAGGTTTTCCAGGTTTCCCTCATTTCTGCACTGAATGGTGGTTAGGGCCTACCTATATATGTCGTTCCTGGACGCAAATGCGGCCTGCTTAATAATTATAATATGCCGCCTCATCTCCCGTACAAGTCTCCGACTTCTGGGCTAATTCTCGTGGTTAGCATGAGGAGTAGAGATATTATTGTTATTATTATTATTATCATTATTTGGAAAAAAAACATCCTGAAACATATACAGGCCATTAATTCCGAAGAACATCGGCAACGTTACTGGCTAATACAGCAGTTGATGTATTAGCAATCAAGAGACATGGTGGGTGGAAATCAGCCACAATTGCAGAATGTTGCCGACAGTGTATGCAACAAAATTGAAATAGGCAACATGATTCTTTACAATGACACTTTAACTCCAGGTTTTAGTAGTAGGTACGTCGCATCATGCTGTTTTAATTGATCAATCATCAAATCATTTTGAGAAAAATTATAAATAATAGAATGTAATGTTCATCAAATATTTATATTTATTTGTTCATAATATATTCATTTATAACTCGAAATCACTTTTTCCCCTAGCGAGATAACTTACCTCGGACCCGTTGTCCATAACAGCTTCCACTTCTACGGTAAAATCCACTTACCACATTAAAAACAATGTATTAATAGTCTACTGTGGTGGGAGCAAATAAACATATTTTCGCGACAGTAGCGTTGACAGCCTAAAAAAATGACTGGTGTCAATAATTGTTTCTGCCGTACGTGAGTAATGTTCTCCCCGTGCTCGGCCCAAAAGCAAATGCATGTAATACGTTTTATCAGGCCTGATTGCATAGAGTAGCATTAATTATAATATTGTTGATACCGGTACCTATACCTGTCGCTGACAGGAACACGATATTGATGTATAATATTACGTAGTATATCGCCCAAACAGCAATTAGTTGCAAGAGACTAATTATTACCAGCCCAATATAACAACCAATTGTTATTCGAGTGAGATACATATGACATCTTGCCAAGTAATTACAGAATAATAATGGTGTTAATTAATAACGAGGTTAGTTGTATGGGTCACCTGCGAGAAGTCTAAACCGATGACGTGGCAACGAGTCTTGACGGGAAATTGCTGGATTGATGACAAAGCTTAAAAATCTTTGCTAAACCATCATTAAAAAAAAGTTAGTGCTTTGTTTTATAAAAGATTTGTTGACTAAGTTGAAGTTGACTTAAATTTGGTGTATGACTAGTATTTTCTGATACGCCCTGTACACAAACATAAACCTTATTCTTTAACAACACTTCGGCCCACTTTGACTTTTAATTCGCTGCTTGATTCGCTTCCCCAGTGCCACAATTAGGAAAATCGATAGGCTCTCTAATGGAGGCGGACTCGCGGTTTAAAGTTTCCCTACAACGATTATTTTAACGGCCGACTAATATTATTAGCGAAATGGATGAAAAGCGATTGAAAATTCATAAAGGGCACTTTACGAAAGCGCAGACACTTGTAAGGATTTAATGCGAATCGCCGAGGAGAGCGAGATACGAAATGGCGTTTCCTATGATAAATAAATATCGGGCTTCCCGAATAACTAACGTCACGTCTAATGAAACCTCGCTTGAATACACTCCTCGGTCTCGGGGCTGTGCGGCATGCGGAAGCGATGAATTAAAATGTGGGGTCTGAAGAAATAGTACGGTAATATTTTTTTAAATTTGCGGAATTGTGACTCGGGGGTATAAGTGTGGATAATTTACGGCGTCTTTATTCACATGTGGTGCCATTACCTGGGCGATAAATTTGCAAATATGTCGAAGGGTTATTGGATCTCGGCTCCGTAAATTGTTCAGCTGTCTGATCCGTTTACCTAACGCGGGGAATATCTACAACAATTCCTAAAACGTTAGGGCTTCACTACGTTTGCCGTAGTTATTCATTTCATTATTGCCCCCTTTACGGAATTTATGATCGTTTTCCGCGTGACTTGATAGCTTTGCTTGCAAAAATACCTACAAATACAGCGTGATTTCGTGGTTACTGAACTGCGAGAACTCAGGGTCGACGTCCGATCACACGTCGAGGTGGCTTCGCAAATTTTCACGATTTGCTGTTCGAACTCTCCGAATTCGGGCGATTCTTGGTTGTTATTCTAGAATTTCTAGATTTATATAAGGCAGCTCGATATCGTGTACCTGCTTCGTTGCATTTCTGCTGGAAAAAATCGAACTGGGAAGAAAAGAGTGAAGCAATAAAAGCCGTTTTCCGCCTGTTTTTGAGACTGACAGAGGCGACAGGGAAAATCCTGAAAATATTCTAAAAATATCCAAATACTCGTCATGAAAAATGAAAATGAGCATCACTCTCAATTTTTCGAAAATCACCCTTATTTAGGGGTTGAAAAGACAAAAAAGTAAACAAATTAGGATCATCAACGATTGTAAAACCCCAAATATTTCTATATTGTTATCAAAATAATATTATGAACGTGAAAATATCAAATTTCGTATTTGCTACGGTTTTGTCCGGATTGAAAATCAACCCTTAATGTCCCTAAAGGGGTGAAATCATCCCCTAAACGCCTAAAAATGCAAAAAATATATTAAAAGTAACAATTTTTTTCTTTTTTATACGTATATGATTGAACTTAGGGGTGGTTTTACCCTCATTTAGGGGTATTTTCCTTCGGATCTAGTGATTGTGGGTTATTAACGGTTCAATTATCACGATGATATCATGATTCTTAATTTGTTCACTTTTTTGTCTTTTCAACCCTTAAATAAGGGTGATTTTCGAAAAACTTAAAGTGGTGCTCATTTTCATTTTTCATGACGAGTTTTTGGATATTTTTAGAATATTTTTAGGATTTTTCCTGTCGCCTCTGTGAAAGTCTCAAAAACAGGCGGATTTCGCGGTCACTCTTTGGTGTCCGGCGAGATTTGTTGGCGTTGAGCGATATGCGGCTTTTAGTCCAATTAACTAAGCCTTTAAATCGAAATTTTGCCAACTTGGCTGAATTTTTGATATGAGTTAGTTTAAGGTATATTATAACAATAAGTGAGAGTAATTTTTTGTTCAACCCCCGGCCAAGGGTGGAAAAAGATAAAACAAAGGGCTTTTTCAAGATAACTCAAAAAGGGTAAGAGCTAGAAAAAAAAGTTTTTCATGAAAGTTGTAAAGCAGACAATTCTACATAAAAATGGCCTCTTAACTTTTTCTTGTACTATTACAATTAACAGAGTTAGGGAGGCTAGAAGTTAAGGGAAGATTTCAGAAATTTAAAAAAAATCATAACAAACAGAAAAATGATTGAATTTTGTAATTTTTTTTTTCAATCTGCTCTAAAATATGTAACTTTTCTTTTCAGAGAAATAGATATATTTTTTAATTTTTAATAAGAAAGTTATAACAAAAAATCAAATTTTTAATCGTTAATTTTAATGATTTAACAAAATTAAATTTCTGAAATCTTCCCTTAACTTCTAGCCTCCCTAACTCTGTTAATTTTAATAGTACAAGAAAAAGCTAAGAGACCATTTTTATGTAGAATTGTCTGCTTTACAACTTTCATGAAAAACTTTTTTTTCTAGCTCTTACCCTTTTTGAGTTATCTTGAAAAAGCCCTTTGTTTTATCTTTTTCCACCCTTGGCCGGGGTGGAAAAATTACTCTCACTTATTGTTATAATATACCTTAAACTAACTCATATCAAAAATTCAGCCAAATTGACAAAATTTCGATTTAAAGGCTTAGTTAATTGGACTATTTGTAGAGGTGGCGGTTGAATTTGAAACAAAGGTGAAAATTTAGATTTCCGGTCAAAGTAGTCTTCTGCTTCACGAAGATGTCTTCGACCATCGGTAACTACTACAAACGAAAATATACCTGGGAAATCAAATATTAATTTATAACATTACATGTTTTCCATAAATACATACTTACAGGGTGATTCACAAATGGTGACCAAAAATACAAATAAAAAGATGCAGTGTGTTAAACTTCAAAAAATATTTTTAATTTTTTTAAATAATTTGAAAACTACTAAGGGAAATTATTTGAAATTGGGCACATGTATTGATGTAAACATTGTCCAAAATCTGAGCGCTTTTCCTAAAATTTCAGGCACCATTGGCGGAGATACAGGGTATCGGTGTCATATTTTTCTAAGTAAAATAGTACGCCACTGCTTTACGGTAACAACCATGATATTTTCGGATTCGTTTTTCAATTTTCTACATAAATGCATGTGTCCAATTTCAAATTATTTCACTTACTAGTTTTTAAATTATTTAAAAAAATTAAACATATTTTTTGAAATTCAACACCCTGTATCTTTTTAACGAAGCGTCTTAGATAAAAACTTTATAGGAAATACTCCCCTTAAAATTCACCAAACAATAGGAGGTTTCACTTTTGGTCACCATTTGTGAATCACCCTGTATATCTGTAGGATCTTTATACATGCCTAATTGTCAGTTTTCGGAAACTACGGAACTAACTTTTGCGTGGAATTAAATCATCAACTTTCATAATTCCGGGTTTTAGAGCGACTCAGTTAATACAACATTAATTTTGTTTTCTAATCTATTTGCGTCTGTAGAGGCCGTTCCATCAACGTGAAACTGCATTTTGAGAGAGAAATGAGTACAAAAAGAAAATAACCGCTCGTGTACGCTTTCCCTCTATGGTAGTCCGTCGCAAACACGAAGCCTCATTTCAACTTATAAACTGCGAAATGTTTGTCTTATTCACTTAATGGCGGACGTCAGTTGAGTATATTTAAAATTAACAGTATGTTATATGTATATGAATATGAAAGAGAGAATTGGACAAACAATTTGTGTTTCACTTTAACAATCTGCCTGTGTAGGTGTACATACAAATTCTTAATAATGTTCTGAGAATAGAAGTCATAACCACAGGCAATACCTTGGCAATAATGTTATTGAAGTAAAATTCAAAGTCGCAAAGAAAATACTCATTAAGTTTGCGCTTTCAACTAATATTTAATATACACCCGGGATCCCGAAGACCCCATCCGAAGAATTTAATTACAGTGACAAAAAGAAAGGTCGAACTACTGGAATCGGCTCCAGATCATTTTCCAATTTAAATTAGAAAGATAATTTTAATATTTTTATTTATAGATTCGAACCCGGAATGAATGGAGATACCGTTCAATCGAATACTTTATAAGGAACATTAACATTTCTGTTCTTATCTGGGCACTTTATTGGGATCGATAGACATTAAGTTCATCGCGATGGCCAATCACTGAACCGCCGCGCCGCCGTTCATTTTAATATCGCGGCTTATAGCCCGGTAAAACTTGTTGGAGTTGTGACTTTCGAATTGGGCGTAATTACCGAGTTCGACGTCGTCTATTTGTTCGCGCTAATCGCCCTATCTTTTTGGAATATTTTAACGTATTCCGAAGGGGAATAGACGTATGTTATCGATTTGTTCGTTTTATTAAGTAGACTCTAGTTATTTTATCTGCTCCCACTATAGTAAGTGAGGTAGCTTACCTCTCTAGGGAAAAAAGCGATTTTGAGTTATAAATGCATATTTTATGAACATATATATAGAAATATTTGATGAACATTACATTTTATTAATTATTATGAATGAATATTTATAGTAATTGTCCAGTTACTATATTTAGTGTACATTTATAAAATCTGGATAATTATTCACCTCGCGTTTAATAATTGTCACATATTTCTCAAAATGATTTGACCGCCTCATTTCAGTCACCGGAGGCTNTATATATATATACAGGGTCGGAAAGTCCCCATGGTTCATCCACCGTTACGTGAGAGCGATAAAGAAAGTCATAGAAATCCGTGCGATAGGGAAAGATGGCTATAATGAAGGCGTCTAATAGTCACCGCCCATTTCGCTCTTCCACAAATAAGATCCACTTCTTATGTGGCTTTGTTTATAAACACCTTAGAAACGACAAAACCTAAACAACCAAAGCGACTTTGCAAGATTTTGAATAGTGTTAAAATGAATTGATTAAGAAATGTCAAAAAATAAAACCTAATATTTATTTCATGAACCACAAAAAACTGTGGGAGCAGATAAAATGTTATACACCACGCAGCAGTTAAGTAGGTATAATTGACCAGTCTCGGACTCTATTGCCGGCCCTCGCTCCGCTCGGGCGCAAAATGTTCTTCGACTAGTAAATAATACTTACCTCCTTTATGATGTAAATAACTATTTTGTTGTGCAGCTTTGTACGTGTACGGGAATATTTTGAGGACAACAGTGCTGACGCTACATTTACCACTTTTTTCGGTTACTCTAGAAGCTCTTTTAACTAAAACACCTGCAGAATTGCAAGCGTTGAATAAAATATTGAGTTCAACAGTGACATTTATAAGAAATTTTTTAAGGTGACGTAGAATGCTCGTGTAAAGTTTGTTCAGGCATTATTATACTGAAAATAATATAACTATAGTCTGTTTGGAAATGAAAGAGAGTAATAAAACCCCGAGATAAGAACCCGCCATGGGCGTGGTAATATTTCGTTTCAGGTAATTATCGGGTAACACTAATGCTAACAAAAATGACAGGGATTGGAAAATCGACTATCTACAGACTTTTAAAGGAAACAAAAAATGAACAAGATACTGTAAATCCCCCAAAATCATCTACAGGGAGGTCAAAAGTCGTTATAGATGATTTCTTCAAAAATGTCATTCGCAGAAAAGTACACTCATTTTATTTTAAAAAAGAAATACAAACGCTAAACAAAATTTTAAGTGAACTTTCAGAGAACAACGATTTGCCAAAAATCAGTAGAAGCAAATTATGGGCCGTCTTACGAGAGTTGAATATTTGCTGGGAAAAGCAGAACCGGAAGTCAGTTCTTATCGATAAAGATGAAATTATTTGTTGGCGAAGATCCTACTTAAGATCAATTAGAAAATTCCGTGACGAAGGGAGGAATATTTATTATCTAGACGAAACTTGGGTCAACGAGAGATATACTGTAACAAAAGTATGGCAAGATAAAAATGTAAAAAGTTTTCGACAAGCATTTTTGGATGGACTTTCAACAGGGTTCAAGGCACCTTCAGGTGCCAGTGGTTTTGTAGATGGCGGTTTACTTTTATTTGAATCTAAAAATACAGGTGACTGTCACGAAGACATGAACGCAGATGTTTTCGAAGAGTATTTTACACAGATGTTGGATCTTATTCCTCCGGGGTCTGTAATTGTCATGGATAATGCCAGTTACCATTCACGGCAGACCGAGCGGACGCCTACGACTGCTTGGATGAAAGCCGATATAATTCAATGGTTATTCGGAAAAAACATTTCTTTTTGAACAGACTTATAGCGTTTAATCCCGCTATTTGATGATATGGGCTGTACTGGTCGAAAATATATTTCGGACAAACTGTTATGGAATATGCTGCGTCAAAGCGAAATTTTCATTCCATTATCATACGCAACGACTCGCTAATTTACATATAAAATTGTCGTTTATTTGAATGTTGACGGCTTTGAATGTCGTAATCATTAATTGTTTGCTTTGATATACGAGCAGTCAGCGTTACATTTGACAGTAAATTGATTAAGTGCTCTCAGTATTCAAGCCAGTATCCGTCCATCTACGTATCCCCGTTGTTATATGTGTCGCGATTGAATATACACTGTATTACGGCATATCCGATACTCGGTTTGGGGGCGCTGGATTTTCCGCGAACGTCACTGGATATTATACATATTCATCCCGGGTAAGCCGAAATCAATCTGCTTCCGCGGAATGTGAAAAGGGCGGCGACATATTCGCCCTCGGTTTGATGGTACCTTCTCAGGGCCCTTTGAACGGGAGGGGGCAACTCTTCCAGTGACTTTAGGCTGTTTTAAATATAAAACAGATAATTATTGTATCTTCACTGAATCGGTTCCGACAGCGTGATGAACTTCAAAACTCATTACGTCAATAAGTCTCATACCGAATACATATTTATACCTATAAGTGTGTGAACTTGACTCCAGACGTACAGTTAGAAATGGAAATAAATTGTAAATCTCGCGGAATCCGGGGAAGAGCGGAATTAATCACATCTATTTTAATTACAAGAAGCATTAGGCGTTGTACACAACCACGTAGTCGCGTATTCCTACCTTGTAGTAATTTATTCGAAACCCCAACCATTGCCGAGCTGAGGAAATGGTGAATAAATGGAACAATAACTCACTCGATCCGGATAACGAGGATGGGTGGTAGGAATCGTGGTGCGCGCTCTTTTAACGGAATGTTTAAGACGTCAAAGTGAGACGTTTCCGACTTACTGTTTTGTCTAAAATACAGCTTGATATAAGATTTGGTATAAGGATAAGGATGAGAGGAGAAACTGGAATTCGCTGCGATAAATTCATCAAAATACCTATTCGGGTAATAATAAGTATTCGTTATTAGGTTTTTTACACAGGTTTTTATGGCGCGCACGATTTTATTAGTGGTCAAGATAGATTTTGACTTCGCGAAAATTACTGGAAGAGAGAACTTTTTATTTTTCGCTTTGTAAAGTTGTCAGAAACAACATATAAAAAGTTACCAACTGTAGAGTGTGCGCTAAATTATTTATTTAACAAATTAGTTGCAAAATTACAGTTTTTGAAAAATATATAAAAAATATAATTCAAAAAAAAATTACTGCGCCATTCGAAAGAACAGGAAATTTTACATAAAAAATGTTAATAAAGTTTTTTTCTAAAATGCGAATTGAAGGCTTTGGATTTTTTTTTTAACATAGAAAAATGAGCCGGGCGGCCCCCAAGTATAGCTCTCGAAGAGCGCGCGGCCCCCGATCAAATTGATCAAATCGACCTCATAAAAATTTAAATGAAAGAAGAGTGAACCGGTTATCAAAATTTGATGTCTTTAAACTTGAGAAATAAACAAATTCTAAAATACCTACGTCATAGATAATATTGATTTCCTCGGTCATAATATCATTAATTTTAAGGGAAGTTGCTAAAAAACTAGTAGGATACGAATAATCGATTAAAAAATTTTAAAATGCATATTTTCGCTGAAAAAAAATATTTTCATATTACTTTCACCCCTTTTCGGACCGTCCCTGACCGCTGACCTACAAAGGTTTATCGAGAGTGAATCTTGAGATATCAAATTCTTAGACTTAGACACGTGAATGAATAAAACGTTTTTAATAATAAAAACAAATGTACAACAATAATTGTTTTCAAATGTAATATTGTTAAACTGTTTTATAATTGATTGTGAGTTTTTAGTATTATGTTTGTGGTACCTTCTTTATTTAAAATGCCAGTACGGCTAGAAAAACATTTACCCGTACATAGCACGTTGTTAATAAAGTTAGTATCCCCTGCATTTTAATTTTGAAACCAATTGCAAAATATAAGACGACTAAGGAAATCAGCTGTTTCGCTTCAACGATCAAACGCTTTTTTTCATCATATTTGTCTACATCGAGGCAACAATCCTGTATTTTTGCCGCATTTAACCAGTAGAAGGATAAATAAGAAGCAGATCTACTATTTCCGAGGATTATTCGAGACAAACGAATCAGCGGCGTTTTTATATAAGAAGCAATAGACAAAGCGCCTGTCTGCAAATATCAACAGAGCCTTTCAAGATTGTCCAAAGGAGATTTCATCAGACAGGTAAACAAAGCGATAAGTTTAATCGATTGCCAGCGTGTACACAAGAATTATAATAAAGTAATTTTCCCCAGAAGGAACCAGATAAATAGGTTACCGCCGAGTGTTTAACTTTTATGGAATGAAGTTGCGGATGAACGTGGAGGAAAACGTATAAAATTGAAGATAATACGGCCTCTGGAGCCTTGTTTGCACAGGTTCGGATTTATTTGAATTGTTTCTGGAATTGGCTATATCAATCTTTAAAAACATCTAAGTTCGCTGGCAGTCATTTATTCAACTTCCTCTGGGTATTCAAACTCATTATCGACGTATTTCTGGAGTACGCCTTTGTTACTTCTTTTCTAAAGCGCAGTTGTCTGCAATGATTAAGCAAGGGCTTTGGAAGATTATTGGACATCAGACGACAGAAATCTTTAAAATTTCACAACAGATGTGAGTTTAATATCAGATTATTAGTACTCAGAGAAATTTATAGCTGGTGTCATTAAGGATTTGTAAATATGTGTTATAATGTTAAAAACATTCAAAAATGTATGTACTACAGGTATTGAACCCAACAATGGTATTTGAGAAACCTCAAACTTCAATATCTTGTTTTTTTTTGTTCAATATTTTGTACCTTAGGGCATATAAATTATTAGATCTTTCAGAATCCGCCACACGAAGAACCACGTTGAGGTCAATCGAATTGGCCTTGCTGATAAAATCTCTTCATCAAAAAATTTATTTTAAGGAATATTATTTATCTAGAACACAATGACATTTTATAAAGCATCTTTTATAGACTTGTTTGGTCTATATTTCTCCAATATCAACAAATTTTTCTACAACTTTGGTCTATACCTTTATTTTACTTTGTTTATTAAATAGAAAAGTAAAAAGATGAGAGGGGTGGAACATGGATTACTTTGTAAGTACTTCATTATTTCTTCAACTAATTTATTTATTTGTCCCGGTCATATTTTTAGCCCTCTGACCTTCTAAGAATGACTGTAAATAAAGCCGGCAGTGGGTAGTAGTCCTCACAAAAAAAACGCATTTCAGACTATACATTTAAGTTTATCTAATTTAATTAACTAACCCCAATGTAGTGCGTGCCGTGGTAAGTTATCCTACATCCTACATCCCATTTTAGTAAATAAAAGTTAATAAAGTAATTCGTTGAAATTGTTAATGGCACCCAGAGGTATTTATTTTTTATTATCTCTTCTATGTGCTGTTGTGTCTTTATAGGAACATTAAAATGGTTTTACAGTAGATTAAACTTTACTGTGTTTATAGATATGGTCCTGAAACCTTTTGTTTTCCTCTAATTTGTGAATTGATGTCATATTTTTTGGATTCTATTATTAATTACAAAATGTATTTCTTTTCCCATTACCGAGCATTTAGTGATTATTTCTACCGCTTGTAACTGAAAGGGAAGATCAAAAAATTATATTATATATATGGTGAGTTGGAAAATCCCACAAAACTCCAGGAATGGATTCTAGATGTCAAAATAATAATAATTAATTTGTTTTCAAGCTATGACTTATTCATTTAAACTGTATATTGGATATAATGCATTATCCTTAAATCAAATATTACTCCGTACGGAACTTGTTACAACAATTTTGATAAACCGTTCCTAAATTTATCTACAAAGTCCCGTGCCGTACTTTAACTTGTTTGCAAATTACTACAGCGTAACAAAGGGAGGAGTAACTCCCTATTGCTTCCGTAGCATTGTATCTCGTCGGAGCTAATTAAGTTGTAAATGTAAAATAATTACGGTCATCCGAAATGACCGAACATAATGCCAAGCAGGTCTCTCTAGGTATTTAATTGCGCGTTATTTCCGTATGCGCCAGTTAAAACCCAAAAAGAATTGTATTCCGCACGTCTCGCTTTGCATATCAAATATATAGAAATTATAAGTACTCGAAAATTGTAACTCTTATTGTAGATTTTCAGAAACCTCTTGCATCCCACCTACCTACATTTTTATACACGAAAAACTGAAAACATTCTACATATTGATTAAGAACTTAACGATTTCTGCAACAAAAACACCTATGTTTCGAAAGCATCCAATTTTGAAGTGGCGTCTCATTGGAGGTTTTCATAACAGTATGCATTTATTAATCCTTAGGGAGAACAATTGCCCAATGGAATAAAAAATCACTTTAAATCCTGTTGAAATCGATTCATTCAAGAATACGTCCATTTGTATTACCATGGTGATATCTGCATAAAATTCAGAATACTGTTTATTTAAAAACAAACTCATTTTCATTCGAGGGATCTAATCCAAGCCACGAACTTAACATGATCGATCTTCTTGCGGAAATTTAATCCTCGCCGTACGTTTAATTTTTAATTAACACCCAGGCCACTAAATCAATTCCAATAAGTGGATTGCTTTGTTACTATAAAAAACTGAAATCGAATTAAGTTACCGATATCTGCATTGAGTCTGCTTGATTAAATTTCTGTTAGATTATCCTGCACCTATGAGGAACCAAGTTAATTATTTGAAGAGTGTTATCTGGAATTGAGTACTGAGTGCGCTTTTGCGCAATTTTTGCGTAAAAGGAAACCAAAAACGAGGGCAACGAATATTTTCTTCAGTACGTAGTCCCATTTGTTCCAATCACTGACTGGTTAAGTCAGTTTGAAACCTCGAGAGCCGCTTTCTAGGGGGAAAGTCTTGATTTTAGGGGGTTTTAGGGTTCAAAACTGGTAGTTTTGAAACAAATATATTTGTAGTTTATGATGATAGTTTATTATGATAAGAGATCTTGTAGGTAGCTAAAGTCCGAGATAATAAATTTCAAAACTATAAAAGATTTAAATTAAATTATATATATTTACAAATAATATAAATTGTAAGAAAAATTTACAGAAAAATTTCACATAGTTTGACGAAACGAAAAAACATTTACGGCATTTAAAAATATCTGCTCATTTGATCCAAATACTTTTTTTTTCAGTATAGATTAAAATAATTGTGAAATATATTACATGGCTTACAGTTTGAACTAAAAATGGACAGAGGTCAATTTAGTGATCACTCGACGATTCTTTGAGATACTTTAGACCCTCATTTAATATACTATAAATTAAAACAATTTTTTACTGATACTTAATAACTGTTATTCTGTTCGTATAAACTGAATTGATAAGTTGGTGGTTACACTGAAATAGGAAATTATACGATTTCGTCCCAATATCAAATTAAAACAAAAAAGCTTATTTAGGTAGGTACACGTACAGTGGTACAACTCGCACAGGTGCAAGAAGCCGATGCTCCTTACTTGTAAGTGCACGAATTGTTTCTAGTGCGATGCATTAATACACGATTTTGCTTTATTTATCACCAGAAATGTGGGTTTTTAATTGTATTTGCTAAAAACAACACGCTCTGTACGTATTTATTTTGATCTGTCATTTTATGCGGAGGGATTTTCCTACAAAATCGCATAGAGTGTCACTATAGGCGACCCCTAAAAAGAGGCATGAACCTACTAAATTTTTAAAACAAAAACCTACAGCATGAAACTTTTTTATTTTAGAGTGTATTTTTTGATAATTTACATATGTTTTTATATTTTTCGGCGTGGTCAGTTAATTATTATAAACAAAAAAGTTGTAAAAAAAATTACTCGCCGAATGGTTTTGAAAACAGTTTTTTTATTGTAAAATGGATCAAAATAAACATTTTTTGTTCTTTGACAAAAATTCGAAAAATGCTTCGTTTCCCAGATATTTACAATTTAATGTGAAAAATGTGACGAAATCGACAAATTTTCAGAATTTTTTTCTCAAAAACTACTGAACAGATTTTAATTCTAAAGAAAGCATAATAATCGGCATAACTTCTACTTTAAGATATATATTTTTTGGTATAGGTCAATTATTTTATTGAAGGTCTAAAGCGAGCAAAAAAACAGTCTACAAATAGTGAAATTGTAACTCTGGATCCATTGACACA
Organism: Anoplophora glabripennis; assembly: GCF_000390285.2. Taxonomy (NCBI): domain Eukaryota; kingdom Metazoa; phylum Arthropoda; class Insecta; order Coleoptera; family Cerambycidae; genus Anoplophora; species Anoplophora glabripennis. Next base: position 1,321,698 of record NW_019416568.1, read on the forward strand.
TGGATGGAAGCAATTTTCGAATTTTTTTCAAAGAACAAAAAGTGTTTATCTTGGCTCATTTTATAATAAAAAAACTGTTTTCAAAGCCTTTCGGCGAGTAATTTTTTTTACAACTTTATTGTTTATAATTGATTGACCACGCCGAAAAATATAAAAAAAATATGTAAATTATCAAAAAAATACACTTCATAAAATAAAAAAAGCTTCATGCTGTAGATTTTTGTTTTAAAAATTTAGTCGGTTACCTTCATTTAGAAGCACCTTTTTAGGGGTGAACCGCTCGCCTACTACCTTATCAGACAAATCGCATCACGTAACATTTTTCTAACGCCACTGTTTCTCCGCAGGCCATGCAGAAACCAAGTCGCACACCCGCCACCCACACTCCGGAAGTGCCCATCACCGTTCCATTCGAGCTGACACCCGATCCAACCTGAGCTATGAGACAGCCAACGCGGCTGGAGAGGAGTTCACCCAGATGTACTCCAAGCAGAACGCCAAGCTGGTGTTAGAGTGTGCAGTGAACATCAACTTCAGCACCAGCATCTGGCTGAAGGACGGGCAGATAGTGCAGACCATCCTCAAAGACAATACGAACAATAAGCGGGTGATCGGTCACCGGTTCCTAGTGGACGCGATCGGTAACCTCGCCATAGACAATGTCAGGCTGGAGGACGACGGCAGGTGGCAGTGCGAGGCGGAGGACGCCTTTGGGTTCGTGGTGCAGGGGAAGCCCATCCAGCTCACCGTCTTGGGTAAGTGTTCAATTTTTTTCGTCTTCTGCTATCCACTCAATTTTAAGGAATCTGAAACGAAGGTCTAAAATTAGTTACATCATCAACGATACATAAGTTGCACCCAAATTGTTATCATTATACTCGCAAATTTCACATTTTTTTCCTAAAGAAACGTATTTTAGGACATGATTTTGATTGTAATTTTATTTAGATTTCCTCCACAAGATAAAGAAATAAAGGATCCAACGATTCATATATTTCTTTAGCCCTTCGGGCAAAGCTTACAACCGCCCATAAACTTTTGTGTATATTTTAATTTTCTGACCCTCGGAGTCTGCCGACGGATAAAAAGGATATTTAACTGTGCCCTTAACGAGAACAATGCACGCGATACTCGGTCTGTCGTGAGAGCTCTTAGCAGCCTTGGTCGTAATCTTAAATTTATTCGCGTGGATCCTAATGACGTTGATGGCCGTTTTACATTTCGCATTCAGATTACACGGTTAATCCCCTTAAACAAGTTCAAATAAGCCATTCGTGTTCCAATTCCCGTAATTTATGAATATACAGCACAATACTGAGAACAGATTATTTTATTTATCCACACCTTGTAATAGGACTTTTATCCACACATACGAACCGTCTAAAGTGAGTAGTTTATCCACTAGTGGAATAAAGTAACTTTATTAATAGTAGACAGTTTTTATCTAAGAAAGTTAAATCAGTTTTATGTGAGTCGTTGGTTTTATCTCAATTTAGTTTTGGGGAGTCAGTTTATGGTCCATGTATTGATGCTGTTGACTCCAGGCGAATTCAGTTAGTGCAGAACTCTTGCTTGAGATTAATTTTTGAGATCAGAAGACGTCAACACATTTCTTATAAATTATCTGAAGTTAGTTGGCTGAATATGTATAATCGTCGTTTTTTGCACAGTGCTTATCTTAACAATAAAATATCATTTAGGAATGATGTTTATAATGTTAGTATTCGGTTTAAGGGTACTCTGACTCCTCCTCTACACCTTACTCAGTTTTTTAAACGATCGTTTTCTTACCAAATTACTAAAGTCTATAATTTGTTACAACATAATGTTAAAACATATAGCATTTATCAGTTAAAAAAAATTTTAAGTTCAAACTTCTTTCTGATCAGGGTAGAAATAATTAAGTATAATGTGAGTATATTAATCTTTCAACTAATTGTCAGTGTCTTATTACTTAAATAGGTATTGGCCGATTTCAAAAATTTCTTTTTTATAATGTAGGGTAAAAAGAACGTTATCTAACTGTGATACTGCTATTTTTATTAATGCAATACAAAACCATATGGATACCATGGTCTTGTCTTTCGGACCTGCCACTTTTTTTTGTGGGACTGTGTAATGAGTACACCTTTGTCCCACGTCTCAATTCTGACAACCCTAGTTATGAAACCAAGGATGTTACATTGGTTGTAAACCTCGATAGTGAAAATTATTTACTTTATTTTTCTGTATTTCATTTATTATTTATTCATTAGTATTCGAGTTTGTAGAAGTTTAAGGCTTGCACGTAACTTTTTCATTACACTAAATTCCTTTTCCTTGTCTCGATAGCTTTAATGGAAATAAACCGAAATGTATCGCCACTTTCGGCGGCATGAAATTATGGTTATAGAAATATCGCCGCCGTAACATGTGTTCCCTATTGATTAAAGCGTAAGTCACGCACGCTAAATCGCTATAAAATCGGAAGTGGGTGTGAAGTTATTTGTTGTATTTCTTGTCCTACAAACTTTAAATGAAAGGACCGTGTGGTATGTAGACGCGTTTTTGCATACACGCGAGCTTTGTTCTAACTTTTTCTATATTTAGAAAGGTATTTGAGCAGGACGGGAATCTAAAGATGACAGTAATACCACAAAGGAAAATTTATACTGTGGATTTGATGCGATGTAAAAACAATATTCTATTGGTATGTACTACCCTTTCGTGATTTAAATCAACCCTTGTGTATTGATCCCTGAAGTGTAAGCCAGATATTTAGTTTTACTTCTTGCATATGTTGCTGTAGCGTTGCAAATTAGTCTAAAGAGAACTACTGTTTGCTTTCAATCAGTGCCGATTTCTCTTGAACCTAAGTTGTTTACTGTTTCATAGGAATTACCTTAGTTTATTTACATTTTGTACGAAACTGCAACTAAGCAGTTTGGATACGTTGTTCTGTAACAAAATATAACTAGCTGTGCGAGGAGCTCATCTTACTTAACAAACTTTGAGCTATAACTAACAACTAAGCGAAATGTTGGAAGTTCTAAAAATATAGAGATTCTTTGTTAAAATTAAAAAGTAAAAGCTTTATGATACTAAGGACTCTGTTAAACAAACCGACACTACCTCGATCGTCTTTGGAGTGCGATTATCCCAGTACTGCACTGGAAGTAGAGAGACCCTGTAACCTCTCCGCCTGTCTACCTCGAACGCTACTGCTCTTCCTGGTGTTGCCACCCCGACGGCCTGAGAAAGTGAAATATTAATACACCAGTCTGGTGTAAATATTCGCCGCTTTCGAAACACGTATTCCATAAGAAGTTGAATAATACGAAGACTATTTGTTAGAGCGCGGGTCTGGATTTCTTGTTTTACGGACTACGTGCCCGATTTACTTCCTTTTGGCGAGCTATTGGAAGTTATTTTTGCCGACGCAGAGGTTTCAGTTTTTGATAAGCTTCGTGACGCAATTAAACCGAGTTTATAGCTGGAGTTACGTCAAAGTTATGCGGCATACATTTCGCGCCAACGAGCCAAGAAATCAGGGAAAATTTTCTTTCGGTCCAAAAAATTTGGGTCAATATCTTAAAAAAAAATTTTGTAAAATCCTTATAGAGAAAAAAATTATTGAAGTTGTAGTACCTCCAACCATTACATAGCTGGCCAACTGTAGTTTCTAGCGTCATTCGTAATACGCGTGAAAGCCACGTGGCCTCAGCGACTCGGAATACTGAAATCCGATTTTATAATCGTTATTGCGATAGTGTTTACAATAGTTTTTTAGTAGTTAGTGTCAAAAATGGCTTTCGTGTATAGCAACTCGGAGTTAATGGATATCGTTTTGATTTATGGCGAAGCAAGAAAATATTATTATTTATTCCTTTCCTTGCGAAATTCTTTCAAGTTTTCGACGTGACGGTCGTATTGTGCCAGGTCAGGTTTTACAGTGGACCAGTTTTCAGTGCCGTGCAGAAGTATATTTTTAAATCATTTTCGAACTACCCTTTTTGATTTTTTCCTTACAAAATTGTATTTGTAAGAGTCCCCTGTACATCCATTTTTTTTGGTTAATTTATGAATCACCCTGTATAGATAAAACAACTCTTGTATTTTATCTTTTATTTCTTTCACAACAACCCCAACATTTCTATTCGCATTTGCTACTAATATGATTCTGCATATAAATAGGCACTGTGAGGTTTTCTAAAAGCTCTAATATTTTTCTCAGCAAGTTTTCTATTGCAGTCTATTCATATTTTTATTTAAAAATAGGCTGCGATTAACTTTTCAAATTAAATTTATCCAACCAGTCATCGGCCTGGAACAGACAGCAGTAGTTACACATGACTAGATATAATTTAGATGTACATACGTATTTATACATGTGAGTATACATTATAAATGCTTATGTGAGCATGGCGATAACATCTTAGTCCGATATACACAATTTATTGTTGGGCCCACATATAAGTTTGATTCATATACCTATGCAGGTTGTCCTTTCTGATTTTATTTCATAAAGGTTATGTGGCTTATAAGCTTTATAAGCTTCTGGAAAATCAGCGTGCCAAATCTTCTTGGTCTCGATTAGGCAGAAGGCAATTTATTTAAATAAACGTAGAAGATCCACAGGAAATATAAATTCTGGAGTGCCGCAAGGTTCAAATTTGGGCCCTCTTATGTTCCAAGCGATATTGCGACCAGTATAACTTCTTCAAAGTTACTTTTTTGGTGACTATTTGAAGTATAGATGATTTTTGTCAACAGTATGCAGAAGTATGTTCTACAGTACGATCAAACGTCAAAAGTGGGTATGTGTCTGTCAAGCCTAAGTCGTTTAAGGGCGAATAGCCAAGAAAGTGATGAAGAAAACATTCCATTCGATATTAATAAAGCGACTGCTTGAATTTCTCGAATAATAGTGCGGAAAGAAAAAAATATACTAATAATAATAGCTCAATATTATTGATGACATAAATATTATGAATCTTAAATTGGCGGGAACATTAACATTTAATAAGTGTACTTTTGCATAACTCCACTTTCAACATAAATAACAAATGCAAAGTACCATTTTCTGCTCTCGGCATATAAATGACTATTTCAATGGTTGATATTCAATTACCTTTCAGCAGTATATAAAGTTTATAGATATAGCCTAAAAATATGTGATAAAAAATAACAATAACTGCTTTTACTGTGCCCCATATCCAGAAATCAATTTTAATCGCTTCCATATATCTCAAAAAGGTTGCCATGGAAAATGGTACAGTTATATCCAGCATCGCTGTTTGCAATGTAATGGGGGCATATAAAAACGGAAGTTTCCATTATTTTATGCCTTTTCATAAAATTATACAGTTGCACATGCTCGTTATAAGGAACCGATATGATTTCTATCGCATGCGAATGATTTATATGATTACGTCCTTTATTTCGATAAAATAAAATTTATCTGCAATTATTTCTATATCGTTGTACGTAAGTTATTGTTATTATAGCTCTTTTTATTTTTTTATGTCCAAGTTAAATTTACTTGATCAATTTTTACTGTGATTTTAAATCCGTATGATATTTTAATATATTACGAAAACGTATCGCTCGTCGGGTCACTGGAAGAAATACCTAAAATCAATAATTCATCAAGTATGTATCACGAAGTTCACGTGAGCTTAATTGAAGCTTTGCTGGCACACGACAGAAGAATCTCTCAACAATTTTAAAAGCTGTTATCGCCGGATCCGAATGAAAATCAGTTTTTCCGGCAATAACAGCCCCCATATTCGTTACCCTAATATTTACACTGACGTTTGAAATCCATTTAATCGCCATATAATTGTAATATATCCGAGAGTAGAATAGAACGGCCAGAGATAAAACGCGAAAATAATGTTAAACTTTGAAGCGGATTTAAAATCTGACGACCCACTTGCGTACGGTTTATTGAATAGTTTTGTATATAACAGTAGTGTTGGTTCATCTCAATTCTCTATTCATGCAAAAATTAATTAAAAAGTCAGTAAATAATTTACCTTTGACAATATTTGTAGTAAATATTAGAATATTTAGTTATACCTATTCCTTGGCCTGCCCAAAGCCTGTAACTGTGTCTCATTCGGTTCCCAGAGATAAATTGTCCTCAGTTATAGTACTACATTGGCTTATTAACGAAGGAGTACCACAAGGATCAGTTCTTGGTCCGGTTCTCTTCTTAACGTATGTCAACCACTTACCTGGTTGTGTAAATGATTCAATTTACCAATGACATAAACCGCAAATACCGAAATTTTTTTAACCAAACAAATTGTTTCCCGGAATACTTGTCTATGAGGTTAGCCATATTGTACATACGAAGATTTTTCCTTCAAATTTGCTTGAATTAGCTTAAAATGAAGTAAAACAAACATTTAACATTTAAAATTTTCCACGCTGCTGTGTCGGAGCAGAATTGTAGTTTTGACTGAACGCGACTGAAAACATCCAAGCCGCATTAGTCTCGTATTATTTTTTCCATAGTCCGCTCTCAGAAAGGGATCCGCAACAAAAACATTGTGCACTTTTGTGAAACTAACACGCAATTTATGAATCATATTTCCCCGGACTGCGAGCTGCAACAGTTTTCCACGATGTTGCACAATATGTTGCTACGGATAAAAACTAAACATTTTCGTGTTGCTATGTACACGTCGCGGCGTGCGGGTTTCAACGGAAGAATGGCTCTGTGGGAGTTCTGCACGCTGAACCCAGTCATGTGTAGTTTTTTAACCGCTGTTGATTTAGGCACTTGCATCCTTCTTATTTCGCGGTTTTCCAAGCCGCGTATCTTTCCACCAAGTAAAAACAGTGTTTATTTACTTATTTCTGTCATCTGACGTAAACGATCATTGTCAATTCGTGTTTTAATTGCCTTTTATCCACTTAAGAATATTAAACTTAAAATAGATAATACTTGTTAATATTTAAAATGTAAAAAAATATCTTATTCAGGGTCTGTTTTTGTCGTTCACTATTAAAAACGCAGTAAAAGCTGTAGATAGTGACCGAATAGGTCAAGATTCACTCTCGATAAACCTTGGTAGGTCAGTGATCAGGAGCGGTTTGAAAAGGCATCGAAAAAATATTCTTTTTAAATTCTTTTAAATCGCGTATTGGTATTCCACTCAATGTTCCCTGTCTTCCCTTGAAATCAGTGACATTATGACAATCGCCCTGTAAAGAATAATTTGAAATGGCGTTTATATTAATTATTTATACTAGTGTCAAATAAGGAGAATGCGAAGTTCATTCGTAATTTTGGAATTCCTTCCGGTCTAATATTTTTTTATGGCTCTTCAGAAATTCTTATTTCCCAGACAAATATGCGACGCTTCCGGAAGGACGCAGCGAGTGCAGCTATATGTGAGGTGCATGCAATCCGATGGCGCAGGCCATAAAAGACGGATATATATTCAAATGTTGAGAAATGGAGCATGAACTATAAAACCAAGAGCTACTGTTCTCTTGCCAATTGTTTCCTTCCTTCAAATGTTCCCCATTGGAGGCAAACGGCAGTTTATAAATACAAATTTTCTTTAGTTGGAACTTCGTTTTTTATTTTTTAACGGCCAGTGAAAACTGAGAAAATATTTTTTCCTCTGCTGTTACTCTATCAGAACGGATTACAAGATAAAGTAATTTTGAACTGGAAATTCTTTAATTGTCAACAAATATTTAATACTTGACTAAATTTTACTCCTCCTTAGTTGGTAGTTTGCCTCAGTTGCTTAAAGAAATTATTATATTGCGTGCTTTTCCAGTCTTCTTGAAGCACTCTTAATTTGATATTCTCTTTTAGTAGCTCTCCTTGCATCAAGAGTTGCTCGTTTGTTGCTGAGAAGGCATATGTGACTTTACTTTTCCGGTTACATATTCTGCTTGTCTGCGTTATATTTTATTCTATTCTAATATGATAATGGCGAATGAATATTATAGATCAAACTATATTTTATGTAAAACATTTAAAATGCCCTTTACAATTTTCCTTTTACGGTATGTTTAAAATGGCATGGACTGAAAAGAGACAACGCTAAACCACAGTGATAAAAGTATTATGAAAACCACAGTAATAAATAGGCATTTATCAAATCAAATCTGCTGAAACCACCTGGAGCTAAATTATTTTCGTTCATTTAGAGAATTTCTGAAGAAAATGTGTATTTTGGTTACAAATCAGTATTAACCATAACCTTAGTGTTTTTAACATGTTATTTTTGTAATAATAATAATACCTCGGTAGTGTAGTGTAATTTGTGACGATTTGGTAATTGGGTTTTGAAGACTGTCCCCTGAAGGATCATTTAATTACGAAGCAAAGGGTAACGAACGTATCATTCAAAAGGTGGAGCCTCGTGTAAGTCGTAACTAATTTAAAAAGTTTAGCAACTTTTTAATTACTTTTCTACTTCCACTCCTAGCACTAATTATTATAATTTTATTCATTGCCGGTACGGTTATAAAACGACTTATTTAATAACTTAATTAAAATTTCATTGAACAACATACCTCTCGGGTTGAATATTCCTCGTCGAAAATTTGGCGGGCACCTAGTAATTATTGTTTGGTGAGAAAGTTTATGGTCCAAAATGGAAAACGCTAAATAATTTAATCGTATTATTTCACGAAGATTTTGGCTCCGGCAAATTAGGAGGAATGAAATTTAATTAGACGAAATTAATTACAAACTTTCTCGACAGGAGTCCCGCATTCGTATTTTTCACGTGTTGAATGTCAACGGATCCGGACGGACCTGACACAATTAATTTTATAAGCGCCTGAAGTCTTCTAAATTTTATTTAATTTATTTTATCAAAACACACGCCGCCCTGGCAGGCAATTCCAATTCTAGGGACACGCAAGAAAATACGTAAAAGAATTCTAAAATAGACACATTTAACATCTTGAAACAGTAAATTGTATACAGGGTGTTGTATACAGGCTGCAACTGTAAAATTTATAAAAACATGGTTTTAATAAAAATTTCCTGGCAAAGAAAATATTTTTAGTTTTACAGCGTGTTCCATTTCGCTTGGGCGTTACATAACTTTGTTATTTTAAATTGAACACCCTGTATATTATTGCATTTTTGATTTCCTTGGTTAATATTAGGTAGAATTTATTAAATGTACATGGTGTTTAAAACTTACCGTTTTCGAGTTAATCAGTTGTTTTTGAAAAAAATCACAATTTCAGCTCTCTAAATGAGGCTAGATAACGTCTAAACCAGAAGAGTTAGAAACCTGCAGTTTTCACAGTTCGTTTTGAATGAATTACTCTATCTTGAAATCTGTGAGCAAAACGTGTACGTTATTCACACTCGGAAATACTGAGATCTACATTTAATAATCTTACGAGTTTTTTTTAATTATTAATTGTCATGGGCGAATGCAAAAGTGAATGCTCTTGCGACTGATATGGGGTTGTCCATACTTATCTTTAACGGTTTTCCACAAAAATCAGGTTCTTTTCTAAAGTCCGAAAAAGTAGCTTCTTTTCATGGCCCACATGATTCCAGACAATTTGTATTAAAACAATTTTTTTTAATTTTACAGATACAACAAGCATGTTGTTATTACAAAGATAACTGATTTAGATACATATATAAGTTGGTAACTGTAAACAGTTTGAAATTATCTGAATCCAAAAGAACATTAGTTAGAATATTATATTATCGGAAATATCATTAACGAGCTTATTAAATAATAGCGGGCCAAAATATGAACCCTGAGAAGGTCCAAAAGCACCAAGAGTTTCAGTCAAAGTAAAACGACGGTACCAAACTTTCTAGTATCTACCAAAAAGGAGAAATTCGATAAAAATAGTTCTTTCAGAAGAAGTATCGAATTACTGTTACACTTTAATTGGATTTAATATTAACAGAATATTTTTCTCATCCCACCACATATATTTCTAACACTACCTACCTGAATAAATCTTCTATTAATTACATTGTCATATGTTACTTCCATTTTTCGCAAATGACTTTTACCATTTGTGTTTAAAGATTTGATTACGAATATAGGTGGACGACAGCATCGTGAAATACTGGTAGCTACCGGATATCATTGCGGTAACTTTAATTAACCAATATGTCAGCACCATAGCTCCAATAAGGTAATGCAAAGTACGGCAGAAACCGATACGCATTAGAATAATTAGTGGTGTAGGTTTTGAAATTTATACGAACCAGGCAATTGACACCACACCGAAATGAGGGACAATGTGGTTTAGATTAATTATCTGTGCAAAAACTATTAACCAACGCTAAAAATTACACATAGAGAAAGAGAAAAAATGTGTTTGCGATGGCAGAGAAAGAAAGTTTGTAACTAATGATGTTGACAGAAATAACTGACTAATACTCCGACCAGTGTGTTTTATCTCACCGATACTCATACCATGGCTCTAGAAATCGCCAGTTATCTCAACTATTAAACAATTAATTACAGTTGCTGTAATTACAACCCTTCAGTCACAATTTCCTTCCTTCAGTTCAATTCCAGCTGATATGAAATAAGGCTTAATCTCACTAATGAGCTTAAGAGTTCGCTTCCCTATTTTTCAGTACCAAGAAATAAACAAGTTGTATTTATTTCCCTCAAGGGACTAACTGTTCTCGGTTAATTTTAGATAAGAGTTGTGTCTGTTGTTCCGAGTCCTTCAATTTATAATTAGATCAGAGACAGTTCCGTCTCTACAGGATAGTATTGTCTGTGATAAAAACATGGAAACAATTACCTTGGAGGTCGTAAATGGAGATAAGTAGCTCTGATAATTTTTATCAAACGTAAAAGTGCCACTAGAAAGAAATAGTGGTTATAATTTCAGGAAATTGTCTCTTGTTGAAATTTTTTAGACCCAAAAATTATAATACAACAAGGATAAGTCCCTTTTTACCAAGATATACACTGTTGTTTTTTTTGTAGTTCAATTTAATTAACCATGTTGATTGATTACTAAAGTCAAAATGTCCACCTTAAGTTAAAAGTTGAAGCAGCTCGACGATACGAATCCACTACATTTACGAACCACATTCGGATCATACAAATAATTGAGTTTCTTTCATGTCTGCTCCGAATATAACTTAACGAAACATTGACTTAAAATGATCTTGTCTATACAGGCTTCAAGGAGCTGCAATGTACTTTTTCTTTCTTATCCTCGTTCAAACGAGTCCTTTGTCCCTTTAAAATAAACGAAGCTAGCATACAATGTTGGTTTTAGACTAAAAAAATGACGACAATGTATCACACAGGGTCTCAGTTTCTGGGCAACGTAAATAAAATTACTTTTTCCAGAAAATATGTCCTGTTTTGTTAAACACGCGCCTATTCGTATAACATGGATGGTTTATTTAATTAAAAAGTTAAATAAAAAAATTTGCGTTTATGAGTTGGTGAATATTTGTTTGAGTTAAAACTGCACAGTGGCAAGAATAATAAAATTTTGCAATTGAATGTGACAAGAGTTAATATAAAATTTAGTAGCGAATTTCCTATTTTATAAACGATTCGTTAACTAAATTGGAAATCGTATAATTCAATAGAATCCGAGTCAGTCGGCTAGTATAAAATTTATTTTTAAATAAAGATAACACGCAAATGTCAGTTTAACCTTTATTGGAATATGTGATCATTGTTCTCGGTTTGTTGTATCCAGGAAGAACATGGCACTATTAGGACTAGAAATCGAATCATCCTGGTCGCATAATCCCTACACACACAAAAACTATCAGGTTTTAATTCAAGGCACCTTTTTAAAACGGCGGTAAAAAATTATAAGATTCTACACAGCATTAGATGAAGAACAGATAAAAAAAGTAACATACAAATAATAAATTGGATATATATTTAAATAAATCAGCATTTTGTATTGTGAAAATTGTGAATAATTTAGTAGTACTTAAAATGTAGACATAGTGGTGTCTATGTTTAATTTAACAAATAATATAATTTAAAGCCCGGTCGTAATGAATATTAGTTTACATAATAGCTATGTGACACCCTCTGAACAAATTTCAAAATAATTGAATATGAGCAGAATTACACATGTATAACACTAACTTATATTACGTCCATTTTGTTCATGTTAATTACATACAAATTTGCATGGATCCAATATGTAGTTGTGTTTCAGGAGGCAGGCTATTTGTACATCAATAATAATAATAATTCTGTATAATCTTCCCACTCTATACTAGGGTATATTTTTCTGATATATTGAAAATATATTCGTTGTAGATTAACACGTTTAGGAATATTGGAGAATATTAATACGCCGTTAATATTGACGTTCTTTTTTCTCTGTACGGGCTGATATTTCAGCAAAGAATTTCATGAATATAGAGTAACGCACTGAAATAGAACGTTTTATAACATGCGATGCTTAAAAAGTGACGACATATAAATCGTGAGCTCAATTTTAACACATTTCCCTACAGAAATAAATAGCCGCAATTTTTAAGGAATTACAGCCCTGATACTTCGTATATTCCCATTAATTTTTATAACTCAATTTAATTCTACAGTTTCTTTTGAGCCCATTCTTACAATTAAAGGACGCATGTGACGGAAAATCATACTTGATATAGATCGGACTCGTCTTCTTTTATACCTTCTTCAACACATTTCATTACCAGACAATTATTTTGATATATATTTTATCTACGACCCGGCAATATATAGGAATTATGCATTCCAATTTCATTTTGATTACAGAATAAAATTAAATTATAACCGCTGTATGGCGGCAAAACAATTAATATTGAAACCTTCAATGCAGTAGTAATCAGGGATCATGCACTCTCATTTGTGTAATGTTTCATATTATGGGTTAATAAATTCAATGTAATATTAGTTTTGCATGTATGGTTAACCATTTAATTATTTAATATAGCTGTTATATATTGTTTTATTGAAAGACTAGGAACTTAATAATAAATGTACATGTTATGATTTCACTACTCAAAAAGACCCTTAAAAAAGTGGCGCAATATAAATTAATAAATGGCTTTGTGATTGAAATATACAGGGTTGTGTTGATCAAAACGTAATTATAAAATCTGACTTACCTCAGCATTACAAGGAGCCACCTTTTGAGAACTGCTGATTTTCATAGAAGATGTTAGATGTACCCACCATTTGCTTGCACACAAGCTTCAGCGCGATGTATCCAATTCGCTCGCACGGGTTGCAAGTTTCGTCAATACGATGTCGCAATTGGTCGATGTCACCAACTTCCATGGAATACACAACACTAGGCTGCCGCGGCCTATCCACCGTTCGGGAAAAGTAATGTGTAGAAAGTCGCACACTCTCCGAAAAAAGTGAACGGGGGCTTCGTCATGCAATAACCACATATTTTGCCGAACATTTAATGGCACTTCCAATAACTACAGCAAGCCTAATCTTATTAAAGTGTCATTAATGATGCCGGCCAACGAATTGTAACCACTAGAAGGAGCTTTGGATGTATTTGTTTGTGTTAATTAATTAATATTCCCGCCTACCTCCGCATTTCGATGATTGTCGATGACATCTGTCAAAGGAAAAGTGTGTAGCCGCTATTAACGTATTTGAGTTTATTTGTGTTTAGTGTGGCATTTTCCTCTTATTGTTGTGTAGTTTTTATGTATGGACATTTATTTAGTGCTAAGACATGGTTAGAAAGTATGTTATTTGTAAAGTTTTATTTAAAAAGGGCGAGCAGCGGTCTTTTGACAGGTAAGTAAACAAGCAACATGGGCGGCGTTTGAGGAATTACATAAGGGTGTTTTACATTTAGTAGGTACTTAAATAGCAGTGATAAAATACTGACTAAATCATTATCTAAATTATTAAAAAGATATTTTTTAATTGTTCAACTTATTTTTTCCTGTTTCAGTAATATTATAAGTATATTTATCCGAATTCATACAAATATTAAAATTGTAGAAGGAGAAAATAGAATTATTTATTGAAATGTAAGAAATTTATTGCCATTAGTGTTTCCCAAATTAATATAAATTCCTTTGAATTTCGGTACTATTGATATACATTTATTTCGCGTTCTATCTATTAGTTTTTATGGGGGTATTTGAAAACCAAAGCGATCTATTCAGTCGCTCTAATTTCCTTACAAATCTAACATAATGGTTCATTTCCGTGAATTTTCCGGTTGAGTTTAGAGTGAATTTGTCTTCCATTGGGGATTATCGTTTTACCAAAGAAATATGACGCTACTGTTACCCATATCTTCCTATTTAAAAATTTTAACTATTGATACAGTATTTGTTTCTCATTTGTTTAATGGGGTATTCAACTTTTGATCTTTTTGTAGATATTTTTTTATTTCAATCTAATATAACTTTGCCATGACTATTCTTTCATTCTTAAAAGTAGTAGGTGGAAGAAAAATAAATTGTTTTATAAAACACCGTCTAGGTCAAGGTGTATATGAACAAAAATCTGTGAGACTTCATAAAATTCAGAATCGTTGGAGCTTGTACCTTTCTGGAAACTTCGAAGTAAGGTATACTTTTGCAACCTACGCTGTAATTTTTTTTTGTCCAACTCCCGAACTAAATAAAACTGACAAACCCAGCTCAAGTTCAATCAGATCCATTTTCCACCCTCCGAAACTTTAAATTCCTGATAAGATTATAGTCTCACAATGAAACTTTTAGTCGCTGATCCAAACGTGTTGCTGAATTTGATACAATAGATAGAAAAGTTAGGACACATATTTCAGAAATGTATTTATCCCGCTCGGATGGGTCCTTACCCGGGCGTTCCGAGCTGATATACCTGCAGCTAATGTAGTGAGGAGTTCGTCATATCTAGGGGAAGATAATACGCGTGTTTCCGATAGAGTAATCAGAGAAACTCTTTGGTTCGTTACAAGACTTCTTGTAACTCTTTATAACCACTGATGCATTTAAGAAATATATAAAATTGATGATAATTTAAATGTATGCGGTTATAGCCAGGGTCTGTACTATTGGCTTTTTTATTTTTTTCTGGGTCGAAGCCGACGTTCAAACGCCCCCCTCGTGGACTCCGGGATATTAGATCTTCGGAACCTCGCTTGATAGCATTTCCTTTACATGTTAAATTTCTAATATACTGAAGGCAATTTTAGGTTTATGGAATTAAGTTTTATTATGACCCCACTATGAGTTTAGGCTATGAGGAAAACAAAAAAATAAGGCAGACGGCATTCGACGCAAATAACTTCCAATCTCTCCCGGTTTGCCAATAAGTTTCACAAATATAACGAAATTATTTCGATAGAGAGATATAAAAACTCGGGCCTATATCCCTTATATACGACGTATATTCAATATATTAATGGGTTTCGCTTTATCCAACTCTCCCTTCAACTTTCTGGATGACTTTCAATCTGAATCACTTCCACAGATTTGTTTCGCCTACAAGGAAAATATTTTACCTTCGTCATCCACATTCTCAATCAGTTTTAAACTTCTCTATTGAACAAACTTTTATTGAGTTTCCGCGCGCTGGAAGATTAAGATTTATAAAAAAAATGACAGTCCCAGTCGGAGTTAAATCATTTCGTTTTCATTCGGCTAGTTCGCGAAAAAGATCAAACGAATATAAATTGGTACGTCTTCCACATGCTACAAAGAAGGTGTGTAAAGGAAATAAATAAGTAACGGTATACTGTTTTCCATTTCGCGTGGAATTACTTTGTTATTTTAAATGGAACAGCCTGTATTTTATTGCGTTTTTCAATTCCTTGGTTAATATTAGGCAGAGTTTATTAAATGTATATGGTGTTTAAAACTTACCGTTTTCGAGATAATCAGTAGTTTTTGAAAAAAGTCCCGATTTCAGCTCTCTAAATGAGGTTAGTAGCCCAGTTACTGTAGCTGAAAATATAGTAATACCTCCGAATTTTTTATAACTGCATCGATTTTTCTCAAAATTTAGAATTAGGCTCATCTTACCCCCCACTTCAAAACTTATATATGCGCTAGATGTGCTTTTTGTTCCTAAGGGGTGAAAACCAACCCCTATTGGAAAAAAAAAGAAAAAAATACAAATTTAAGCATTTTATGTATTCAAATCTTTTTTATTTGTGCAGTATGAGTACTTTCATGTGCTATCTAACATGAAACTTAAAGTATCCCAAATTTTCGAGCCGGAAAAAACTTTAAAAACCACCCCTTTGGATGAAAATAATATAAATGAATTATGCATTTTTATCAAATTAAAATTGATTTCTTGATTAAAAAATCTTTTTTATCGATTGCAACTTTTCAGCCCTTGAAAAATACCCCTTCTTTCGAAAATAAAATGAAAAAATATTATTGAAAGAGTAGAAACATTTTAAATGTGCATTCATATTAAAGAAACATTTATTCCCTTATTATAATATAGTATAGTACTGGTTTAATCGAATACTTATACACAATATACTAAATACGTATATATACAAAAAGATATAAATGCTTCAAAATTCTTGTTTGATCTAAATTTTCCTAAAATTATCACCTACACACGTGTTTATTTTTTTGACGATAACTTTCTTACTTTTTAAGATTTTTAATCGCACAAAGGCTCATTTTGCAGGGAATTGTAAGGGCTACGTGAACTGTTGAGTTAATCTTTTTTAAGCTCTTCATTTTTAAGTTTGAAGGTTTTAAAGGGCTCGATAAGGGTGGTTATCTCATTCATATGATAACTTAAAATGGCGATATCTCGATTAATATTAATTTTAGAGGAATACAAAATTTAAGCAAAATCTTCAGCAAAAATAAAGCTATTTTTTACACTTGTATTTTTTTTCTTACACCCTTTAATTTTTAAGTTACAGCGTAAAAATCGATTTTTTTCAAAAATTAAGTTTTTTTTTCGAAATCATGCTTTGTAAGTGAGCCAAAGACCCAGAACATAGTCTTAGAACATAAATGAAGAAATCTGTAAATGGATTGCATTTAATTTTAATTCTGTCGCCAAAGGCACTGATTTGTTTATTATTTTTTTCTTAAAAAAATTAGACTATCATGTTATTTCGATCATATTTCCGTTAATTTTGATTCTAAAGACTTTTAAAACAGCTCATTTTAAAGGTTTTTCAAAGTATTTTAAAAAAGGTTCAAATAGTTTTTTTCCTAATATTTATGGTTTTGGCGTTATTTAACGTTAACTGGTTCCAATTTAGTTTTTAGCTAACATATAATGTTCAAAAATCCATAACTCGGTTATAATAATGCCATTAGATTTGTTTTTTTATTACGTTTCTTTTTGTTCATTACAACTTTTTCGTTAAATCCAATGGTTTCAGAGTTATTTGCAAAAAACTGTCCGAAAACAAGCACATTTTCAGTAAAAAATCAACATTTTCAATGACGAATTACTCGGAAAGTATTGGATTATCCAAAAAACTTTATATAACATTTATTACGTAAAATTGACTCCTCCATCGATTCCTACGGTTATTTTGGGCGTAAAAATTTCCACCCCCAAGAAGGGGTGGGAACCACCCCCAGGGCAAAAGCACACTTCGGCACTATATAAGTTTTGTTCCTTGAGGCATTCCCCACATTCAGTTAAAATTTCACGTCAATCGGTTCTGTTATAAAGAATTCGGAGGTAAAAACCATGAGTAAGTGGACTATAGACAGCGTCTAAACCGTAAATGTTAGAAACCTGCAGTTTTCACAGTTCGTTTTAGCATAAATTACTCTGTCTTGTCATCTATGAGCAAAACATGTACATTATTCATACTCGGAAAGGCCTTCTTGACGCTGTTACATAGCTACTTTAGAAAAGAACCTGATTTTTTTGGAAAACTGGTAAAGATAAGTATGGATAACCGCATATCAGTCGAAAGGGCATTCAATTTTGCATTCACCCATGAAAATTAATATGAAAAATTGATTTAGGTATAACACCCTGTATAAAGAAATATGACAGATTCTGGTATTCAAATTTTTGATCGTAATGTAATTTATTTAATAAAAAAAAACGTTAAGTAATGTTTAGGAAATAAGGTTAAATATGTGTTCAAATAAAGATGAATTTTAAGTAAATACTTTTTGATCAGCGTAAAAGCTACAGAAAATTGCATGGTGCTCCCAAATGCATATCGCTGTCTTCATTTCCTTACAGTCCGAGATAATGGCCGATTTGTCACGCAAATGGGTCACTTTAGACATTAAGGATTCCTTAGGCCATATAAAGGATTGAAAATGGTAATGTTTCTTTTATTAATATGCCCCAGGTTAAAATCACGCAAACCCGATAAAATATATCGAACTGATTCTGCAAAGTACGTCGACTATGTCGTGTAAGAATTGCCACGGTTATAAGTTACTTTCTTTGAAATATCCTTGGGTAATTTATTACATTAGGAGGGTGAGTTATTAGAAACAGTGGAAAAAGTTGACAGTACGAAATTATTATCCTTGATAGTAAATTGTAAATTTGTATCAAAAACATTTCGACAAATTCATTACAAATACTGGGAATGTGTAGCTGAGATTGTGCGTGCGAAATTAGTCTCGAACGATTGTCTGAGGACAACACCCTGTATCTTTCATTAAAAATCAAAACGTTGGATATTAAACCCCAATTTATCTTCCAAGTAATAAAACTTGTTATTAATCGTTTGTCCGAACCCTTTAGGCTGTTATTTAAAACTGCAAAATCATTTGTTTCTCTTTGTCGCACTTTGCGGTATGCAAATGATGTGGGTTAAGCAACACGAAAAAATATCTGCAGTATCATTTTCAATAAAATTTCGTTAAAATACAAAGGGCGTTTTTTGCTAAGCCTTGCGGGTGTGTCTGATGTATGGAGGGCGGCCGAGTAATGTATTTTAAATTTGAATAGAGATGTAAATAGAGAAAAAAACCAAAGGCCCCCCTAAAGTAAACCCTCAGGCGTTCCATATCGGTCAACTTTTTGGGGTTACGCTTTTGAAATGGGGACGGATTGTTTAATTACACCCTGAGATATTAAATATTCAATTTTCTTTTCAGAACAGTACGCGTGACAGATTAACAATTTATTAGTTTTCTGACTGATTTTGATTAATGTACTACGAAAGTCATATACAGGGTGGCCTAGATTTTATGGGAAAACACCAGATGATGGAACAAATTATTTTAAGCGAAGTTGTCACGTTTTCTGAAATATCTTCAATTTTATTTGAAACAAAGTGTAGAGTTTTTCAGGGAATATGTCAAAAGTTTAAAGTGAGGCACAATAATCATGAATGGACTGAAATCGTGCAATAATTTTTTTTGCATATTTGTAAGCAGAAAATTATGTGAAAAGAACTATCACAATTACAAATTGACAAAATCGTGGACAAAAATAATTCGTTTTATATCCTGGTGAAGTTTCCCGATGAAAGTTGGACCATACTGTAGATTTGTGTAAGGTTTAGATTTATTTGATGTGTTCTGATTCAGAGAGTAATGGTTTTGAGAATGCTAATTGCTACGTGGCTTTGGATACTCATCGTTTTTAATTAATTCCGTTTTCAGAAGATGACTTTCAATTTTCGTGCCTCTCAATTTTTAATTAGGCCAAAATGATTGCAGAATAAATGGCCTGAATAGGGAAGCGCAATCGATGTGGATATTTACATGCAAAAAAAAATTATCTGTCACCGGGGATTATCAAGTTATGTGCGAGATAAATTTGGTATACTAAATTTTTCCTAATTTTCTTGAATTGCACTTCGTGAGATAAGATAAGAAAGGGGTGCAAGTTGGGAAATCCACTAACTTATAAATATTCCTCATGATTTATTACCGGAAATAATTAAAATGTCCTTAAAACGTAGTAACTGTGTTGGAAGATGTAAATCCAAGGGCGAATTTAATTGAAAAACTCGAAAAATTAACGTAAAAACGTTTTATCGCTCAAACCGATATATCACTTTTTTAATTTAATGAGATATATCTATAATCTCCATTACACAATTTGTCGCGGTGTATCACCATATTTAACGTTCCTCGCTTGCTAAAAATAGGCGAGGAACACTTATATTTTGTGTCTACAAAGGAACAATCTGAGAAACAAATATTTGGGCTCGAATAAAATGCGTCTTAATTAATTTCTTATTAAAAAGTTTTATTATCTACACATCTTTTCCAGATGTATTTCACAAAAGTCGATTACACCTTAGTAAATTTAATTTCAGAAGGTATTATTTGTATTTGAGCTCAGTCGGTTCTATCTCGCAAGATGTTAATTAAAGGTCGGAGTTCATAAAATTCGTTTCAGAAAACTTTAGTTATTTTTCAGATAATTCTGTTTCAGGTAGCATCATTCGTGTTTAAGGAAGCATCGAATTAATTTGTTACACTTTTTAAAAACAGTTTCATGAAAAAACATAATAGAATATAAAATTTTAATATTTGTCGGTATTATTTTTTGAATTAAATTCGATATTTTCTTTCTCTCTGAAGATTTGATTTAAATAGACAAAACTTTCAATTTTGAACGTTTTTTGATGAAGAAAATATGGATTATTGATAAAGAAAACATTTTTAACTTTAAAAAATGAATAAAAAGTGAAAAATTACTTATTACATTGGTTTTTAGCAAAACGACCAATTTCGGCCACTAAAAAAAAATCCCAGCGTTTTGAAATTATCAGGCTTTCTTTAGGATACTTTGAGGTTGAAAAGTTACAGTCGATATCCTTAGTTTATTCATTATTTGCAAAATAAATAGATGCATAATTTTCTAGACCAATGGAATTGTGTCTTCCACATAGAAATCGTCTCTTTAAGGGATATTTTTCAAGAATTGTATTGTACTTTTGACAAAATTGTTGTAATCAATTTAAAATTCGTCATTTTTTCTCTTATTTCTGACTTTACAGAACCACTTATTATAAACTTCTTGGTCAATCGCAAATCCTTCAATTTTTAGTAAATTTTCTACCTTGGATTGGAATCTTCCTTACAAAGCTTCATTGAGTCGGCTTTGTTTTTGTTTTATTTCCATTTCGATCGAACATCAATCTCTTTACACACCTTTTTTTTTTCTTGTAAAAAAACAGTTGAACACTCACTCAAAATTTATTAAAAAAAATTTAACAAAGCATTTTTACCGCTTAGGGTTTTGAATGCTGAGATTGTAATTTTTCAAAAAGAATTGTAAACTGACAAAAGGTGACCGAAAATGGAAGTATCAACTTGGTTGCTTCATTTATAAAACCCACCTCGTCAATATTCATTCGTGCAATAGAAAACGGTTCCCTCTGGAAATTTCCAAATTATTTTAGTGACTGTTACATATTCGAAGCACTCGTTTAATACGTAAACAAACTGAAACTTAACAGTAGTGGCAAACTATTCCGACCAATTTCGCTAGAAAATTTAAAATCCTGGGGTTGTCGCGTAACACTTGCAGGATTTCAGTTGCGATGCACTGGTTGGAAGTAGTTTGGGAGCAAAATTGCCGACAAGGTAAAGTTTTAAGCCGTCCGTTCTGCATACCCAATGCAAGTAATTGGTTTTATTTCTTTGCAGCTCAGCCCATCCCAATCTGTTCGAGTACATAAAACTAGTTTGTGGCATAAATATGAACAAGTTATTTCGACCTAGAGTATGGTTTTAACAAAATCGTATTACTCACTGTGATAAGGTTTTATCTGTGGTACTGCACTTAATAAAGAAATTAAGACTGATAAATTAAGGCACCCAAGTACAATTTTACTGATTTGGATGTTATCTGTGTGTAATATTGGTTTGGTTATATGCTATAGGCCGTATACAATGCAACGATAATGTGAACTAACAGCATGTATCTCTGCGATTGATCAGAGTTGACGTTCAATCACACCTTCTTAGGGCTCCGCCATTCCTTCCCTTCTATCTACCTATTGTGGATTTTCGAATTTCGGACAATTGGAATGGAGAGATCTCTGTTTCAGCACCGAGCTGAGAATGTGGACAATGTCTATCCTAACTCAGTACGCTTGAAGTGGTATTCGAATCCATTCGAAAGATCCGTGAAAATTTTGATTCCTAGCCGATGTTTGGTTACATGTCTTTTTGTCACGAATTGGAAACATGGGTGAAATTTGAGAAACAATCTGTAAAAAAATTAAGAGCTTTCCTGAAAGTTACTGCAATATAAAACTGTAACATTTCACAGCCAACATTAAATTCTGGCAAAGCCGTCTCGACTCCTGCAAGGTACCCGAGATAAAACACTAAACTAATTAAGATCTGAGTGTCCGAGTGGTCGTGAAAGGGCAGTAACAAACGGGACGTACGTCGTACGGTCCGAGTTAAAATTAAATCACGCCGTGACTCCGCCGCTGCTCCGGGTCCCGGAACTTAAACGGTTCAAGTAGTTTTACGGTCGCAGGTGGGACCGGCGGTAATAACATATTTTCCGTAATTCCATTTCGCACGAGACTGCCTCTTGAAGTCGAAACGGGCGGCAGGCGTGAACTTTCGTCTGTTTGACTTCGGCTGAAAAATAATTTCCCTGCATTTGAATATGTGTTTATCTAAAACGAGGAATTTTAAAAAAATATTGTACAGGGTGTTGCAGTAATGGGCAATAGGTAACACAACAAAAGAGGCTTCTTGACATTAAATGTTACTATTTAACCAAACTTACCTTGGCCCAAAATTTGATATTAAGAGAGATACAGGATGATGAAGTACGTTTTTCCTAAAATTTCTAATACACTGTAAAAAATTTAACTCAAATTTCACTCAATTTTACTCAATAATGTGAAATTTTCACTCTTTAGTATGAGTACAACTGAGTGAAACTATTGCATCAGAAATGAGTGAGTTTTACTCAAATCTGAGTTACTGCCAGCTATCAATTGAGTGACTTTTGACTCTATTCTGAGTATATGACTGAGAATTCAGAGTTGACTTTCTCTAATATGATTTAAATTTAACTATTATTGAGTAAATTTTTACTCAGACTTGGTATTTAATTAACTAAATATTGAGTGCAAAAATAAATCACTCATAAATTATTAATTAGGATATACAGGGTTGAAATTAATTAGACGCTATACAGCGTGTTCTGCAAATGATGAACTTTCAAATTAGGAGAGATATTGTAAAAATAAAGTCAGATAAAGAGCAATAATAAATTTAAACTATTATTGATCTTCATCCCACCAAAACGTTGATCTAATTTTTTTGCTGAATTATTTTGACTAATGAGAGATAATTGAATTAAAAAATCTCAAATAACACATTTTGATTTAAATTTTTAGAATGATATCGTTATTGTTTGTTTAAATCTATACAGTTCTCATAAAATATAGGCACGTATATAATTTTATAACATTTTTCGGAACCGCGAATGGTTAAAATGTCCCTGCAATAAAATAAATCCACTCTTTGTTCGGTTTTATAATTCACGTGTTCATTTATTGTTCGCCGGCCATTGAATGCAACAACTATTAAATTAACAACAAAAAATACCGCAACCGACGACTTCTCATCAATATCACAAACACAACAATTTTAATTCGGAACTTATCCTGTATCCCAATAAATCCATTTATAGCACTAATTAATAAATTTCGATAACAATAGAGATGGCCGTGTTTGCGTCCGCACACATATGAATTTAATTTTAATTTATCCGGACAGAATCGCCAGTTTTCAGCCTGTTTCTACATATTTGTGGCCATTATCTACGAATAATTAGTGTTGTAAAATTTAATCAAATATCCCCAGTACGGTGTTAATAGCTGATTCGTTGTTAATTACTTTGGGTGATGAATACTGATTTAGTAAACAATGCATTTTTTGTCAAAACTAGTACCTACTTTGGACCATCAAGAAAAACGACAAAAAATTAAAATATGTGTACTTATATTAAAATTTCTCTCACACATCACACACTCATTTGAATGTTGTAGAATTGGTAGTTATATGGCTCAAATTTGTAACAGCGCATAATAAATCTGAAGCAGCGCACATCTCAACAACGAGCGTATAAAGTCACAGTGTTGTTTCAACATAGGTCGACGGATTTGTCTTTATTCTTCTGATATTGTCTCATTAAAATTCATGTTACAACTGTCTACTGACAAATTACCTGATAAAGTCTGGAATAATTCTTTTCTCATTGTTAAAAACTGGCCTATGCATAAGCTAACAGTTAAAATAAAAAGTTATTTGCATCAAATCATATAAAGCAGTGTGTGATATATTCTGTATTCGCGTCAGAATAAGCCACACGTTCAAGACAATTACGTTCAAGTGTGTATAAACTTTGCAGTTTCGGGAAAAGGTGTTCTCCCTCTTCACTATGGAACGATGAATTCAAATGTGGCTGGTGAGTAACTGGTTCAAGTTATCCGCAAATTCTAGGTAGAAACCGAACCGTATGAAATCGTTTACATAAAATTTGCATTAACTAATTTCAATCTCAGTTCGCTTTCACTTACTTGTTAAATTTGGTTTAGGTCTCGATGATCTGAGCCGGTATATTCGGTTGAATTAATTCGTTTTAATGGGGTATTTTGAACAAATAAAATAAAAAAAAATTATGTAAAAATGTAGATTGAATCTTGTCGTACTATAAGCGGATTTTAGCAAGGGAGGGCATATTCCTCGACATGGCGCCCAACGTGGGGCCACAAAATCAGAAATGTCAATGTACATACAATATATTGAATGTGATGCTTTTATTTATTCTAAGCAGACCATTGTGACTAATATTGGGAGAAATAACAAATTCTATATTTATCTTCGATCTTTGTTAGCAATGTAGGGTGTAGCGCTGAACCTGTGACAAGTCAAATGTGATATTTAGTTGGAAACAGTCACTAAAATACCTCCAAAACTGTACTGTATGACGCCACGCCATGAAATGGGGGATCACTGACGTAGAAATGCTTCATATTGGAAATGATTGACTGTTAATTAAAATGAGAGCCACGCATTGAATGCATATGAAGTTTAGCTTGATACTTGCAACGTGTTCTGAAAAATACGTGCAGTCGCATTACATAAACAAGAGAGAAGTCGTACGCACAATAATCATGCAATTAATACTTTCCTTTTGTATTTTAATAGTTGAAATTTACTATTTACTACACGGGTGGCTACACGGGCTACACGGGTCTCGTACAGTTTATGTATGATAGCATGGTCTTGAGTTACAGATTTTTTTTGCTCTGTTCTCATTACCATTTATCGCGGACCACACGCATGCGGAAAATGTTGTGTGACCCAGGCCTCTAGTAGGCTGCCACAGCCACGTCCCCGAGCCTGCCTTAGGTCACCCATCCAAATTCCAGCCTGCGTCCGTGATGCTTACCTCGGCAGATCGAAATCCACCGGCCAAGACACCCGGCTAGGCGGTCCCCAAAAAAACTACATACATATTTTTATTTCTAATCGTACTTGTTTAAGTTTTTAAGAATTCCTCTTTAGACATAAAATGTATTCAGCAATTTTCCATTACGTGTCTTTGGTACTGGGTTCTATACGTCAAAGAATACACAAAATGCAACAGTGTTGATACTGATGCTGTATTTTTACTTTTTTATTATTTTTTTCTAAAATAACAGCCTAATAAGAAAACCACCTTGTTACAGACTCCCCCAAGAAGGCGTATCTAATGATCGACAACAGGATCCTGGACCCGGGCAATCCATTCATTCCCGTCAAGGAGAACGCCGACTTGACCGTCTCCTGCGTCGTGGACGAAGGCAACCCTAAGCCTTCCCTATCCTGGGAACTCACACTGGGCTCGCTGGCTCTACTAGATGCTCCTGAGGTGCCCTTGGAAGTCCTCAACCTTACCGAGACGGTGCGCGACCAAAAAGTGGGCGCCAGGAACGACGCCAGGCTCGGTAGGGTGCTAAGGGCGCACCACAACGCCACCTTGACTTGTTTCGTGAGGCATATCGCTCTGGAGATGCCCCTTAATGCGTCTGTGCTTCTTAACGTCCAATGTGAGTACAACAAATCAATATTAAATGCTGATGTTTACTATAGTTTTACGGGTTGTTACCTTGGCCACATCCTTGTTGTTCTTGGGCTAGGATCTGTAGGGGCGGACCTGGTATCAGAACCTCTAGGACCCCTGACGTTCATTTCGTTTCCTGTTTTTTATTCTAAGGCTGCTACGGATGAAATGCAAATGCTAATGCTTCCAAACGTTTCGCCGTTCTTCACTGGCGGTATCTTCAGTGAACTCTTTAAAAAAGCGACTTCGACACAGGCAAGTCGCATTTAACGTAGTTCTGGAGAGTATACTTTTCCCTAACTTTTCCATGAATTTTTAAATTTTAAAGGAAAAATGTCACTTCATGTTTTAGTATTAGTCAGTTCTACAGCAAATTGGGTTTTCTTTTTTATAAATTTTGTGTAAATTTTTTATAGTTAGGCATAGCATATTTTTATCATTTTGCATCTCGAAGAAGGTGCATTTTAATTTTTAAAGGTGTTACATATTCTTGAGTTTGACATTAAATCTGACTCATCCTGTATATTAGCGGGGTGTGTTAGAGCATTTTACCTAAGAAATTCACCAATTGTCGACCTGCAAGCCAATGAATTACTTTAATGTCTAAAATATGTCAGTGGGTACTGAAAAACGACAGTCGTTTGCAATAATTCCATTTTATTCGCGCTTAACTGTAGAAGAAGAAATTTCGCATAAAATACAACAATTATGCCATGCAGCGCCGTAGGAGCGTCACATAAACATACCGCGTATAATACGAGTGGATTATGAAAAGGAGTTTAGTTTTATTCAACCCCCTTTTTTCAGATAAGATCCGTTTTATGACGTTTTCTAATCCAAAATACTCGTAAAACGGAGTCGTTCGTTCTTTCTGGGGAAGAGACGGCATCGTATTGACCCGTTTTCTGATAATAACAGAACCGAGTACTTGCTTCCGTAAGTTCGAAATTTAGTTGTTCCAGACAGCCAGCGAGAAATATTCTTTAGGCTTTTTATTAAGTTTAACATTCTCGCGCAATGCCGAGAAATTTTCCCGCAAATAAATATTAAATATGTTTTCGTAACTACCAAGAGGACAATTGAATTTTACTCTAGGAAAATTTCAGCTATCCGGTTTTGTGTACAATTTTTAGAGCTGCTTCCAAAACAACGTTTCTAATTCCAGATTATTTTTTGAGAATTTCATGATGTATTGTTCATTATTTACGATTCATTAAAAAATAGTCGCCAAGAAGAGCAAAATCTTAAGCTGAATTAAAACTAGAACTAAACTAAGAAGTAGACAATACAAAGTTCTAGGATCACAATATAATTAATATCTTTACATACCACTTCCAAATATTTGATGTATTATTTATATTTTAGAACAATTGCGGTAGGTACTCGAATAGATTAATATCTGCTTGCAAATTTTAACAGTCATGCAGGTGCTAAATTATTTAAACAAAGAAAAGAGCAGGGGGCCCATCCCTGTGGTATACTTAATGCAATTTTTAAGCATAATTGTCATCTTATTAATTTATTATTCCCGTCAACATATACCTCTAGAGTCTATGAAAGGGCTGTCATGCAATTTGAGTACATATTCTGCACTCAATGAGACTGAACAAAAGTTTTCCATGCGGTGTTAGATCAGTGCATTGGACGGGGATAAATCAAGGAAACTCTTAATCAGATTCACCAGTCCCTTGGCCAGAAGCGGTATACCCATCCAGCAGTGGGTTTAACAACAAGTCAACATGAGCATAGACGTAGGGGAGATATGTGTTTAAAGTTCAGGACCAACAACTTTTGACAAATTATTTTTCCAGAACTTATTTTTGTTTGGTATTTTCTACCCATTAAAATAGCACTATCGAGCTGTATATGATTGAATGAATTATTTGAGTACATTTTTGCTAGCACTAGTTTATCTTTTTGTTTATTATTATCAGCTGGATTCAACAATATAAATTTTAAATTTTAAAAAATAATGTTATCTTAAAAACTACCCGTTATAATAATTATTTTCTAGTATTTTCTGTGGTGTGTATGTACTATATGCGTCTATCTGTAATTGGGGGTAAGTTAAACAAATAAATACACTCCTAAATCTAGTTGCACATATTTCCCCACTCGACCCCATCCGAACGGAACAGTCCCAACTCAAACATTGGGCAGAACTTAGCAAATTGAAGTGTGCCTCGCTTTTGACGACATACTTGCACGCCTTATTGACTTACAACTTAAGTATGACTATTTATTGTAACTGCCGTATTTGCCGAGGAGTAAAGCAGCTACATAAATTATTTAATAACTCCTATTACCGTCACTTACGAAAAGCGGCATCCTTAGTAGTAGTAAGCAAGCAATGAATAATTACTGTATTGTTCGAAGGAGCATGGTAAATCCGCTCCACATTAGTTGGGAGGCTCTTCCATTTATTTTATTGTTATTAGTGGGCAATAACGTGTAATAAGCTTATTCTAGACTATAATTAAAACACAATTTACGTGTAATAGGGAGAGTTCTTTGATTTATGTGACAGGTACAACGAATTAACCTAATTATAATGAAGACGTGAGTCCACAAATAAAGTAAATATTTTTTCTGAAATCGTTCGGAAATGTGTATTTTTTCGGCTCAATTTCAAGCCGCAAAATACCGATTCTAATATTTTAGTTCGGTGCTAAGCAACGATCAGCAAACAGTACGAGAGAGTTACTTTTCCGGGCTATTACACAGCCACACAAAAAAAAATTGTCTGTACTTTTCATGCGACATATTTATGTTATCCGTAGTATTTTTGCCTGCTGATTACGAATTCGTTGTCGCAAAAGCGTATTTAATTAAAAGCTTTGGTCCTAAATCATTCAAATTTAATTGATGCAGTTCATCACTGCGACATGCATCGGCAACACCAAATATTAAGGCAACCTAAAGTGTATATTATCTGGTTCTTGAGTAATTAAGATCTGAGGACTATAGAATTTGTTTTTCCATTATTTTCCATGATAAATTTCCCACATTTGGTCGAGAAGTTGTGAAATATTTTAATATCACAAAATTTTTCTAGGACCTGAAAACTATATTTTATGGGAGTGATTTTGATTCAAAATGTTGTGGAATACTATAAAATCTTTTGCAATATTTCAATATATTATTCATTGATACCGCAGTAAGTATTCTTAGGTGTATCTTAATGCTCACAAAATTTATAAAATTGCTGTTAAGCAATTAATCATCTAACTTAAAATGTAATACATATTTGATTCCTGTTTCTAAAATATAGGAATTGATTGATGAAGTTTTTCGTTTGTTTTTCATTGTTCTAACTCCGTCTTAAGAAAAACTCAATGGTTCAGTGTTTTTTTTAGTCGTTCTTTAAAAAAAACTAATTAGTGTTTTTAATTTAATTAATTAATTTTTAATTAATTATAATAAAATATGTCGAACTCTTCCGATTTAGTAATTAAATAACATTTTTTTATGATGTTTTAATCAAAATAATGATGGATTTATACTGTTTTCATATTTTCTCAATCAATTTGTAGGTATTTATAATTTTGAAATCATCTAAAAGAATGGCTAGTGTAAAATCCCTGACGGGATTTTTGCTGTCCATCTAAAAATTAATCTATAAAACAAACATTAAATAAAGTTCCCTGCTAGAGAATCCGCTTTCTGCATTAGCGAATGATTATGTTCATTGCAACCCGTTGGATATTATCTAATTAAGCCTTTGGTTCGCCTTTATACTGTGAAAAATAGAAAGAAATAACGAACTGGGTTATTTTAATTTTTAATAATTCACTTTCTTGCTACATTTGCTGTCAGAAATTGCTCTAGTACTGACGTCGTTAGACTCAAATCTAAACAGGACAATTTTATAAAGTAGACTATTACAGTCTTTTTAGAAGCAAAATATCCAAATAATAAATATGCAAAAGTAACAAAAATTACCCCACACTACGCAAATGCTGGGTTTTTTGAACCAGTTGAATTCGACCTAAATTTGCTACTGAATATTAATTAATTGAAATGAATGGCAAAACATTAGAGCTGCGGAAGACTATTAAGGGCGGCTGCATATTGCAAAATTGCAAGGATATTTAATCTGGAAATACCACGATCGTTAGCAAAGAGAGTAGTACCAGGAATTACAATTCCCCTTTAAATCAATTGGAACTTAACGTAATTTAAATTCAATAAACAATTCTTTACTGTAGTTTAGTAAAAGTTAAATCTCAAATATGAAAATTCGAAATCGAAATAACGCAGCATAATTTTCATTAAATAAATAAAATAAACCTTCTTCTCCTTTGAGTTCAAACAAATATTTAATAAAGCCTACTCTCAATTTAAATTTGTCAGTGTTGCCGTAATATTTATTGCGATTCTATTTATTAAATTAACACCTCAAGATGAAACTTCTTTTTACGAAAATTTACATTTCGAACAGCTTCCGTTTTCTTCCTTTCGAAACCTGCACATTTTATAACTTTTTATGTATCCCGTCATAGAATTTCCATCAAAGGAACTTAAATGTATTCATTTTCCATGCTACACTCCCACCAAATTTTATCAAACTTCGGAAAAGTTTCTTTTCTGGACGTGGAACGTCTGAATATAGAAGAGGTTTTCGGTACGGCTGGTATTCAATGCGTTTATAACTGTTGCTATAATCTCCCATTTGGCCTACTTCCGCCGCCGATACAACTTATAAAGTTATACTATGCTCCCCTTTCGACCTTTGTCACTAACTCGAACGGAAAATATTTCAACGAATAGAAATGCGACTTCAGTCAATATGTAACCATAAGTATATCCTACATATTCCCTCTCCCATAGAATCCCTCATTGTACTATATGTATCTCCAACTTGCCCTTTTGTACTTTTAACGCTGTACGCCACTGTGCCAGTCCGTATTAATAATTCAGAATCCCGTAACAACAAATCGACATAGCGTCGTAAACAGTTTTTGTCCGGCTGACAGAAATTTAATGAAATCGTAAAATCTGAAGCGACATGTTCCTTTATGCTCAATACGTTCCGTGCTCTATTATCAATAGTGAATAGACTGTGGAATTACCAATAGATTTGTAGGGCTCTACGTCACCTCCCAGCTTGTAAATCCACAAGCAGTGCACAAAAAATTGATTACAAATTAATCGATACACGGAGAGAACAGCTACGTGGAATAAAAGGCGTTGGAATTTTGAAATGGAAAAATTTTTGTCGAATTATACACAAAATTTCTAGAAAAAAAAATTAGATACGTTCTATAATGTAATGCAATGTTGTTCATAAAATAATTCATAAAGTTTTCAAATTGCAATTACTATAACACTTATTCTTCAATCAAGATGGCGGATCCAATATAGTGGGTGAAAATTGGATTCCCAGGGTTATAGTATTATAGAATTACCTCATCCACCATATTGTATCTGCCATTTTCAAATTCGAAAATATATTGCTTTATTTTATGGGGAAAATGACCCTATTTCTTGATGTTAACATAACCTCAAATATAACGACAAAGCGTTTTGTTCGCACTGTTGGGTTAAAGGCGGTTTTCCACTAAACGTACAAAACAAAAACAAAACACAAACTTGTGTCGAATAAAACAGAACTGTACATTTTCGCAAACTTTTTGAAGACTGGCGTGCTTTGCGACAGTTGGAGTTTTGTTTTTCGGGTCCCACTTCAAAAAGGCGGTTTTCCACTAAACGAACAAAACGAAAACAAAACACAAACTTGTGTCGAATAAAACAAAAATGTAACTTTTCGCAAACTTTTTGAAGACTGGCGTGTTTTGCGACAGTTGGAGTTTTGTTTTTCCTGTCCCGCTCGAAAACGGTCACATCAAAAGGTTTCGACGTGTTTTGAAACTCAAGTCTGTTTAGTGGAAACGGTCGTGTTGTGTTTTCTATTTAAGTGATCCAACCCAATATCTATGTTGGCGTTTTTTTCTTCTCAACAACAATATTTTAATAATTAATGAATTATAACTATTAAAAAATATATACGTGTACATATACCACGAACTCCATCGATGGATATCTGGGAAACCGCTCGAAGGATTTTTTTGAAATTGTGATGGCGTGATACGGACTGTGGAGCCTACCAAGCTAAAATATTTTCAAGGTCATTGTATTTGCGGTTATACCGGAAGCTGATACTAACTTTCTTATTTTAAATGGAACCCCTGTATATTATTGCAAAAAAATTAGGGGTTTCCATTTAAAAAATTGGACCCTGTATAAAAACTGGAAAATTTTCAAGTCAAATTCGATAAAATAGGTCTTTCTCTACAAAATGTCCAATTTGCACAAAAAAATAAACCGGGAAAACTAAATTTTGGTAACAGTCTGCATCTGTCAATTTTTGTATAAAAATCGAAATAACTCGGAAACGGTCAATCCTAAGTATGGAGTGTGCTATATGTTTTCAATTTAAAAATGGATGATGTTTCCAAAAATGTAATAATATACAGGGGGTTCCATTTAAAATAAGAAAGTTAGTGTCGACTTCCGGTGTAAGCGGAAGTACGATGACCTTGAAAATATTTTAACTTGGTGGGCCCCACGGTCCGTATCACACCATCACAATTTCAAAAAAATCTTTAGAGCGGTTTCCGAGATATCCATCGATGGAGTTCGAGGTGGGACACTGTGGGACACATTTTTTTCCAAGGACTTCAGTGTAAACCAGCCATAACTAAGAATAATAAAATCTTCTCTAAACATGTTGGCTGGTTATTGGAAAAATGTGTTCTAACTTTCTCGCGACAACCAGTGGAAAAGGACTGAAAACAAAAACAAAACTCGAACAAAATGTAGCCCGCTTGATGGAAACGAGAGTTTTGGGTTTGTTTCAGTTATGTTTTTGCTTTGTTCTAGAAAACACAAACAGGACATAAACTCAACTGTCCGTTGTGTAACTCGAAAACACCCTGTCGTGATTCAGCGTTTCAAAAACCTTCAGAGTCGGTAACTGATTTCAATTTTTCGAAAACCATTTGAAAGGTTGAGCGGTCTTTTCTATGTGAAAAAATTTTCAAGTATCTAGTTGCTTTATTTGAGGCTGTGCAACATTTTGAAAATTCGAAAATTTTTTTCTGAATTTTTTTCAAAACCTTATTTTGCGAAAGCTATAGAACCGATTTCAATGAAATTTGGTGTATTGTTTTATTATACTATACAGTTTTGTTACCAATTATTGCTATTTTGCAACAACGGCAATAAAAAACATTTTTGACTTACAGTATATTCTGCAAAATGCAATTCTAAAACTTTTTTCCTCTTTAATATTCTTCCAAAATGCATAGGTTCCAAGATATAAGTAAAAGGTATTTTTTTAATTTTTTAAAAATTTTTTCAATTTTGAAAATGTTCCGGACCTCGCCCAGATCTAGGGATCTACACTTTTATTATACGAGTTGTAGTGAAGGTATTCCAGCAAAAATTTGATTGCCCTCTCTCACATGCACCTCAAAACAGATCCACCCTGATTTATAGATAGATTTAGTTTATTCAGCTATTGCTTCTAATCCAGCTGCAGTAGATCAGTATCGTTGATGTTTGTATGTGTCCACACTTTTACAAATATATTTAGTAAAATAATTTTGATAACCTCCAGAAGGGGTTGTAGAGTTGTAGCAATCAATGCTAGTAACAGTTTACAGTCAAACAGATAGCTAAATTTTGACATACGTCATTTCTTGTTACAAATTTTTATGTGGGTTCCATTAATTGTTTAAGTTTCTGTGATCTTCTAGCCGTTTAAATCGTAAGTGATTTATCGTTTCCCTAAAACGGTTCCCAAGCAAATTATTCCAGTATGTATCAAGTCGAAGACCACCATAATAATGATGAATCTGCCAGAGAAAGTAACTCCCAAATATCTAACATTTTCGATTACATCAAAAACGAAAAAATCAATCCATTGGATACAGAAACCTCAAGGGAACGTACAATGGAAATAAGCGATGAGAACGATATTTACAGTGTTGAAAAGGAAATTTGTGGTACACGGCTAAATAATATCCACGAGGAAGAAATAGTAGTGGAAAAAAGGGTACAATACTTTGTTCCCACAAACATACATTACAGGTTTGCAGAAATTTTTGGTACGCCCGAAGGAAACGAATTTTCTGTAAAGAAGAACGACTTAGAGAGATCCGTTTTGACTCCAAACATGGATTTTTCTCATTCATTCAATAACAAATCTATTACAGATGGATTACTCCATGGAGCAAATGTTTCTGGAAAGAGCTTAAGACCCGTAAAATCTAGAAGTTTAACGTACTTGGACTATTCCGCTTCAAAGCGCGTAAAATACGAAACGATGCCCCCAAAACAAGAAAAAGACCCCGTTGAAAAATACTCCAAAGGGTTTCTAAACGATGAGAGAACCCTACAGGAACTGAAGCAACAGAACATGTTGGCACAAGACTTATTAAAAAAGTATTTCAAGGACGACGAATCACCAACCAAAATCGATGATGAAGCAAGGCGGGACAAAGCGGCTAACAAAAAATGTTCTAAAGAACGAAAGTTAGAAACAGTTTCGTCGCTAATGAAACGCTACTTCAGTCGCATGGACGAAAACGAGCAAGTTTGCATCAAGCCCTCCGACGAATACGTATTTCTGAATACGGAAGGCACCAGTAAGAGGAGCTCTGTAAAATTCGTCAGACCATTCAAATACCACAAGAAGTTCTGGGATAGCGGTTCCAATTTGGAGATGATATCCAAGACCGAATCTCCTTTTAAGTTTGAAGGTCCGGGCAGGAAGAGATCGAGGTTGGAATTCGAGAGTAACATGGCGCTGAAGCAGGATTCATCGACTGACGCGAGTTTGAAAACTCAGAACGTGCAGGTTTTGACTACTGCGGATAAGAATAAGAGGTTGTTTGATTCGGAAACGAATAAAATTTTGTATAAAACAGACAGCAAGAATTTCGAAAATTCTTACTCGCTGGAGGATTTGGACACTTTTATGCCGGAACGTTATGAGACTCTCCGGAATTTGTACGGTTGCAACAACATAGAAAATGTGTCGGAGCAGAACAGAGTCGAGCAGAGCAAGCCTAGATACAACTTTCAAACGTTACCGAACAGAAATAGTAAATCCCGGGAACTAGTAGTGAAATTTTTCGATAGCGGGAGTCATATAAAAGTAACCGACGAGGACTACAAGAAATGGTTGAAGGAAAACAACTTTTTAAAATACACTGACTTCGCTAAGAGTAGCGTGAGCAGTATCACCTTCAAGTCCATTTCCCAGAAAGTCGTAAACTATTCCATAGCTCCTTTTTCTAAATTCAACAGGGAGAAAAAAAGATCTCGTCCCAGTTTCATGAACAAAAGTTACCAGACCGGTTTTAGTAAATTCGCCAATACCGCAACTATCCCAAGTTTTACAAATATTATAGAGAACTGCAAATTTGCGGACATGGAATATAATAATTTTTACCAGTTGGTCATTTGCGAACATATAGTGATTTCGAACTTCATCAATTTTTGTTGCTCCTTTAATGCAACGAGGATTAAAAAACTCACCGTTATGGACCGCATGTATCAGTTAATGTTCCTGGTCTTCTGTTATTACGTATTGTCGTTTATGAACAACAATATATTTAACCCGTTCGATGAAAATTGGTTTTAAATTTTTGTTCCAATAAAATATTCGTAAATTTCGTACCACTCATTTATACAAATAGTTTGGTGAAGTTTTGTCACTTGAGATGGAAATTGCATTCAACTTAATGGTATTTTCAGCTAGGGCATATATGCACCGTCAAAATAAACATGTCTTTTATGCCTGCTCTAAATATTTTATACAAAATTTGTAGCTATTCATCAAATGTGTATTAGTTTTAAATCTACATACAAATTTACAGGCACATTTATCTTATGAATACATTTAGTGGAGTCAAGATAGATTTTGACTTCGCAAAAATTACTGGAACAGAGAACTTTTATTTTTCGCTTTGTAAAGTTGTCAGAAGTAACATATAAAAAGTTGCCAAGTGTAGAGTGTACGCTAAATTATTTATTTAACAAATTAGTTGCAAAATTACAGTTTTTGCAAAATATATACAAAAATATAATTTAAAAAAAAAATTAACTGCGTCATTCGAAAGAACAGGAAATTTTACATAAAATATGTTAATAAAGTTTTTTTCTAAAAAGCGAATTAAAAGCTGTAGAATTTTTTTTCTAACGTACGAAAAATGAGATGGGCGGTCCCCCAAGTATAGCTCTCGAAGAGCGCGCGGCCCCGAGCGCGCTACACTAAATTTGTTATAACTTTTGATCTAATTGATCAAATCGACCTCACAAAAATTTAAATGAAAGAAGAGTCATCCGACTATCAAAATTTTATGTCTTTAAACTTGAGAAAAAAATATATACTTATATAGTACGTATACAATGTTACGTTATTCTATAATTTTGTACAATAATAATAAAATAGCTGTCATTCTTTTAATTTTTAAAATAAATATCTGTAACTTTCACAGATTACTCTTCAAATGACGATTGAAACAGTGAGTAATATGGAAAAATTCTTAAAAATTTAATTTGAAAAATATTGAGCCCAACATATTCAATAATTTTAAAAAATCACAAATTTGACTTTTTAGGCTATACTTTATAGATCAAAAACTATAGTTGTAAAAGTGATACTGAAACTTTATGAGAGCTCTTTTCTAAAGCTTAAAATCTCTACTTTAAGATGGTGCATTTTATTTTTCTTAAAAAATTGAATAGTTGAAAAAACAAAAAATAATAAAAAATAAAAATATTTCATGAAAAATATGTGAAATTTATTGTTAAATAAAGGTTAATAATGTACAAAAAAAATTTGTTTTTGTTTAATAAACCATCAAAGAATTAAGTTAAGACCTTAAAAAAAAGTAAATCCAGCAAAAAAATATTTTTTTTTATAGTAATAAGTGGAAAATTGTTATAACAGCAAAAAAAATAACGTTTTTTTGATGAATTGATTTAATATTCATTTTTAAAACGTATATTCTGTATCTGAAATTGTCTCTTATTGATGTAGACACAGATATGAGTCTAATATATATAGTGTATGCACATGGTGTATACTACTACATAGAAATATATACAATAGCTTATATAGCCAATAGCTTGCGAAGGGGAATTTTGAAAGTTGTTTTTCTTGTCAATTTGGGTGACGAAGCTAAGCAGTGAGCACACCAAATATTTTTTTGTTACTTACAGTTTTATTTATTTTAAAAGCATTTTCGATTTTTTGTGGGTGTAAATCTGGCTGTGGCAACAATTGCGGCTACAGGAAAGCAGGGTTGATTTGCACTGCAGCATGCTCTTCCTCTGCTGGCATTGATTGCCTTAAATTGCCCGGTTATTTTTGAAGAAGAGCAAGAACTCGATGAGATTTAAAAATTAATTATTTTGTAATAAATTTGTTTTTTAAAAAATAAAACATATTTTCAATAAAACCTCTTTTGCCATTTATAATTTTCATTTTTAAAACCTTTATATTACAAATATAAGCGAGTTTGATTTAAAATCAATAATTGTTAAATAAATTGTTTAAAATAGTGCCATATTGGATCAGCCATTTTGAATTTTCATTTTTCGACTTCATATTCTTGTTCAGCGATATCGGAAACTCCTATATTACAAATATAACCGAGTTTGATTTAAAATCGATAATTGTTAAGTAAATTGTTTAAAATAGTCGGCCATATTGGATCAGACATTTTGAATTTTCATTTTCCGACATCATAATCTTGTTCAGCGACATCGAAAACCCCTATATTACAAATATAAGCGAGTTTGATTTAAAATCGATAATTGTTAAATAAATTATTTAAAATAGTCGGCCATATTGAGTCAGCCATTTTGAATTTTCAATTTCCGACATCATATTCTTGTTCAGCGACATCGAAAACCTCCATTTTGTCAGTTTGAAAGAATTCGATTTAAAATTCATTGAATTGTTTTAATGTTCTTAAAAAAACTGTTTATTATTGTTTAAACAATTAAAAAACAATTAGCGTACAAAAATAAGTTTATAACTTTTTCTAAGGTTTTAAAAAAATCCATGCTTCCCATAATTATTTCGAAATAATGCGTAATTCTAAGCTAACTTGACTCCACTATATGCATACATTAAATGAATCTCATTGCTAGACTTATATGCCTAGTAATAACAAAGTAGGTTACTCGATTACTGATACTCGATAACAAAATGTTCATGAATGTCATTCTGTCATTTTTGATAAAGTAAAAATGACGTAGCCTCAAAATTTACCGTGAAAATCATTAAATTAATAAAAAATATATGGAAAAAGATGATAGATAGAAGTCGTATAAAATGCCGTTGTAGCCGCTGTTCACCAACCTTATTGTCCAGAATATTGCCAAAGACTTGCTGCGTGAAGTTTTTTGGTATAGTCACGAGTTTCGCGGTGGGTATATACGCTATTTCGAACTACTTCGTATCCTGCAAGCCTTTTGCGGAACCTTTCTTGCTCTACTAAAGACAAACGAAATATGAGCAATTCGAGGTGTCAAGAATGTGACGAAAAGAACTCCTGCGCTTATTTTGTCGCTGTACCAGGTGATGGTAGTTTACTTTGTAAGCCTTACAGGATGGAACAGTTCTACCATATAGGATATTCTTCCTCTGTGTCTTCTTGTTGCAGCAGTCTACAAGCGATATATTGTAAGGAGACCATAAATACTCTATCAGCAATTGTTTATAAAGAGTCCGACTCTTGCACGTGCCACATACCGGCATGTTTCGCTTGTCCAAGACACCAACACGTGCCGCAGATATTTTCCACGGCTTCATGCACGGAATGCTACAGTCGCTCTTATATTTGCGACCAACCGAAGAATCTAAAACTACGTCCTGATATCTGCAGACTCGCAGAATTGGTTGACGTGTCATCCTCAGTATCGGATCTTTTAGCTAAACTTAAAGAATCAAAACCTGAGACAGAGGCGAAGAAAAATAAAGATAGAAGAAAGCATAAATGCGAATGTCGCCCCATTCAAAACATTTGCCTTAGAACCGTAGTTAAAAAAAGTTCTTGTGGTGAATGTTCAGTAAAAGAAATTACATCCCCAAGCAGCCAGTCCAATGAAGACGAAATAACTTGCTCCCCATGCAAAAGAAAACTAAAGCTTGAAATCCAGTCGCCTACTTGTGTTGAGGAAGCCAACGTATGTCCAGGAAATGTCAAAAAAGATGTAAATATTAACCTCCTTGTTAACGTTAAAAAAGAAAAAGAGTGTGCACCAGTTTGTCAACGTAGAAAGTGCAAATGCAAAGACAAAAAGAAAACTGAAACTAAAAAAGTATGCAAATGTCACATATGTCCTCCTATAGTCATATGCGATAAGAAACCCGAACGAAATAAAACTTTCCTTCAAACTATAAAAGCGATGATTCCCTATCCATCCAACAACGACAACGAACAAACAACCAGATGTGCATGTAAAAAGGAAAACGAAAAAAATGAAATTTATGCAGTTACCCTCTGCACAAACGATAAAGGAAGCCATAAACACCACGTTAAACCATTAGAACCTCATAGCGTCAAGAAATCCAATCATAACAAATCTCACAACCACCATAGACACAGCAATAAGCATATAGAAGGCGTGACAAAAACTGGAGAACATTCCAATAAGCATAAACAAGAATCTTTTCACTCGAAAGATCACCACCACACAAAGAATACCGCAAGACCAGAAACGGAAATAAAGCCATCGCCTAATCAGCAAACAGAAGATAATGCAAAACCGCAAATGGAAATAAAGAGATCGCTTAAGCCTGAAAGTAAATCTCAGGAATTAAACACGATATATCTAAACAATAGAAGCGTGTCAAGAGATCGTTCCATACTCATAAATCCTGAAGAAAAAACTGTTCACTACATGTTCCTGGAGACCTACGAACGGTTTCCTTTTAGGATAGCTTACAACGGACTCCAAGATGTCACTTATAATGTTAAATTGAGGTACAAGTCGATATTCTGGCTGGGCTTGAGTAATTTGAACGGCGTACTTAAATTTAGAAAACCCTCGACTGACACTGTACAGACAAAATGGGAACCACTTGAAACGTCAGGCTCTATCACAGGGGTGAATACGAATGATAAATTCAGCCAGGTCACTGGCATCGTAGAACAATGCCGGGACAACGATAACAATTTCCTGAGCATTGTTAAAAAGTTCGAGGAGTACAAAAATCAACAGCGGGTCTTGGGAGACATGAAAAGGAATAGTTGCCGTAAGGGACAGGTTGAGAATTTCGTCATGAGACGGGTTATTAGGGGGAAGAGGAGAGTGCTTTTTACCAAAATTAAACGCGATTATTTATGCAGAATATTCTGCGACTACATAGGGCCCCTGATTTATTTCTTCTACCTCGTGGTGTTCTTCTGGGTAACTTTTTAAATAACCTTCTACTATAATTGGTCAGTTTTCATTAACGCCATATTAATTTTGAATTATACCTATATTCTAATTGAATAAAGTGATTGTCCTTCCTTGCGTTAATTAATTCAATCAATAGAAGTTTTGTTTGTGACAAAAATACTAGTAGCAAAACGGGCTGTGCTGTCATATAAAAGACAGTTTGTAGATCGACCGATCGAAATTACTTATTTAGAAAGAAAAAATATATATTGTTACCTGGACTTTTATAAGTGGAAATGGTAAAGGGGCTTGTAGTAAACGAAAAAAATAAATAAATGCGTGAGCAGGAATGGAGGAGGGTTGATTTGGGGGGTTAAGAAGTTGTGAAAAATTGTATCATTGGGATTTCTGGCGAAAGTTGACGTCAAACAAAAAAGTATACAATACAAAAGTTGTAGATAATACAAAAATCTACAACTTTTGTAGAGGTCACTTTTTAACATAACCTCAAAATTTCCGAGAAAATGCGAAAAACATATTTTTTTTTATTTTTCGTTTTTTATTTCTCATTTCCGCAAAAATAATTTAATTTTGATGAAACTTGGTGAAAGTATACCTTTCTGTGTCTTAAATAACCGCAATTTTTTTAGATAAAAAATCGAGAAGTTTCCGAAATATTCATTTTCTCTGGTCTGAAACACTTTTTTTTCAAAGAAAATTCTACTAGAAAAATCGTCGTACAGAGTTCTGCCGATGATAATTTTTTTCGTTTTGACAGTAATTGTTGATAATTTGTTTAAATTTAAAAAAAAAATTAAAAATCGATTACACCATTCAATACAAAAAATACTGTCTCATTGTTTAACCCAAAACATTATTTTTGTACAGTACAGTATTGAATATATAAAATAAATAATAGATAATTTTTTCCCTAGGATCGATTAGTGTGTTTTTATACCTAACAATATGCCATTTAGAAAGTTTTAAAATTCCGGGTGGTTTCAGAGATATCCGGATATCCGGATTTTTTTTCTGGCTTTATTTGAAAATGAATTTTAAAATAAATTGCATATTTACAATGCCACTTTTTTCGCTCTATACAATGACGTCAACATTTTTGCAATCCGACGTTTCATCTTCGAGGGACCATCATCAGGTTAATTTTTTTAAATGTGTCGCTGCTATTTTTATGACCAAATCTAAAGTCATTTTTACTTCTGAATTAGAGATATTACTATTGTAAAAAAGGTAAAAACCTTAAAAAGGTTTTTAGCTATCATTTAAATTTTCTCCTAAGTACGGCTCTGAACGCTTTCAAAATATCTATTGGATGAAGTCATAACAGTATAAAAGTCAATACCGCACGAAATATCCAACAATTTTTTTTACTACTATTAGCAATACTAATTAGAAATAACAAAACATTTCATAAATTCGTATTATTTTTTTATTAGGTACAACTTTTTCAATTATTGTTTAAAATATTTTTACACTTATGACAAATATTCATTTTTCATGTTTGGAATTCAGAAAATATATGTCTAATATTTATTTTTTAGTAGATTTCACTGAATTAAATATTTTAACTT
This sequence comes from Anoplophora glabripennis, assembly GCF_000390285.2. Classification (NCBI taxonomy): domain Eukaryota; kingdom Metazoa; phylum Arthropoda; class Insecta; order Coleoptera; family Cerambycidae; genus Anoplophora; species Anoplophora glabripennis. The sequence goes on from NW_019416568.1 coordinate 1,363,648, forward strand.
CACATACAAGTTCTTACGCATATTTTTAAAAATGTTCACATTCAAAAAGTTTTTTAATACATGATACACAATTTTAATTTTCTATAGATTGGGTGTATTGTATTTATAGGAGTTATTAAAAAAATATATTATTATTTCTATTCTTAAATTGTCATTTTTCTTTTTTAAACGACAGCTTGCTTACCACTCTTGGCAAGTTTAAAGTTGGTACTGTATTTTTGGATAAATTTCTTACGCCGTTTTTATTAATAATAATAAACTTCTCTTGAAAATGTAAAGAACAAACTACAGACGATTTTGAGGGCGCCCAGTCCTTTTTCCTAATGGCTTTGACCCATTCCAATTCCATTTATTCCTTCTTTAGGAAACCTGAGAATAAAAACAAGAAAATGGGTAATACAACTTTATTCAGTATCTAATAACCTGTAATTTAACATGAATGTATATTTATTATTGAAATTATATGGTGAGGGTTCAATATTTATGCATATAAATAAAAATAATGATTTTTAATAGCCATATGAAAATAAACACCAATTGTGACAAAAAACTAATTGTAAATAGCCAGTTGATAATATGAGCTTGTATATTTACATCAGTTAATAACTTGGGCATTAAAAACATGAAGCCGGCACTGGAAATAAGTGCATGTAAGATGGAGAATGCTGCGCGAAGCCGTCCTTAGAAGTTACAATTTAACAAAATTGCGTTTTTGTGCAAAACTATCGGTAGAAATAATTAATTAATTTGCTCAAGCATCAACGTACTTAGACTGCATTTAGACCAAGTCAGTCGCAGTCGCGTCCATAATAAATTTTTCCGTTTTGTCTGAATAGCGGCTGTCTTAAGGCCATATTCTATTAGTTTTGATTTATCGTATTTCTAAGCCAACTCGAATATACATCACTCAAGTACGGACGCGAAGAAATCACAGCAGAGGAAAATCAACCGCAAAGAAGGAAAAGAGAATTGACAAGAAACATATGTGATATCGGAGTTTTTCTTTTATGAAATAAAAAATGTGGATAATTTAAAAACCAATTACAAAAAAAAAATCAAGAAGCATCGATTTCAGTATCATTATTTTCGAAGTTTAACTCAGAAACTTACAAGTTGTAAAACGAAGTGTCAGGTTGAATTTAGCGTAAATGAGATTTATTTTTGTGCTGCCAGTAAAAAGTTCATGAGGTTGAGGTTGTTATTTGTTTAAAAGCAACCGACCGGCTTGCCTTAAAGCAGCTCTATAATCATAACAGTCTAATACGTGATGCATTATGTATGTGTATTTTTGCTTAGATATACAACTTTTTCCCCCTTTAAAGCCCCCAACTGATGTAAAAAACATTTACTCTGGCATTAACGTCCCGAGTAACCTGTTCCAGTTTGCACTGCATAAAAATCCCATCTGCTTTCTTTCTTTGTCGAGCTCCACCGAGGTAATCAAATATTGAAGAGTTGTTCGGGGTGGACTGAAAGAGCGGCTACGCCAACATCTCCCGGCAAACAGATTTGGACGGCGTTCTGTGAAAGGAATAACTATCTTGTAAATTGCAATTTTTGTGTACTCATAGAAGTCCCTCGCAGTATAAAGAAGCTAGAATATCATGACGTATAATAAATGGAATCCGCGGCACGACTCGGGATACCGCGCAAGGTTATTTTTACGTTGCACGAGATTATATCACAACGGGTGACAGAAAATTTTAAAAAGAGAAATGGGACAAATTTGTTTGCGAAACAGGTTTCTACCTTGGCTTAGCGGCGTCATTTATTTGAGTGCCCTAATATCAAAGTCCGTCAGTAAGATACCTTAAAGAAAATAATAGAAGACTTGTAAACGATGTTATCGACATAATTAATTAAAATAACAGTGAGTCACACATGAAGGGTGTTTTCGTCGTCCAAATTTGTTTTGTTTTTGAAGTACAGGTTGTTAAAATTCTCAAAAATTGATTATTTTATGAATACACGGGAACAAGAAAAAGTGTAAAAAAGATAATGCAAAAATCTTTTGATAAATTTAAAGTAAAGGCGAAATTGTGAGGAAAATAACGCAAAAAAAAAATAGTTTCATCTTAATTGACGTTTAAGAAACAATAACCTGCTCCTTTAATATTTTATAAAACAATTTAGATAAGGAAAACGGTTCGATCGATCGATTTTAAAATTTAGAGACCTCATGGACATGTATTGCATTAAAATAAAACCTACAACATTGGTACTTTTCGCAATATTCGCAAAGTAGTCGTTGATTTTCCAAAACAGCAGAAGAAATCATTTTTGCACTTTTTCATGTATAAAAAAAAAATTCTCAAACATACCAAAATGCCCTTGACAGGATTGATTCAAGTTTGCAAAAGCCACCTTCCGCTGTACGATCATTAGTTGATAATCACAGCTCCACAAAAAAAAATAAAATGCTTCCAGAAACCAAACCTACCCTACCATATGTTTTTGGGGTCGCTGACTCCGAATCCGGGGTCAGTTTAACCCCATCACGTCAGAATATTCCATAACCTCAAAAATTAGGTTTGGTTTCTGGAGGATTTTTTTCAATTTTTTTTGTGGAGCTGTGATAATCGATGATCAAAATAAAGAAGATGATTTTTCACTCAATAGCCTGAGCTGAGGAATCAAGCTAAATGACCCCGGCATTGATTAAGCCAGAAAAAACATTTCTGAGCATTGGGCAGTAGGTATTGATAAAAAAAATTGTAACATTTTTGCCTTGCATTATTTCTTTTGATTGCGCCGAGTGCGATGCTCAAAAAAACTATTTCATTTCAAGATTTTAAAACTAGAATATTTATGCTTCAAGATGCATTTCTTTTTTTCTCGATACGACCGTTATTCACAAAGTTACGTTACAGCCTTCCAAAAATCACTTAAAAATTTTTTTTAATTTTTCTGCTCCCTAAATTTTTTTGCTGAGTTTATAATGTTCTGTTAATGATATGTTGTAAATCTTAGGATTCATCGGCATTTGGCTAGTTTTTTCACTGTTTTTGTGCCTATTTCTGTCTTTGAAGGCTTTTTAGGCTTGACTTTATCTCTTAAGAGTCTCCGTAACAGGTGCATAATTTCTAAGTGGTTACCATGACAACAATGAAATTTGGGCAATTAATTCCAAGTTTAAACCGATATTAAATACGCCTGGATTATAATTGGAATTTGTTTTTCAAACTTCTTTCTTTGAAGGCGAATAACTCCACAACGAAGCCCGATAGGAAAAAAATGTTTATGAAGTATTTTGATCTCCCCTATACACCTCTTCTTTTTTGACATGACCTTTCCGGACACCCTGTATATTGGTATGTTACAAGTAAAGAACTGTTGTACAATGTAATTAGTTCAAGATTGTATTCGATCAGAATCCAGAAAAAAACTGCTTTTGGTTTTTAGATTACTTGGAGCTGTCGTATAGTTTTGGGACTTATTTCCATCTACATAAACAAGGACGGCTTCAAATAATCAAAGGCGACTAATGCGATTGAGTTGAGATCGTGTACTCACTCTGGCCAGAAACTTCCGCACTGGTTTCTGAACCTCGAGATTTCAGGGTCGACGTTCGATCACCTTGCGGGGTCGCTTCACATTTCTCTGCTGTTCAGTTTAGGTGCTGACAACTGCAAATTTTGACAATTTGCAAATTCAAAAGATGAGTAAAATCCACTCAAGACTTGATTGATAAATGGATGTTAGCAGTCTATTACTGCAATAGTTTACATTTTTATGGCGATACATGACTTTCAATAAATTGTACACATTTTATACCACTATGCAATAAAAATAGGCTATTAATTTCTCAGTTAATTATTCCTGAAACTGTTAAAAAGTGGATTTTATTTCACTAAGCAGTTAAAAAATAAATTTTACATTTAAATTAAGACGTATTTTATCGACATTGTCCAATTAAATTGAGAAAATATTCTAGTAACTAGAATATAATCGATTGTAGCAATTTAGAAATCAATTTTCTGTAAGTTTCGTAAAAAATCGATTTGCATCGACCGCCCTCCGCCGCCCCCCGTTCCTCTAGGAAGGTTTGTTTAATAATAGGAAGTGAGGGTTTTCAATAGCGGCCGCCACAGTGGGCTTAACCGGATAACCGGTTAGTTTACAAGATCCTTCAAGCTGTTGGCCTGGGAGAACTTGTCCGAGCTTGAATTCATTACAGAGTATGCTTCCTGCCGGGTGGCCAGCCCATTCTGCGCCCCTTGTAATTGTTTATATTGCACAATAGGTGTCTAATCCCCGCTGCCAATGTGATTAGGTGTGACATGTAGATACGTACAGTTGAACTATAGCGGTTTCGTAATTAAGGAACGAATTGAAAGTGAATTTGGTACCCAATGAACACACATAAGTTTTTAAAAACGTATTTTCAACGTGACATTAGTTAGAAACAAAGTATTTCTAACACCGTTATTGTAACAGCATGGAAATCTATTTTTGCAGAGAATCTCGATTCACAAATAATTATTATTCATTGAATTTGTCAATCTGCCATATAAAAATTCATTTATTCATTATTTATTACTCCTCATCGTGATCTCGGCAAAATATTTATTAGTTTCTATAAACGAGGACGATGTCAAGTCACGGCTTGGGATACTTTGATGGACTGCAACTTTGAGTTAACATCATTTCAGTAAATAAAAATCTCAAACCCCATTAGTTGTTGCTTAGCAACGACGTACGTCTGCGAATCGTTCATATCGATAACCAGGGGAAAGAAATATGGAAACTGTAACTGAGTCATTTGTTCTATTTCGCCAAAGGCGGAGAGGGCGTACAGACTTTTCGAATCATTGGATTTATTTAATACCGGGTTGGACAGGAAACACGGAAAACTGTTTTAGAAAGTAACCATGTAGAATGAAGTGCATATTCATATCAAAGGAATACCCAAGTGGTTCGACTATCAAACTTCAAAATAAACACAAAAGTTGAAATGCATATAATGTAATAAAATAAATTTAAACTTGAATTTATAAAAATGCAGTGTAATAAATAAGATAAAATTTCAAAGATTCAAGATACGAAACAGTCATGTATTTTTACATAACAGTAAAATTAAGATTTTATTATTATTTTGCATCTGTTGGATCAAAATTGGAATTCCTGTTCAACGTAAATTTTAAAATTTTTTGCTATTAAATTAGATAATTTTCTTTAGAAGATCGAAGAGATAGGTTTTCATTTTCGCTACACAAATTACGTCAAGATATTATGGAGAGTTGCTGAATAATTTACATTTTTATGTTCCTCGCACAACATCCAGACATGAGCAATATTTTTATTACCAATTCTCCTTATTATTGATGGATATGGATTGGGCAGTGTACAATAAAATTAAATAAAAATTTTTCTTATACAGGGTGAGTCATTAATAATGGTACACAGCTTAATGGCATATTGTTAACCTCAAAATATAGTGATTGAGCCAAACATGCCTTAATCAATTGTTGCTCCTTTTCGTTCTACAGGGTGTTAAAGTTGAAAAAATATTTTCCTTTTTTATCTATATTTTAAGTATGTATGGACCGATTGTTTTGAAAATTTGAAGTTTTACGTTTTTTGAGGAGGCAAATACGAATATGCAAACAGTGTTGGGGTCACCTCTAGAGGGCGCTAGTTATACTGTCCTATCAATGGAAAAATATGTCTAACTTTTTGTATTTTACAATTTTAAATTTTTTTATTACAAATTATTGAACTACGTTCAATTCTTAATAAAAAAAAGGTATACTAGTTACAAATCGATAAACTAAACCGTTTTCGAGATACAGACGTTTTAAGTTTTTGAGATTCAACGGGAATTAAATTAGAAATTGTCTGGAAAAATTCATCTTCAATGTATTCTTCCAAATTTATCCAAATATTTAGTCGATAGCCGCACGGTTTAAGGCGTCAATACTTGAATCGAAGTGTACTATGTGCCCGGGTTTCGAATCCCGCGGTCGGTAGACCGTAGATTAGCTATGCTTGTACGGAGGATTGGCACCCTCTGTGCAGGTATGGTAGGGTGGAAGAATGCTGGCTTGGATCAATGTGCATTTGACCACCCCCCTAATTAATGAGGTTTTCCAGGTTTCCCTCATTCCTGCACTGAATGGTGGTTAGGGTCTACCAACATAAGTCGTTCCTGGGCGCAAATGCGGCCTGCGTAATAGTAATATGCCGCCTCCTCTTCCGCACAAGACTCCGGCTTCTGGGCTAACTCTCGTAGTTAGAATGAGGAGTAGAGATATTATTATTATTATTATTATTATTATTATTATTATTATTTTATTTAGATTTCTATATTTATTGAATTATCCTGTTCTTTATAATACGTATACAGTTTGTTCCCCTTGATTAGCTGATATCATATTAATGTAATTGAAAATTTCAGTCGAAAGTTATGAGGTACTGAAATAAAATCCACTGTCCACTCTTTCCAGTTTTTAGTAAATGGCTTAATTAATTCAAATCTCTAATTTCACTATTACAACACTGAAATCAGAATCATCTACAGCAGAACTTCTTTTATGAATTTAGTACTCTCTGGGCGTTACATGCAACCCAAGTTGTTTCAGCACATACTGTAATTAATTTAATTAACTAATTGCTGCTAACGTTATCCAATACGACCGAGGTAACTCAAGTCAGTTTCAATTCTTGTTTTCGTTCCAAGTATGTGGGCACAAACCACGAACTTTTCCCATTGAATGTAGGTGGTTTACTATTGTTTTGTGACCACATTCTATCTCCTGAGCCAATTCCTTGCTGATTGTCTTGGATTTTCATTAAGGAGCCGATTCCATTGCTCTTCATCAAATTCGACAACAATTAATGGAACAATTAATGTCTTCAAAACGGGAAAGTCATCGGCGAAACGTTCGTTTTTCCCATCTCGATTAAAAACAAAAAGAAGTGAATGAATATCCACAAAAATTAAATCTAACGAAGCAATCAAACATACAATCAGGTAGAGCAATAAGTCCTCTTTCCAATGACATGAGTCAATTTGTCAATGCGTTTAATTTTCAAGTGAATTTTTAAATTTGAAAAAAAACAGACATTACTACTTATTCCCCAACCTATTAAAATTAAAGTACTTTAGGTTTTAATAAGTAGATACTGACTTAATATTACTAATTCTAGTTTCTTGACCATTGGGTCTATAAATTGAAACTAAAGGAAACATCGCTTTTGATATTCAACCATCACAAAAATGCAGTAAAATTATGTCATAGTTGCTTGAGGAATCTACAGTGCCTCCTTTGGCGAAGCAGAGAATTCTAGGAAACAGAACAATAATTCCGCTAGTAGGAATTAATACCGTTTTGGAATGGTATTCGACAACTCTCAACAAGTTGCGAATTTTGAACCGGATATCCAAACAGAGTTATTATATGCATGTCAAGTATTTGTAAAATTATATTTAACCAATTACAATGTAGTGGAATCGTGAGAATATCGAACTCGAATTGTCCTCGCTATATAAACCGATCGTTCTCTTGATAATATGCGCAACACGATTCTTCGTAGAGACAAACAAAAGTAAATCCGTATTCACTCAGCTGCGTTTTTCCAGATAACCGGCAAATGTTTCAGAACGAGCTGTTTTTGTAACCTAGAACGCATCAGCACACGCAACGAACGTATTCTGGAAAAAAAAGCTGTTTACAGGACTCTTCTTTATCACTTGTTCAGTCAACAGCAACGCGACAGATAGTAAAGAGTAGAGAACAAAAGACTATCTCGGGTTGATACCGTCGTAGAAAAAATTTAATCCAATAACCCACTGTCGGCAAACATGTTAAATTTGCATTTTTTGTTTAAATTAGAATAAAGTAATAACGTTTTAGTTTTAGCAAATGTATTATGAGAAAGAAACAGTATTTTCTTTTTCTGTTGTAAGAATTTCTGTTAATTTAATGTAATTTCCTTGTAATTTTACATTGACGACCACTCTGATTCATAGATTTGCTTATTGATTCGTCCACAATATACTTGTTTTCTTGTTAAACATAGTATATCACTCATCAATTAATTAAAATATTATTAAGGATAATGTTACTTTATTTAAATTTGATACTGAATTATTTTGGTTGTACGTTTAGGCCTGTTTGCGATTTAAGTTTAAATCCAAATATGAGCCATTTCCCCACACATACGTGACCGAGGCTGTAGAGATATTTTATGAAAAATTCATTTCATGGTATGCCCATGAAGTTAAAACGCAAAGCGGCATTAAACTTCCACAGGGAAGCTAAGGCAAAAGATAAGCCATAAATTTGTTGTGCTTTTATGAGTATAATTTCACGTAGCAGAGACGTGGTTAAAATGAGAATCAGATTGACTTCGAAGTTGGATTATAGCAGTGTTATTCGATGGCTTGCGGTATACTACGTATTTTAATAAGTATTTTTTTTTTGTTATATTTTTTATTATTGGTCTTTATTTAGGACATTGTTTTGCTTACTCAAAACTCAAAGTACAGCCCTATTAAAAAAACAATTTATTCATACCAGAGGCGTAGAAACCAGTATATTAAAAATTTCTGTAAAAAAATATTATAGATAATTAAAAGTAACTAAATATATATATTTTTAAAATAAGTATATACAAACATTACTGTTTCCTTTCCTTCCACCATTCGGACGTAGATATTCCGAAAAACCTGCCTTCAATTGTTGAGCATCCTGTCAGCAGCCGATAGAATTAGCGATGTTATCTCTTGACTGACGTCCATCTCTTCCGGAATTGCATACATGCACAGTATTGTGCCATAAATACACTCCTGTCTGTGGAGCTCTCGAATTTCCGATATCAAGAGCCGCCTACACTCCCTACGCTCTCGCGATAAAGTTTAGTCGTGAAAGACTCGAACGGTTAAAGGCAGGGGCGCAGGTGAACGTATATCACGTCGCTGTGCTATTAAAACGTCACCGAACGACCGGGGCTGGCAGAACGTATCGGAAACCGTACCGGGGATATTTTAAATTCCTTGAAATTTCATCACGGGTTGGTTGATTAGTTGAATAAAAAAATGTTCAAGAAATATTTAGTCTTTTTACTGTCGTGTTCCAAGTTTCGAGGGGATTTCAAATTTTTGCTCAACTTTCCAAAAGGAAAACAGTCTTCTGTTGCAATACGCAGGGCCAATCTATTATGGAGAATGTAAAAATCGGAAAAGCATTCAAAATTTGCAAATAAGGCTGAAACTTAGTGGTTGATCGATCATTCAAGTAGCAACCTGTCTAATGTGTTTCTGGGGCCATTCCCGATAATTCAGTTTCAGAAGTAATTACGCCATTAACATTAAACTATGATTACCCTTTGCACATTACATTTTTGGGCTTGAACCGCAGCTAACTTCTGACTAATGGTTAACTAACTTCCACGAAAGTGCGCCTTAATAGTCCAATTTATTAACCGAATAACTCAAATCCCCCAGAACACTTAAGAAGGCGCACGCCGCTGGCCCCCTAAATATGAACTGCAAAAAGATCAATGTCGAGCAGACTCGAAGGAAAAGAGACCTCTCCAGCGAGTCGTCCGACATATCCCCATAGTTTGACGCCTGATTGTTGGGCGAAGATGGATGATAACGTTGTCAGATGTTTGAGAGAATGCTCTCTCGGAATTGAGGCGTATTAGTTTAATTCCAACCGCAAGTGCGGACCTAGCTGCGAAAGATATCGATCATCGTTCCCGCGAGCGCGTTTACCTAATGACACATCGGCGAAATTGAACTTTCGTGCATCATAATTTGTCATGGAATTTTCAGATACTATGCGAAATTAATAGGGCGTGTCCCGAACCTGTGTGCAATCTAAAACGGGGTTTTTGTATAATGACGGGACTTGGGACGCAGCGGAAGGGTAGTTCCGCTTTAAGCCATCTCGCTACTTGATATCTGATCCGGGAGATTTAAGTAAATGTTACAGCGGGATATTCTAGAAATGTTCATTTTTTCAGGCTTCACGGCAGGAAACTATTTTAAGTATTAAATTCTATAACAGTGTTTAAGGTGTGGCCAGGATAAATTGACTTAACCTTCATCGCAAATGAATATTTCTGTGCCACTTTAATGAAAGTTACGGTGTAATTTTGTTGCAGACACCCCATCCTTCGCCATATCCCGCGAACCGGGCTTCGGTTTTCCCATCAGGGAGGGCATGCCGGTATCGCTGAAGTGCGACGTAGATGCCAACCCAAAGGCCCTGCCGATATGGCAGAAGGACGATACCAGCCCGCCAGTGCAGCAAACTCCCGACGGGTTCCTCAACTTCACCGAGATCAGGAGGGAACACAGCGGGTGGTACAAGTGCATAGCGAGGCACAGACTGGGAAGGTTCTCTAGCATAGGGTACTTCCTCAACGTGAGATGTAAGTAAGCCATAATTTGTTTATGATTGATCTCTAGGAATGTATGACGCTCTTAAGTTGGTGCTATCTAAGGGACGGAGAATACAAATAAGGAGTTGTGATTGGATTAAAAGTAACATTTTCATCAGTCATTAATGTTTTTAGATTTGCCTTCAGCCCAGGAATCAGCCTTTCTTTACCATCATCTTCATCATCACCATCACCATCATCATGATCATCATCATTGGATCTTTGTCCTATGTTACCACCGAATCCAAAGGTTCGAAATATCAATTCGAATTTCTGTCTATTCTTGGTCTATTTGAGAACAAATATTACACGGGTGTATGTGTAATCTATGTTGACATGAGGGGAAAAGAAACTTCGTTACATTATTGTAGTTACAATTCCAGATTCTAAAAATAGTATGTCACGTACATTTACAATAATTACTTCTCGTCTGGGTTCTGTTCCTTACCTAGAAATTCTCAAGAAATATATCAAGATTAGATTGGAAATTGCAACTGAAATTTCAAGCTTTTTTATGCGCTATCAAGTAGGTAGATATTACAACCAACCAGTCGGCAAAAATACCCATTCTATGATTCCTAATAAGATTGCACAGTTTTTGAAACTACAACATCCTGAAACATATACAGGTCATTCATTCCGAAGAACATCGGCAACGTTACTGGCAGGACAGCAGGACTGGCAGGGCGTTACAGGAGTTGATGTATTAGCAATCAAGAGACTTGGTGGGCGGAAGTCAGCCACAATTGCAGAAAGTTATGTTGCTGACAGTTTAAGTAACAAAAATGGTATAGCCGTGCAGCTTTGAATCATTTTTGCATCACTTCAATTACTTCATTATCATCTTTCTGATCCTGGAATTATTCTTTGGAAGGTCCAAACAAATGAGATTGAACGTAACATATTGTATCCAATACCAATGTATTTTCCAACGGAGTTGTGAAACTTAAATTTTATTGGCATCATGAAAAAATGTGATTCTTCTCACTCTAATGATTATTTCTTTATATAGCTCTAATGGCTTTCCCCTAAATTAATTGATTGGAGGTGAGAAACAACCTACAATATCTATCGACATAAAACATTCCTTTGTATTTACTGGCAGAGAGCTGCCTACTATTCTGTAGGTACTATGAAGTTTTACTAAGGACATATATTGTGGGAAACTACTCGGCTGGCTACAGGCCCCTTCCAGTATTTGATTACACCACAGGGTAGTTGTTTCCCACACTGTCATTAGTTAAAAATGCCCCTCTCGCTTATTAAAAAATTGATCGTCGCGTAAACGTTACGTTCGGTCAATTTTTGTAAGTAAACAGCGCGCCAGAGGTCCTTACCCTTGTCACTGTGACCGAATATCCGACCCCGCGCCGCCCCCATAAATAGTTGTGGTGAGTAGATTAGTTCGGCGAAGTTTTCGTAAATGAGTTGAAGCGTCAGTGGCAGACATCAGTTAATTAAAGCTCGGAACACGTTTTATAATGGCGGTACTTCACGCCATTGTTTATTAATGGCTACTTATATTTCACGTCCGTCGGAGAGACGTTTGTCTTTCCTAATTCTTCTATTAAATCGAGTGCTAATAATTGGAAAATGTCTGGTTTCCCACGACAACTTCAAACTTTAAACCTGTTTTACGGTGGCCGATATTTGAACCCAATAAATTGGCCAAGAAATTGACCAAGTTTTGTTGGTATACGTTTAACGTATTAAGCGCCACAAAATATAACAAGTTATTCACCAATTTCATCTTTTTTCTTTTTCTGAAATTGTATATGGTGACATATAATAGTAACGCCCATTACAAATGAACTATTGCCATTGAAAACTTTATATGTTTAATTTACGAGGAGAGAAGATGTCTTCCTCGAATTTAATGGGCAGTTTTTCGAAAACAGAACGGCAATAAATTTGTTTAATAGTGGTTCCTTGGAAATGTTACAGAATATCAAATTGCTGTTAAAACTTTTCAAATAATTGGATGGTTATAAAAGGAATACGTAAGTTGCAAGCAGTAAAATGGTGATAATCCAGTTTATATGGTTGCTATCAATTTATCATGAATTAATCGGTGTTGTCAGATGGTTTATTTCTCACCCTTGCGAGAGTTTACGTTTATAAAATATTTGTAGCTAGGGAATTGCTTTTGTAAGATCATTCAAATAACACGGGCCCACAAACAGAAATCGAAAAGTCCTTTTTCCCAGACTAAGCGACCTTTATGTTTTCGGGGTCGCTGATCACATCCCGTTGTCCATATGACTCCATCACTTCTAGAACAAGGTCATATGAAGGTCAATCACATTAACTTACGTACCTTTTTTGTGTCAATAATGTTGGAAAATAATAATTTGATACCAAATTTGATATACCTTAAAGTATAAAAAAGTTATGTTGTTTTTAACACATTCAATCTACTGCAGCTAGCGCCCTCTATAAACTTCAACCAAAATGTGAACAGATTTCAATTCCTCTACTTAAACAACTCCAAATCCCAAAATTTTGTGAGGATATTTGCATTTGTTAAGGTATAAGCCTAGAAAATGTAGGCACCCACTCGACTTTGTATGAAAATTTACACTTCAACCCCCATAAAGGGGTATGTGGGGGTGGTAAAGTGACGCTAGGGGGTAGCGAAGAGATCTAATTCATTTTTGGTGGCCTTCTTCGTTCTTAGTGGCCCAGAGAACATAGGAATACACATCCTACTCGACTTCGGGGTGTTAACGGGGAAATAGCTGGTTAAAATTTTTTTTATGGTCATATTAGATTTCAGTGATCCCAAAAACGGCGAGGTAGGGGGTCGACGTTCAGGGTCTCGACATTTTTTTTGTGTGCCTATGAAATGAATCCAACCCCCTCGTCAACCCTCAGCATCCTTTGCCACCCACGTTTGTTTTCAGCAGCCTAGCTGAAAAAAGATCAGAATATCTTTTCGAATTTAGATAGAATGACTTTTTGTCACAAAAATATGACAATCACAAAAAAAATAGGCAGAAAATAAAGTCAACATGGAACTGGATTACATGTTTTAATAACGTTCAAGGCATATTAAACCGAATCTTCAATTTTGGAAAATGTTGGTATCACAATGTTTCTTTCGGTTTTTGAACAACTGTTGGTTGGTTCACTATTCTCCAATAGTTGTTCATATGTGATTTTAACGGTTTGGACTTTTTCCATACATTTTAGCAAATTAAATTAAAAAAAATGAAACAAATTTACAATAGCAATAAGCCGTAGATTAACTGGTTTTAACCACTATACTTTTTAGCAATCGAGCAAAACGCTTTTTTCCCAACATATGTATCTTCTGTTTTTTAAATCAATTTTTCATATGTTAAGCGCAAACGAAATACGGACCTGGAATGTACGATTTACTCTCGGACCATATTTATTACAGAAATTTTTAGGGGTATAAATTGGTTGACATTGAAAATTAGTTTTTTTGTAAACGATATATTCAAAATTTCATTTCATCAGAAAAACTCGATCTGCGGTTCTGATAACTTCATTATCTTCCACGTCTACAGCTCTCCATCAATAACCCCGTTATTTCTTCGGATCGTACCTCGAACGCAATTTGTTTTTCATCCTTCTTGTGTTCCAGATGACATGGAAGTCACCCAGGAGCCAGACTTCGACATCGGCGAGCTCAGCTCCACTGGGAGGCAGCTGGAAGTTTCCCTAGGTGGGGCCGTCCAACTCGCCTGTCCTCCAGGTAAAACTTTTGCTAGTTCAGTACGCGTACATAAATTCAGTTAATAGTTTGCTCCAGTTCGCCGACGCCCTCCCTCCTACAACCCATAATAAACGCAGAAGCGGATTGATGATCGCTTAAATATTAATGCCACAATAACTTATCCCCCGGTCTAAGTAACCTGATTAGCGATGATTAATATCAGTTAATCTCGGCGAGTTACCGGATCAGCCCGCACCCCGTCTGAAGATGTTAATTATAAATAAGAAACTGTAACTTCGTTATTTGGGAGGGGGCGTTGGTCCTTCGAAGAATTCGGTTTCTATTCGCGTCTATAAATCAAGGTTTATTTCAGTTTAGAACCACAAAAACTTGAGAGCAGAGCTTACAAGTCTCCTCTGACGTCAAATAAAAATGATACAGAACGTTCGGTTGCTAAATAACCCAACGAAATTTGAAAAAAAATCAAAAATTCAAAAAAATTGAAAATTTTCCCTGCTAGTGTACCTATTGGCGAGGTATCCGTCCCCTGGTTAATAAGCTACAGTGTACTCGGGTTGACGTTCAAACACACTCAAATCAGAGTCCGCAACGGGCCTGCAGTGGTGTCCATCTTCGAGGTATTATTGATTTTGGTTAAAGGTGCTTTGGTCTGAATTTCATAAAATTTTGAATTATTTTCTTGTCCAAAGAATTGTAGTGAAATTTTTCGCGCCTCGTGCACTGTCGACGATGGCTCAGCGGTCGATAGCGTGCTCTGTTAGCTGCTACGGCTGATGTTGCTTAGCGACAACCAGGGCTTCGTAGAGGAACTTTGGTAAAATTTCGAAACATGCGTAAAATTTTGTGGGCGAGACCCTGCGCTTTCCGATATGCGTGGTAGGTCATCTGCGGTTTCTTGTCCATGATCTCAAACTTTTAGCGAGATTTGCACCCGTTAGTCGTTGTTTTTTTTGAGAATTTATCAAATTATTTTCAAAACATGGGTGAAAAAATTATTTTCAAAACATGGGTGAAAATTCGGGACCCGGGACTCGTATTGTGTGTGACACTGGGTATATGATACTGATATCTGTGTCCCAAAGTAACCTGTAACTAGTTTGCGTTACGTTCCCGGTAACGGCTGCTCAAATACATTAATTGCGCCGTATTAACTACTTTAGTCATAATCTTCCATAATACGGAACTTCCGGAACTGTTTGTCAGCGAGTTTACCGATCCTTTAAACCTCAGACAACAACAACAATTAACCCTGCCGACCCTCTAGTACGGCAAATATTTGCATGATTTCCTTAACAGTTCCTCGCATGCGGAACAAAAGCGCGGGGTTGTCCGACTACGCCCGGAAAATTAATAATAAGTATTTTCACTAATCAAAACAGTTGAAAATGCGAAACGGTGCTTAAAATTAATAACTAATTTTAGGTAAGTAAGTAATATCGAATCTGTTAAAGCTCATTTAGAACCTCTGGAATTGTCCCCTGTACGACAAGAAGTGCCGAGCTATCAGTGGGGTCAGTGGCTGCAAAAATCGCACCTCGATTTATTTAATCTTCTCCAAGATTTTAAACGCCCTGTAGAAGGTGAACTATAAACTTGTGATGTGTTTACTTTACGGGCGTCGTTTTTAGTTCCCTCCAGTGGCATAGCGACATTAAAATATCCCCGATGCCCTGTGAACATCTCGAATATAAAATGACATCGCGTCGGGGGTAATTTAATTTTTAAATTTTTTAAATAAGGTCGGGGGTTAGTCTTCAAGGTCTTTAACGCTCGAAATTAACGGCTTAATTACAGTTTTACGATCAAGAAGACCGTCTAAACTTACACCACAATGAAGAGGATAATGTGAAGGTCATAAGAAATGCAAAATCTCGTGGAACATTGCCACAGTATTAGACATATCTAAACTTAGACAGAATCAAGACTTCCTAAGTGTTTATCAAGAATTAGTAGTTAATTATAGTTATTTACACCATAAGAGAGGTAAGTATTATTTACCAGCCGAGGACGATTTTGCGCCCGAGCGGAGCGAGGGCTGGTAATAGAATCCGAGACTGGTAAATTATACTTAACTGCTGCGTGGGGTATAAACATTTTATCTGCTCCGTTCTTTATGGTTCATGAAATAACGATTATGTTTAATTTTTTGACATTTCTTAATCAATTCATTTTCATTATATTCGAAATCTTGAAAAGTCGCCTTAGTTGTTTGGATTTTGTCGTTTCTAAGGTAAACAGAGCTACATAAAAGTTGCAATTTTCCTAATTCCTAATAAGATTGCACAGTTTTTGAAACTAGAACATCCTGAAACATATACAGGCCATTCACTCCGAAGAACATCGGCAACGTTACTGGCTAATACAGGAGTTGATGTTTTATCAATCAATGATATTAATAGCATTATTATCTTAAGATATAGTTTTCTTTGCAATCTAAATAAATATGACTAGCTAGAATAGTCTCATTTCTAACATTATGGCCTTCACCAGCCTTCACCCATAAAAGAAAGGTTTCCAAAGGTTTTAGGGCTCTTATAATATCCTCTCCTTTATTTTCAAGTGCCTAACTAAAGTCAACTTGTTTCACTAAGCCTTTAATGAGTGAAATGGAAGAAATGCAATTAGCCAGTTGCTGTTGTGTCCCTTGGTTTATTATTTATTTTTGATGGATGTTGGGTTTCAATGTGTAATGATATGAAATCAAAACGCGATTTATTTCCTCTCGTTTTCAACTAATTTTTTTCTTAGTCGTCCAGTATGGAAAATGATCGTCTACGCCCATGCAAAATCAAAACTTGGGAACGGCTTCCGCTGGAAGTGGAGATATTGGAAGTTGCGGTTTTTGAATCGTTCTCTCAACTTCAGCCCCCCGAAAAGTGCCGTAAAGTTGCCCCTGAGATTTCGTTCCTAAGATAACTTTTTGAATATCGAAAGGATTCGTCGTCGACTTTATTCAATATGAAATAAATTTTATTTCCTACACAAACCCAACAAAGTTTTACTGCATTTCATAGGCATAAATAAACCGTTTTACACCGATTGTGATCTCGCGCTGATATAGTCTGGAAGAAGACAAATATTATGCCGCTGTTGTGGCAGTTATATCCTTTGTCTCTTTCGCGATATAAGCCGGGATCGATTCCGTAAAACGACTGCTAGGTTTGTAGATGTAACATTACCACGAATATGTAAATACACCAAAACGAACACGAGTTGGAAAAGTAAAATATATGTTTTTGCACATATAATATTGCTGTCAACATACATTTAATAACTAACAATAGTAACTTGACTAAAATAATGTATTTTAATGTGAATAAACAAATATTTGTTTTCCATATCCAATTATTTATTTCAGCAAAACAAATTTATTTCACTGGCTCCATTTTTTTTGTGTAAATGAGAAAGTAATTTATCAGCGCTCATCCGTACAGCAAATTGGAATATTCTTTAAAGACATTGGAATTAACCTTACCCCTAAAAAAGGTGTCTTGTGCTGCTCAAACGGGTTCGGCTGAAATCAGGCAAAAAGTCTAGATATCGTGCAATGCCGCAAGCGTGAAGGTTTACTACCTCCAATTTAGTTTGGAAAGTCGTGCCTGTAAGGGATCTTTACGTAATAATGTGTTTTTAGAACCTCACCTTTTATTAAACTTGGTATAAGCGGAACAATCAAATTTCACGAATAATTTGTGTAGCACTGAGCACTCGAAAACCAATTATTCTTTTGTCAGGGCCCTCAGACTTAAAAAATAATTGCTCTTGTTTTTAACTTTATGGTACACGTTTATAACGTCTTCATTCTTCAGTGTGAGAGGCATTTTCTTTTAAAAAATATAAAGCGTTTCACCTTTTTCAAATAAAACAATTTGTTTTGGCAATAGAAAGTTTCTTGTTGGAATATTGGTGTTACAGAAAAAACTATTTGTTTTTTCAGGTACTTTGGATTTGCCCTGTAGAACCCTCAGTATACTTTGGGACTTACTTTCCTCTAAATAATCAAGGGCGGCTTCAATGTAGTTAATTACACAAATACACAATTCCGATCGTGTTCCCACACTGGCCAGAAACTGCTGCTCTGAGTATAAAACTGCAAGACCAAAGTCGACGTTCGATCACGCTACTTCGGGGACTGCTTTTCGATATGGATATTCTCATCTGGCTTCTGCGGATTTAGGCGATTCATGTCTGTTGATTTGCCCCGTCGTGGAATCTGACTGTTGTTTTATATTTATGTAAGACAACTAACTGAATTTCGTATCCCAGTTCGCTCTGCAACGGCATCGAGCTCCCCAAATATCGTCTGCTGCGGTTTGAGGTGTTTGGAGCGATTTGCGCATAGCTTCGACCGTTGTATTCGAATATGATAATTTCGATTTGAAACATAGGCGAAAATTTTAGTTTTCGCTCAATGTCTTCTGCTTCACAATGATGGTCGGCTAGATGCCTTCGAGCATCAGTAACAACTTTTGGCTGCGTACAGAGGCTCTTAGATTCGAAAGTTTAGTGAATTCCGAAATCGTAGGAGACTATAGGAGAATCTTAAGCAAAATTGTGTACATAATTTTGCTCATAATTGGGGCTTTTTTGCATTTACGGTAATTACCATTAACAGAAAATATTTTCCTTAATATTCAGCTATATGAATTACCCCCAAAATCCCCCTTCCCCCATCCTCGTTGTTCTTTAATTAAACTGTAGGTAATTTCCTCGAATATTCTCAGTTCCTTGCCTTCGAATCTAGACGGCTATTACTTTTAGCCGTTCTAAAAATAAAAATGGCCATCTAAGTACTTAATTATCATTTGTGACATTTAATTTCAGTTAAAAATGTGAATTATTGCCACTTCCCATGCGAACTTATCGCTTGCTGCGAACCCGTGACCGAATTCTCTTTAAAGGCGTACCTGGTTTTAATATCGCATCAGTCTCAATTCAACTTATTTATTAGTTCCCACTTGCAGGACCGTAATTTCTCCGGATTATGTGACCGAAGCGCCGTTTGTTCACACTTCGTTTCTAAACGTCCCGAGTAACGTTTGGAATATTAATAATTTGATTGATTCATTTATTTTTTAAATTACTTCCAACATTTTTCCTCTAAACTCAATAGGGAAATTATCAATAAAAATAGTTAATCAGATATGTCTCACGAGGTTGTATGGTTTGACTTACTGAAAAACCGTCCTGTCCCAGGCGTGTCAGTGCGTGCCATAAGCGTACAAACGGGAAAGACATGTTGTTATTCTCACAATTTAATTATTCCGATAAATGTTGTTAATAATGTAATATTGCAAATATAAAAAGGTAATTTAACGTAGGTACATCATTGAGTGGATTTTTCCAAATTCATTTGCAAATAGTCACAATCACATCTAGACGTGAAGGCCGAAAATGTCATCAAGTCGTCAGTAAAAAGCGATGACAGTTAATGAAATAGCTTAAATCATTAATAAAGATATATAATTAAATTGGGCCCAAATTGGAGCCCTGCGGAACTCCAGAATTAAGAGCGGATTGACTTGTACGCACCAATATTTTCTTTGTAGGTACGACAGGTTGTTGGACGAGAGTAGAACCAGGAACTGGTCGCCTGGAGCCGATGGGTGCCTCCCAGGAACTAAGATTGGACAATGTGCTGTATCAAGAAGCAGGGGAATACCGATGCGTAGCTCCAACAAGAGACGCAACGCGAAGGTTGGATTCCCTAAGAAACGCTTTGTCTGTCCAAGTAGTAGTAAAAGGTGAGTCCAAATATCTAATTTAATCTCTTATCCTATTTTTGATTGTACAGGGGAGTTACAAATAGAATCTTGTAAAAAAAATCAAAAAGGGCGCTAACATAAATCTTGTCTTACTTCACCATAACGCAAATGCTACGATATAAACATATAAAACGATATCCATCAACTCGAGTTGCTATACAAGTAAGCCATTTTTGACACTTGGAAAACTAATGTAAACACTATCGCTAAACGTTAATACTAAAATCGGATTTCAAAATTCGGAATCGCCTAACTCCATTTTTTATGACACATCTATTGTCAACTTTTTTTGATATGTTATGAATCACCCTGTATATTGTTGTGGAAATGTTCTTGAATCGAATTGTGGGAAAGGAATATAGTCAACAAATTTGTGAAGCAGGTAATGATACTTAAATGACGAAGTATCTAAAAGTTGTATTTGTTGATCTTTAGTGTATGCGCAATAAAATCCTTCAACGAACAATAAAAATTTGAAGCAATCATTCCTTGTACAATGTACTAGTTTGTAGATAGTTCACTTTGAAGTTTTACTGTCTTCTAATGATCATTTAAAATAAAACAGCACGAGGACGAATGGCGAAATAATAAACATGGATTTCGTAACGTACACCATCCTGTGTTAGTTTAAAGATCCCATTTTCGTCCAATTTAAGTTACCGTAAGCTGAAAGTCGTAAAAAATAGATCTGCGGTTTTTGTGGCTGGGCATTTCTATCGAACGACCGATTTGTACTGGCTTGAAAGTTCGATTTAAGTCTAGAGTGTATGTTTAGGTCAGCATTTACAATGATACGGCTATTGTATCTAAAATTTGAGCAATAAAATTGGTGGAAAAAGCCTTACATGTTGAACAGCCGCAAGGCAGCATTTTCGGAGAAAATGTTTTTAATATTACAACTTTATACAATAAAATATAGTGTTTTTGTTTTCTTTTCGTTGGAAAATCAGTTTTGGTATGGTTAAAAATTACTAAAATAAAATCAAGATTGTTTCGTTCGTTGTAAACGGTTCATTACGACAGATGACGCTAAATTGACATTTGCATTATTCAGTATCGTCCGTCGTTCGTATCTGTTATCTTTTGAATTGTTAAAAATTATAATAATTTATATATAATGTGTAGAAAATTTCTATTGACCAATAACATACTTTAATTATCTATGTCCTCAAACAATTTGATTATATTGATGGTTAATTTCGTTTTGTTCCGTTTCAAAAGGTCCCCAAAATGCCATGTTAGTAAACAAAATATCCCTCTTATTTCTCCCTTTCGCAATTGTAATAGAAGATGCCTATAATATATTAAAATTACCTGAATCACACCAAATTCCGCATTGCTGCACTGCACTGCTAGGCAATTTGTCAACAACTGAAATTTATGGCCAGATCGCCCAGTTTGGTTGTGTGTGTGCCGCGTTTGCCCGCGCGCTTATTCTTCAACTGGGCGACCAGAGGTGTATATGGGTATGGTTAAATAAATATGGGAACAAGTTTTTCAAATATTTAATGCCGAGTTGCTGCGTCGGCGACCGAACCTGGTTCTTCAATTGAGAACGAAAAGACTATACAAAACTTTATAAAATCCTCAATTTTTTCTGGTTTTAAGTAGTTTGTACTGTTAAATATGACGCTGCTGTGCGATTATGATAAATATTTGTCTATTTATAAGTTCTAGCGATAGTTACTGCGAAGTAGACCCAACGGACAATAATTATCTCTTTTTTCCACAGCAATGCAATTCCTCTCGGCGCTGTTAAAATCTGGTCGTCAAATTAAGCCTCCCCGATTTTACGGTTAATCTCCGACATACCAACCATCCTTCCCTATAAATTATTGGAGACATCCCATGAATTATAGACCAAGTCATGTGTTGTTTGCGAATTCATCAATTCGCTTTGCTCAAATTGATTGGAAAACAGCGGCTTTAATGGATGGGGACGTAATTTCAGATCATTAAAGGCCTCGGCAATACTTCCTTTGATAAATGAGAGGAGGAAATATTTTTTTGTAAGATTGCATCGAACTTGTTTCTATGAATGGGTGCATTTTTCCTTAGTTCCTTAATGTTTTATCCAAATACGTTCTGTGTGTTACAGTTTTGTTGTAGTTTTAGGTAGCTTGAACCTTAAACTATAAAAAGGCGCTCTTGGTTGATGTCGATAAAATGTTTTCGAGAAGAAACTGTTTCTGTTTAATATGATTTTTGCATTCTTTCTGTGCCTATCTAAAGAAATGCTTTTATTTGCATTTGTTTTTCCCTAAAAATTATTAAATTACACAAGTTATTACAAAAAATCGTTTTTAGGGGGCGGGCGTCCTTTGTATAAATCGGATAGATTGCCCACATATTCTGGGACACCCTGTATAAAAAATACATCCTTATCTTCCAAGGATTTAATCAAATACGTTCTATTTGTTGCATTAAAATAATTTTGCAAACGATTAAAACCCTCCAAAATGTATAGACCGCCATTTCATTTGATACCAATATTCAAATCTCTTTTAATGAAAACCCATTTATTAGCAGTTGCCCGTTAGTAAAGGTAACCGTTTATATTGCATTATTGCGATTTAGGCAATAAAGTGAATTGTTATTGACTGTCATTTTTTGCCACTGGTGACTGCGTTATCCATAAAAATCGTTCGATTCGAATCGTTTTCATTTATCTTTCCGAATATAAATCCTCCATTGTATTTACCTCTTCATTATCCAAATTAAATACGACGTCGATTGAGGTACTACAAGTTATTATTTTTTTAATAACATTTATTATATCATTATTAACTCAACTTCTCATCTGACTCCGTGTTGCAATACGGGTCAATCACATTTAATCTATTTTTATAGCTTGGAAAATCCGCCTAAAAACCAGCTATTTGACCTATTATTATTTTTCTAACAACTTATTCTTGGGATTCCTACGTTCTTTGGAATGCGTTTCGCGTGTTATTTGAAATATCGATTTTTCTCTTCATACCAGATGCTCAACGCATGGCCCCGACAGTCTTGAAGTGAACTTGTTAAAAAAAATTTTGCTAAATTTCATAAGGCCTTCTCCGAAGGACGCTACCTACTTGAAAACTCTCAACTTTTCGATAAATTAGTGTTGACTGAAATATTTTACTTTTTGGCCCATCCGTTCCGAGAACTAATAAATAAATTACCACGCGTCCCGGATTTTGTTACAAAAACAAGGAACTACAGACCAAAAACGTATGTATATTGTGCGTATTTAAAATTAGTAAGAGCTCGTACGACTTAAAGCAAATTATCGTGTTTTTTAAATATGTGGCGGATGTGCCGGTACGGGTGACCTCTATCGACTTGGCTCCGGAAAGGGGTCATACTCCACGCCATGTAGACACATCGCGGGCATATTTACACGGTAGCAACTGCCAACTAATCTCACCTAATAGTTACCGAGCTTACACGTAACGCAAACAATAACGAATAGCTGTGCCATTCATCATCGGTACGGGCAGACAGTAGGCCGTAAAACGCGTTGAAACCCCCTCTGGGCCGATCACCGACGGATGGTTCGCCTACATTTCTTGCTGTCGGAGCTTTGATGAAGGAAATGACGTAGTGCAGCAACGAGATGTTGCCTCTGTTTGCCTACGTTTTATTTTCAACAAATGTCAGATGGCGTTAATAATAATTTTAGTTGCATTTTTTAAGTAGTTTTGAGTGTAGTGATTATAAAGTTTTGTCACCTTATAACACCTCGACAGATAGTGGCAACGGTATTGTTTGAGTTTCCCTCCTTATTGTGCAAAACCGTACTTCTCTTATCAACTTCGACGTCACCTGTTACATGGATGTTGTATAATAATGAAAAAGTAATATTGACGGTTGGTAAAAGAAAGCGCAAAAACTAACGTTTAGGTAGGCAATTCGAAAAGGAAGCCTAAATAGTCGAAGATAGGCAGTTGAAGTGAGAACAGTGTGCAGATAGGTAACAAGACGATCGGCGGACAGTGTGTTAAAGTAGTGAAAAGTTAATTGTTTAAAGTGTTATTAGTTAGCAGGTAATACTCTTTAAGTATATGTTTAGGCTTCGTTGTCTTACGCTTAGGGGCGTATATTTTTCTAATATAAAATTGTTACAATTATTATTTAAGGCTGTTCATTATTTATGACATGTTCAAATATGTATTTTGTCGAGACCGCCCAGATAGTACAATAACGACTTCTTATTTCACATTTAACTGGTTTTATACAAGATCATGTTGTTCTTTGATTTCTTGTGTCCACTTTATGTCACACGAGCCTTGTTGCAGTTACTAACATTTTCGACCGTGCGGAACGAATCTGGATTACGCTGGATAGCCTCCCGTATGGGACTCCAGTGTTAAGAAGGATCTTCCGAAATCTCAACTATAGCTGAGTAGCCTCCCGTATTATGGGACCTCAGTACCTTCCGGCTCTGCCGGCTAACTAACACCAAATCTCTTCAGTTTTACTTGGAAGTGTGTATGACTAATATGGGGTTAACAGATGACATGTAGTGACACATTAAATGAGACAGGTCTTAATTATCATCAGCAAAGGTTGTTAATTTATGCCTTTGGTTAGCGGTTGTTTTTGTATTTATATTTGGGTGGTAAGAGCAACGATCGTGGGTTTCTCTGCCATGCTCTTTCCCCACAGGAGCTCTAGGTGAGCCTGGCACTCTCCTTTTATGTTTAATGGTTGTTAATGTTTTTGTTGTTCTTTCTATTTGTCACATGTTTAATTTGAATTGTATGTAAATAAAGGTTAGGTGTATTTACTCTGCTTTTGTTTTATATAATTAAACCATACATCCCCTCTACAAAGTTAGTAGCCAGCGCCTATTGGTCAATTAAAAAATAAATACACACAACGTAGGGATTCCTTATGACGATCACATATTTTTGGCCACAACTACGTTTACCTATTTTTTGTCGAACCTAGGGTTGTTATACTACATTTATACCATACCACTATCACTATACTATACTACTATACCATATATTCCCGATCCGACTAGAGTGCCTTTCTTTGAGCCGGGCTATATTATCTTTCCTGGGAATCTTGTTGAAATAAAAAGAGAGCTAGCACCGAACTTGTTGTGTGTGTCTATGAGCCTTTTTCCTCAAGTCATTAAACCCATTTCTCAATGATATTTACATAAATTTGTGTGATCTTTCCAATTTAACTGCTCGCTACTATGTTATCAAGAGAAATAACCGTCTATCTCCGTTCCGTGTAGCCGAAGGTAGTCAGACTGGAAGAGACTACACAGCCGTAAAACACAATAAAGGACGAAATATACGTTACAAGCATTAATGCAAATTTGGTGCCTTATTTTTACGACTTAAATATAAAGCAAACTACTCCCGGTAGCTCGGATTAAATTAATAGCTTCATAAAATATGATTTCACAATGGAATCGCTCGGCGAGGACCTAACTCGCGATGCCTCTGCCGCTGTTTCCCGTTAAGGAACTTTGTTTGCAGCAAATGACTCCTTTTATTGTGAGGGGTTAGTTTGACGCTCGGCCGTAAGATAAATTTTCTAACGGCTGGTTTACTTGAAATTATCGAAGGCGATATCTTCTCGGAAACATTCGTTAGCGCGAAGAGGAATGTGCCACTGAAATTGGATAGAGATGCTGAAATATACAGGGTGTTCCGAAGCAAATACTTTAGACTTAGAATGCGGCTTCTTGCTCAAAATTGAGGAATATCAATGGAATTTAGATAGATACTTACTGCATAGAATTCTCGTATTACTTATACGAGAATTCTGATGAGAAAGATTTTTTACCAATTTTACAGAGAAGCAATAGAAATCCAAATAAATGGGGAGCTATTTGGAATTTAAACACAATTCACCAGTTATAACCAAGGACAGAATCTTTACAGTCCAGCCATATCTAATCACGCACCAGAAAATGTCCATGTTCTTCTGAAGAGGGAAGTAACTTCTCTATCAAAGAAGAGCAGATTTGTAAATTTAGAGATGTATTATTCCACCGAAATGTAATTTTATGTTTAATCTATAGCTTGTGAAGATATACAATTTTCTTGAACAGTGAACCACCTGAACTAGGTCTAATGTAACAACACTTGACACCTTGAAAAGAAACTTCTTCGAAGTTTTCCTTTTTCTATTAGAGACAAGCGGATTTGTAAGTTTAGAGATGTATTATTCTAAAATTTAATTTTATGTTTAATCCTTAGCGTGCAAGATATATAATAGTGAACCACTTGAACTATCTCTTCAATATAACAACACTTTAAAACTTTCTCAGAGTTTTCTTTTACAGCTAGGTAATTTCTTCATAAAAAAAAGCGGATTTGTAAATTTAGAGATGTAATTTTATGTTTAATCTATAGCTTGTGAAGATATACAATTTTCTTGAACAGTGAACCACCTGAACTACCTCTAATGTAACAACACTGTACACCTTGAAAATAAACTTCTTCGAAGTTTTCCTTTTTCTGTTAGAGAAAAGCGGATTTGTAAGTTTAGAGGTGCATTATTCTGAAATTTAATTTTATGTTTAATCCTTAGCGTGCTAGATATATTGTAAATGAACCACCCGAACTACGTCTACAATATACGAACACTTTACAACTTTAAACTTTGAAAAAAACTTCCGGAGTTTTCCTTCCGTTTATTTTACTTCGCGGGGTATTCGGCAAATAGGTTTTCCTCAAAATTCGCAGTCATTACCGGAACGCCGATGGCCCTCGACATGAATTGGAGGGCGCCGCGGATGCCTAATGCCACTAGATGAAGGCCTTGGGGCCCGAGAGCGGCTCCCCACAGAAGATCGGGCCGCAATTACATGCCATTTACATATCAAAAGCGATCTTCAGTATTTCAACAGCGAACGTGTGCTGCGTGTCGAATCGGGAATCCGAATGGGGTGCAGCAAAACTAATATTTGTTCGAATTACTATTTTCTTCGGAGGTTTCCTTCTTATTGCATTAATTTCGCTTTGGTGGCGCTACCGCGGCGGGTGATTTAATTATTGCCGGCTGTTAAGTGGATTAGAATATAAATCGACGGTGTGGTTTCGAATAAAGGAGGAATAATTAAAAAATAATTACAGTGGGCCCGTTAAAATAAGATTTAAGCCTTCTTTGCCCTTAAATATTATTATACACTAGGCACAGACATTGGGGGATGTTAAAAGAATCCCAAAATTTTGTGTGATTTTCAAAGAGCTGTATCTTGGAGGGAAATGGTCGTAGAGAGAATAAAAAAATAAGGAAATTGAAGCTTCAAGTTTCAAGTTTTCCAACGAAAAAAAAATTCAAATTTTTGCTTTTCTTTAAGAAGGTCCATGGACTTTTTTGGTATTTGACCATAAAGTTCTTTTTGGTAATTTAATTATCTTCAATTAAAACGGTTCCGGAGCCCTGTACGAGGATTTGTCACTTTTTATTCATTTTTTAAGTTAAAAATGTTTTTTCTTTGTTATAATCCATACTTGCCTTCATCAAAAAACCTTCATTAATCCCAAAAAAAGATTGTAAAAGAATTTTTCTTCGGCCTCTGAAAATTACCCAAAACTTTGGGATTATTTTAAAACCCCTTAATTTCTGTGCCTTGTGTATTTAAATGCTATTAGTAACAAAGTGCAGGAAACTGTTATGTTTTGATTTGGCATTCTATTAATAGCGTGTGTTTTCAGACCGCTCTATATATAACTCAGGAACGAATTTAAGCATCAGTTGCTCTAATCCCTCTTACACTAAATGGTGATATATATGTCACCGTCTTAAAAAGAATTTCTAGAGAATAAAATATCCCCGATTCAGATTGCGTAACTTTAAAAAGGCAATCTAGGTTGTCTTCTTAAATAATCGTTTACCAGGACAGGGTACATGTCCGTCTTCAAACTGGCGTTAAATCGTTCATCTCTCTTTTCTCATTAGAGTCAGATAAAAAGACTAAGATTGAGTAGATATTTTTGTATACCATTTATTCTTTATCGATTCCTGCATCGTTATAGTTACTTCCCCTCAAAAGTAAAGTTGAATTGTGTATCTCTTTGTGTATTTTCTATTAAAACTGAAATTTTAATTATTTTTTAAGAAGTATATAGTGTTTACAATACCGCATACAATATATTTAGAGCCTTCACGTTTAGTCGAATTAAATGAGTCTTTAAATCGCAATTTTGTTGAGCTTGCCCGAATTCTTGATATAAGTTAGTTTGAGGCGTATAATAACAATAAGTGACTGTAATTTTCTTTTCAACCCCCCGCCAAGGGTGAAAAAAGATAAAATAAAGGGGTTTTTCAAGATATCTCAAAAGGGGTAAAGCTGGAAAAAAAAGTTTCTTATAAATGTTGTAGAGCATAAAACTCTACATAAAATGGTCCAATAACTTTTTCTTGTACCATTAAAATTAACAGAGTTAGGGAGACTAGAAGTTAAGGGATGATTTCAGAAATTTAAAAAATCATAACAAGCAGAAAAATGAGTTTTATATTTTTTTAATCTACACTAAAAAATGTAAACTGTCTTTTCAGAGAAATAGATATATATTTTTTTAATAAAAAAGTTATAACAATTTCACAAAACGAAAGTGATTTTTTATTTTTGTCGTAAAATAAAATTTCGAAAGCAACTTTTCAGTATTTTAAATAATAATCAATCAAATGGCATAGAAAAAATTGTTTTAGTGTTAAATCATAAAAATTAAAGATTAAAAAATTTAAATTGTTATATATTTTCTATAAAAACTTAAAAATATACCTATCTATTTATCTGAAAAGGAAGTTTACATGTTTTAGAGTAGATTGAAAAAATATATATAAAATTCATCCATTTTTCTGCTTATTATGATTTTTTTAAATTTCTGAAATCATCCCTTAAATTCTAGCCACCCTAACTCTGTTAATTTTAGTAGTACAAGAAAAAGTCAATAGAAAATTTTTTTGCAGAATTTTATGCTCTACAACTTTTATAAGATACTTTTTTTTCTAGCTCTTACCTCTTTTGAGTTATCTTGAAAAACCCCTTTATTTTATCTTTTTTCACCCCTGGCCCGGGATTGAAAAAAAATTAGTCACTCATTATTATTATACGAGGTGTCCCAGACCATCCATTCGCCCTGCCCTTTCTATCATCGAAAGTACATAGTTAGAAAGCTACTGGTCTCCAAGGGGCACATATTGTCGTGACTTTGTCTGTGTCCTCGAAACTTTATCGATGTGAATTTTATAGTACGTAAGTATTTTTTCCTGAAGCAAGAATTAAAAGAAATGCAAAATAATTTTAATGACATTCAGGAAAATATGCAGTCTACTTCAAAAAAGTATATCGAAAATTATATCACCGCAATGCTATCCGCTACCTCATGAAATCACCTTAAAATATTCTAGTGAATTTGTTCCCATAGAAATGCAAAAATTTTTGTCATGGCTTCATTTTTGAATTGCACTATTGTAAATTGCAATGATGTTCCACTTTACAGTCAAATGTTAGCCTTATGTGAATGCATTATTTATTGTTCGAGAAAAGTTAATGCGATCATTAATACACCATTTCATTATGGATTGGTTCTACAACTTCATCATGAGTTTGCATGTAAATTTCTAATCGAAACTTTAAATTCGTTCGGATTTTGTGCTTCATATGATGAATTGAGACGGTTTCTCACGGCTATGGCAGATCAAGAAATTAAAAGAAGTGGCTCTATTTATGGCAGCTGGGAGGTTATTTAATTCATGAGGGCAATGATAACGTTGATATTAATACTGAGATCCGGGATGGGAAAATATTTTTTCCAGCCTAAATGATTTTTGTCGAGCCTGCAGATGGTTTAAATCAGGAATAGGCAGTTCAAAAATAGTGTTTTTAAGGTAAGGCCACAAAAAGAAATCACACGGCGTAACATCACATGACCTCGGTGGAAATTCATGTTCAGCATTGAGACTTATTAGTCGATTTTGGAAAACTTCCCTCAACATATTCATCGTCTCGCCTGCCGTATGTGCCCTTGCGCCATCTTGTTGAAAGTAAAAGTTTGTAATTTCGTTTTCTTCCAGCTGGTTAACAAAAGGAGCGATAATTTCTTCTCTATGCCTTTGTGCAGTAAGAGTACCATTAAAAAAAATAGGTCCATAAATCCTCCTTCGATTGAGAGCACACCAAACTCCAATTTTTTGAGCGTGTAGAGGGCCCTCGACAAAAAAGTTATCTGGTTTTTCAGAAGACCACATTCTCATATTCTGTGAGTTTACGTAACCACTTAAATGAAACCAGGCTTCATCAGAAAAAAAGGTGATATTATGAAGTTCACCGTAGTTGTTTAAATACCATTCACAAAATACAGCCCGTCGCGGAAAATCGACTTCATGAAGTTCTTGCTAACAAGTTAAACGATAGGAGAACAAACGCAAATCTTTTTTTAACACTGTGTGGCAGGTACCGACTGATACTCCCACCATTTGTGATAAAACACGTACAGAAGTTCTTGGCGTATTTTCCATTATTTGTTCGACATTTTCTTTTAATTCTTCAGTCCGCTTTTTAGGTCGGCCGTTTCCTTTTTTTCTTGTTACACTGCCCGTTTCACGAAAAACATTAACACAACGCTGATCTGCACTTTGAAAAATTTTGTACTCAACAACGCCGGAAAATTGATTTTGAAATTCTATGAAACATTCCTCAATAGAATACTTCCATATTCCATCAATCTTGCGTCCATTTCTAAAGTAGGACTCTATGATAAACACTTTTTTTTCTTGAGAAAACACCATTTTAAACGCTTTTTAAAACGAAAATATTCAAATTGATAGCGGCGATATAGCGCTTTGACAGATGACGTTTAAGTTCAATTGCTATACGCTACGCCCTACGTCCAAATTTTCAGAACCAACTTGACCACGTTTTTATTTGAACGCTCGTTACAACAAGATTTAGATGAATGTATACTTTAAATTAATTTCAAGAAAATGTCGAGGATGGAAAACGCAATATGACATAAAGACGAAGTAAGGGCTAATAAAAAGTAGAACCGTTTTTATCCGTACGCGAGGTGACCCGCTGCGTTCCCCGTCGCAGCGACGTAAAGGGGATTTAATTAACCAAATGACGCCGAAATCCCCTAAAATAAAACACAACTGTAGGAAACGAGTGGCGCCTGCAAATTTTCTAGCCGGGCGGAGGATTAACCCCGCCGTACCGTACCCCCCGGGAGATAAGAAACAGGCTCCCGAAACGACTGCTCACGAAGCTATAAAAGCTGCACGCGTCTCGCTAATTATTATGTATCTTGTTTGTCGCCGAATTGCCTGGCACATTTGTATTAGAGTCGCAGAGCCACCTTAATGGCACCTACAAATGTTAAAGAGTTTTGCGAGACGTGTATAAAATGGAGCGATCCGACGGAACAGAGCTACTTAACGAGGTCTAATCAAGTATCACGGCTCGAATAGACAAGAGCGACGCTGGATTACCCCGGAGTAATGCAACCCCATGAAATTGGAAGGGAATTTATTTTCTTCTAATTTGTGTCTTCGGAAAATACATATCTGTTGAGTAAACTTTCCAACGACGACGCGCGACATCTCTTAAGCCGACTCCAGATGACCCGAGATTCGTCAAACGCAAACATGTTAAATATTTGCGGATTGTTTGGCTAAAGTCTTCCAGTCTCTGGAAATGAACCCACTGGTGTGGTAGGTCCAGGTGCCGGTATACTTTTTATTGGTATATCAGTTGTGCAGCTTCTACGAATGTTTGGCAAATGGCATGCCTTCGAATGTATCGATATGCAGCATCCACACGATACGGCATTTGCTTATATTTGACAAATATTTGAAATATGAGCACATCATTTAGAGCAAATGTCATATCGTGTGGATGGTGCACACATTTTAAAGTTTGTCTTCATTTTATCTTATTTATTTATTTTAAAATCAAATATTCACCATGGCTATACAATGGGACTTTTGCAAAAACTACGCAACTTAGGTATAGGGAATGCTATTAAAATATTGTAGAGTCTACAGAAAGGCATCTAATGAAATCATTAAACATAGGGTGTTCTATTTGAAAAAGTCGAGATTTTTCAAATTTTAAATTATCAGGTTTGGCACGATTTTTTTTGCCCCCTGTATATCACAGGTCAACTTTTGTTACGTTTTTTGAAAGAGCCATCTTCACTCTACAGTTCCTGAAAAAAAAATAATTTCTAGTCGTCATACAATCATAATTATGTAGAAGTGACGAAACCTAAGAAAAAAAATGAAAAGTCGATTATCTCGAAAACTATCAATAGTTTCATAGGGATCATAACACAAAGTCCCGTTAATTTGTCACGTAGAATTCGAAAATGCCATAAAAAATATAGGTTTCTATTTAAAAAAATTAAGTTGGTACCTGCCCAGGAAAAACTGAACACCCTGTATATGCAAATATATTTTCATTTTGTGCAGTTCGGGAAAGTAGGCAACTCTGTAGGAAAAAAAATAAGATGTCTTCTATTAACCTAGATATTGGACTTACGCCTACTGGACACGGTGTATATACAGGGTGATTCAGATTTTAATAGACAAACTTCAGGATTAAACATAAAAAATTAACATCATTTTGCTCTATGAACATGGTGGCGCAGAAAGCCACCGTTTATGAGATACGGGCAGTTGAAATTAACAAAAATAAAACAATTTTTTAAATAACTGGAAAACCATTTCATCAAATTTATTCTTTCGTACACGTTTTTTTTTAATTATTTCAAATTTAATCAAAAACAAGTGGCGAAGAAACAAGGATATCGTTTCCTTTGATGTTAATTTCAACGCCTTGTATCTCATAAACGATGACTTTCTGCGCCTATGTTTATAGAGCAAAGTGATGTTAATTTTTGTTGTTTAGTACTTTCCTGAAGTTTGTCTATTAAAATCTGGACCACCCTGTAGGTATATTTAAAATTTAGTATTAATGTAGGAATTATTCAAGACAAATGTAGCATATTATAATCAAACTTACGTTTTCTTGAAAGAAAATTGTAGGTCACAGAATGGCGTAGGTGGTTAGTAGCACGATAGATGGAACCAGCACTTACGTTCTGTGTACACATCTCTCTTGAAAGAAGAAAATATTTTCTTGCATATATATAAACCTTAAAATCAAATGTACATTTGAATCAAGATTTTTTTGTGTATTATAGAAGCCAACTTCATTCTTTTGACTTTTTAGACATCAGAACACAAGAAAGAGAACTGATTATTTCGGAATACAAATATTCAGCGTTTTATTTCGACATGTAGTAAATTTAAGCACTAAAGAATCTAGAAAAAAATAAAAGAAATATTTAACAAAAAGCTTATAAAATTATTTTAAAATGGTAATGTTTATAAATTAACAGAAATTTTAATCATTTAACGATTTTAACGCGCAATTTATCTTATTGTATTTATGTTAACTGTGTAGGTATTTAACGCGAAATTTAAATAAAAATAAATTAATTAAAATCACCAACCAGGCTAAATTAACAGAATCCGGCGCCCCGGCTTGTAACAGTCCCGTCCAATCCGGACCATAATTGTTGCTCGGCTTCTTGCGACCGCCTTGCGGATAAAAACAAATTAATACATTACGTGCTCCGAAAATCTCCTGGCCCACTAATTAAAACGTGTTTCCGGACAAATGGAGATGAGAGATTCCCTCGGATGTGGAGTGGGCGGTGAACTGGGAAATGCGTACCCGTTATTTGATAACGTTGGCGGCTTCGTTGCGGAGGCCCTGATTGAGCTGCAGAACGCCCGATGTGACGGAAGTAATCGCCTCGAAAATTAATATGAACAAAACAAAGGTCACCGGTTCCGATCGATGGGAAGACGTGGCACGAAGGCCATGAATGTACGCAACATGAGCTTGATCCATTAAATAGTCATAATAAACTGAAAAAAGATCGAGTTCCGATGATGCGGAACCCTTATAAAACTAGAATTTCGTCACCCCATCTCTAATTTGCGAAAAAAATTAAAATGTGGAAGAGTAAATAGTTGCTACTTCATTTGCGGTAGTCATTTCTTATATATATAGTTATTCAACTGCTTTTAAAACAAGAAAGATACTCTATCTTTACTCTCTACTCTCTTTTCTATATTCTCTCTGTCTTTATCTATTATTCTAGACTTCTTTTATCCTATCTCTTCTCCCTATCTTCTGTCCTCTTTGTCTCTCCTCCTTTGATCTCCTCTCCTCCTTTGATCTTTTCTTCTCGTTTGACCTTCTCTCCTTGGATCTTCTCTCCTGACTATCTTCTCTCCTCTCTATCTTATCTCGTCTCCTCTATTTTATCTCCTGTCTATCTTATCCCCTGTCTACGCTCATTTATCTATCCTCTCGTCTATCTTATTTCTATTCTCTCTCCTCTTTATATTACCTCCTCTCTCTCTTTTCTCCTCTGTCTTGTCTCCTCTCTATCTTCTTTCCTCTGTTTTTTGTTCTCTATATTTTATATCCTCTTTATTTTCTCTATTCTCTCTTATATATTCTCTCCTCTCTATTCCGTCTCTCCCTCTTCATTGTCTCTCCCTCCCTCCCTTCCTCCCTCTCTCTTTCTCTCCTCTCTCTCTCTTTCTCTCTCTCCAGACTACTTAATAATTAGTATTGAAATGTATTATCGGGTGAGTTTACTTGATAATTGATTATATTTCCTTAAGTGTAAAGAAAGAACTCCTTGAGACGTGTTTGGATTTTTCATCACACTGTAGAAAGACAGAGAATTAAATTCTGCATCCTACGATTGCCAAAAACTATTGATGGTGCCTTTCAGGAGAAATAGAGCCACTGAGCATGTTTTTGGCACATGCAATATTAAAACTGAGTTAATTATTTATGTATGAGACATATTTTTCTTGATTCCTGCACCCTGTAGAAATATGAGTGCTTCTGATACTACACAAAAGAAACATTTGACATGTATAAGATTCTGCACATAAAAGTTACTTGGTATTTTAGGAACGTCCCCCAATCCATTACTACATTGTAACTACGGTAGCTGATAGGAGGATGATAACTTTTCATTATAGATTGCAGACGATGTAATTTTTTCCATGATTTCCCTCAGGGTCAACCTCGTTCTATTAGAAGAAAAATGAATTACCGTCAGTCAGTCTGCCACGTAGGACTCTTTTACAAGAGGGGAATATAAAGTTCGGGTTTCTTTTGAGGCATGTTTTCATAAATCTAGTTAGTTGCTCAAAGATGTATTGACGTGTTTCTTAAAATATCTCAGGTACTAGAACTAATGGAGGTATGAAAAATAAAAAAAAATAAGTTAAAAGGTAATTAATCAGTATGTTATTTTACAAAATATGCTTAGGAATGAGAAAACAAAGCGTTATTCTTCTTTACATTCAGGAAAAATATTAAAGTCAATTAGTCTCTAATGCTACACAGCTGATGCATACCACGTGTGCACGCGGCAAACTTGTTCTAGGGAAAAAATGTAAGCAACTATTATTGTAAAACATTTAGCAAATTTTAAGACAATTGTTTTCCAGTTTTTAAATAACTAAAATAAAATGTACCGATTTTACGAATGAAGTTAGTTCTTTGACCCTGCAATAGACTGCCGGAGGTCAACTTTCGGCCTATTAATTTGGATGTTCGCGATTGCTAAACTCCAAAAAAGATTTACACACTCCCAGATAGAAAATGTCGGCTTGTTCTCCCGTTACGGCGCGGCGCGGCGCGGCGCCTCAATTTTCGACCAACTTTCCGCTTATCTCCCGCTCTTCTGCCGTTTCGCCTTCATAAAGACCGGGGGAAGCTGAAGCCGCACGCCACGCATTCTCGAGAATTATTACGGGCTTATTTTATTTATGCACCCCAGATAAAGGGGATGGGATATATCTTATATTACCCCCTCCTCCAGCCCCCTCAAAAAAAAACCGCCGTTCGAGTTGACGTCGTGGAACTTATGTGCATTTTTTTATCGGTACATTAATGTTGTCTGGACCGTATCTCTTTCTTTTTATGTGGTGTTGGTGACTGAGTTGTCTCGCTTCGCAGAATAGTTAAAGCAGGCTATGTTCTCCCCTTATTCTCACGATACGGTTTAAATAAAATACATATTCTTGTTTCAAATATATTTTTATTTCTTATACATAAATACAATATCAAGGGGACGAAGTCCCAGTTACAGAATAAGGTTCAAAGAAGGCATGTAACATTACAGCATAAAATAGCAATCAAAATATAAAATTTAGGATGGAAAGCAATAACAAATAAAGAAAATATAAATGAGACTGCAAACAGTCCTAGCATATTCTAATTTACAATGCACAAATAAATTTGGAACCTTTATGTTCCAAAGGTCTCTAGAATCACGTAAAGTTTTTGAAATCGGATTTGATTATGAAGCGAATATGTTCATCAAATGAAAATGTAACACCAAGGTTAGTAAATCGCGTAATTTCATTTAAGAAAATATTCACCAATTGCAATCTAGAATAATTCTTTTCGTCGACATTCGACAGTAGGACATAATTTTACAAACTATTCAATTTGTTTAGATTATCATGTAGTCTAGTGCAACCAAAGAATATTTAACTTCCAAAAACAACTTAAGGTCATCCCCAGAGAGTAAATAATTGAAATCAAGAGATTCAGTTAGATCGTTAATAAAAATAACAAACGAAATAGGCTCCTGATGTGACCTTTGAGGAACCCCTGAAAAATTGATGAAATATATCTTACTAGAAGGCTAGATATTGTGTAAACTAAACTAATATGTATTACTGAAATAAAACTTAGACAAAAACAACATAATGGGAATGGAAATACCATATGATTCCAATTTAGAATATTTATCCAGAGTTTCAGTAATAAATTGGTTTCTATACAAAATATGAAGTAGTAGAATGACTTCTCAAATCAATTATCAACAATTTTTCAACATGAAAATAAAGTCGACTGTATAAAGTTATTTCAAAAACTTCAAAAAAGTGAAGCTACGTGTTGATAACACAGCCACACAAAAAAGTCGTCTGTACTTTTCATGCGACATAAGATTTTCATAGTATTTTTTGCTTCTTGATCTGGTGTCAGAATTGAGCCATCACATCACAGGAATTTCCTAACCTCAAAAAACAGGTCAAAAATAGCAAAAATTCACGAAAAAGTGCTAGCTAGGAAAAATACAAAAAAGAAATTTATATTCAAATGTTCATTTATATGGTTAAGGCCCCACCGAACATGAATCCGCTGTCAAAAATTGATGGTTATTTTTCTAACCTAAAAAAATCGGGTCAATTAAAGATCAGATATCACGAATTTTCAAAAAATAACAGATTCGCGCCAAATTTAGTATACGGGGGTTTTCGGAGTCGCCGATCACGGATCCAAGGTCAATTTTGCAAAATTCAAGATGGCGGATCCAAGATGGCCGACCAAATTTTCAAAAAATAACATTCGCGCCAAATTTGGTATACGTGGGTTTTCGGGGTATCAAATTTAACCCGAATGTGTTATTTTTTAAAAATTTGGTCGGCCATCTTGGATCCGCCATCTTAATGTCGCATGAAAAGTACAGACAACTTTTTTTTTATCTTTTTATCAAAAGAAGTATAAAATATAATAACCAATGTGCTAACTAAATTTATGTTCGTCCTTTATTTGAATTCTTATTAAATATAGATTTTTTAAAAATTGCTGAGGGTTCTTATAACTCCACTCCCATTACTCCAGTCACATTTTTTTTTCCTGGAGAATTCGGTTTCTCATTCACAAAAAGGAAAACAGGAAAAGAGGAAGGGAAAATTGGATGTATTGTTTCCGACGAGAATTTCAAGTGACAATGAAAAATTTACAAATAGCCACACAGTCCTGGCAGACATATAGGTGATGTAGTTCCACAAGGCATGGAAAGCAGCCAACTGAAAAAACCATTCATCAGGAAAGTATTCAAGCGTGCGGATCCTGAAAGCTAAGAAAAACCCGCGACTGAAGCAGTAAAAGCCGCCAGCCCAACGTACACTTTCATTCTTTCACTCTAATAAATAGATTCCAAATATCCAACAATTAGAGAAAGGACGCCGCTAAAAATAATAAATGCATGTACTTATACGGTGTGAATAATTACAGGAATTCGAAT
Source organism: Anoplophora glabripennis (assembly GCF_000390285.2). Classification (NCBI taxonomy): domain Eukaryota; kingdom Metazoa; phylum Arthropoda; class Insecta; order Coleoptera; family Cerambycidae; genus Anoplophora; species Anoplophora glabripennis. The sequence goes on from NW_019416568.1 coordinate 1,401,612, forward strand.
TAATTAATTTTTTAAAGTTTAACTAAAAAATTGGGGACCACTGAAATTGGATTTGATATCGTTATAAAAGTTATAATAAAATATTTACAGATGTCAAGAAAATAAAATTTCAATATTTAAAATTTATGTAACTAGACCACTGTAGTGCACCCATATACAGCATTACTGTGGTTTTCATAGTGCTCTTATTACCGTGGTTTATTGTTTACATCAGTCTTACAAGTGTTAAAAATGTGCTGTATGTATAGCAATGCAGAATTAATAAATATTGCTTCAATTTATGATAAAGCAGGGCAAAATGCATTACTGTCGTGGTTCAATCAGAGCTTTTTCATCATATTACAGGAGCCGAGAAACAAATTTTAAATATTGTGAAAGAAAATCCCCACACAAGTACAAATCGTTCGCCAAGTGCTTTCCGCTTCCGAGCACCCTGTATAAATCGTTTAACGCGAGCTTATCGTGGGTATATATTATCAAGTCCTTATCACAAGCCAATATTTTCCTCGAAGAGGCCCCAAATGCGTTGGCGAGAGTTACCCCACTCCCCCCTAGGAAGCGGAATCAGTTTATTTATAGCAGACGAGATAATATCAGCGGAGGATTGTTACTTCATAAAATATTTACTCCCGGATAATCCGAATTGTGAGTTTCGCAAAAATATTGATTCGGTTGCAGCCAGCGTAATGAAAAACTAAATTAAGTTCCTTGATTAATGTTGTTTTGACCAGCACATGACAAATCCGAATGGAAACGTGTGTGAAATTTATTATTTCGCGCTTATCGGAACAGAACCTCAGATTTATTTTTATAAAAAGATTTTTAAAGCGCCGTAAATAATGTCGGCATGGACGTTTCGCTGTATCAGTTTAATTTAAAATTTGGTTTAGTAAAATATATCAGATAGCTCCGAAAATGCACACAATGCATCGCTCACTCTGTTATGGTCAAAAATGGCGAGATTTATCGTGTTTTCGCTAGTTGTATTTACAAATAGGGGTAGCCTGAGTTCCCAGAGAGGTATTCGGTACAGAAATATAGATAGATACATCTAACAGAGACAAATATTCATGTTATATTAAATATTTAGCGTAAATAGCTTCAACAGAACATGTTCGAGAACATGGAGCCTGTAGGTCGAATTATTCACCATTGTTTCGAATCCATGCGCTACACCACCTGCTCACATAGTCGCAAACCACTCTAAACACGCCCAGACAGAGCAAATTGACATCCAGAGAGTCGAGAAACCCCAAAGAGCGACTAGGTTTCGAATTTTTAAGAGAAATTATAGGAATACCAAGAAATTCGAGCTGAGACACAAGACAGATCCCATACAAAGAGGATGCAGCGTACGGAAGATCCATTTAGAGACTTGACGGAGACAGCGCAAAGCGAGTTCGAACGTCGACTTCCCCTTTGGGGAAATTTGGAATTCTATTCGAAAGGTTGTTGATATTTTCATATTCAATTCGTATATTTTTGAAAAAATATTGAAATTGCTAATTTTTGAATATGAAATTATGTAAATGTTGTAAATGCTTGGAATGTATGATTCTCGTGCTGTGTTCTCCGCACCAGCATCTAAATTCTGATATCCTGCAAAAGAATCGTCTTTGTTTTGTGTTGGAAATTGTCACAATTTTCGTAATTTTTATCCGACTTAATATAATTATCTCTCAAATATATTTCCATGTTGCTCTGTTTAGAGGATAGTTCTTTAGTTCGCGACACGGAAAGTGGCACTTTTTTTTATTCCACAACAAAATCAACTCTTGACAAGTTTGAAACTCCTCTTTTGTAAAACTAGAGAACTAAGCTGAAAATGAAATAAAAGCTTATCTCTCTAATTCTCTTGAGCTTGTAAACAAAAGCAGGACCGAAATCTGTAGAAATATTCACAGCAAATGATTTCTATATAATAATTTATATATTTTATATTTATGTTCTATATCGGTAAGTTTGTCTCAAATATGGGATGTGCGCAATATGCAATAAAGTGTATGTTTCATTTTACTTGCCAAATGAAGTCCATTGCATTGAAATCCACAGAGAAGGTTTTTTTTTGAATAATCATACTACTCCAATAAAACTTTCTCATGAGCTATATTCTTATAATAACTTATTTTATAAAATTACAGGGTATATTCACAAAATCCAACAATAACTAAAGTATGTACATATGTGTGTATGTAATTCAGATCCCTAATAGTATTTTACAGATTGCACAACAAATTTCTTTTAAGAAATAATTTACTCTACACTCTACACGTTTACTCTACAATACACTCTAGAGGTCATTCAAGGTCGTTTCAAGGTCATTCATGAAGTATTTTGGATAGAAAAGTTAAAATCAGTCTGAAAAATCTGAAAAATTCGCCTGAATGCTGAAGGTTATTTAAGCTCCATCAAGTCAGATTTTTTGGAGGTCATTTCTTGATTTGACATTCAAATCACCTTGAATCTGATGTGATAGAGCTTAACCGACTTCGGATTCGTGATCAGCGACCCAAAAAACCCCTATATACCATAGTCACTTCTGACGATTGTCCCTAGATCAAATGTTGACCTGTGTAATAAGAACTATAATCATTATTATGTTAAAGACGACGAAAATCTAAAAAATATTGAAGTTTAACCGGTTATCTCAGTTAACTCGGTCAATACCAAGCCAAAAACTTTTGAAAATGCATCATTTTGGAGGGAATCTCATCTAGTTTATTTGTACAGCAATTTTCTTTGCCTACTTCTACTACAAAAAAAATTAGAGTCAAAAAAGTAAAAAAAATCAAAAAAATTTACTTTTTGCTTTTTTTTAATTGTTTATTAACGATTTTTTGCATAAAATTTGTCTTTTAAATTTTTTAAATAAGCCACTTCGATGGGAAATTCAATTCTTTAAATAATTTTTCCTGTGAATTATAGCAAAATTTTGCTTCGTTTTCGAGCTACAATTAAAAAGTTGAAAGAGGTGCATTTTCACCCCTATCCCCAATTTCCACCCTTTAATTTAATAGCACTCCGCGGTTTTTCATCTAACCCTTTGAACGATTCATGCAATAACATTGCTTGAACGCCATAGTTCCTTTTAACCCTGTTTTTTTTTTATATCATCAACAGCCTATTATTAAAGTTAAGTAAAATATCGGAATCACTGAAAATTTAAAACGAATTGCAATTCGTTAAGTAACCCTGTTTTGACAAACGGTAAATCTAAAATAAAGTAACACATTTCGGGTGTACATCACTTATATCATCGCGCCTTCTCTTCCATTTTATATACGGAGGAATATATACATCTGAGCCCATTACGGTGATCCACCTGAGCACGACAGTTACGTGTCCCTGGTGTAGCCGGAATCAGACCTCCTTCCACATCCTCTCGTTTGAAAAATGCGTCGTATTTTTTATGTGTAGAATCCTCGTCCAATTTCATCTTTAAGGGAGGTGCACTAGTTAGAGACAAATCGATTTTAGTACACCGAAGCGGAAGATGAATATAATCGCTTTTTTAAAACTAGACCATTGAAAATAAAGTCGTTTATTTATTTACTTATTTCACTACATAACTAATACATTCGATATCCATACAATTACGCTTTTATAACGTTAGTTCTTGCAGCAGGCAATTTAAAGATATCATTTTCACGAGAAATAAGTTTTCTTCTAACTTCTGTGAATAATTATTTCAGTCAACAGCATACAATGGACAATGTACGTTCACATTCGCAGTTACGACGTTAATAATCGTTGCGAATAATAGCGGGCCCAAAATTGATCCTTGTGTCATATCATTAAAGCGATTTATCCAATTAGGTTAATAACTAACTGCTTTCGTTTCTTGTTCTTCGTGTACCCTTCCTTTTTAGGAAAACTCACCGTCGTCCTACCAGACTTTAGGTCTATTGTAACTGAATTTCGTGGCGAAGCGGTACATTCTCCAGAAATGGGGGGTCGTGCCGCGAGCAGTAAAACAATTAACCCCGACGATTATTGTTTTATAACATAATAAGATACAGGGATGTATCTGAGATGGTCCTCATCGAGAGAGAAATGGGTTTCCCTTTCCAAATTCATCTTTAATTAATGAACAATGCCTTGCCCCTGACACAACTCGCGATGTTTTACCTAAGTTCGCGTGAATAATTTCTTCGGGGCGGTTCCTGCGCTTCTATCCTCGGCAACTTGCAAAGCGGAACGAAGTTATTGCCTGTGAAATCCTCTTATTCTTCTGCTCGGCAATGTCTTAATAAGGTATGTTCTTTACGCGAGGGTTCTTTATTGAAAACGACGACGTGCCGTAAAGTAAGGATTTTTGTTTGTTCGCTTTGTCCTCTTTTTGAGGAGCGCGCCCTACTACGAGGAGATTAATTTAAGTTATTAAACGCACTTTTTGTAATTTGATTTTATTGATCTCAAAGACAGACGAGATAAATCGCCCCTTCGAAGCCGTCGACCCCTAGTTCGTCGCGTATAAATATTTGCTTTGTTGATGGGACCCAAAAGTCTAAAAGTATCTGGAAATTAAAGTAATATTAAGAAAATTCATCCTGAGCGGCTTTAGAACAAGAAACAAGAACCGAAATGAACAAAACACGCCTAATAGCTGGTCTGCCCCACAGATCCTACTCCGAGAACAACAAGGCCAAGACAAACGTTAGAACCATTATGTATGTACCTACTGTGGGAATATTTTTAAGAACAAATGTTACTCCTGCTTTCTTTTTTGTATTTTTTTTAGGAATAATGCACGGTAGATATTCATCCATTAATTACCTTGTATTTAACTAATTGAGTACTAAATTTTTTCCTTACAAACAAAAAACTTTCAACCTACTAAAGAAAAATACTTACTACGTCAATTTCTTCAACAGAATTCATTACTGCATTAAATATTCATCCAATTCCGTTTTATTTCTTTATAAACCCCCCGAATTATTCGGCTTTTTCGGGAAACGACTAATAAAAAATATAAAGATGAAAACGTTCGTCAAGCTTCCTCTTTATTCCTGGCCATTTTATTGTCTTTATCGCAGTTAAGTTTAATTCAGGTTTTACTGACAGAGTAAGAACAGTGCGCTGAAGTCATCATTAAATATTTTAAGCGAAGCTTTGTGTTTTGATGACAGCGTCGTGGTTATCGTGAGGGTGAACGTGCATTTTCGTGGCTGAAAACATACATAGGTATTGTATTTTTGAAACCGAGAGAGTAGTACGAAACTAAATTTGTACAGGACATAGCTAATACGATGCGAAACATCGCCTTAATGTTAAAAATGTTGTCACCGCCGTTCTTGGGGGTGAAAGTTCTAAATATTTGGAATTATTCAAATTTCGTGACTGAAAACATACATAGGTATTGTATTTTTGATTAATATTAGATCCCAGATAGATTACTCAAATTATTCTTCGTAAAGCAGGTGATTGTATCAATACTTTACTGTTTGTTTTCAAGAACGCCATCTACTTGTATGCGCCCGCTTTGATGTATTATAATGTAATTGTCCAACCGTACATACTTTTTACGCCCGTTTTGAATACGATCCGCAACCGAGAGATGCCGGTCTCGCGCAACGTTATTAAAGTTGACGCTGATCTGATTTATTACTCTTTTTACACTTATAAATTTACATCCCAATATATTTTCCAGCGGGGAGATTTAAAATCTCCCGGGAATTGCTCACGTTACATTCTCAGTGTTTTCTTACAATTTTATCTCCACTAATAGGGCTTTGTGCAATTCGAATAAAAAGCAGACGTTATCAATCGTGGACTGCTTTTCACCGCAACGTTCGCCGAATTTAAAACGAATCGTTATTTTTCCGTGGGAAGCAGATGTTGATTAGCGATCTTTAAGATAATTGTACAAGGTGTCTCAAACTCGATAGTATATGGGCCTACTATGAGGTTACAAAAAATTTAAATAAAATATGGGACACGTGGTGTTTAATGGGATGAGGTAAGCTCCACTTTCAATAGAAAATATTATCTTTACGATTTGACAGAAACGATTATATTTTTTCCAGAAACATAGTGCATAAATGTCATTAAGAATAAATAATAGGGTTAAACTCGATAACTAAACTTAAAAAATTAAGCAAACGCTTTCATACTACATACATATTACAATATATTCTCTATATGACCTCTTCTCATTTCAAGACATATACAATCTTCGCCTGACTTCTTTGCGGGCTACGTTTATTAACATTTCGCCGTTTAACTCATTACAAGCGTTTGTGATTTTTTCTTTCAAATGATTAATATCTCGCGAAGGTGTTTTGTAAACCTTATTTTTAACCCCCCCCCCCCATTAACAAATCGAGAGATGTTAGATCTGGTGACTTTCCGGGCCACTGAATAGGTCCATTAAGCCCAATCCATTGTTCTGGGAAAGTGTTATCTAAGTATTGGTGCACAATACAATCCTAGCCTTGTGGGGTGGAGCCCCGTCATGCTGAAATCATAGGATTCTCCTTAACTGCAAAGACTCATTCTCCAGAAGTGCACGAAGTTCATCTTGTAGGAAATTTAGGTAAGTAACGCTGTTCGTTTACTCCAAAATGGCCTTGGTTTTGGACTGGATTTACAATGTGGGGATTTTCAATGGACCAATAGTGTTCGTTGCGTCTGTTTGGCAAATCATTACTGACAAACCGACTTTCGTCCTTCCGAAAAAGGTTCTTATCAACAGTTTCTACATCTACTACAATTTGAGCTATAAAATTAAGTCTGTTTTCAATGTGACGCTCAGGCAAATACTCCAAATTGTGAATTTTGTAGTCATGATGCCCATTGGTCTTTAAAATTCGTTGAACGGCTGGTTTATCCAAATTCAATTCCCGGCTAGCCTGCCGTATAGAATTTCGTGGATTTTGTTCGAAATACTGTAACAGTCTAGCTGTATTAACATTGTTTCTTACCATTCAGTCAATTACTTAATTTTTCCGAACAGAAAATGCATCTTCATTTCGTCGCAAGGTTGCCTCCAATCTTGTAAAGGTTCTATGATCAGGAATGAGGCGCTCTGGATACCTTTCTCGATATAACTCTACAGCTCTTCTTGAATTTTTTTGTGACTCGCCGTAAATTAGCAACATATCAACTTTTTCTGAATGAAGAAACATTTTGTAAGCATAAAAGTTATACGTTTGACGTTCATATTGAGTAATGACAAGTAATACAGAAAAAGTTGGGGAATTTCTGTTACATTAAATTAATCGAAAAAATAATATTTTTTTTACTAAATTCGGGAAAATTACTTAGAATGAAATATAAAAATGAAAGTGAATATCACCCTATAGAAGATTTTTAATCAAAACTAGCAAACAAAGTATTATTTGTGCAAGCTAGAGATGAACAAAATATTTTGTGTAAAACCAGACAGAAAGTTTAATAAAGTTTGATAAATTTTTAGAAATTTAACAACAGTTTTAAGAAAAATATCGTTTTCACAATTTTTTGTTAATCGCTTATTTCTGCAGAAAAAAAATTAAGCGATGCTATCACAGATGATGTCCTGCGTTTTCTTCATAGAATCCAACAGAGATTTTGACAAAAAAACAATAAAAAAGGCTTTTTGCGACGTAAATTTATTAACACTTTTCCTCATTATGTGAGGCTTGATGCATTTTAATTAAATGTGTTGTTCTGTAACATATTTGTACCCGTTTTGTAAAAAAAAAATCATAGGGTTTATGGAAAATTATGCAACAAACTTTATTTAGTCTGGGATTATTTTCACTTGACATCATTAATTTATTCTCCGCTCGACCGCGATTAAATCGCGTGTTAATCACAACCTTTATTTTGTGAATTGGCCTCGAAATTAAATAACAAAATTCGGAATGCGCTTTGTAATCCTGTTTATAACGAAGGACCATAGGAAATCGCGTTTAACTCTATTCCTACAGTCGCATTTGCAGTCGGCACATGTTCACCCCTTTAAACTTCAACTGACGTGGCGTTAGATTGTTAGCGAATTGCGCGAACTGCGGTTGGCACTTGGTAGAACTACACCGAGACCTGTTTTTTTCGGGGAAAAAGATTAAATCTTTACGTTTAATGCGGTTGGCTACCCCACCAGAATTGCATTCAGATTTTGTTGGGTTGGAGCTTTATTATAAACTCTATATAACATGTTATGCATAAAAAGTTAGTTCTGAATCTCATTGATACTCGTTTAGATATTGTTGCTTTAGAAACCGCAGACATACCTTGCTCGTATCGTTTACATGAAACATGGTTTCACTTACCACATTATTTTATGGGCGTCCTAGGGCCAAGTCGTTTAAAAGCAATTACTAATGAAAATGGCCCACATAGCATCTGAGAACCATAGTTGAGTCGTGCCACAAGTTTATAACTAAACCGACATTTAATTAAGCACAAACTCACCCACATAGGTAAATAGAGCAGACACCAGAAGCGCCTGTCTAATTTGGATCGATCTAAGTCAATTTAAATTTGTTATAGTTTTCGTTTCTGTTGCTTCTAATTAGAAGTAATATTAAAATTAATATTAAATAGTATGTATAAGGCTCAGTACTTGCCATAGCAGTAGGAATCTATAGATAAAACATCGCGGATTATTACTTTTTTTACGCATGTTTCTTTATAAATTTGCATCCGGTGCTGTTTCAACTGCAGGAACGGCAACCGGTTGTTTTGGTACATCCCAAAGGTCCGCCGAGCGCAGCCTTTGATAACATAATCGGTGGAGGCTGAAGTGGCCCCTTGGGGTCGTAATATTTATATAATCCCCCCTGCAGTCGCATTACATGTACTACATATGTCACGTTCGCCGAAGTTTCCCCCCCAGATTAAATTACATGCAACCTACTTCCGGGATTATTTATCTAAAATTTACCACATAACTATTTTCGGCGAGTTGCGCGAGAATTACGCTCTGGCGTGCTGTGAAATATTTAATTACGGAATAAAGTTGCTGCGATTGTTTAGATACAATTTGTGGATGGAAAGGGCAGTAAAATTAAAAGGACACAATTTAAAATGTACTCGAATGTCCATTTTTCCTTGAATGACATTTTTTTTATAAACATGCACTTACCAGATATGAATCTAGGTGGGGCTGTTCCAATATTTATTCTACCTCCGCTTCAAATTATAAATTGCAGTATTCACAAGTAGCAAATGTTCTACGGGACAATTTACATGAATAAATAAAATATTTAGCACACTTTGAACTTTAAAAATGTATGCTTCTACTGGTGCTGTTAAAGTTTTTGAGCGTCATGAAAATATTATGCTACAATGTAAGGTTGGGACTCGTTCTGTGCAGAAGTTAAACTTTTAGTACTGTTATTTATTTAAAACAAGCTTTCTTTAGATTTATGTCGACAAATATGCCATTCACTGAATAACGATTAATAAGTGAGTAACTTTAACATGTCCAAATAAATTAATTATTTTCTCTGCTACCACCATAGTAAATAGACTATTAATACATTGTTTTTAAGGAGGTAAGTGGATTTTACCGTAGAAGTGGAAGTTGCTATGGACAACGGGAGGTAAGCAAGCGATTTCGAGTGATAAATGCATATTTTATGAACAAATAAATAGAAATATTTGATTAACATTACATTTTATCAATTATTGTGAATGAATATTTATAGTAATTGTACAGTTATTACATTCAGTAACATTTATAAAATTTGGTGAATTATTCCTCTCGCGTTCACTAATTGTCACATTTTTCTCAAAATGATGTGACCTCTCCATTTCAGTCACCGGAGACTCAATATTATCTGACTGATCCATTGAAACAACATAATGCGACATACTACTAGACTTGATGTGTCATTGTAAAGAATCCTGTTGGCTATTTCATTGTTGTTACTTAAACTGTCAGCAACATAACTCCCGTATTAGCCAGTAACGTTGTCGATGTTCTTCGGAATGAATGACCTGTATATGTTTCAGGATGTTCTAGTTTCAAAAACTGTGCAATCTTATTAGGAATCATAGAAAGGGTATTCTTGCCGACTGGTTGGTTGTAACATCTATCTGCTTGATAGCGCATAAAAAAGGATGAAATTTCAGTTTTAATTTCCAATCTAATCTTGATGTATTTCTTGAGAATTTCTAAGTGAGAAACGGAACCTAGACCAGAAGTAATTGTAAACGTACCTGACACACCATTTTTAGAATCTGGAATTGTAACTAGAATAATAGTCCAATTAAATAGATCTTTAAATCGCAATTTTGGGCAATTTGCCTGAATTTTTGATTTAAGTTTGTTTGAGGTATATAATAACAATAAGTGACAGTAATTTTTTTTTCAACCCTCGGCCAAGGGTGAAAAAAGATAAAATAAAGGGGTTTTTCAAGTTAACTCCAGAGGGGTAAGAGCTAGATAAACAAGTTTCTTATAAAAGTTGTAGAGCATAAAATTCTACATAAAAATGATGTATTGACTTTTTATTGTACTATTAAAGTTAACAGAGTTAGGGAGACTAGAAATTAAGGGATAATTTCAGAAATTAGAAAAATGAATGAATTTTATATTTTTTTCCAATTTACTTTTAAAAATATAATCTTTTTAGAGAAATAGATATATTTTTTAATTTTTAATAAAAATTTATAACAATTTCACAAAACGAACGTGATTTTTTATCTTTGTCATAAAACAAAATTTCGAAAGCAAATTTTTTTTTAAATTTTAAATAATCGATCGAATGGCACAGAAATAAATTGTTTTAATGTTAAATCATAAAAATTAACGATTAAAAAATTTTAATTATTTTAACTTTTTTATTAAATATTAAAAAATATATCTTTTCTCTGAACAGAAAGTTTACATTTTTTAGAGTAGATTTTAGTATGATTTTTTTAAATTTCTCAATTCATCCCTTAACTTCTAGCCACCCTAACTCTGTTAATTTTGATGGTATAAAAAAAGTCAATATACAATTTTTATGTAGAATTTTATGCTATACAACTTTTATAAGCTCTTACCCCTTTTGAGTTATATTGAAAAACCCCTTTATTTTATCTTTTTTCACCCCTGGCCGGGGGTTGAAACAATAATTACTGTCGCATATTTTATTATATACCCTAAACTAACTTATGTCAAAAATTCAGGCAAATGGACCAAATTGCGATTTAAAGGCTAATTTAATTGGACCATAATGTCATCGAAATTTTTTAAATTGACGTTGTCCAAAGTAAGTTTGCATAACTCATCAGAACGGCATGCTCCTGCAATACCCAAAACCGTCCACTAAAGCCACTCCTTTAGAAACAATAATTCAAAACCAGCAAAATTGCAACTTTTATGTAGCTTTGTCTATAAACACCTTAAAAACGACGAAATCCAAACAACCAAGGCGACTTTCGAATAATGTCAAAATGAATTGATTAAGAAATGTCAAAAAATAAAACATAATCTTTATTTCATGAACCATAAAGAACTGTGGGAGCAGATAAAATGTTATACACCACGCAGCAGTTAAGTAAAATTTACCAGTCTCGGACTCTCGACTGATAAATAATAATTACCTAAATAACTATTGCGTTCTGTAGACAAAAAACTGTCGTTTTGACACCTAATAAATACTGTGTAATTTTTTACACTGGTAATTATGTAAAAAAAAAACTGTCACTTATGACGCGATCGTCGATATAGTGAATTTATACGAATGTAAGAACCGAAAACGTAAATAATATCCCACCTTCGTTTTTAGATAATCCACGCCGTGATATTTGAATAAATAAAGTGGGTTTCTGGCCCGCGGTAACTTCTATCCGTGTAATTTTAATGTGGCAATAAATCATCAAAAAACTAAAATTAGCCCAATTACGGTCAAGCTCATAATAAAGTTTGAAAATGAGGGTTCGGGATAGCGTTGAAAAAGTGTTGGGGCTCGGATTTCGTCCCTAGCCATTATGTAAAATATAACAGGGACCAGGACATGTTCCGCAACATCGGATGTGGTAATTCGGACAATGATAGTCGATACAGCCTGGATAACTTGGCCATTACAACGTTCTGCTTCGCTTAATGTACCGTGATTTACGGAAAATTATCTTCATCCCCTGTATCGCACAATTAACGTTAAGAAAATTACGTCTTTTTCCTTAATTACGTCTCTTGTGTAATTATATTTTCATTACGATTAACTAACTTAAGGAAGTCGTCTAATCAGCAGTAATGCATCGACACACGAACAACTCGAATCCATTTGTATATTTGAAATCGTACAAAACTTCTGGTTTTGTTAGAACTTACTTCATTTTCTAAACAGCTCCTTCCATGTAGTTCAGTTAGTTCTTGTCTATTCTAACTAACGGCAAGATTTTCAAAAGTTTTCGCAATGCATCCAACAGTTTATTCAGTTTTACTACACATGAAGTTTGTAGTGGAGAAACTGAACTGTACTTATTCCGGCGATTTTATTGCATGCGAAGCAAAGTGAAAAGCGGAACTAAATGTGGGCAGAGGATATTGACAAATATGCGCAACGGGAACGTAAAATGACTTTGTCGCTAGTGCGAAGCCTTACAGGGCTGATAACGAGTTTACATTGTTCCATGAAAAGAATTATTGTCGCTATAATTTGCTTGAATGAATTGTGAGGCACCAAGGTCGACTTTCGAACGCGTCCAATGACGGGTCCGCAGAGGTCTTGCAGTGGTACCGCCTTGAATTTTGTTCAATTCGGGATACTTTTCCCAAAATTTTTTCTTGAAAAAACTGTTTATATGTCCTACATAATAAACTGTACTGCATTCACCCCGTACGGCCTGCTTGACTTTTCGCATGGATCGCAAGCAACGGAACAGCCGTGTTATTCTTATTCGAATAGACTCGTTAATATTCATGGCCTTTTATGTTCGTTTTGCTGTGCCTTTCATCGAGTAGTGATGTTAATCATCCGCTGTTTTTCAACTTTTCAGCGCGTAATCTTTTTTCCGTACAGGCCCGCCGGTTAACGTTTGCTCTTTGCCGGTAGGAGCGCGTGGCACCCCACGCAATAAATAATCGTTAATAAATTTCTAATAAGAGAGAAACATTCCGAATCTCGGTATTTATTGGGGGAACTTCTCGCGGACGTCGGATCCGATCGTGAGAGAATTATTGAAGGGAAATTTATAAAAAGGCGACTGATTTATGCGGCTTGATGTGATTTTTATAGGAGGCGTCGCGGAGGCCGATGCGGTGATTAATTTATTGAACATTTTTGACGTTTTTTGATATCGGAAACGCGGGTTCTTATGAAAACAGAGTTGGAGAATTTCCTGTCTCGCATTCACATGTACAGGGTTAGTCACTATAATCTGACAACTTATTGTGAGTTTATTATTGAAATTACAAAAAAGTTTTTAATACAAAAGTTTTAGCTTTTTTTAAACAGAAATATGTCGAAAAGTCCTGAATCAAACAATAACATATTATATATTTTTGAAAAGAGAAAATTTTAACGAAGCTGACGTATGCACTAATATATAGGGTGTTCCAAAAAAAAATTTTTTTTCTTTAATTTAGTGATTTCCATTATTCAATTGTTTTTTCTAATACTATATTATAAAAATTAATAAATAAGCTAAAACTTTTGTTTTAATAACTTTTTTGTAATTTCAATAATAAACTCACAATAAGTTGTCAGATTATAGTGACTAACCCTGTACAGTTATTGAATAAATTCAAATTATAAACCTTTCCTCTAGTTAGGATCGAACAAAGAAGAATTTAATTTAATGATTAGCGCTATTAATCAAGCCACATACTTTTAAGACAGTTGAAACTCTAATATTTTTACTTTTGATAGACGTAATTTTTAAATCCCAGGATAAACTCGTATAAAAATGAATTTAAATCAGTCGGCCGATCTAGATCTGGAAGAATAAGGAAATACGTTTTACGTTGAAGTAGCTTCTACGGTTTACTTTTTTTCCGCTAGATTTATTATGCAAATTTCCAAAAATCTGGTGCATAATGACGAAGTTTAAAATTTAAATTAGTCCCCAGAAATATTCATTTTTCTTTTCGAGCCCGGATCCCATTAAAACTGTATCCATTATGAATTCCCTTCTTGTGTCATTAATACTGAGTTTTTCGATATAGCAAAATCAAAATAATGCGCAACGAAATGAATTTCGTGTCGCCGTGATTCGACCTGTCCGAAAGTTTATGTCAATGTATGGTGGAATTATGTATCTTATATATACCTACAGAAAAGTCCGCGATGGCATATGTCTATATGTTAAAGATAACATACTACCTATATCCATTTTAATACTTGGCAATTATAAAGCGGTAATGTAAAAGCTATTTACACAAATACGGTATTAATCCATTTTAAATAAGATAGAGGCTTTAAGCATTTCATGCACATTATTTTACTCGTTTACATCATATAATTTAAATGAATATCTTAGGAGTAATCGCAAAAAAATTACGGACGCGAGAATAAAATTCAAGCGCCTCGCTTCGCTTGATGCGATCGCCGACCCTCCCCCCGCACCGTCTTGCTTACTGTTTAGCTAATAAGCCGAACGATAGCGCGCGCGTGATCCTTTAATAAACTGACTTGGAGCGAATGGAGGTGACGACTGACGACTGTTTTCTTTCTGGGTGTTGTTGGAAAGTTATAATTGCGTTCGATATTTTAAGGTCACATTTTTGTTTTGTATTTGTTGTCTTTAGGTAGTCGGAACAGACGGAATAGAAAAATTAAATTCAATTTACTGTGAGTTACAACTCATAACATAAACCTCCGCAGCATCGCTAATTACCGAAATAAAACGTTAGGAAAAAACGGTCGACGGAAGCCGGTCGGCGCGCGCTTTCACGTCGCAATTTGCTGATATTTTAAAACCTTGCGACTGTGAAATTCAATTTCGAAATTGTATCACTTCAGCGGCGTTTGAAGCAATTTACATGAAAAGCGGATTAGTTTAATTCGCAGTAGGTGAGCTGCACGGAACCGGTGTTCTCCTTCTTTCGACTTTTTGAACTATCCCGGCCCTAGGGGTGGGTCCCTGCCCCTAGGGAAGGTGGCGAGGACGAGATCAGAGACAGTGAAATATCTCCGGATACCCGACGCACTGACCATGTACTATTGGCCCAAAATACATTAGCGTCCGCAGTACGGAAGAATACGTCTTGATTGGGAGCCGGACTTTTGATTATCTCATCACCTATTCCTCAGCCACGAACGCTTTAATCAGAAG
Organism: Anoplophora glabripennis; assembly: GCF_000390285.2. Taxonomy (NCBI): domain Eukaryota; kingdom Metazoa; phylum Arthropoda; class Insecta; order Coleoptera; family Cerambycidae; genus Anoplophora; species Anoplophora glabripennis. Next base: position 1,416,807 of record NW_019416568.1, read on the forward strand.
GGGGATTCACTAATCTAGTTATCTGGCTTGTTAGAAGTGTATGAATAGAGAGTTGACGCTCTAATATTTGTGTTTAAGCAAACTTGAAAGCTAATTACAGTGGTTACAAATGTACGTATTGGTAATTAAAGCATCATTAAAAAGTTTTCTGGGAGATAATACAAAGAGATTTATTGAACCAGACAAAACCGTAATAATAAATCGCATACGCTGAAAGGTCCAATTACACAACGACACCAAAACTACTCCGATCGGACCACACCTGCGCCCAGCGGTTATATTCATATAAATCACTAATATCGTTAGGAAGCCGTAGTTTAATTTTCATAGATTATACACGCCACACCCTGTATATGACATGTTATTTCAAGAAACACAGGATACTGTAAAAGAAAACAGTAAATCACGTGGCAATAGATTATACTCAATATGCTTGATTTGTTGAAAACAAAATCTGATGAAATAATAAAAAAGTTAGGCAACTGTAAGTTATAAACTACGATCGGAGCGTCACTCTTTTGGTTCGACAATCTCGTTTTGTATCAATTTAGTTTATTGGTAGGAGTCTCTCCCGCATAGTCTTCCTTGCTACCTAATTTCAAGATGTAGGGGCCATATTGTTCGGGAATTTATAGCCGGAATTTAGTTGTATTATATTTTATTCCTTCCGGTTCCCCATAAAAGGGGGGATTTTATATTACTGCCGAAGCAAAGGTAATTTCGGCAGCGCTTAAGACCTCGTCGCTTAGAAATCGGATTGATTTGTAGGAAATAGTTGGATGAAAAAATAGATAGATAAAAAAGATTTATAAGAGACGCATAAAATAAAATAAAATAATAACAGTAATAAAATGTATATTTATCTTTAAAAGAGTATACTTAATCTATTCTTATAGATTGGAAAATCCGCCTAAAAACCAGCTATTTAATCTATTATTATTTTCCTCACAAAACATTCTAATTTAAATATCTTGGAATTCGTACGTCTTTTCGAACGTATTTCGCGCGTTATTAGAAATATCGATTTTACCCTTCACCATAGGCTGAACCGACGCAGTTAGTCGATACCAGATGCCCAACACAGCCCCGACGATCTAAGTCTACTTGTTCAAAATCATTGGTAAACTTCATGAGGTCTTCTCCGAAGGACTGAGATGGTCGAGCTTTGCAAATTACTCCCCGGTGACAAGAGGAACCAATTTCTCAACGACTTTATGGCGACGCTAAACCTACTTGAAGACTCTTAACTTTTTAATAATTATTGGTGATTGAGTTGGCCCATACAGAAGTAACAAATAATCTGTCACCCGGCTTTTGTTACAATTATATTGTTTTCTATATATCTTATAATTCATTCATAATTTCCAGCAATGAATTTGTTGTTACGGGAAAATGTTGATATTGCATTTAATTTTGTAAACATAAGGGTCTAATTAATTAAAAGGGAACCTCTTAAAACCTTAGTTGGGGATGATGAAGATAATGGCGAAATAAATTCGTAAAACGTGAAATGAATGTTAATACAATTTCGGACAAAATAATGGGGAAGCGATATAACTGTATAAAAAGATAAAATGATATAAATTTACCCCGCCTGAAAACGAGTTGTTCCGCCCCTGGCGCGTTTCCTTCCGATGCGTGCTGCTTCAATTACAAGTAGTAAAAGCTTTGTGAACTAAAAAGCATAACCATTCAGGGCTCGCTCCCCAAACAAACAATTTACAATTTAACGGGCAGATAATATTTTTTCAACCCTCTCTCTCTCCATCCCTCTCTGCCGTGCAGTTGTTATCAGCGTCGGAATGTATTTTTCTCATTCCACGCCGATGGCAGAGCATATTTCAAACTGTGTAATTGGAAACGACAGCAGTATCGAATTCCAGTCGATCAAAACGTCGAGAGCAATAAGCATTTAAATAAAAAAATCGACTTTCGAATCCCTCAGGAGCAATATAACCTGCGCTTCCTGCTGGTGACACTAGGAGCGCGACTCCACGTGAGGATGAGGGTGCGGGAGAAGCGCGTGGAGAACGAGTTATTAGGCGCGGAAGTTTTAAATCGTACGATTTTTTCATCTGCCGAAGTTAGATGAAGTTAGGAGGAGTCTTGTTAAGGCAATGAAATACGTTCGGTGAGAGTTTCATCTATTTGGAATTAATAAAATACCATCATGACTGCACATACATCTAATAAAGTGTGTCCCAAAAGAAACGCAGGATGAGGAAAAAATATTTCGTTAATTAAAAAGTTGGCAGAGTTTTTACATGTTTTTAAAGGGACGACATTGTAATTAAACTCATTTGGCATACTCGACTTCTACTGTATCACGCTTTCGCATACCCATATGAGTAACTAAATAAGAATGTTTCATTCTGTCGGCAGCAGCGGCAGAGTACCGCCATCTGTAGCTGGTGCAGCAGACAACACACTCGGAAACCACAGACCATAAAATAATTAAGGAAACTGCATTGAAAAACACAATTAGAGTAACCATTAATTCTACTATCTAATAGATGTCGCTGCACCATAATGGCGGTAAATTTAAATGTAACAAAATACACAAAGAATAAAAAGTGTTTCATAAGTAATAGGTCACAAAACAGCTATTAATAGTTTAAGTTAATCATTGAAATTAACGTGAACCATTAACACCTGTTCCATGACCCATTACTTATGAAATACTTTATCACTTGGTTAAATGAAAAAGATAAAGCAGTAATACTTAAATGTGTGACAAAATTCATTTTGTTATAAATTCGAAAATATTTAAATATCAAAAAAATGTACAGGGAGACTCTTGTAATTATTATTTTTTAAAATAAACCAATAAAAACTGCAAATTTTAAAGAATTTGAAAGAATCATTTACCTGACTTTATGTAAAATGCATTGCACAGTGACTTGACAAAAATTATGGTTAGATACATTTGTTTCGAAGTAATTGGTTTTCATCAGTACGATGTAATACATTACACTTATAGCAAATAACAATTTTAAACATATGCATTTCGGTTTTTTAAAAGGTGGAGGTGAAAAATCATCCTAAATTGAAGTTTGGCAGCTCGTACTATGAAAATTCCGTAATGTTACGTTAACAAATTGTTTTGCTGTTTGTAATTCTGAAAAAACTTTTATTTCTATAGAACGTATTACAGATAATCATATAGCAAGAAATGTTTTTGCAATTTGGAGCACAACATTGACGTTTAGTTCTACCAGGTAAAGTCATTTTGGATTAAAAAAACGAATAAAAAACAGTAAGGCAATTCAGATGATTGATTCTTATTATGTTAATCTAAAACAAAACAAATTTATTAAAAATAAAACGCGGCAACCTACCTGAAGTCCTGAAGATAAATTATAACCTCAAACCTCAAACATTCTATTCTGCTCTAAGTTGATTGAAATATTTCAGTCAACGCATTCTATTTCTGTTGATAGAAAGCTTGGAAATACAGATTCGATCTGTGGCTGCAGATTTCTGTTTAACAATTTCCATAAAGGACAATGTGCAACAACGTGAGATGGCCTCAGTGCATGCATGTTCGATCCGCCCTATCCAATAAAAGCCTCTTATTTAGTTACTCTTATGCGCATACCTGCGGCCAAATTTCTGCCTTTAATTCAGAAATGGAGTACTCTCAGTATTATTCTCCAACAACTTTTCCTAAAACTTCACACCATTTGCGCACAGTCTCAACTACACACTCTCCGCACTTGTAATGAATTTTCACAGTCTTCACTCGCTCATGCCCCGTATAGCGTTCCATTTTGTATAACCGCAATGTGTTTACCCCGCACAATGCTGTCAACTCTTTATATTCTTTGCTTTCACTCTTAACGGAAAATAATTTAATCTCTTTTAAACATATTTTGTTCAGCTACTTTAAATATGTAATATGTTGTTTGTCAACGTAATTTTAAACCAACCATATTATCCTTTACCTGAAATATCTACCTTTGAGAATGACCCAGACCACACCACTGTATCGGCATACCCAAACGTTCGTACATATAACGAGAGACTCATAAACATCTCAACATTCTCAGCTGTATATTTCATACAGACATCTCTAATTTATTCGATGCTGGCAAATGTCAATGCGACGAACCATATGTATGTTGTATGATCACCCAATGCAAACAACATATACATATAGTCCAGGGAGGTTTTACCTTATTTTTCTCTTCGTTCCCTGGACTAATAAAACAATACCTGGCCTAGCGTTGCTCTGGTTAGTGCAATATTATTGCAGCTAGTGTTTCAATTACATCGCAGAATACCAACACAACTATTAGCCACTGCTCCACTGTACTACAAGCTGTAAAAAAGCACGATGTCAAAAGAATGGTCTCGATAATGCTTTGTATAAAACATCAGCGGCGTACGCAATCCCAAAAAAAGGGTGGGAGGGAAGTAATAGTACAAATAAGCGAAGGAAACTTTTTTAAAAGCAATTTTAATATTTTCGTTTTAGTATTGGTCCCAGCTCTGTTACCCTAGTCGTCCGCAGTCGCGAATAAATCGAGACAAAAAAAATAATGAAATTTTTCCAATCCATAATCCAGATGCAAATTCGCTCGCTCTTTTCTCTGCATCTCTTTTGTAAGGGGCTGCGATACCTTGTAAAGATTTTCTCGAGATTTTCCCTCATCGCACTTTCTAATCAAATCGCGTCAGGACTTTCTGTAAGACTGGGTAAATGGTATTTTTAAATCTTGATGGTTTCTTTTCAGGAGTTTAAATATATTGCTAGTTACGGGGAATTTAATCACATCAAGTTGACGTAAAAAATCCCAAGGGGAAAACCGCGGGGCATAATTTATTTCGCGGCGGGAGGTCACTCCTTTCGAATATTTAAATTTGGCTTGACAATATAATTTTATTACTAGTGGAAAGTGGGATCGTTTTGGTTAGAGTACCTGGATGATTCGAAGAAAGAATACACTATACAGGGTGTCCCAGTGTCAGCGTACAAAAATGTACCAGGGGGTAGACCAGACCAAAATAAGATTAAAATTCTTTCCGCAATAAATCAAAAACCCTTTCAGGGATTCAAGTAATTTTTGGGTGAAGTGTACATCTATTAAAGGTCATTAAAACTGCATGGTGCTTATTTCGATCTTGGCCAACTTGTCCTCAAGGTTACATCTTCATAACTTTTGCAATTCGTAGTTTTATCTCATTTATTTACGTTTTCCTGAATGTGCAATCGATTCTGAACAAAAAATGTGCTCTTGTTTAGTGGCAGTGTAAGAATTATCAAGCATCATACAGAATACAGAAAGGACCTTTCGAGAATCTGGACTTGATCAAATCGTCATTCTTTCACACAAGGTCACTTCACTTAGGTTGCGGAATTTCCGCCACACTATCACTCACCGTAGCAACGAGGTCTATCTGTTTTTTTTTTATTGTCTGCAGCCGAACCTGTTAATACAAATGTAGCAAGTGTTTTAACAGTAGTTTAATTCGGGACATTCCTTCTACCAAAAATTCTACGTAATTCGCGCACAGTCTCAGCTACATACTCTCCATACTTGTAAAGAATTTTCACATTCTTAATCACCGTCAATACAAACGCTGTTAGATGAAGGTTGCGTGGATCAACCATCAGATACGCCCAATTACAAATTTATGTGGAAAGCTTTTGCGGTTCTGGCGGGACAGATTGCGTGCGAATCGTCCGGCGGACAGTCACGTCACGTACGGGCACTTAAAAATTGCGGAATGGGATTGTGTTTAACAATTTTTCCACATAAAAGCACAAGTAATGGGAATTGTTTAAGTTGGGAAGTTCCAAACGGCGCTCGGGAAACCGCCGTAGCATTTCATTTGGCAATTTTAAAGGTCCCGAGTCGGGCCAGACCGCTGGAAATAACCCATTTGGCAGCAGGTCGAAGGAAAGTTTCGCTAAATTCACGGCTTTATCCCGTCTCGTTCGGAACGGCTACTAAACGGCGGCAATATAGCAAACACCGCCCTCCGATAACTGCCCCCGCTGTAATTTTAATGCCCACTCGTTCCTCTAATACAAACTAAAATGTTTACCAAAAGCGTGTGTCGACTTGGTCCAATTAAATGTGATTTCCATCAGAAACGTTTCAAGAAGTCGGCTTCATGCAAAGTCACATTTACAGTGTCTCTGTTTAGAGGTCAAATTTAAGGAAATAAAATCACAGTCCGTACAATATTTGTTGAGATAGAATTCAAGAAATGAGTAAGCCAATAAAGTTCTGTTATCGGAATTACTGTAACAATTTACTGTTACGGACTGTACTGATAAGTGTTAATCTATTATTATATTTTTACTGTAGACCTGAAAATTTGTCGATTTAAAGAACTATGGGTTATATTTTTCTGACTAATGTCCAATCCTTTTTTTTTGAAAGTTTAGAAAAATGCCTACAACCATTTTTTCTCAATGTTTGACTTCCTTAATTTTAACAGACGATAGAATACATTAAAATAATATTTACAGATTTAGTTGTAATACGCTACTCGAATATGATGTACCTCGCAATGCCTAATACTAATTTATTATTGTCATCACCAATTTATGTCATGTGTGAAAATTGCAACAGCCTCCAACATAATATTGACCTTTTTTTCTTGTAACATAAAATCAATAACGAACCTATTTCAATTGGCTTTTGTTTGTTTTGTTGTTCATTTTATGTTGTGTCTTTATGGGCATTTTTCATTTTAGCTTGTGTATATACATATGTATAATGTTTATTGTATTTTATTCTATTTTACTAAAACCTATGACTGTTTCACACTTTTAATTAATGTAAAATAGTTTGTTAAGTTTTAATGTATTTATAGTGAATTGTTGTACCAATTGTTACTGTCGTTTTTCTTTTTTTATATTACATATTGTGTTCCCACCCATTCAGTAATTGGATATTTTCTGTTGAATGGTGTATAAAATAAATAAAAACAATAAATAAATATTCTGACATATCGCACATTGATACGGTCCAAAATACGTATAGGTATTTTAACTAAATCTCACTAATTAGGCCGAGAGAGGCCTATTTAGTCGTGGGCAATGTTATATGGTAGGTCGTGACAATGACAGGTAATGTTATGACACTGTTATTGTTTGACAGTTTGTATTATTATTTAATTAAAATGGGTTACACAGAAGTAGAAAATTGAAATGTTATTAGGAATTAAAATAGAGTATGGAGAATAACTTACTCTACATATTTTAATTCCTATAATATTTCAATTTTCTATTTCTGTGTAACCCATTTTAATTAAATAATAATACAAACTGTCAACCAGTAACAATGTCATAACATTACCTGTCATTGTCATCATATAGCATTGTCAATGAGTAAATTGACCTCTCACGGCTTAATTAGTGAGATTTACAATTAGTTAAAATACCTATTGGCATTTTAAGGAAGTGCAGTTCAGCGTTGTGTTAATGTTTTTCGTGAAACGGGCAGTGTAACAAGAAAAGAAGGAAGCGGCCGACCTAAAAAGCGGACTGAAGAATTAAAAGAAAATGTCCAACAAATAATGGAAAATGCGCCAAGAACTTCTGTACGTGTTTTATCACAAATGGTGGGAGTATCAGTCGGTACCTGCCACACAGTGTTAAAAAAAGATTTGCGTTTGTTCTCCTATCGTTTAACTTGTCAGCAAGAACTTCATGAAGTTGATTTTCCGCGACGGGCTGTATTTTGTGAATGGTTTTTAAACAACTACGGTGAACTTCATAATATCACCTTTTTTTCTGATGAAGCCTGGTTTCATTTAAGTGGTTACGTAAACTCACAGAATATGAGAATGTGGTCTTCTGAAAAACCAGATAACTTTTTTGTCGAGGGCCCTCTACACGCTCAAAAAATTGGAGTTTGGTGTGCTCTCAATCGAAGGAGGATTTATGGACCTATTTTTTTTAATGGTACTCTTACTGCGCAAAGGTATAGAGAAGAAATTATCGCTCCTTTTGTTAACCAGCTGGAAGAAAACGAAATTACAAACTTTTACTTTCAACAAGATGGCGCAAGGGCACATACGGCAGGCGAGACGATGAATATGTTGAGGGAAGTTTTCCAAAATCGACTAATAAGTCTCAATGCTGAACATGAATTTCCACCGAGGTCATGTGATATTACGCCGTGTGATTTCTTTTTGTGGCCTTACCTTAAAAACACTATTTTTGAACTGCCTATTCCTGATTTAAACCATCTGCAGGCTCGACTTATAGACAAGATTCGTGAAATTAACAATACCCCGAGCATCTTAGAAAATGTCTTTAATTCTTTGAGGAACAGGTGTGAAAAGTGCTTGGAACAAGGAGGGGGACACTTTCAGCAGCTGCTTTAATTTATTGTTATAACAAGGAGGGGGACACTTTCCGCAGCTCCTTTAATTGTTTGTTATTGTTATCACGATTATTCTTTAAAATAAAGTTATATAGTCATTAACGTTATTGAAACTGACAGCTGCTATACAGCTCGTTGAGAAATGAGGTTAAGTTGGTCGCTATAAGCTACTCCCTACGTCCAATGTGTCAGAGCCAACTTCGACCACGTTTTTATTTGATCGCTCGTTATTTTCTATATTGCTTATGTGAAGTTTCAAATTAGAACACAACTCCGGATCACACTTAAACTCATGTGTACCTACGTAATTTAACTTTCGACCCGTAGAAAGTTGAATTAAAAGTTTGTTGCCTGGTTATTGGGTTTCCCGCACCGATGCGATAGCCGTTGCCGTTATTATCTGTTGAAAAGTTATTAACTTCTTTCTCCTCTGCCAGCTTTTCAGTTATAATTGGGGAAATATAGGACGATATTCCGCACAAGTACGCAGAGGTTTATAGATATATGTAATTGATTGGGCTCAAACCTGATACTCGCCACTTTTGCCAACCCCGCAACAAAATAAAATCACCTTTAACAAACGTTTCATACCACGTTTTTTCGCCATTGCCGTAGAAAATGTATCTCGGTGAAGGCATAGAATTATTTGTAGAATATATTGGAGTCGTTGTCTTGTATTTTTATTTAATTTAAAAGAGAACGACAATAAACTTAGTTAAGTAAAGCTAAATTCACTTTATATCGTAATGCGTATATCATATGGTATAATAAAATATATTAAATATAATTCAATCTCAAGCTCTTCAGAAATATGAAGTAAAAAGTTAATATCATATTACGAGATAAATGTGTCAAGTGGTTTTCCGTGTTGATGAAACTGAGAGGGGCACTGAATCAACATTTCATTAAAAATGGCATATTTAATGGTATATGTATTTCAAAATGCTCCGTAGTCGCTTTTAAGGTTCGGGTACATTATAAATAACCTGGTTTATATCAGTGCTAATGTAACGTATATTTATTAAATTTGGAATATGTTATTTCAAAATACATTATATGAAATCCTACCCGAGTCTTTGTCTGCCGAAAAGTACCGAGTAACGGTTTAGTTTTATGCGCTGTTGTACCTACAGACAATTGTGTGTTTAATGTAATATGTTCGCATTAACACCTGCTTTTAATACTCTATCAAAACATTTTAGATCAGGGCAGATCTGATTTGAGGTGGATGTGAGACGGGGCAAGCAATTTTTTTCTGGATTCATATTACCTTTTTTTACAGAAGAAAACAGTAACACCAGAAAATCTGCGTGACATCTGATTTGACTTCCAATATTCCAATATTTGGAAAGATAAATCAAGGTCGAGAGATCTATGTCACAGATTGAATGCTTTTTCTTCCCCGTGGGGCTGTGTATTTACTGAAACTTCCACTTACAACAAACGAAAGGTTTTCTTACCAAATCGACACCGGTTAGCCTCAATAAGGAGCTTAATGCGAATTTTCAGCCCTTACGTAAGAGGTGGTGAAAGATTGCTTAATATTCTTCGGCTGCGATTGGCGGATTTAGATTTGATTTGGTCGCCTGACTGGCTCTGTGATGGGAATATAAATGATATAGACAGTGCCGGTGCTGAATTTGCACAGCTGACGATTTCGCCAAACAAGCACTCTTCGCGTTGTTCAGACCACCTCTTAGGACGCAGCGAGAGATGCGCTGGGGATGTCGCGGTAATGAAATATCGGATTTCCTTGCCAAAAATGCAGTTCGGCTCGTACATCTAGGTGAAAATATGGTTTATTACGCCAGGGGTGGATTTCGAGATGCGAGCCGAGAAAACCAGGTGCGAGAATGGAACAGAATAGCTGCAGAAAGCTTAACTGTACAGGGTGTCCGGTAAGTACCTCCTAATCTCTCGGGAGTGTATAGGGGAGGTCAAAATAAAACTAGTCCTTCCTATAATTTTTTTTCCTAATGTGCCCCCTAACAGAGTTATGGGGNGAGCTCCATGTGTAATACAACGTACGAAAATTTTATTAAAATATACAGGGTGGTTTCAAAGTTATAACCCTAAACGTTAATTTCTAAGTACCCCTTTGACCCCCCATAACTCCGTTAGGGGGCACATTAGGAAAAAAAATTATAGGAAGGATTAGTTTTATTTTGACCTCCCCTATACACTCCCGATAGATTAGGATGTACTTACCGGACACCCTGTATTATTATTTTATGTACGAGGGTGGTCTGAAAAGTTTCCGACCTAACAAAGATACAAGACATTTTTTTTTTATTTTTCAACATACTCTCCTTGTAACTACACACTTCTCCCAGCGACGCTCCTATCTCTGTAACCCGTCCAAATAGTACTCGGCGTTTTTCTCTGCAAAATAATTGTTCACGAAGGTGATTGCCTCTTCATTTGACGAAAATCTCCGTCCTCCGAGCGCAATTTTTAGATGAGGGAACAAAAAGAAGTCGCTTGGGACTAGATCTGGTGAGTAAGGCGGATGGTCAAGCAGTTCAAACCGTAAATCGTGGGTTTTCGCCATGGCAACCGCTGAGGTGTGAGACGGTGCGTTGTCTTGGTGAAACAGGATTTTCTTTTTCTGCAAATTGCAGCTTGTCAAGTAATGATGCGTAGTATGCTCCTGTAATGGTTTTTCCTTTTTGAAGATAATCGATTACAATAACTCCATGACTATCCCAAAAAAACAGTCGCCATCACTTTCCCAGCCGAAAAAACAGTTTTTGCTTTTTCTGGAGCCGGTTATCCCTTTGCAGTCCACTGTTTGGACTGTATTTTTGTTTCGGGCGTATAATGGTGTATCCAAGTTTCATCTACAGTAATTAATCGGCGGAACAACGAAATTTACTAGCTTTTATTTACGAGTGCTGCCATCTTCATGTCGAGGTCGGAAACTTTTCGGACCACCCTCGTATAACCTTGTTTAAGAAATACGTTTTGGCGTAAGTCGCAATTTACTTATTCCTGTGGAAAGGCATCGTAAATTTCCACAGAGCCAAAATTGTTGTTGGCTCTCTAGCAGCGGTTCCATTATAGATCCGCAAAGGTATTCAAAAAATAAATAGGTATTTTCATTTTCGACGTCTGGCCACGATAGCATTCCTTCTAAAGAAATTTCAAGAAAATGGAAACATTCCTGATAAATGGCTCAGCTGGTGGTTGATCGGATCTATTCGGAAGTTAAAAATGAGTAAGGTACGGCTTCAGTGATGTGAGCAAACCAATTTGTTTGGCAAAAGAAAATGTCGAACCTAACGTAATATCCATGTCAAGTAGCTCCTTAGATTTAATAATAAAGTTTTCGTGACGAGGTTTTAGGTACAGTGCAGAGAATGAACAATAATCGTAGTTTGTTAATTTTGTACTGTAATTAGAATTCCGGGACAGTGTACCTATAAGTTACTAAAATGTCGCATAGTTGATTAAAAAAAACAACTGTATTCCGTATTTTTCAACATAGACGCTGATTACAAACTTGTTTGATACTTATTGAGAACCTCTGGAATCTTCCACGACTTACATGTTGCATAAAAAGAAGTGAATTGTTAGTTGTGGTCGTAGAACTGGAGATAGCCTAAAAATTGAATTAACAGTTTTTCTGTTCACTATAGGCGACACTCATTTACGGCCATAACTATTCACCTCCTTATATGTAGCACGTAGGTAGGGCGCGATTCCAGAAGTTCTCAATAAGTTTTAACAAATTTGATTATTACTGATTTTAAGCATTAAATTGACTATTATTACGATATAAAGATCTCTGTTTGTACTAGTTTTTGTATTGGAGTGTCGTCTAATGAGTTACACGAAGCGTGGCACTCGTATATCCCATGCGAACACACAATCCTAGCTTTGACACGTCGAATCACCAAATGAACACATAATGTGACAAACTGATTGCATCCCGGATTATCCTACGGATTATCGCCCCCATCTTCGCCTCCATCTAATATTAATCAAAGTAGGTATCCCTGTCACCTTCCAGTTTTCCTGAAGAGACAATACAATGCACATCATCACAATAACAAATGATAAATTTTCTCCGGCGACAGGCCGGTCTAATTCAACTATTTGTCATTTGTTATCTGTTAAAGACAGATTAATCTTGATGAAACAATGGGACTCGACTACTTTATGTATGCCATCCGATATTCCGAATGCGACAAATAGCGAAACGCCGTCACGAAAATTGTGTAACGAGATTTGAGGTAAGATAATTCCAGCATTCCTCCAGACGTTTGCAGATTGTGTCGATCTAAGGAAGTCAAAGGGGCTGCGATTCAAGTGTTATTGCAAAGTAAAAATGATGGTTACAAATTCTAGATCGTGTTGTAAATTAAGAAAGTTTATTAATCCAAACGGTACTTATCGAAATTCTCAAATAATGTTCTAACCCAAAAAAAAGTTGAAGGTTCTCGGTATTGTTTAGGTTCCTTGTAAAAATAAATCAGTTACTGTTTTTAATAAAGTAAGGGATCATTAGGAATAATGTAGATTTTGTATTGTTCTCTCTATGAGATTAAAGTCAGGTGACCAGGCTGGCCATCGAATATGATTTATATCATTATCAGATCGGACGTTATCATCGACTTTCGTTTTTGTGTTCTTCTCGAGAGAGAAGAGTTTTTAGTATCAAAACCCAATCCAAATACATCTCATTAACATTTTCATTTCTGAAAATAACAGTCTCAGTTCTACCACTCATAATCTGCCTCTCATGATTATAAAAAAAAACTGTATTATTTGATACCTGTTGAAAACAATATTCTGTTAAAAATGTGTGTTACTGTTAATTCTCAAAGGCCACACTTTAAGTGGTCTACCTTAAACGTACCAGCTGTGGTACGGCTCAACTGTTTGGGCTATAGAAGGAATTATTGAGGTGGGCAGCTGCTACCTGAGAAATGCCAGCTGTTCAAAAAAAAACGGTGATGCGAATTCGCGCTACTGTGACCTTTGAGGATTAATAATAGAGATAATGTTGTTACAAAAAATAATTTGTTTACAAAATAGCATTCTTTAAATTGAACGCAAGCAGTAATAGTGATTACCACGAAGAAAAAATATATTAAAAACAAAATGAAAAGCGCAAACTCTTTGAACACCTCCTACCTAATTATTGATTGAATTGATGATTTGATTCGACCTTGTTAGTTGCCCAGAAGGAACATCTTGTCGGAATATTTGTCCTTCATTCCAGTATACCCGCCCTAAAGTCGTGTTTAGTCTTCAGCTTTTTAAGGTAATTTTAGTAGACGGTCGTGAATCAGTCAGAAAAACAAAGAAAAAGACGCAATGTCTGGAACAGTCCAACTGGAGAAGATAATTTCTACGAGTATTCCAGACGTTTACAAATTATATGTATTTAAAGTCGAGGAGGCTTTGGATACGGAGCCGTTTCTCTGATATTTATTTGCATTTATTAAAGCAGAAGGCCTAGTGTAATCCATACTGAACATAGACTGGCTTGTTCGTTATTTTATCATAATATTATTATGATACGCAGTTTATTCGAGAATATAGACCATAGAAGCAAATATGTGTTCCATATTTTGTTTATTCTTACGAAAACAAGGCAAATAAAAACTTTTAAGCAACGCAAATACAAATACAAGTACAAAAAGATATAAATATGCCGTTTGTGTTCTGTGAGACTGAAGATACAATGCTGTGGCGGCAGGCTTACTTGTACCTTACTTCTTTCAAATTCAAATACGTCGCGATATCTCTTGGAGTGCTTCTTGTTTTAATACCAACCACTTTTGGCGCTTTTCCATTAGCATATTTAATTTAAAAATTGCGTATTTTTGTAAATCTAAGGTGTAAAGCAAAGTATTTTGGAGGAATTCCTCATGTACCATTTTTTATATCAAATTTTACTTGTAGATAGCTACAACGAGCTAAGTGGACTGTGCCAAGTGAATTCCATACGATTTTAAAGCGTGAATAGCCTATCAAGGAACGTTAACGATAAATGACAACCACTTAGAACGAACTTGCAGCAGACCAGAAACAATCGATAATTGCCTGCTCGATCTCATTTTGTTTCTCGTGACATCTTTTGTTTAATTTCGGTTTCGCAGCAAACCGAACGACGTGGGCCGTGCCAGAATTAGGCTGTGTTGTTTATTGGAAGGGACACCTCACCGATAAAATTATATAACGCGAGGATATCCGGAGGTGGAGGATCTGACAAAAGAGGTTTGGTTTTCGCGGAACGCGTTTTCTCAAGGCAATGATTATATCGATTTTATTCGTATGCGATAAACCAGAATCTTTTTCTTTACACACAAGAATATAGAGCTTTGAAGCCTGATGATATAATCCAACAACAATGAAAATTTCAAAAAAAAAAGTGAAGATGAGAGAAAAGAAGAACTGGAGTAGTTAATCCAATTCAATTCAAAGAAAAACTAAAATTTTGTATCCAGCAATGTATGATAGAATGTTGTTTAGATCTTTTAGGGACAACCTATACAGGGTGTTAAAAAAAGAGTGTAAAATATTTCAGGAGGTAATACTAGTATGAACCAAAATAAGCAGAAAAGTCTTAATAAACATGGGTCCGCAAAGTAACGGTTGCGGAGATATGGACCACTATTCGTTTTTCAAACATTTTATTTTATTAGGAATAAACCGACAAAGGAAGCTTTTAACAAACAAAAAACAAAGTTACAGAAGATGTTCAAAGTGCCCTCCGTCCATTTCCAAGCAGGCACGACATCTTCGTCTCAACGATATTCGAACTCTTTCGAAAACACCCTCCTTGGTTTGGATTTCTTGACACTTTTGATTAATCCGTAGCTGCAGCTCTTCCAGGCTATTTACAGGAGTACCATACACTAATGTCTTCAAATATCCCCAAACAAAGAAATCTAGAGGGTTCAGATCAGGCGATCTTGGAGGCCATAAAACAGGTCCGGCCCTTCCTACCCATCTATGTGGAAAAGTTTGGTGTAAATGCTCTCTAACGGCCATGGAAAAATGAGCTGGAGCACCATCATGCTGGAACCACATTTGTTGCCTCTGATTCAAAGGAATGTCTTCCAAAAACTCATACAGTGTGTTCTGCAGAAAGTTGAGGTAAGCAGCGCCTGTTAATCGGTTTGGTAAAACAACAGGACCTAGAAACCTGTCACCTACAATACCCATCCAAATGTTTAATGAAAAACGTGCCTGATGTCCAGATTCTATTAGAGCATGAGGATTTTCGTCGGCCCAAATATGCGTATTGTGAAAATTAAACACTCCATTTCTTGTGAACCCGGCCTCATCAGTAAAAAGAATGTTTGCAAGAAAACGAGGGTCTTCAGCATCATGACGTAGAAACCAGCGGCAAAAAACCAAACGTGCTTGATGATCATTTATTGGATTTAAGGCCTGTACTCGTTGCACATGGTATGGATAAAGCAGTTGCTCGTGAAGGATTCTCCAAACAAGAGGACCACTAATTCCTACCTCGGCTGATATTCTCCGCACACTCGTACCTGGATTCTGCTCTACCAGTGCTAGAATTTCTTCTTCTGCTCTAGGAGTGGATACCGACCTTGGTCTTCCGGATAAATGGCACTGTTTGCTCAAGGAACCGGTATCACGCAATCTTTGGTGAATTCTTCCAAACATGCGTTGTGAAGGAATCTGGCGATTTGGATAAGCGTCAACATAAAGACGTCGCGCTTCGGTGGCGTTCCCATTAGCACGACCATACATGAAATGCATGTCTGTTAATTCTGCGTTAGAGTAACCAGCCATAGCGAAAGAAAACTTGTGCACTGAGAACAACTGTCAAATACGTACTGTTTATTTCACTAAACATCAACCAACTATTATAAGAAAATACACAACGTTTTTGCAAAATAAAAAAAGGGGCTAAAAAACATAAAACATTCCATATCTCCGCAACCGTTACTTTGCGGACCCATGTTTATTGAGACTTTTCTGCTTATTTTGGTTCATACTATTACCTCCTTAAATATTTTACACTCTTTTTTTAACACCCTGTATAATAGCAGTATTTTACTTTGTAGGATGTGGATGTAAAGCTTTCTGCCATAACTTTTACATTATTAAGTTGTTAATGTAAATTTCTCTTACAGAAATTGTTCCTTCCTTCCTTAAAATTGCTTGAAGGTAGGTATGTATACCAAAAACAAATGTATAAATTATGACACAACAAAAGCGAACTGAATTCACCCAACTTTCCATTTCGGTTGAGCAGCTTGGGGATGGGTTCCGTACGATAACCAAAATTCGATTTGTACAGGTCATTTCGTTGTAATAAATTGCATTTCAAGATCCCGTTAACGTACTTACTCACTGGACCCAGGAGAAAATGCCCCAAATTTTATCGGGAGAAATCGACCAAAACACAATAGGATAATGCAGTTAGACAATATGTCAGAATGGAGCACTATTCACACTATCGGTTGGCGGTGCATTTAAGCCGATGACAAATGACGGCAATAAAAATCAGTTCGAACAGGAATAGCAATGGCTATTTATATGTAAATCGGGGCCAACACGGTGTACTTTGCCGGAAATTATTTATTAGCGGTATATTTTTTCGTGGCGTTATATTTTAAAGTTGATAATAAAATTAAGTTTGTAAATTTTAATTGAATTAAATGCAGAAAATTTTAGATAAGTTGGATGGGTTTAATGACATCATACCTCATTTAGATAATTTCCATGGCTTAGGCGCAAGTTATTTATCGAATAAATTGATCGACGCGAAGCTTCAGATTAGAGACATGTTATTGTGCAATGACGCAGATAGTATGATTACTAAAATATTTCTTAATATAATATCGGTTGATACTGACATTGACATTGATAAAGGAGGCAGAATTATCGGTTTCCCGGCACCCTAGGTACTGGCAATTTATAGTTATTCAAAAATTAGTAAGTAAGCACATAAATTTAAAATAAAAAGAACCTTGTGATTGATATTGGCATTTAGGTACTGGCTCGAAACAAGAAATTTACATCGAGAGCTATTATGTGAAAAAAATTCAAATAGGTTCATTTCCGTTAGAGAAATTATTATTGCAATTAACTGCTATATTTTAACGGTATATTATAAAACCAAAAACAAGAAAAAACTCCAAGATTATCATCTAAATCATCATTTAAAATCCTACTAACTTTGCTTGAAACATTTTTGTCGGGATGTTCAGAGAACAATGACTTTGACCTTCAAATAATATGGAATTATATACATGAAAAATTTTCATTCAACATTTTCAAGTGGGAATTGGTTCGACCTTGAAATTTAAAATCAAAGTTAAATCCAAGGTCATTGATGTCTTGAAATCTCTCAATTTTTAACCTGAACTATTTTTAATAGGACTAAATCCTAGGAAACTATGTATACAAATATTAAACACGAATTTCGTTAACTTGTAACAGACAAATAGTCCTCAAATCCGCATAACCCGTATATCCCGCGAGTTAGGCGTGTTGAATACCCCTAATGCGCCTATCCTAAACGCTTAATTATCCTCTCCAGGACTTGAGACGAGGCTGTTTATTCCTACACATCGAGAAGCCAAAAGGAAAACCTCCTCCCCAGAAAATTACATTACACTTACAAAATCGTTATTTCTTTGGGAACTAGAACCACTTTCTGTTTATTTATACGGTCATTAAAAGATATCTCGGTTCGCAGATGTTACAGTGGTAAGGAGTTTCGGTGGCTCTAGGGAGTTACATTTGTTACAACGTAACCATCTAGGGAACTTGGTGAGTTTTATTTGAGAAAGAAGAGGAATATTCGTTTCCGATCCAGGAAAGTTCTATGAAGAATTATAATGTTCCGACAAGGGCGAGAGGTTGATTTTTAGGATTGTGTATTTTTTAAATGATATTTTCCCATTTATACGGAATTTTACTGTTGTTTAAACGTCTAGAAGCAACCTTATGCATTAACATTAGCTGGTGGTGAAAATTTGAAATATTTGAAATTATTCAATTTTCGTGGCTGAAAACGTACATATACAATTATACATACAGGCATGTAAAAAAAATATTTGAAACTGTTATTAATTATTTGTTAAAGTTCGGCGCATTAGAAGTGTTTTTAATTCGTGACGTCATTTAGTGCGATCGAGAGAATAACAGGACAGGACGGCCCGACAACGAGCTAATTCACTGCTAAATCAATATTTTCTCTTAGTTTGTCATGCTTTTCGTACCTAAATATAGAATTTATCTAAAAGTTTCGACCTGATTTTATTTATCACAGTTTAAAATAAAATTTCATGAGTGTTTGTAACTGTGCAAATATTTATACCGTCCACGAACGTGTTAAACAAAGACTTTTTATTACCATTGCCATTATTTATACAAAATAGAGTATACTATCATGGTGGCTGGAGTGTCCAACGCTCTATCATGTTCACGTAGCATGTAGTCGTACATTTATTTCCAAAAAGTTGTTCGCCGGTCGCCAAATGAGAGGAGAGAAAGTTGTAACAACTTGCTAAATAACGCGGAACGAGTGTAAATTTCACAGCTTTTAGAAAGGTCGGCGAATCTGACATAAGCCGTACACCAAACGGAAAAAAAACGGAATAAAGCACATATTTTTTAGAAGTTCCTCGAACTGAATCTTAACAGGGTATTTACTAAATACATTACTCGGGACGGCTTGGGTAGTAAATTTTCCGAATCAATATAAATAACTGCAGTTTAATGCCCCAACTTTCGGCGAGTGTATCCGATTTAATCCGATAAAAGCGTTCGGACAGGGGATTACTCCCTTAGAGATCAACAGTTCCAGGACTGTGACTGTTTGTGCACCTGAATTGTTTAGTTCGAGAACAAATACATTTAAATCAAAAATTTGTTTTTTTTTTCATAGCGAAGTTAAAAGTGTAAAATAGTTTTTGTCGAAAATATATGTTACACATAGGAATTTTTTATACCCCACTGTTCATAATTATACGAAGAAACATTTTTGAAACCGCCGACTCCATAGACTGGCTCAGTGTACAGTCACTATAATCTGACAACTTATTGCCAGTTTATTATTGAAATTATAAAAAAGTTTTTAATACAAATGTTTTAGAATTTTTATGAATTTTTATAATACAGTACGAGAATTTTTTTTTTAAATGGAACACCTTATATATTAGTGCATACTTAGCTTCATTAAATTTTTCTCTTTTCAAAAATATATAATATTTTACTGTTTGATTCAGGACTTTTCAACATATCTCAGTTTAAAACTAGTGCAAAGTTTCACTAAAATCCAAGAGGTGCAACATGTCGAAAAAAAATGTAAAGTGACTGGACCACCTTACGACTACTATGTTGACGCTTTTAATTTGCATTATATTTCAATAATCTTATTAAAAATTAAAAAAATTACAGTTTGACAGCTCATAAAAAGTATATCAACGCTTGGTGGTGTCAACTAATCTATTACAATGTTCTGAAGACATATACTGCTCAGAATTTTTTTTGACATGCGACATCTTCAACTTTCTGAAATGGTACTAAATTTGTATCAACATTTTGAGCAATATAACTCCTATTTTAAACTTGTCACTTGTACGTTCATCAGTGAAAAGTGCAACATATTTTTCTCTATCAGTCTCTGTTGCAATGAATGCTAAACTTGCTCTATTTTAGTTTTCTTATCTCTCGTTTGGTCTACAGTTATTTATAATTTGAAGTTTGTCAAGGTGACAGAAGCGGATATATGTTTAATGCAATTAAACTATTTCCAAATTTCTTAGTGACGCCACTGACTTCGCACGCAAATGTCAAACTCTAATCATAAGTTTCAGTCCATCAAAATTACTTGGTTATTAAAAAAGTTAAACTACAGGAAATGTACAGTGCCATATGCATATTTACAGCCCGATTCTAACGTCGCAATTTCAGGAGTCGATGCCTGAGAAGAGCCAATATTTTGCCTAATTTCAGAAGCACCGTGCGCTCCATTTATCCCGGGGCTATTTATAAAATTCAGATGGATTTATCTTCGCTAGTTGTTAACGGCTTCCTGTGCTTGCCGCCTGTTTTAAACCTTCCTTTTCGTTGATTTACGACGTGTGCCATTTCGACGTAGCGCCTTTTGTATCGATAAAACGCCAGAAATTGTTGACGCAAAAATATATCCGGCCTCTATATCATTCCGATACAATCTCCAGTCAAAAACCATAACATATTTTATTTCACACAGCGGCTCCTTATCTAGCATCAAATCCTATTCTGCTTCGATTCCATCTCGTACAGTTTTTTTCCAGATTTATTAGATAAATGTCGAAGAGCGGGGATTGTAAATACACCCACGTTTTTTCCCAAAGATTGAGCGGACCAGATTGGAAATATCTTATCAGACATCGAAATTAAAGTAATAGTTTTAGTTAATATAACTCTGGGTCAGTAGGTACTTGCGTTTCGTTGTTAGTATTGCACAACTCGTTTGAGGGCGACACTGAACATTTCTCGTTTAAAGTTACCCTCGTATTGAAAGTTTGAGACATACGACAAATTAGTTTCTTAATTTTTGTTCCATATAAAGCAATATTCAAATAAACCGAGCTCTACAGTAAATATTCCGTTCTATATCTGTTTTTTTTTTAATTTAGTGTGGAATATTCCCGCCTGAGAGAAACAAGTTACAAAGATGTCATTAAAAATTCAATTATCTGGTTCGAAACTTTGGTAAAATCGTTCCGAAAGTTCCCATTATGATTTCATATATTACCTGGTAGAGCAATCGATACATTGAGACTATCCGGGAGAAGAGAAATTTATAATAAATTCGTAAATCAAAATGATCGCGATATACGTTATTCATGGCATAATCGAATATTTCAAGCACCATCTTGCCGCAGTGACAGTAAAATAGATCAAACAACATTCGAAATACATAAAAAACGCAAAATGCTTCAATGTACCATTAGAAATGAGTCGGAAACTTCTACAATCTTCGAAATTCCTCTAAAACTATTAAATATGTATAAATACCCCGAAATCTTACCAGGAAAATACCAGGAAAAGCCACCTTTGGACACAAGTTAATGAAAATTTATTATAAGATAGCCTACACACCGATAGATGATCCTAATAAAGGAGAATCGTTTCCTGAAAGTCGCTTCGAAGTTAGAAACTTTTTCTATTTATATTTACGATTTTGAATCCCAAAACAGGCAAGTCTATAAAATTTTATCTTAGGATAGTCACAACAAGAAACTTGCGCAAAATTGCAATTAGATATATTGGAAAATCGCATTAAAAATACTTTAGAGTAAAAGCAAATACCTCAAGTTTTTCTTAAGAAGCACCAAATACTTAAATGCTTATTCAGAGTAAATTAAAATACCTAGGAACAGTCTTGGGTACATACATCAAACAATAAGCTTCAAAATTTCTCGAATCGCCATTAGAATCCTTCAAAAAGCGCCAAAAGTTCTAGAAAATGTGACAACGGTTTCAGAAAGCATTTGTAAATTGAAACAAACAACATTAGAATACAACAAGACAGCCCCACTAGTATCAGGCTAAAGGTTCTTTCCCGTAGTGTTTGAATACATATGAACGCAGCGTTTGAATACACATGAACGTAGTGTATTGAATACGTATGAACGTAGTGCTTTGAATGCATATGAACGTCGTATTTTGAATACACTTGAACGTAATGTTTGAATAAACATGAACGTAGTGTTTTAATACATGTGAACGTAGTGTTTTGAATATATTTGGACGTAGTGTTTTGAATACTTTTGAACGTAGTGTTTTGAATACATTTGAACGTAGTGCATTGAATACGTATGAACGTAGTGTTTTGAAGCATATGAACGTATTGTTTTAATACATATGAACGTAGTGTTTTGAATACATTTGAACGTAGTGTATTGCATACGTATGAAAGTAGTGTTTTGATTGTATATAAACGTAGTGTTTTAACACATATGAATGTAGTGTTTTGAATCCGTTTGTACGTACTGTTCTGAATACATTTGAACGTAGTGTATTGAATACGTATGAACGTAGTGTTTTGAATGCATATGAACCTCGTGTTTTGAATACATTTGAACGTAGTATTTGGATACACATGAACGTAGTGTTTCAATACATCTGAACGTAGTGTTTTGAATACATTTGGACGTAGTGTTCTGAATACATTTGAACGTAGTGTATTGAATACGTATGAACGTAATGTTTTGAATGCTTATGAACGTCGTGTTTTAAATACATTTGGACGTAGTTTTTTTAATACATTTCAACGTAGTGTATTGAATACGTATGAGCGTAGTGTTTTGAATACATTTGAACGTAGTGTTTTGAATGCATATGAACGTAGTGTTGTAATACATATGAATGTAGTTTCTTGAATACATTCGGTCGCAGTGTTTTGAATACATTTGGATGTAGTGTATTGTGCGTTTTGAATACATATGAACGGCGTGTTTTAAATACATTTGAACGCAGTGTTTGAATACACATGAACGCAGAGTTTTAATACATGTGAACGTAGTGTTTTGAATATCTGTGGACGTAGTGTTTTGAATACATTTGAACGTAGTATTTTGAATACATTTGAACGTAGTGTATTGAATACGTATGAACGTAGTGTTTTGAATGCATATGTACGTAGTGTTTTGAATACATTTAGACGTAGTGTATTGAATACGTATGAGCGTAGTGTTCTGAATACATTTGGACGTATCGTTTGAATACACATGAACGTAGCGTTTTAATATATATGAACGTAATGTTTTGAATACACTTGGATGTAGTGTCTTGAATACATTTGGACGTAGTGTATGGAATACGTATGAACGTAGTGTTTTGAATACACATGAACGTAGTATTTGAATATATATGAACAGTGTTTAAATATATATACACATTTGGTTTCTTAAAAAAAACTTATATTCTATTATTAGATCTCTTATATTGTAATTCTATTTTAAAGATGTTAAACTAACACAGATAAACTATTTTTTTTTAATTTTCGGATTTGTGCGAATTAGCTTAATACATTTAATACGAAGTAAAAAAAACATTGGGCAAGTTTGGTGCTGAACTACACAGTATTTCCCGTAGACTTTTAATGACCGCGCCGACCCGACGAGCTAAAACCGTAAGGATCCCCAAATTCCCTAACGGCGCTAGCGGCGCACATCTTTCCGATATTAAGGCTGCCGGGAAGACAGTTGCAGCGTTGTATCGGCGGGTAATAAACGGCGAAACACGTAAACCAAGACAATTCCCCAACCGCCAACTTTTCCGGAGGTTACGGCAAAAGTGCGAAAGCCCCGGGCCGGGGGGCGCCTTCCCAAACTTTGAGCCGGGAATCCTGCCGAGAATTACAACTTCTCACGTATTATCGTCATTGTTAACACTGGCTCAAACACGAACTAAACTAAGAAGTCTCACGGTGAATTATAAATATGGCCGGTTCGAGAAGTAGGTGATCTTTTTGGGGACGCCGAGTAATTCGGGATTAAGCGGCGGAAATTGGTGGGCGAGTCCGAAGGACTTCGTCTGTGCATGTGTCGGATAAGTTGTCTGGAAGAGGTGTCAGTTTCAAATTTAATACGTGTCGGTAAATGTTACAGGATAAGGACAATCCATAACATAAGACATAATTTTTTTGTGGAGAGAAATACTTGGAAATATTCAATTTTCGTGGCTGAAAACATACATACAGGGTGTCCCACGGTGACGAGACATTAGACATATTTCAAAGACTACTTCGATTTTAATTTGGAAATTTGGGCAATAGTGTTTTCGGGCATACTCTTCTCACCTAAAATTATGGCTTCACCAGATTATACCGGGACTTAACGTCATCTTCGTTGTTTTAAATGGAACACCCTGTATATTGCAATTTTGTACTGAAGGTATTCCAGCAAAAATTAGCTTGCCCCCTCTTACATCCAAGAAGTGGAATATTTCGGCAGATCGGCAGCCCTTTTGTTATTATGGGTCTGATACCGCAATCCAGAATGACGTTTATTAATTCAGTACCCGGACCTGAGTAGACTTTCATTTCGATAATATTTAAATCGGCCCTTTGTCCCAAAAGCCCTGTATGTGGCAAATATGGTATGCAGGTTTAATGCATTGAGCGCTGGCTGCTCTCTCGGTATTATCGAAGGAATTAACAGATTACGGTGAATTATGGTTTTCAGACCAACAATTTAATGATATTGTCCCGGGTGAAAGAGGGCGGTCATATTGCGCTGGGTTTAACCGATATACCCGAAAATTTAGGATAGCAGTAGGCGTGTTAGACCGTTAAAGAAACGAATTAACTTCGGAACAGTCGCTTTTTAATAATCTGCGAAAGTTTATTAAGATGCAATCCTGAATAGAACTTGATTGATTTAAATTGATAGACGATAGAAGAAATTGAAAATAAAAATAATTTTATTTAGTTCTATACCCACTAAGTCTTTTTCCTACAACATTTTAATGACTTAAGTCTTAAATCAAGTCCATAATTGTAAAAATTCTAAGTTACTATGATAAAACGGCCTAAACATACTCAAGATTAAACTTTTTTTTTTAATTTGTGACCCAAACCCAAAAACTAAATTGGTAATTGATAAATGTAATCTAATTGTTTAAAAATGAGAGTGTTATCTTTAAAAATGAGTTCTAGGTAAAGTGCCCTCTAGCGGTGCATAATGAAACTTTTCTCTGACTGGTCCAATAGAGCTTCACCTACGTAGTGGGTGTGCCAAATGATAGACTAATCAAACCTGAATTGTATGAGAAAAAATAAAAAAATTAACTATGACAAGCTGTAAACAATTGACAATTCGAAAATAAATTTCATTGCATACTGCTATTATTTTAATCGGTAGAATCACCTCCCCGAGTTTCCTGACGAACACCCTGTATATATAAGAATGTTTCCAATATTTAAATAAACAATTTTCTATGAAACTGTTTTTTATTAACATTGATATTTCATGTAGTAAAGCGCCATTTTAGTAAACGGCTTTGAATTTAGTTAAATAGCATATTATGGGTAAAAATGCGAAAAAGAAAATTTATTTCATAGTCTTTAGATTTTTAAGTTTATAAATTTGAAACACAAAATAAACGAAAAAAGACGTTGTTGCGACTGGCAAACGCGAATAATTCGATAAAAACCAAGTCAACGCTGTTGAGAAAACAGCGTTGTCAGTCCAATTTTTCCATATTTCTCCAAACAGAGTTAGAACAAAATAAAACTTGAGCTTTTAAGCACACAACTTTTTAATTTCGTTCGAGATTATTCCCCTCCTCATTTTTCCACCATCTTCGTAAGATTCGACATCGAAAAATATATTAATTTAACACGGAAATTATTATAATTTCCCTCCCTTAACAGTAGAATATTCATCACAATTAATGTACGAAAAGGGCCTCTTCTTGCACAATTATTCGCTACACATAAAGGTAATTTATTAGCTATGCTAATACCTGAGCGTAGAACGAAAATCTATGGTAATAGTTAAATTATAGGCAATAATTTTCAAAGAGACTCCCTAATTGGACAAAGGAATTGCCTGGCCTTTTTGAAATTCACAGGTGCATCGCCTAATAATTTTGAAAGGGGTAGAAAGAACCAGTTTAATGATCATCTAAGGAGAGAATGGTTATTAGGCTATTAAAATTTGCTCGACGGTCAGAAATGATGTAAATGTGTGCGAGTTGGACAAAAATTATAAAATTAGTTATGAACTACTGGTATTACTTCTTTTTACATATAAAATGATTGACGGTGTCACGAGTACGCATCAGATAATGCTATTACAATCCACAGAGTAAGACTACGTTCCTGGCATTATATTATAGCAACTTATCGTCATCAAAAGCACAGATACTTACGTCAAAAGCAGGTGGTAGCGGATCCAGAGCGACTACCTATAATTAAAATTCAATTTGCAATCGATTATTACCTCAAGACAGAAAGGCGGCATTATTTCGTTACTTCCTCATGTAAGGCTTTCCACCTGATGCTAAATTCATTAGCTTGCTTGCCTAACTGTATTGAGAACTGGAGCAGTTTCATTGCCTTGTGTTCGAATTTGCTCGTATAGGGGAGTAATTTCGTTTCCAATGGGAATTGTTAACATCAGAAGGGGGATTTTATATTTTTCGGTTATTTAATTACACCTACAGTAGATCGATACTATTTTAAATGTTCTTTTCGTATATTTTTGATGATTTATTTAATTTGCAGTTATAATACCACAAAAATATACAACTACAGTTATTAAAATGCAACTGCGGCACTTCTAGCAGTGTTGTATTGTGTGCTATTAAAGTACTGCGAATGTCAACAAAATACTGCGACATATCAATAATTTTTATAGATTATAAAATACGATGTTCTAGGGTTAGCTATAGATAAGTAGAGACATGATAAAGTTAATTTTCGAGTATTTTATTTCCTGCGAACACAATGGCTGTATTACGGCATTTAGGGAGCGTATTTTATATAAATACGCTTCCCCAAATTCCCTTTCATGGCCCATTTTCATTTTAAAATTTAGATGGGGCGATTTACTCCAACCTGCTTGTCATTAAAACTCCACTTCTTCCTCAGACCCAAGTTTTAGAAGCAATATGATCAATTCTCATAAACTTATAAAAAGCTCTTTAAGACTCTAAAACATCATTTAAGATTAATCTCGGGATCCTGTTTTATTAGAATTCGAAGGGTTCTTATTGAATAAATTAATGTCGTCCCGAGACGAGCCGTCCTTATACTTTCTTGCCGGAGCGTAATTATGAATTAAATTTTTCCGCTATAGACGCTATTAATTCATGTTAAAATGAAAATACTTCAATACCTGCTAAATTTTTTATCGCCGATGTTTTGAAAAAATTCGTTCGCTTCGCTTCATCCTTTACCTGCTATTCGAGGCGTTTGCATTTGAAGTCATCTATTTTGTTGCACAGAAAAATCATAAATAACGAGCGTTCAAATAAAAACGTGGTCGAAGTTGGCTCTGACACATTGGACGTAGGGAGTAGCTTATAGCGACCAACGACCAACTTAACCTCATTTCTCAACGAGCTGTATAGCAGCTGTCAGTTTCAATAACGTTAATGACTATATAACTTTATTTTAAAGAATAATCGTGATAACAATAACAAACAATTATTTAAGGAGCTGCTGAAAGTGTTCCCCTCCTTGTTCCAAGCACTTTTCACACCTGTTCCTCAAAGAATTAAAGACATTTTCTAAAATGCTCGGAGTATTGTTAATTTCACGAATCTTGTCTATAAGTCGAGCCTGCAGATGGTTTAAATCAGGAATAGGCAGTTCAAAAATAGTGTTTTTAAGGTAAGGCCACAAAAAGAAATCACACGGCGTAATATCACATGACCTCGGTGGAAATTCATGTTCAGCATTCAGACTTATTAGTCGATTTTGGAAAACTTCCCTCAACATATTCATCGTCTCGCCTGCCGTATGTGCCCTTGCGCCATCTTGTTGAAAGTAAAAGTTTGTAATTTCGTTTTCTTCCAGCTGGTTAACAAAAGGAGCGATAATTTCTTCTCTATACCTTTGCGCAGTAAGAGTACCATTAAAAAAAAATAGGTCCATAAATCCTCCTTCGATTGAGAGCACACCAAACTTCAATTTTTTGAGCGTGTAGAGGGCCCTCGACAAAAAAGTTATCTGATTTTTCAGAAGACCACATTCTCATATTCTGTGAGTTTACGTAACCACTTAAATGAAACCAGGCTTCATCAGAAAAAAGGTGATATTATGAAGTTCACCGTAGTTGTTTAAAAACCATTCACAAAATACAGCCCGTCGCGGAAAATCAACTTCTTGAAGTTCTTGCTGACAAGTTAAACGATAGGAGAACAAACGCAAATCTTTTTTTAACACTGTGTGGCAGGTACCGACTGATATTCCCACCATTTGTGATAAAACACGTACAGAAGTTCTTGGCGCATTTTCCATTATTTGTTGGACATTTTCTTTTAATTCTTCAGTCCGCTTTTTAGGTCGGCCGCTTCCTTCTTTTCTTGTTATACTGCCCGTTTCACGAAAAACATTAACACAACGCTGAACTGCACTTTGAAAAATTTTGTACTCAACAACGCCGGGAAAATGATTTTGAAATTCCATGAAACATTCCTCAATACAATACTTCCATATTCCATCAATCTTGCGTCCATTTCTAAAGTAGGACTCTATGATAAACACTTTTTGTTCTTGAGAAAACACACATTTTAAACGCTTTTTAAAACGAAAATATTCAAATTGATAGCGGCGATATAGCGCTTTGACTGATGACGTTTAAGTTCATTTGCTATACGCTACGCCCTACGTCCAAATTTTCAGAACCAATTTGACCACGTTTTTATTTGAACGATCGTTATTATGTAGAATAAGAATCCGAGTTTGCATATTCCAAAAAACAATGCTAAATTCAGGGGTACAATAAACACAAAAAGAACGAAAAATTACCCGTTTTTCGACATATTTTCCCTGTAACATTGAAACTAAGCCCTAAATCTAAAAAAGGCATTCTCTGCTCTATCGTCTGGACAATATTAACATTATTTTAATTGAATAATAAAATTCATCAAGTTATGTAGGAGGTGTTTATTGCTGGAATATCCTGTACACGTACGGGGCCAGCTTTTTTATAGCTCCGACAAATAATGTCAATTTTATGAAGAATCTTGTAGCGGCATCAATACAGTATCACCACGCCATTTTATCAACATGCAACGTTTATCAACGTCCAAAACAACTGGTTGCTTGAATTTATAGCGCCAGGTGTCAGAAAGTATAAATTTCATGTAATGGTATTTCGGCATTTTGTGAAATTGAAAATTAAAGCTAACTTCCCTATCCAGATTTATTTGTTTTAAAAAATACCACAGGTATGATTGAATGCCATTATTTTTACAGCTATTTAAATACTTATAATTATTTCCGTTTCAACTTCATTCGAGAATATTAAATGAATATTGAAAATTGCCAGTTCTAATTGTTTTATTCGTTTAAGGAACGCCGCGAGTGAATTTTCCATCGATCTTATCGTCAGGCATTTGTTTTTTCAAATATATTCGATAATCAACCCGTCCTTTGAACGTGCTCATTCCGCTCTCTTTCTTCCTTTATTTTATCCACTCCAGCGCATCATGAAATCCGCATTGTTATTTCCTATACTCTCCTTGATTCGTCAGTCGCTTAAAATTATTCCTGATATCAATCTTAGCAACTTTATTTGGGGATCATATTTTCTCCTTTATTTTCTTAGTATCAGTTCCAATTCCCTTGCAAAAAAATATAGAAAAGGCAATATAAATTCAAATTTTATATGTGTCAATAAATAAATTCCGAACCGCTTGCGTAACTCGTTTCCATATACTGATAAAACAACCTTTATGTTCCAATCTACATTGTATCCGAACGTTACACCATTCCAGGGCCATAAACCCTTATGTACCTCTCTCTCGAATCAAATTAACACTGATATACGCCGTCGATATGAGCCTGTAAATCTGGATCAGTAATGTAACTGGTATTTCGTTGCCTGTAACGTAACGATGATTATTATCCACGACGATCGGTAACGCAGTAAACCATAACCGCAACCGCCGTCGTGCTCGTCTTTTGTGACGATGTCCCCTAAGACTGGGGGCAATCTAGACAATCAGATATCTGAGGCAGGGGCGGACAGTTGGACAGATTATAGCGGTTATTCACTTCGAAACCGAAATGTCAAGGTATAGGGGTATACTTTCAAAATGTAAGAAATGTTCAAGCGTTCCCGCTGGGCGCAGGGGTGGTCCGATCGGATACAATATTGCTCATTGTCTGTTACTTGCTGTATTGCAGTCATATACACTTCAGATCTATTTTACATTTAAAAACAATCACAAAATATTCAAAGCATCCAAGATAAACCTATCCCACACATTGTCTCAGTTTCACTTTCAAATATAATACCTACGATCCGAGTATTCGAGGGACATTCGTTCCACCACTGAGCGTAATACACTCGAAGAAGACAATCAAATCCATGGCCATATTAACCGGAATTTGGTCGTGATAACACTCGACGACCAACCCTAATGGGATGCTTTGCATGTTAAGTGCGGCCCACAGGGGATCAGTTTTATACCTAAGCCCGCTATCTTTACTATTCTTGCCCCACTTGTTCCGGATCTCAACGCCTAGGGTAGCAGCTGTGTATATTCCGAGCCAGGTCGAAGCAGAACAAATCATCTAGAAGTGCCGCCGCGATCGTCTTAATTCTCGGGACTTAGGGGAGTCCTGGTATCCCTTGATCTGGGCGGACTAGTTAAGACTAAGATATGCCGAGCTTATCTTTTTGTCTCGTCTTTGATCGGTGATTAGAATTGAGTATTGATTTTAATTTTTCAGTTCTACTAAGTATTTTTATTGTTTTTTTAACCAAACTTTCCTTGAATGATATCCTGTAGCGAAGCTACTTCGCTTACATGAATTTATCTTTAATGCGCATGCTCAGTAACATTGATACAATTTGAATTTATTAATTACTATAAAAATTAATATGGTTCTATAAATTTAATATTTATAAATTATTCTATAACTCTATTAATTTGTTATTTGGGGTTTGAAACTTCTTAAATATTTTCAGAATATCGCAAGGTCATGACAAATGAGCCATTTTTTTGGGACTTATGTCCAAAGTACGTAAGGTCGAAAATCGTCACTACTAAAAAAAGTCTATTTCAAAGATATCTGTCAATAAAGTATATCATAACTACAGGAGGTTGTTATGTGGATCATTTTGAATAATTAGCAATTTAACTTCAGTTGCTATTTTTAAGAAAAAAATTGTCTTTTTCAAAAAACGGCCCATTTTTCATTTATCATTTTTTAATTTTAATTTAAAAATATACTGGCCGTGTCCAAAAAAAAATTATGGGATTTTTTTTGTTGGAAATACAGTAATTCTAAATATATGCAATTGTGAAGTCCAAAAAATCGTTGGTGAAGGATTTTTTTCTGAAATTTGAGGGAAATCTCACTTTCATAAAAAAAAATAGGAAAAATTCCATAGAATTAAATTAATTACTTTACCCCAGCTGAATTGTAAGGGCTTCATTTTCAAAATGGCGTCCAAAGTTCGCAAAAAACACTATTTGTCACTAAAAACACAAACACAAAAACACTAAACATTTTAGAAGAAAATGTTTTGGATAACAGTTGTAGAACTTTTTATAACAAAAATGTATTAGTTATTGCAAAAAAACGGCTAGAAATCGATTTTTCTTCTATATCTTTAAAACGAAAAAAGATTTTTTTACGAAACTTTCAGAATATGTTATCCTTGACAAGTAGAATAAGTGCAGTTTTGTAAAATTGCAAAATATTTGATAGTTTTTGCAAATATTGAGGTTTTCGAAAAAAAAAAATATTTTTATGCAAATTTCAATAAATCATACACTTACGTGACCCATCTTGGGCTTAAAATTGTCTCTAAAAGTTGTACTTTCCTGTGCAAATTGTATTGCAAAATAATTGGAAATATGCGAAATATCTATCGAAACTTTGACTTCTGTTTTTGAAGAGAAAAATGTAGATCTTATCGTTGAAATTTAATCGGAATGGCATTATTGCCATTTGAAAGCTGAAATTTTTTCACTAATTTAAAAATAAATGTCCTACGACCAAAGGAGCCGAGATTTTTTTTTAAACCGCTACAGTCTCATATAATATCAAGGTTTAAAATTTACACATGGTGTAGTTGAATACTTTTACTTCAATATAAAAAATAGTCCGCAATGATTGACCCCCTTTTTTACAGTAAAAAATGTTTAGGTTTT
This sequence comes from Anoplophora glabripennis, assembly GCF_000390285.2. Lineage (NCBI taxonomy): Eukaryota > Metazoa > Arthropoda > Insecta > Coleoptera > Cerambycidae > Anoplophora > Anoplophora glabripennis. The sequence goes on from NW_019416568.1 coordinate 1,448,990, forward strand.
TTTTTAATGAGAAAAAAAACTATTTTTGCGAACTTCGGACGCCATTTTGAAAAAGGAGCCCTAACATTCAGCTGGAGTAAAGTAGTTCATTCAGTTCTACGGAATTTTTCCTAATTTGTACGTGTCTGTTTACTGAACTAAGTTTTGGCAAAAAAACAGGTATTTTCTACAATTTGACTATACGTAAATGTAAAAACCCTAGTGACAAAGTATCTAACTTTGTCACTGTAAGAACCACCGAAATTCAATGCCACTGGGCATTTTTCAAATTTAATGCTGTTTTTAATTTCTAGAAGCGTTTGTAAGAAAAATATCTTGTTTTAAAGACAATGCGATAATGAAAGTATCAAGAATATTATTAGCGTAGATATGCATAGCTCAAAAAAACGCAATATTTCTACGTGATGATTTTTTCGACATTTTCATTAATGTGTTGTATTTAAAATCGCATTTCTAGCAAAAGAGAACAGATTTTTTCTTAAATGCACCACTAAGAATTATAAGCTAATTTCTAATTTCCAAAACATCCAGTGGTGTCGAATTTCTAGGGTTTTCAGTGATAGTGGATTCTAGTATATCCGTCAATAATTAAGAATATACGAAGTAGATAATAATTAGTGCAACTCTAATATCACTGATTCAAGCTTTAAAAAATTTCAATTATTCTTCAAATTCAAACCCTTTTCGGACAATTCTTCGTTAGAACTTTCTTTCGCATTTAAGCCAACCGAATGCAAATCTTACTTTGGCCTTGTCTAAAATTAAATAGGTAATTATAATTAATTTAATATGTTAAATCGATAAGATTCGATAAGTTTCCAAATAAATTTTACCGCCAATTATTTGAGGAACATTTAGCCGAAGTCTTGCATTTGTTAAGATTATAACAGGCGGTATTAACGGCGACATCTCTACGACCTGGCCTGAGATGGAGCACGCTGCGTTAAAAGCTTCCACCTCCGAGTTTCTAGCAACTTCGGCTAAAGCAGTTGAATATAAGCTTGGCCTTATGTTAAAGTCTTTGGGTGTATTTGAATATGAAATTGTCGTGATGCCGTTTGAGTTGGAAATTAAGTTGTGCAATTAAACGTAACGAATACGACATCCTCTTTGTGTTTAAGTTTCATTAAAAAACTATCTTGGTTTTCACGTGGCTATATTTTTGCTTGCCTCTTTAAAAAATATCGGATAGACGCAGATTGCTAGATATTTACAATTACAATTCCCCGCTGTTTGCGTAGTTCCGGCCCTTGCTGTTCCTTATCCGAAAGCCAAACACTAGAAGTCGTAAATAAACACAAAGCTTTGGCGAATACCGCCGCATACCTACCATTACATCAATATCTATACTGGGATACGCAAATTCGGTTCTCGCCACAAGAAACTGAGGCTGGAAGCCACAGAGTTTTGGTTAAATTAGATGTAGTAAAGTTACAAAGCTTTATACAAGGTGTTTTCTAATTCTGAGTGTAGTCATATCGTTGTTTCTTAGAAATTAAATACCTTTCGAGATTTATAATAAATTGTGTTGCATAACAAGGTTTTTTATTAAGGTTTCAGGAGCGTGAAAATTAAATTAAACTGTAGTTTCGCAATTTTTGCAGGTCGACCTACAGTAGCCCCAACGAACAAAAGCATCACCGCCGTATATGGGCAACCCCTCACACTGACCATGGAATTCTGTGCCAATCCTCCCTACAACAAGGTCCTCTGGATAGCAAAAAATAAGAAAGTTTACAAACCCGGCGATGCGGACAAAACCGTCATAGCTTATGGTATAACGGTACGTGAATGAGAGTTTAAAATTTTTTAATAATAACTACAATTCTTTATCAATGATTTTTATTACGTAGGTACTTGTATCAATGTTTTTAACTGAATTGGCAAAACATCTACTTGTTTACTTAAATTGTGTGTAACATGCAATATTATTCACTATTCTCTTGTTTCCTTCCTGTTTTCCTGAAAATATTTTTGATACATTTTTCGTTATTCCCTTCTTTTAAGCTACTATGATTAACTGTTGCCTACAAGTATTCCGCGCCATTAATTAAAAAAATTTAAAATATACAACATACAAAGCGATATGAAGTAAAGCAATTTGTATTAGAGCTTTCTTATTTATTTATTTTTTTTAAGTTAATTTCACAGAACCAAAACAGTGACCCACCTAGAAGAAATATAGTCCCCCCATTTGGGCCCACCCAGATTCAGTCATCTGGTTGATTTGTGACGTAATATCCGTTATTTAATTTAGCCAAGTATATTATTTACACCCCGGATGTTTTATATTTAAAGAATATTATCTTACAATTAATTTAATATCACATTCTGGCATTCTGTCGATCTTTTCCTGTCGAATTTAGAAATACCTGCCAAGCACAAAATGATTCAAATTCCACGTCTATTTTAAGACATTTCAAATTAAATTCCTTGATTTTCAGGCGTGTTATTTTTTTACTTTTGCTTAATTTCTAAGATTCCCTGGGACTCTTGAAAATGCAAACTGTTTTGTTAAATTACTTAACATTAAGCACAGACATCAAATAAGGATAATTTGACGTTTTAAATATGTTCATCTACAGGGTGTTCTTTAATGATTTGCAAATGAATGATAATTTGCTTTATGGTCAAAAATATCCCGTTGCGAAAATACACGGTGTTAAAGTTTTAGGAAAAATAATTTATTAATATTTTCGAAACGTCAGAAATGCAAGTGATACCAGACCAACTAGGTTTATTGCAAAATTGTATTCAGTAATTACATTAATTAATTACGGACAATACAACTGGTTTAATTTTTTTTACTCAAAACCAGCGCACCGCAGGACAAACACTCAAGAGAGCTCTTATCTTTCAAATTGAACAGGGATTTCAAAAATTTATTAGGGAAAAAAACCATTGGCGTACTATTTTTTTTCTTTAAAAATGTCAAAGACAGTGATCGTACGCACGCCACTGTTAGAGTTAAAAATTATGTTTGTATTTGAAAAACATGCGCCTTTATTAACTGAAATTATAAAGCAGACTATCATTAATTTTTCATGTAGAATCACACCCTTAAATGTTCGCATATCATTAAGGAACACCCTGTATGCATTTAATCAATTACCTATGTACTTTATTACCTGAGATTAGGCAGAAAACCCGTGAATAGATCATTTACAGAAAAAAAAGATATAGCCGAAAAAAAGAAGGTTAAAACATGATTGGGTACTCAGGTTATAAAGTAAACAAAAATATTACAAAATAAATTTCGCAATTTTGACATCGAATACGTAATCAGCCATCCCGAAAACCCCCGTATAGCAAATTTGACGCGAATCTGTTATTTTTTGAAAATTTGGTCGGCCATCTTGGATCCGCCATCTTGAATTTTGCTAAATTGACCTCGGATCCGAGATGTGCGACCCCGAAAACCCCCGTACACCAAATTTGGAAATTTGGCGAATCTGTTATTTTTTTTTTAATTCGTGATATTGACCCGTTTTTTTGAGGTTAGAAAAAAACCCATCAATTCTGACCGCGGATTTACGTTCGGCGAGGTCTTAACCATATAAATGAACATTTGAATATACAAAAAAAAAATTTTTTTTGTTTTTTTATTACACTTTTTCGTGAATTTTTGCTATTTTTGACATGTTTTTTGAGGTTAGGAAATTCCTGTGATGGGATAGCTCAATTCTGACACCAGAATCGTAATCAGGAGACAAAAATACTACGGATAATATAATATGTCGCGTGAAAAGTAGACAACTTTTTTTTTGTGTGGCTGTTGTCTAATTTGGACAAATAGCTCAAAGATTAAAATAAAATTAATTAAATAAAATCTCAGGCTGGGTCAAGTGACTGTAGTTTTGCAAATTATTTGGCACTAATATGTCTGGCAACAGAATATTTTTTATTGAATGTTGAAAATGAAAAATTTGAATTTAAGTAGAATTGATTACTTTCAATTTACTATCAGTATAACAGTAAAAAAAGCGGAGATAGCTGATTCAAATTTATTTTAAAGAATACTGACGTTCGCTAAATCAAATTAAACTTGCTTTTTTTCTGAAAATAGTGGGCCAAAGTGAATTTTCCGTCAAAATCGCCAACTTTTTTGAAATGCTATTAAAAAACGCACTCTGTACATAGCACATGCAAGCTAGGCACTAACAGTTTTGTGTAATTGCAGAACTCAACAGAGCCTAACTGCCACCAAGCCGTGCTGTTCCTAACGAAGGTGACAAACGTGGACATCGGAGAATATAGTTTTATAGTGAGATCACCCAACGGCCTAACCGAGGGTAATTTCCACGTGAACCTCACCTACGCGAGCGGCTACAGCGTCCAGCCTGAGGATGGCGACTCGACGACCGACGGCACGTCGCATGTTTCTGCGTCATTTTATATAAATGTGATTGTTTTAATATTGAATTATTGTTATTACTGACTGACTTAGGTATTCAGAGGACACAACATCTGCTGCATCGTGTAGTGTTAAGACCGACACAAGCTCTTATTTATTCTAACTCTACTCGCGATGATCCCACATAGTTTTCTTAAGGAAGGAATCATTTTTCCCTGTGAAATAGCCATTTCCCGAATTTTCCCGGTCCACTCTCGTACAGAAAATTGTGCACTTCTTAATTACTGCCATCTCAAAACCTCTAGCAACTGGACTATGTGAATACATACACTAATTTGCCAGATTACTTAGGAGGGCTCTATCATTAATAGGCAACCAGCAATACATTTTTATAGATTTTATTACACAGTTTGTCTAATTATGCATCAATGCACAAATAACAGACTTTCCTCCATTCTAACGCAGATTTTCTATAAAATGGAGTTGGTTTGCAACTCAAATTACTTTTTGTTGTAAAGAAATTTGTCATTTGCATCATAAATTACAAATTTCTTTAAACCAAAAAGTAATTTTCGTTTCAAACTAACTCCATTTTATAGAAAATCTGCGTTAGAATGGAGGAAAGTCTGTTATTTGTGTGTTAGTTCATATTTAGACAAACTGTGTAATAAAATCTCTAAAAATGTATTGCTGGTTGCCTATTTGTGATAGAGCCCTCTTAATCGAGCTGTAACTGTTTTTTCCCAAAGTATGAGTCCCCCATCAAATACTTAACGTTAAAAAAAAGCATGTTAAAATATAAAATGGTGCTGATCTATACATGTATCGTAATTCAATAAATAAAGGTTTGTGTCTATCACTTTGAATAATACATGATGTAGGTATTTAATATATTGTATCCCCAGTACTAAAGGAGAGTAATATTAACCATTTGTTATTATTGCTCTTACAGAAAGATTTAAAATGTAATTTTAAATGTATAGTTTTCTATTGATTTGCAAAAAAATGTGTATAAATTTGTTAATAGGGACGCTTAAATGTATAAAAATAAATGTAAGGGATTAAAGGATAATAAAACTATTCGTCCAGGAGTCTGTGAATTTTTATACCTAACACCCAAGTAGTGGAGAATAAAAGAAAGTACTTAAATCGGTACCTAAACAAATGAATTGGAATGTCGCAGATTTTAATAGTTAGAATAATTTAACGAGAGAATATCATAAGGTTACAATAATAAATTTAATACGTGTAAATATAATATCGTATATTTAAATGAAATTCTTTGTAAACGCTCCAATATAATTACAAGTTTGAACACCCGGTATTTCTTATCCAAAAGTTGTTTTGCTCACTGGATAGGCATTCAAATCCTATTGTGCACATTTGAACTACAATGCATTTGCACTACTAAAAGGGATCTACAGCTTAAGAGGACTCTACAGCAAATAGGCAATCAGCAATACATTTTTATAGATTCAGTTCAGAGTAACTCTAAGTTGCTACTAGCTGCTGATATCTACTATTCTTGCCAAATCGAAAGACCCTTTGTATGTGGTTCTGAGTTAATTTTGTAATTTGACATTTGACATTTGTCAAAAAATTATATTTACATTAGAAAGTTAACATATGTTAATTTTTTGAAATTTTAACACTATGGACGAGCAAAATATTCCTATCGACATCAACACGAACAAGTTATTGGACTGGTTGATAAGTAGAAGACATGTGAATAAAGATTGGCAAAGTAACATCTTAAAAATAAGAGAGAAAATTAACAACGCCATTCAAGATATGCCAGCTCACGAGGGTATCATAAAATTGCTTTCAGGTCAGCACATTAATTATTTTCACTGTCTAAAAATTGTTGACATACTAAAAGAAACTGAAGCGGATTCTAAGAATTTGTTTGGAAGGTACGGTTCTCAACGGATGAAAGATTGGCAAGATATAGTGTCTTCGTACCAAAAAGATAACGTTTACCTCGCGGAGATTGCTCAAATGCTAGTAAGAAATGTTAGCTATGAAATACCTGGTTTACGAAAACAGGTAGCCAAATTAGAACAGTCACAGCTGGAATGTGAGAAAAAAATAAAAGATTACTCTAAAATAGAATCTGTGGCATTGAAGGAATTTAATTCATCTTGCGAGCAACTAGGAATTGCGGGAAAGAAAATCAAACAAGAACTGATAGAGCTACTTAAGCAATTACCAAGTCTCTATAAAGGTACTGCGGAGAAAATAAAAATTGTAAAACCTGCAATTCAATTGTATACTGAATTTAATAATTTCTTGTCTGGTAAAAATACCAGCACTGATGTTCTAACTATCTTAAAATATCTAGTAGAAAATGGGAACACAACTACTTACGAATATATTTATGGAGAAAAGCCCATCACCATAGAAGAGCAGAGTCCCTTAAATGTAGACGAAATAAATATCGATAGTGACAAAATTGATTTTGGAGATAACGGTGCTGAAATTGACTTTCAAATAAACACAGAAAATGAAGGTATTGACTTTGATGAGAACCAAGACATTGATTGGGGTTCGTCGAGTCCGGAAGAGGACTTTGAAATTGTTACCCATGAAGATATAGAAATAAATCTGGAAGAATCTGGCATCGTCGTAGAAAAATCAGGAATAGACGGCGGTGTCGCTAAAGGCGACGAGGCGCTTACAATTCTAGATAACCCGAAAACTCGCGAACAAATTATTAACAACTTAATGGAGCTCAGTGCGTTCTTGAAAATGCGTTTATATGAAATGTCGAGTGACTCGGATTTGCTAGCCATGTCCCAAATGCAGGACGCACCCACCATTTTGCAGATGCAGACGGTGGAGTCTGTCGCTATGTTAAACGACTGCGTTAATGTGGCATTAGACGAGCTAACAAATAAGCGAATTTCACATTTACACAATATCAAGCATTCCCCAAAATATGTTGACATTTTATCCGCAAGCCTAAAACAGAAATTATCTGTGGTCGAGAAGATGAGGGCAAGTAAATCGGCACTCGAAAAGAAGATCAAGGAATTACGAGAGGAAGCTCAAGGCATTGAACCTGTTATAAAATTGCTTATCGAAAGAACTAAACAGTTGCAGAAGGACATTCAGGAAGATATTTCTAAGAAATATAAGGGGAGGGTAGTCAATATAGTGGGAGGGGTAAATATGCTGTAAAAATATTTTAGATTGTTCTGTAAGTAGCTTTTACGTGTTTAATTATGTAATTGTGTTATAGTTTTACTGTACATAAATTAATAGGTAATTATTTCTATTTAAAATAAAGTTATTTTGCATTCCAATGTATATTAGTGAACCTTAAACTTGATAAGATTAAAGTTTTAAAATAAATTTTGAGATTTTGTGTGAAAGTAGAAAATATGTATAATCCACTTTTTCAACATAAATAAACTGAAAAATCTGTAAATTAATTGTAATTTTCATTTGCGTAAATAATTTTTTTCCAAGATTTCATGTGTATGCAGTTTGCAAATTTTGCCCAATAAAAGGGATTTAAGATTTAAGTATAACCTATTTGGGAAAAAAACACAGTCATATGTAGCAAAGCCTTTATATTTATCTATCGTTTTGCGGCATGTCCCTTAGCCGGTGTTGCCATATGTAGGAACTTTTCCCTAGCTCCGGAGAAAAATATTCAGAAAGTTGTAAAACTAGGAAAATCGAGAATTTTATATGATAAGTATCTAGAGATTTTATGCTTTTGTACAAAATAGGGATTTCCAGATTACAACAATAAGTGAAATGTCCTCAGTCTGATATTTAGTTAGATTAACACACATAAAAAAAACTATTACAGAAGAAACTATTACTTTTAGAAGAAAGGTCGTTAATTTTCCCTAGAAAATTGGTTGTTTGGTATACTTTAAAAACCTGTAGGGAACTTTTGTCTAACATTTAGGTATTTTCAACTCTACTCAATATTTTGTGTCTGCCCTACTGGCATCACTGGACTTATCACTTTTGACAGTTGACGTGACTGACAAATAGGTGTCAAATTGTCAAATTCCTTTACCAAAAATTGGTCCATGTAGTGAGACAATAAAAAGATTACGAATCAGTCATTAGTGTAATCTCCAGATTTATCTTTACTATCAAATAAAATGTAAACAGGTATTTATTATTCACCTCATTAAGCTATCTCAGATAGTGTGCGATCGCTTTGTGATTCATTTATTAATGAATTGCCGCTCTTGTAGATAAGTTAAATTAAAACATGTCTGGTGGTGGCGGAAATAGGAAAAAAGCCACCCGCTCGCAGGGATGGGAAGAAGCTGGTTCCGAATTTTACCAGGAATCTTATCCTATAGATGCTGAAATAGAAGTGTTACAGCGAGATCCCAAGCGACTGGCTACTCTCTTACCAAGTAAACAAACAAGAGCAGGTATGATATGTCTATTGTTAAAAATATAAAATTTCTAAATATCTATTGAAATTTGTAGCTGCAGCCACTATCAGAATACGTACAAATGACAGCCGAGCAAATAATAGAACAATTCGGTGGCATACCGCCACTAGATCTCGCAGAGAATCCACGGTTCACCGTAGAACTTCTACAGCGGGTGATGTGCAAGTTTCGATGTTGCCGGATTTGTCGCAGATGAGATCGAATGAGGAAACTGCTTGGGAAGAAATCATGCAGATAAAGGCTATGCCTATACCGATGTCGCAGAAAAAGGAAATGAAGGCTAAAATTCTGGTAAGCTATTCCATTGGATGTAATGAAAAAGTGAGATTGTTGACAGAGAAAAATTTTGATTGAACATTCGTGTAAGAGAAAAACATCATAGATAAAACAGTAACACCCTTTGTTAGGTGAAAAATATCCGTTAAATGTCTTTATCTCTTAAGTCTCCTAAATCTCACGTGGTATTTCCCTTACAAGGTAAATAAAAACAATAAACTGATAAGAGGATTACAGTGTCTTCTAATCTTTCCTTATTGAATGATTGTTTTTTACGTATCTGTATTTCAAGTGGAATTTAATTCCTGTAAATTTTATCTGCATTTTGTCATCTTATAGTTACATTCCCCCCATATTATAAACATTCTGATTTTCTTAAAATTCTTTATGAAATAAAAATATCACTATTAACTTTTATAATTTAGAAATTTACGTTTTTCTTTTTGCTGCCGTAAGATGCAAGTGAATAAAGCATGTTATCTTTTAAATAATCATGTACCATGTATCGAAAAAGTGCTAAATAAGGAGCTAGTGGATTTATTAAGAAATATTGCAGCTACTGTGATTGCACGATGTAAATGCTTAAATTATTGCAACTCTGGGTATAATAATGATGTTAATAAATAACGACGTGGAGACAAGAAAAAACATTTCCATATCTTACTTTAAAAATTTATAACCTATAAATGTTAAGATAAAATGGATTATGCTGTTTACAAAAATAGATTCCCATTGTTAGTTGAAGGTTTAAGAGAAGATTTAAAGATATTAAATACGTATACGTGCACCTTCAATAACAAAATTTGTAAATAACTAGAAAATTCCTTTTAACCAAATTTTAATCAACGAGAAAAATAATTATGTTTTCATGAACATGAAGTAAATTTGCAGAATAAGATTCTATATTAATTTCACAGCAATAATCGAAACTGATTCTACTGAAAGTGATAGTGAATCATACATTTTAAACTAAAAGTATTATATCTAAAAGAATTTCAAGTGCGTTTCCATATTAATCCACTTCAGAATCAAATTACGATGACATTATCTGAATTAACTATACTTAAATCACTTAATAATGCTTAAATTAATGTAAATTCCACTTAAGTTGCCCATTTCATCATTTCAGAATTGTTGGAAAAACTATAAAAGAGATTAAATATTTATCACTTTACAAAATTCTTTATACAAGATGTGGCTAAAACGCTCAGTTAATGGCGAATTCAAATTCTCAAATTAAAAAAGAAACTCCTATAAAGGCGTTCAAAATTACTGAAAACTTGATGTATGTAACTTTTTTTATTTCTCGCCTCTGGATAAGCTAATGTAATCTAGTTAGCCATGAGCGAATACCCAATTGGGAGCTACAGCGTGCAATGCTGTCATTTTTCTTGATTTGTATATATTTTTTTTCCATAATATCACACAGAAACTTAAGCTATACAAATTCTATTTCGATTACAGAAAAAACAGTTCTTCACACAGCAAGTCGCGAAATTACGTACCAAATCACCTCCTCGTAAACCGTTCAACTAAAAACTGTAATAAGTGTTAACAAAATGAAGCAGCGACATATTCAGTCATTCTCATTTCAGTCAATGCCAGAGTTCGTTGGTACTGAGAATCACGAACTAAACACAGTGCATTAAAAATTAACAATTACTTTTTGTTAAAGACTTGAATGATTTTAAAACATATTTCAAATCTGTGGGATAAAGTATTTTTTTGTCAAAATAATATTGTTAATTAAAGAAAAATATGAACTTATGTAATAGCGAGAACATATAATCTATTTTTTTTAGAATGAACCTAATTTGAGGCTCCAAGGATACGAACAGTTCAAGTGGAAGAGACGGAAAATGTGGGGCCAGTTCCAGTCTCGACTGAAGGAACACCTTCAGAAGATCGAACTGTGGCGAGGGGCCCTGAAACACATAGAAGGGAATTACGGAACGGGAGTAGTTGCGTTTTTCCTCTTCCTCAAATGGTTGTTCGTGTTAAACTTCCTTATGTTTTTGCTTATATTCCTCTTCATCCCGCTTCCGGCAATACTCCTGGATTGGGAAAAGGACACGAATTGCACGGAAACCAACACCACCAGTTGTTGTTCCGAAAAATATTTTAATTCGACTCTCACAGAAACTAACATCATCCTAGATTTGGTCCAGGGGACGGGCATGTTGGAACGCACCATCTTATTTTACGGTTTCTACAGCAGCTCGATACTTTCCTACATGGCAGGGAGTGTGGTCATGTATTACGATCTTCCGTTGGCGTATATCCTCATCACCATCCTGTATTTCGCCATTTCTCTTTTGGCCGTCGTACGGTCCTCCGCTAAGGGGTTCAAGGAACGGCTAGTCGAAGGCGAAGGACAGTTCTACCAGTACTGCAACATGGTGTTCGGCGGGTGGGACTTTTGTATACACAACGACAAATCCGCAAAAATGAAGCACAAAGCTATTTTCAGCGAGATCAAGGCCACCCTCGAGACGGAAAAGCTGGAGGAGGAGCGGCAGAGCCGCACGAGGAACGAGTGGTACAGGATAATATTTAGCAGAGTAATTGTAAATATAATCGTGCTGGGCATCCTGGCGGGCTGTGGCGTTGGGATATTTTTAGTCTTCAACTACTCTAACGAACAATTGCAGAATTTCGCAACAAACACCACGTCGACGGCTACGGAGAGCTTCCAGCAGCTCCTTTTCGAGTTCTTACCATCCATAACGATAGTGGGCTTGAACATAATAGTGCCGTTCCTCTTCAAATTCCTCATCAACTTCGAGAAGTACAGCCCCGTGTTCAATATAAGGTTCACGCTGATACGGACGGTTTTCCTAAGACTGGCTTCCCTTATAGTACTCTACGCTTCCTTACTTAGTCAAATATCGTGCGACAAAGAAGACGACGGCGTGTCGTGCACGAATTGTGATAACGTACCTGTTTGTTGGGAGACTTTCGTGGGTCAACAGATATACAAATTGCTTTTAACTGATTTCGGGACGCATATAGTCATTACGTTTGTGATTAATTTCATCCGATCTCTCCTGGCGAGCCATCTGAATAACAAGTTCTGTGTATTTATAGGGGAACAAACGTTCGACTTGCCCAAGCACGCCCTGGACATCGTATATACGCAGACGCTGTGCTGGTTCGGTATGTTTTACGCGCCCCTGATATCCTTCATGGCTTTCGCTATTTTTTTACTGTTGTTCTACATCAAGAAATTCGCATGTCTAGTCAATTGCAAACCCAGCCCCGTCATATACCGAGCCTCCAGATCAAATTCCATGTTTATGGTCGTTTTGTTGGTCTCCTACGTGTTTGCCGTTCTACCGATCGCTTTTTCCGTTTCGGAATTAACCCCCTCGAAATCGTGCGGACCCTTCCAGAACAAAGAATCGGTGTGGTCGTTGATCGTTGAGACGTTCATGAAAGCGCCTCTGTGGGTCCAAAATATTATTTTCTTTCTGAGCACCGCCGGTTTCGCGATACCCATATTCATCATCCTGCTGCTTCTTTTGTATTATTACACCGCGGTTAATTCCGCGAACCGACACATGGTGGTGGTGCTGAAGAATCAGCTCGTGTTGGAGGGACACGACAAGCAGTTCTTGCTGGACAGGCTCAGTTTGTTTATCAAGCAGGAGAGTCAGAAGAGGCAAAGGGCGGAACAGGTGCGGGAGGCGGGAGACAGGAATCCGTAGACTCGTTTGGAATAAATAACGGGACGTTATTTAATTTAAGCTTTAAAAGTAGAATTCATATCCCCAACATTATCATTTTTTTTTAATTACAGTGCGACGCCGAACGTTAGCAGGAAATTTATGATTTATACGTTGTTAACGGTAAGCTACTTTTATCTTATATCTTTTAATGGCTGTAAATAATGTAAGAATCTTTATAACACAGTATTATAAGGATCAAATTATTTCTTATAAAGAAACTTTTATTTTTTAGATATATTTTTGCCGGTAGGGACATTGAAAGAGACTAAACACTTTTCCCATAGTAAATATTACACATTTTTCATTTTCATATAGACTGATTCAATTATTGAAATTAGACACGTTTATAGTAATTAAAGAAGTTTGACATTATCCTGCAAATTCTTTCAATTCTCGGCAGCCGAATTAATAAATTCATTAAAAGACATTTAAAGTCGCACGCATAGAAGAAATCGACTCTTACAGCTGCCATACTGGGTATTTTTATTACATGACAAATTCAGTGTGTGTAGTACTTCGACGTCTGTGGTTGTTAATGAATAATTTCGGTTATTTTCGCAAAAATATGTTCCCGAGTTATTATTTTGCTATTTTGAGATACATCGAGATATAATGCTATAGGGCGTTGTGAATATACACTACTACAATGCATTAGAACAATTTAAAAAAATCAACATCAACACAAAACAAATTCTAACAACATTTAACGTTGAAGGTACCAAGGGTGTTATAGGATAATAACACAAGTTGATAACACTCTAGATACCTTATTCAGAAATAGTTTTTCAACTTCTTAGTGTCTTTGCACGCAAAATGTCAAACTCTAGCAATTATTAACATTATAGACTGAAAGGGTAGTGTTTCAAACTACGTATATTTTTAAGGAAATAAGTTTATATGAAGGTGATGATAGTACACAAAACCTAAGATTCTGCATTTAGATTTAGAGATATCTTTCTTTAACGTTTTCATCGTCAAATTGCTACAGGCCACATTCCGAATAAAAACATACAATGTGTTCTCTTTCGTATATACATATCTAGCTCGTAAAAAGTCCCTATTGATGATTGATATTTTTTTTGTAAACTTAAGGTTCTACTTTCAAATAACTAAATATGAAATATTTACTATTTGTAATATTTATAATATACATCACTATTTATTTTTCATGGTTTTCGGGGAAAAATAGCCACCTCAAATAGAAATCAAATGATGTGTGGTTTATTTGAAGTAGCTAATTTTAATCGGTGGACCTTGTACACATATAGAATTTAACTATAGGAAATATTTGCCAAAAATTATTTTAATTTTTCTCAACAAAACGTTCTACTACAAGCAGTAAAAGTTATTCGAATGTTCCCGAGTAACTGTTTGCAGTAATAAGCCCAAGAAATGTATTATTGTGATTTTATTTTGCCATATCGAAACAATCTTTCTGTTAGTCATTTTACCATTGTAGAATATGTTTATGTATACGTGGAAATATGTTATAGTACGATAAATTTTATTGTATTATAAGTTTTATAAAGGTTTGATACATTTTCTCATCTAGTCATAATTTATTTATATAAATATATAATTAAAAAAATCATATTTAAATATTCGTTTCATTCTTAATTTTCGTTAAATATACCAAAATTATGCCCAAACGATTTTGGTTTCAACCCCAATTGTTTAATATACGACATATATCCACGAATTAAAAGTACCAAGACTGATGCTTTATGGTTCTTGTTTTTGACGAAGTTGGCAACACTGCATTCAAGGCCAAGGTATTGGAAGTGGAACACGCCCTCATTTGACTCAGTCAGTTGAGAACCGTTGTTGTAGTGGCGTGTTGAAATGAGTGTTGCTATTCCTAATCCCGCCAAGTGAACAATTCCTTAACTGTGTTGCGACTGGCGACAATGCCGATGGCCCAAAAACAATCAATGCAGTGGTGACATCTGTTTTCACCATCAGCAAAAAAATTCGAAACCTTGTTTTGGTCCAAAAAATCATGGCAGATTTTTTTGACGAAGGTAGCGCAAAGCTTATCCTTCGGCTCACAAAGTGGATTGAGGTTGAAGATGTTGAAAATAGTGTTTGACGTACCTCTCTGAATATGAAAATTTTCCTCGTTTTCAATACATCCTTCTGCTTTTTATGAAAACTTGTTTTATATACTGCACATAAATATGAACAATCTTTGTTTAATTTAGCACTGCTTATAGTTTTTTACTGGTAACTGTTAGCATACAAGTTATTTAGAAAATCAAAAAATAGTCACGCTTTCGTATTTTATTAAACAGTTTATAAAAATTGACAATATATTGTGTATCAGATGTGTAATTACCATAAAGATTATAATGAAAACTATAACAAACCAACTAGGCACGGTCCATTTCACGTAAGGCACCAGATGGTTAATAAAGTTTGTGTCATTCTTCCAAAATCGGACTGTGTAGCTGAAATAATATTTGTTCAATAAAATTTAAATGTGACACTGCATATTAATATTTGAAGGATTCAAATACATAATTCTATACGTACAGCTTCAGCAATGTCGATCCACTGCAAGGCTTGCGTAATCGAGTCATTATCACTAGTTACTTTATCCCAGTTCCAAAATGTTATTTCATTAAAATTATTAATTATATAGAATTTGCGTTCGTCCTTCTCCCTGGAAGGTTTAATACTTTCGTGTAAGACTAGGCCTACATAGCTTTCGGGAATTTCTACCTTCTTTCCTCGGAGTGGGCATCCCCTAAATGAACCAGTGAAAGCTGAAAATATCGTCGAATTATCATTACAATATACGTAAAAATTAAGGAATAAAATACGCAATAGTAAAATTAAATTAAGTCAGACCGTTATTTTTGTATTTTCAAATTGTATTAAACTAGAAGCATATGTTGAGGTTATAAGTGTAACATACTTCCGTTCTCTTGGGTTTTAACATATTTATCAAAATATTTGGTTACTTTAGCGTCACAATCAGCATGAATTTTAAAAGGGACACTTTGTATATTACTATATTTTAAGCTATGATCAATATTATTTTTCCCGCTTTGTATATGAATAGTAGCCATTTTTAATTTTTAAATCACAGAACACAGAAATCACAGAATCGCAGATACCAAGAGACCAGACTAGACAAGGAGCACGAACTCCAACAGGATAATTGACAAAATTAAAGAATGTAATAGTAAAAATTACTTATAGATTTTACCGCTAGGGTCGCTATTGTTCCTTATACGCAGACATATTTTCATTATTTATTGATTTATCTAATTCAAAGTAGCCTGCATTATTTATTTTAAAATTTTTCTATCACGCGCGCTCGCTATGGGACCTATAGCGTAGGGGGTTATGTGCACGGAAAGTGCTAGATACTACAACGGCGTGGTGTTATGTATTTCGGTACATATAGGACTAAAATCGTCTTCTGTCGTAGTTTCAACTGAACTGCATCAAACACCAAAAAAATCGTTTGGTGTTTTAGGGATCAGGGTAGAAAGAATAGAGCACTCCAGTGTATCACACTTACACACTACTGTGCACTGGAGCGCCTAAATATCAGAGATATGGAGTAGAGTATCTCTGCTAAAAGTACATGAAGTGTGCTGTGGAGCACTCTGAATTACTCTTACCCGTACACCGAAAAGCATCTCATATTGAATATTTTAGCAGACTACCCAATCTAGATATTTTTCTGTTTAAACTGTGGACTGAACCACAGAATCCCACTTTTGCCAATGATACCAATCACAACAAAAACGTATACAATGTTATGAAAATAACTAAAAAATTGAGGTTAAGTAACCAACCAACGCTTTGATACACACGTGGTAGCGGTAATTTTACAAATTGTCTAGAAAATTATTAGAATTCTCAATTTATAGTACGACATGGGTCGACCAGGTATTATATTTTTCACTTATGTCATATTTCGACTAGTTTAGAATTTATTTTTAATTAAAACTATCATAAAATCGACTAATATTTGTTGTAAATTGATTACTCGTCCTAATTAAAATATTTCTTTCAGGATTCTCACCAGGAGGTCGAGGAGGCGGTGGTGGTAGAGGCGGCTTTGGTGGCGGCCGTGGAGGTGGCGGGGGTGGTAGAGGCGGTTTTGGTGGAGGCCGTGGAGGAGGCGGTGGAAGAGGTGGCCGTGGTGGTGACAGAGGTGGCCGGCCAAGTTTTGGTCGAGGTGGTGGACCTAGGGGAGGACGTGGAGGAGGTAGTCGAGGACGTGGTGGTGGAGGCGGAGGCGGCGGTTTCAGAGGAGGAAAGACTGTAGTTATTGAACCCCATCGACACGAGGGGGTTTTCGTTGCAAAAGGAAGGGAAGATGCATTGGTCACATTGAACCTAGTGCCTGGGTCAGAGGTGTACGGTGAAAAACGCATATCTGTGGAGGTAAGAAATCACAGTAATGTGTATTTAGCTTCGTTATACAAATTTAAAAAAAGTTCCAAAGAACTGTTTTTCAGTACATACAGTATCGGACAAAATTAGAGGAAATAAAATGCACAGCGGCAAGTTGAAAAATTTAACCGTTTATTAGTGTTATAAAATAAAACCAATTTTTACAGTTTTATCTTTAAAGTCTATCGAGCATATTTCACTTGTACCATAAGCGAATAAAATTTGTTTGCATACTTTACTTAGTAGATCTAATTTTGTCCGATACTGTAATCTTCTCTATTTAACCAAATTTCTGAACTCCCTTTTCAGACCGATGGAGAAAAAGTGGAGTATAGAGTGTGGAACCCTTTCAGGAGTAAATTAGCTGCTGCCATATTAGGTGGCGTAGATAAAATTTACATGTCTCCAGGCAGCAAAGTTTTATATCTGGGAGCGGCATCGGGAACCACAGTTTCGCATGTTTCCGACATAGTCGGGCCGGAAGGCTTAGTGTATGCGGTGGAATTCTCGCACAGGTCCGGTAGAGATCTAATAAACGTAGCGAAAAAACGCACGAACATCATCCCTATTATAGAGGACGCCCGACACCCGCATAAGTATAGAATGTTAGTCGGTATGGTCGATACAGTATTCGCTGACGTTGCGCAACCCGACCAAGCGAGAATAGTTGCCCTCAACGCCAGTTATTTCTTGAAGAATGGGGGGCATTTTGTGATATCTATTAAAGCGTCTTGTATAGATTCAACAGCACAGCCCGAAGCCGTGTTTGCTGCGGAAGTTAAAAAATTACAGGCGGATAAACTGAAACCTCAGGAACAAATTACGCTGGAGCCCTACGAGAGGGATCACGCGGTGGTGGTAGGGATGTTCAGGCCGCCTGCTAAAAATTAATTTTCGGTTTGTGCAGAATCATTAAAATGCGCAAGATGTAATTACAATATCGTTGGTCGAATTTTAAAATGGTTTTATGTCACAAATTGACAAAAAGAATTCATACAAACGTGTGTCCACCAGCCCTACATTTATTAACAGAGTATTGAAAATAATAAGGGTTGCTGTATAAGTTTAGAAAAGTTTGCATCATGCGAGGAGAGTTTATTCAATTCTAAAAACGTTTATTTTATTAATATGTGGTACAGTACACTTGGAACAATTTTTTTTTCCTGGTTTTAGACAATTTAAGGCATACTACTTTTATTGTACGGTTTTATTGAGGACTCGGTAGAACCGAATTATTCCATTGTAATATTAAAAAATACAATATTAAAGTATAACTTGTAACATTCTGTTTACTTTATTTCCATTATTTTTTAAATTTTTTGTTGCAATTTCCAATTTTTTCTTTTTCAATTTTGTTTTTCTTTAGGCACAAAATTAAATAACTTTGTATTACAAATTATAAAGCATCTTACAGAAATATTTTCACATTCCACATGAACAGTTTCCGAGGAAGCAGTTATTTAATTTTTGGAAATTTCAAACCCTTGATCCTTAAAAATGCATTGAAAATGACACGTTTAAGTTTGGGAAGTCATTTTTAATTATTTCGATTAATTTATTCATAATAGAAATTAAAGAAAATAGTAATTCACAGGGATTTGAAAAAAATAAAATAAACGGTGTTACAAATTAATTAGTCAACCCGTTAACCATATTTGGACTTTTAGTTCAAATATGTGGTTAGAAAATGGGTTTCCAAAATGAAGTCCCATTATTTTTAATGGGATTTCATTTCAGAGAACCATTTTCAAAATACAGGGTGTTAAAATTTAAAAAATGATTTTTTATTGATATTTCCGGTGATGGTAGAGATTTGAAAGTTAGCACATAATTTTGATCTTACGCCGGCACACTTTTTGTGTAATTTTGATTTAAAATAGTTGCAGTACCCCCTATTTTTTTTTGAGTAGGCCTATGCTTTCGGAACATTTTTTTTTAAGATAAAGTGGCGTTTTGTTCTATTTTTTTCATGCTTGTAAGATTTTGATTTGGGGCCTCGTTTGCGAGATATTGTAACTTTTTTGGATGTGCTACATCGATTTAGTCGACGTTTGACTTTGTTTTGCGGCTATATGAAAGATTTGAGTCGTTATTTATATAATTTATTGAAAAAAATGGAAATGGTCATCGTCATAATCGTTTTTTGAGCTAAATCTAACATCTAAAAAAGTTGCAATGTCTCATACAATAAGCCCCAAATCAAAATATGGGGTTTCAGCCTAAAGTGCTCTTTACCGCGTACAATTCGTTTCTTTAACTGTTCTTTAGTTAGTATCGATGTCATATAAAAGAAATTTTTCATAAGATCCCAAAAATTAAAGTCTAACATTGAGTAAATTGTCGCGTATCCAAAAAAGTTACAATATATCCTAAACCGTGCCCCAAACCAAAATCTTAAGAGTGAAAAAAATAGAATAAAACGCCACTTTACATAAAAAAAATACTTGGAGGCATACTCAAAAAAAATGGGTACTGCAACCCCCCTCCCCTTCATTCGCGCTTTGACATTTTACACCAAAATTACATAAAAAGTATGCAGACTTAAATATTTACTACTTAGTGAATATGGCCAGACTTTTAATAATTAACAGTAAGTGTAGTATCAAATTAAAAAAAAAATTACCTAACTTGAAAAAAAATATATTAATTTAAAAAAAATAATAATTTTGAGATGTAATTTTGTTTGAATTTCAGAAAAGTTAAATTGTACATAAAATTTTGACACCGAGTTTGTGATAAAAACGCCTCGTTTTATAATAATTGAAAGAAAATGTATTTTTACAAAATAAAATATGTATTCGGTAACAAAATATATCGCAAGCACCAATACTAAAGTAGAAGCACATAAGCATGGACTATGCAAAATTGGTGCTGAATGTTCTCCAGAACTCTGAGAAATCGCATCATTAAACACGTTTATTTGAATTTTTTTGTTGTGACAGAACACCCAAAAAATTCGGCCAAATAGCCAAGCATTTTAATTACACCCTGTCTTTTTTTACACAAGTTTATGCATTTATGAAAGCAGAAAATTATATGAACTTGAATATATCGCGTACGAAGATTTATTTTTTATTTTAGAATATATTGTGAAATGTGAAATAAAATAAGACTACGAATGTATTCGTTTTACGAAATTTATATTTTGCAATTACCTGACCCAAGTAATATAATTTATATCAATTAACAGAATTTTATCGTAGGCCGATGATAATCTTGTTATTTTTGGATTTTAGCAACATAAATAAAACTTATTTCTGTATAATGTTCAACATCTTTTATTTTCCTATCTCCGTCTCTCGATCTTATATGTTCGAAACTGGTCTGTGTCTGACGACTACCTTGAAGAATAATTTAGCTATTTACTAGATATTGGATGTGTAATTCTGTCAGTCAGGGCATATAGTCCATAGAGTAGTTGGTTCCCACAATTAGTTACTTAAGTTTATTTCGCCTAGTGCAGCGATATTCAAACTGTTTCTCTGGGGGTTCCAGGACTGTCAAAAATTTAAAATTTTATTATCGATATTATTCGCAAGTCGTAAAAGTTTGAAAACCGCCGACTTATGACAATAGCAGCTGATTTTAACATATTACGTAAAAATATTCAAGCACATCCCAGTCCTTGATCAAACTCAATAAATATTTACTTTAATCTTTAATGTCTTTAATTTTTACTTAGAGGAATATTTATTTTGTTAATCGTAGTATTTATAAATATATTAAATCGGTAAAAAATGTTTGAAAATTTTTAGGTGGGGGGTTCCTCAAAAACGGAATGTTGGCGGGGTTCCGCAAGTCGTAAAAGTTTGAAGACCGCTGGCCTAGTGCGATAGTAGGTCTGTTCCAACAGAAGTCAGGAATTGGTTTCGAACCGTTCGAAATGTGCATCCAACTAATTCTTGCGATATATTCACATTTATTTAAAACTTATCTGGCCAAACATTTCGAACGGTTCGGAACCAATCCCCGAATCTTGTTGAAACAGACCTACTATGTACTAGTCTTCACTTTCATAACACGCCTACTAGTAGGTCACTTTGTCAGTAGGCATCAAGTAGCAATGACATTTAAGATGTAACATGACACATGCTTTATAGGTTACATCTCACCCGTACTCGCAGTTCTATAAATATTGATCCACTCTTGGGAGAATTTGGTAGGTTGTGCTTGTACTTACCGTTTATCAGCGATGCTTCCCGCTTCTACTTACCTGAAAGATAGGGGGTGACGCAAGAAAACTGTCCCAGTTTAAATGAGTTCAATTTTATTATAAATGATCAATAGCTTAACTAACATAAAGTGCCCATCCCCAGTGAAAGAATTGTATTTATGGAAAAGCAAACATTGCTCTTTACAGCGTATCGTACTAATCTAAGCTGTCATTCTAACAATTAATTATATACTCCATAGTATATTACTACATTATTATAAAT
Organism: Anoplophora glabripennis; assembly: GCF_000390285.2. NCBI lineage: Eukaryota > Metazoa > Arthropoda > Insecta > Coleoptera > Cerambycidae > Anoplophora > Anoplophora glabripennis. The sequence continues at coordinate 1,470,627 of NW_019416568.1, forward strand.
TTAATGAAATCGAACCTTACTTCTTCCGCGCTCCAAAGAAAAATCATATAAAATATAATACAAACCAAATTAATCAAAGAAAGAGAACATTTAAAATTTAAATATGGAAAAAGTAGGGTTTTATAACAAGGTGAAGATGTTTTTTTTCTCTAAGTACACTCAGATCTGACATTTTTTTTTATGTTAATGTGATCGACTACATTTACATTTAACAGGCGGGAAACCCGGACATTTTCGTTACCGCCCCCGAGGAACCCGCGGCAAGCAAACGATTCGTTTACACACTACTTAAATCCTGTCTTTAATAAAACGCACCGTGTACCTACTAATTGTTTCTCACGACAGTGTCGCCATCTACTGTTTTATTTCTGAAGTTTAACTGATTTTCTAACTGTACGAGTATATAAACAAGGTTTTAACAAATTTTTTTTAAATCGGTGTCGTAAGAGCACCGATTAACGAAAAATTAATTTTCAGTACTGTAACCATATTATTGCAAGCACTTTAAGAGGGCTCTATAGCAAATAGGCAACCAGCAATACATTTTTATAAATTTTATTGCACGGTTTGTCTAAATATGAATTAAAGCACAAATAACAGACTTTCCACCATTCTTATGCAGATTTTCTATAAAATGGACTTGGTTTGAAACTAAAATAACTTTTCGGTGCAAAGAAATTTGTAATTTGCATCGTAAATTACAAATTACTTTGCAACGAAAAGTAATTGGAGTCCCAAACTAAGTCAATTTTATAGAAAACCTGCGCTAGATTGGAGGAAAGTCCGTTATTTGTGCATTGATTCATATTTAGACGAACCGTGTAATAAAATCTATAAAAATGTATTGCCAGTTGCCTATTTGCTACAGAACCCCCTTAAACAGGTGTGCTACGATTCGAAATCATTTTCGATGACTTGCCAATCGTTACTTCCGTGGATCCTCGGGACTCGGTTCGCACGAACGTGCGAGGCTCCTCGGAACGCGACGCCTACACAAATAAGTAAATTTTACGACCTGACAAATGCAAATGCAGTAAAAATTGTTAAAAATATTACAATCGTATAATTTAAACATTCAGTCTCGCACGCAACTCTCACACATTATATACAGATTTAATTTGAATCGCATCGGGCGCCAGGTGCGCCGTAAATGTCCTTAGGTCTCGCCTAGAATTAAAATCACATGGAAAATTATAAGCGAGGCGACTCGGGGGCAAGTCGCATCTTTATAAATTTGAACGTGATCCTCTCGTAAACGGGGGAATTTCATTTCGGTTGTGGAAAGAGGCTCCGGCCGTCTCGCGGAAAGATTACTCGTCACGATGTTGCGGTACAGCCAATATTTACTCGACACATAATTTTTGATGCTAAGAAATTGACACGTACTTACTCGCGATCCTGATGTTCTAAAACTCCGGCTGGAAGAATTAAGTAATAAAAAAACGTAAGTGCTAAATTTAAAAAAAAATCCGGCAAATCAATTTACTAAATACAATAAATATTTATGATATAAAACATAAAACCCATAATATAATAACAAAATAATACATTTTTATTCCTATTCTTTTTACTGTTAAAATAATTAGAACACTAGTAAAGTACCACTTAATGTCAGTAATTCACGACGGAAAAAAAGGATAACAGAGTTGCGTTAGAAAAAAAAATAAAAGAAAGGAGATCTAATCAATATACATCTGTGTAGGGATTTCATACTCTTTTTCTTCAATTCCACATATCACAAGCAGAGTCTGTATTATTCTTAATAACTAAATTTGTAGAGCGATATTCGAAAACTGGTGTAAGAGACAGAAATTGGTGTTTTAATACGCAATGACATTAGCGCGGCCACTATCTTGCGCGTCGGCTGGTCGACGGTTACCCTGAACTTAAGTGAGGGCTGCTTCGGAATACTAAAAAATCATGGAGTTGGAAATCGCTACACGGCTCGTTTCCTTTTCTTATGTTGGTTCGCTGGATAATTCCGGCTCTTTTACAAGCAGTCACAGCTTCAGTTCGTTTGCTATCTTGCTAGCAATATTTTTAAATCCAATACTAGTACCTGCAACCAAACTCAGCGTCAAGGCGATCGTATGATTCACCTATTAAAGTACATTTAAATAATAAAGGGTTTTCCAGTAACGGCGCTTGAACTTTGACGGGGTATAGCGGCCATGTTGGTGACAAATTTGGAGGTTATAATAATAATAATTTTGCACAATATACTGTAAATTAAAAATGTTTAAATTTATTATTGATGTTGCAAAATTGCAAAAAAATTGATGAAAAAAAGGCAAAATAATCAAGTTTTTTAGATATTTTCTTTTAAATATTTTAATTGCTCCAAGGGCATTCTAATTTTGGTAAAAAAATTTTAGAGTATAATAAAACAACACACTAAATTTCATTAAAATCGGTTCGATAGTTTTTGCAAAATCTTTTGAAAAAAATTTTGAAAAAATGTTTTCGAATTTTCAAAATGTTGCAGCCTCAAATAAAGCACCTAGATCCTTGAAAAATTTTTTACATAGAAAAGACCGCTCAACCTTTCAAATGGTTTTTGAAAAATTGAAATCAGTTGATTAGGACAGCCAAAGTAAACTTAGTTTAATTTTAGTTAGTTAACACTCATTTTTTTTCAAAAATTGTAATTTTAAATATACAGGGTGTAACGTAAAGGTTGGGAATAAATTAAACGGTGGATTTTTTATTTAAAAAAATAAATATTTGTCATATAAAGTTACGCTCTACGGGTTTTCTTTTCCAAGCTACAGGGCGCTAAAAAAAAATCAAAAAATTTAGTTTTTTAATATAACTCAATGCAAAAGTCTTTTTTCAATGCCTATTTGACCACGTTCGGTGGCTGAATCAAAGCATACTTCATAATGTTTTTGTTATTTTTATTTTCCTATGTTAGCAGAGGGAAAAAATGATATTTACAAGTTTTATTTACGGAAAAATTACAAGAGCTAGAAATAAAACGCAAGAGGGTAATTTTGATTAAAATAAAAAATGGACCATAAATAAATGTTTTTACCAGTGGCGTCCTACAATTTTCTTCGAATAACCTTACGGTACAATCCGTAGACACGCCACCGAGTAACTTACAAAGTCAATCTTTTTCTTGTTACTAGAGGATTATCAAATTTAGCTAAGGCTAAAAATTTTATAATGTTCGAAAGTTATTGGAGAAAAACTAAATTTTTTGAAACTTTTTAGCGCCTTGTAGCTTGGAAAAGAGCATAACTTCATATGAGAGAAATTTTATTTTATAAACCAAAAAATCTACCGTTTAATTTATTCCCAACCTTTACGTTACACCCAGTATAATATATACTAGGGTGGCCCAAAAAAAACGATTATTTTTTTTCGCGTCTCTTGTGAAAATTTGTTAGTTTATCATGTTTTGAGCCCACTCAAAAAATCAGCTCAAAAAAAATTTTTTATAGGTCGCTCAAGATTTTTAATTTCCAAATTTATCAAAAATTGATTTTTTTTAATTTTTTTTCTCGTTATTTTATGATTTTCTAGATTGAAAATATCTCGATTCTGAAAATTTCAAATCCATATTCTAATTTCTCATAATTATTTTAACTTTAAAAGTAGTGTACCTAAAATGTTTTCGAGCGACCTCTATAAATAAATATGAACAAACTAATAATTTTTTTTATTGAATTTGATGAACAAAAGAATAGAAATAAATCACGAGACACTTAAAAATTTCTCGAGGCAAAATTTACTACTGCACTGCGAGTATCAAATATTTATAATCTTTTAATTTTTTAAAATTTAAGTGTCTCGCGAATTATTTCTATTCTTTTGTTCATCAAATTCAATAAAACAAATTATTAGTTCGTTGATATTTATCTTTTAGAGGTCGCTCGAAAACATAGTACACTACTTTGAAAATTAAAGTCATTATGAGCGATCTTTAGAAATTAAAATATCGATTTGAAATTTTCAGATTCGAGATTTTTTTCAACCTAGAAAATGATAAAATAACGACAAAAAAAATAAAAAAAAAATTCAATTTTTGACAATTTTGGAAATTTTTAAAAATCTTGAGCGACCTCTAAAGAAATTTCTTGTGAGCTGATTTTTTGAGGGGGCTCTTAAAATACAGTGCTTTCGAAAAGTAACGAATAAATTCATTATTTTTTAAATTGAGAAGTTTTCGAAAAAATCCCCTGGCACGTCGATTTTGTTTTTAAAAAAGACACTTTTTGACATACGACCCATATTTGTGACGTCATCGTTGTTCGAGATATGACGTCATCGACAATTTTTTTAAATAGCAACCCCCAATTTTGACCATGCCATTTGAAAGAGCGTGTCATTCTACATACACAGATCATGAAAAATTATGGTGTTACATAACAAAAATTTCAAGAAAATAATGTTTGAAGATTTTAAAGTTTAATTTTCACAATACTGAAAATGATAATGATTATGTAAAAATTTATTAATCGTCTTGGCTACTGTCAGGCAGCCAACGGTGCACAATTTGAACATTTAATTTAGTCGATTTTTACATAATCATTATCATTTTCAGTATTGTGAAAATTAAATTTTAAAATCTTCAAACATTATTTTCTTGAAATTTTTGTTATGTAACACCATAATTTTTCATTATCTGTGTATGTAGAATGACACGCTCTTTCAAATGGCATGGTCAAAATTGGGGGTTGCTATTTAAAAAAATTGTCAATGACGTCATATCTCGAACAACGATGATGTCACAAATATGGGTCTTATGTCAAAAAGTGCCTTTTTTAAAAACAAAATCGACGTGCCAGGGGATTTTTTCGAAAACTTCTCAATTTAAAAAATAATGAATTTATTCGTTACTTTTCGAAAGCACTGTATGATAAACTAAAGATCGACGATAACCAATTTTTTGTGGCCTAAATTACGTACATAATGCAATGATTTATTTAAATTTAGTTCAAGCACCCTTAACGGAAAACCCATTGCAATTATTAAAAACTGACTAACAAAAATAAGGTAATTTTTTGCTGTAGCGTAAAACGTAGCCTACCCTCCTATTTTCGAGGGTGTTGAACGCAAATCTGAAGTTATTTTTATCCGGTCGAACACGGTTCTCGAAATTTTAATTTTTTTTTTCAAAACGGAAACCTGAAAGATTCTTAATAAGTGCACTAACCTGAAATTCTCTTGAACCGTACACCATTGAGGGACAGCCGCGGCAGCTTGCACACCTCGATCTCCCACTGCACCAGACTGTCCGTGTTGGGATCGCCGTGGACACACAGCAGAAGGAATCTCTCCCTCTGCTCGTAGTCACAATTGTTAGCGTCCAACACTTTACGGATCTCCGCCATTATCTCCGCCGGATCCCTACTGGAGGTCGTCTTCATCGACCACGTGAACCTAAGCGAACGCGGCTTGACGTGCTCTTCGTTCGGTGCACCCTGCACCCTACGAAAGTAGATACAATCGATAAATTTATAGTATTTTAGTTATTTTCGTTCGCGAATTACGCCAGGATCGGACCAGCGAATCGGAAAAGTAGCGAATCTTTTTGAGCGAACCGTTTAAAGTTATTTTTCAATTATTTAGCCGATAAACTGACATTCATTTTATAGTCAGTGGTCTATGGTGTGTTTTTGACACTGACTTAATTACTTTTTGGTCAGTTTACGTTAGCTGAAATGGTGATGCAAAAAGTGTAACAATTGCAACTTTTACTACTGAAGAATACTTTGACATGTAGGAGCACGTGTAAAATTTCTGGTAGACCCGTCCCAGACCCTGTAAACTGTTCGAAGACTTTGTGATGCACGATTTGTGTTATACGCCCACTGAGGTACCCCAGTACGTCATTTTGCAATTTGCAACATATCTTTTTTCTGAAAGAATTTTCGACTACAAATACGTGTGTGGTAACAATAAACAGTTATAAAAAACCAAACTATGCACGTTTAACTATGACACACTGTTAGACACACAAAAACAAAGGGGTTATAAAGACTAGTCAACAAAAAAAAAAAGAAAAAGAAACATGGCTGCTGCACGAACCTCACAGTGTAAACTTTCTCTAAGGAGCTAAGCCAATTTTGGTACAAAACCAAACCTTGGGTATTCCCCCTCGATGCAGTACTCAAAAACCACACAGATAATATTTTATGAAACGTTTTTATACGGTTTTTTTATTTGCAATTTCAAACAACATCGTATGGTAATGGTATGGATCTGAGGTGGGAAATAGCCCGTGCGGAATTTTTCAACTTACCCCACTGCAGGTATCGGTGAGGTGCCATGTTTAACTTGCTGACCAGGTTCTAAAGCTCTGAAAATAAAATTGAGAACGATAAAGGTAACAGTTAAATTTATTAGTAATGAGGTGCTAAGCGGAAAAGTTTCGGGTGCTTTCATGTTAATTAATTTGAAGAGATTTGTCGAATGTGAAACGATGTTAATATTTCCTTTATGTTATGAATGAATTCTACGGGGTGTCAGGAAATTAATGCAACAAAATTTGGTCATAGATTGTTAAGACAAATTTAGGGACCCGTATTTTTTCTATTTGCCAAGTGGCCTCCTCTTTCGGAGTTACAGCCCCCCAAAGTCCAAGTCTAAGAATAATCTTTTTTTTATATGTCAGAACCCTGTTGTACGCAGAGTTGGTATGATATATATCCGATATATATCATTGATATCTATCACGATATTTATTCTTCGATATATATCATGATATTTATAAAAATTTAAATAATGATTCCTACTGGTTTAAAGTTGCTAAAACTGTTAACAGATGGCAGCAAAACCTTATGCTAATCGTTGACAAACGTGTTTATTTATGTGATTTCCCGAATTTCTCAACAAAGTAAAATGTTAGTCAATCCGAGCAGGTGCTGTGTAATTAGTAAAAAAATTTTATTTAACAAAATTGACCATGTTTTTCAACATAAAAGTAGATTTTTCTCGAAAATGGTCAACTTTAGAGCTTATGACCAAGAGTACTTTTTTTGTGTAGAAAACATTGGCGGTTCAAATGGGCGTCTCAAAACCGTACTTTTTACAGTAGCGTAGAAGTTGGGGAGAAAAACACCCACTTCCCCTTCAAAATCTTCACCAATTATGACTATGAAAAAAATTTTTTCTCGCACAGAACATAGCTTATTATGAGTGGAAAATGTTTACAAAAGCCGTTTTCTGTACGATAAACGGTTACGAAGATATTCGCAGAAAACGAAATTTTTTTTACAATTTCAACACCCTGTATCTCGAAAATTGTGCATTTTAGAGGGTAAGTTAATACAAGCTTTTTTTCAAATTTTTGGACGAGCTATCACATCCTGAAGTCCTGCGCATATATTATGAAACACCCTGTATATCAAGATATACAGGTTCGGAAAGTCGATGGTCGATCTGCCGTTACGTGAGAGCGATAGTCATAGAAATCCGTGCGATAGAGAAAGATGGCTATAATGAAGGCGTCTAATAGTCACCGCCCATTTCGCCCTTCCACAAATAAGAAGTGGATTTTATTTAAATATTTAAAATTTAAAAAAAAAGCATCCCGGTGCCACAATTCATGTTAAGTAAGAATTTTCGCCCATAAAATTTGAGTTAGGCACGATTTCTTAAAGAAAAACCTAATTCGCCCGAACTACTATTGAATGAAACTGCAACAGAAAATACTTTGCAGCATGCTATTTTAATCGTCACATTTTTTTTTATCAATTCTGGAATGTGGATAGGTATACATTACAAATTTATAAGTGTTTTAAAATAATTATTTTTGATGTTTCATAAAATATACATAATAAAAAACAAGTACAAAATACTTACTAATTTGATACATTTGAAATATATTTTTTAAAACATTTGAAATAAAAAATTTTTGTTACTATTTTCTTAAAGCACTGTGTTTAGCTTGTGAAGCTCAGTGTCAATGATCTCCGACACTGGCTTAGTTTAGACTTAGTGACTATTTTTTTAAAGCACTGTGTTTAGTCCGCGAGGCTCAGTGTCAGTGATCTCCGACACTGGCTTAGTTTAGACTTAATGCATGATATCAATCCACCTGATAAGATATGACAACAGGCTGTTAGGCAGGCAAAAAAACGAGCGTTAATTTGGCAAAACAAGAATTAGTGAAATCAAAATATTTGTGTATGTTCCTATAAAATTATTGATTTCAATGTGACGGTGTGATATGTTTGTGCGTCTTCATCGTTAAATTTCTTATTAGACCAGGGCCGATTTGTTTTGAGGTGGATGTGAGCGGGGCAAGCAAATTTTTTCTGGATTACCTTCAGTACAACTCACATAGTAAAAGTGTAGATCCCTAGATCTGGGCGAGGTCCGGAACATTTTCAAAATTGCAAGAATGTTTAAAAAATTTTAAAAATACGTATTTTATTTGAGTTTTTTACTTATATCTTGGAACCTATGCATTTTGGAAGAATATTGAAGAGGGAAAAAAGTTTTAGAATTGAATTTTGCACAATATGCTGGAAGTTAAAAATGTTTAATTTTACTACTAATGTTGCAAAATAGCAATAATTGATGAATAAAAGCCAAAATAATCAGGTTTCGTGGATATTTTTTTTTTAATATTTTAATTGCTCCGAGGGTATTCTAATTTCGGTAAAAAAAACTTTAGAGTATAATAAAACAAACCAAAAAAATTCATTAAAATCGGTTCGATACTTTTCATAATTTTTTTTTTAATTTTCGAATTTTCAAAATGTTACCCAGCCTCAAATAAAGCATCTAGATACTTGAAAATTTTTTCACATAGAAAAGACCGCTCAACCCTTCAAATAGTTTTTGAAAAATTGAAATCGGTTGATTAGGATGGCCACAGTAAATTTTTAAAGCTAACACTCTTTTTTTGTATTTTTAAACAATTAGTTTATTATAACGTATATTAGGCTAACTTTAAATTATGTTAAATAAAGGATAGGTTTCTGTAGTTAAATTTTGAAAATATAAGATTTTAGTGTAGGTCATGGCATCTAGTGTTCGTCGGTTTTATGAATTTAATACACGGTACGAAAAAGAACGGAAAAAAACAGATAGGGAAAAAAGGTTCTCCTTTTTTCGCTGGCACGATACACAAGCGATCGATTCGAAGTTAATAGGAGATTGGTGAAGTTATAGATATATCGTTAAATAATAACGGATTTTCACCAACTTCACAGTAGAAGACTGTATTTTGGTATATATGTGTTGGATTGATTGGTCTTCTTGTCCAATATGGGATGCGGTTAGGCGACAATGAAAAAAACATCTCGGTGCATAGGGAAATTCGTACCTGAGGTGAGTTTCTTTATTTAAATAGTGGTGTCAGTCGAAAGTCATATCGAGAATGGGAATTTATTCGTCATTTATTATTTTAGGTGTTTTTTTTTGGTTAAGAAGTTATACTTCATAAAGTTCTCCAGGAGTCCTATAGAGATTTACGCTTGCGTCATTTTATCCCTGGTTATCCCGCTAGGAATCGAGTAAATAGTCATAGTCACGCTGTTCGAGGACAGGGCACCTCCACTAGAAAAATCCTACGTAGATGGACCTTGATAACGGCGTGAAAAAGCTGGTGGAAAACTGAGAAGCCTTGAATGTAGCGACGATAAGTACCACATAGTGGATTAATTTATTCTTTTGAACACCTTAGTGTCTATGATTTATTAAACCTGTCCAAATACACGATTTCACATTATCGAAATACCCAATATACCGTACGATATTTTCTCCCACGAACACAGGCTTTACATTAGTTAAGCTCTTTTTTTATACCTAGTTATTACATATATTTTTTTTGTGTAAACTTAGTGTACCTCCGTAAACTAATGTACTACTGTTCCTTAAATTTACATTAAATATTTAATATTTGTATAAAATTTACGTCCTTTCATTTGTTTGAACCACTCAAACCGTTTTGCTGTAAACTTTAGTGATTTTATCAGTTTGGGGGTATATGGCTTATAGAAAATCACTTGGCGCCCTTGACTACAAATTAAAATTCATTAATAAAACATATTTTGTGAACTCTGAATCCACCCCGACTCCACTGTAGCTTAGTCGAGGCCTAACCCTGTTTCGTAACAAGGCAAAACTTACGTAACATTATATTTATCAATATGCAATTTTGTTTTTTTCAAAAATTATAATTTTAAAGTACTCAGAAAGACGCTTCTTTAAAAAAAAGTTAAATTCTGATTATTGTAATGTGTAATCTGTTATGTAATCAAATTGTTTAAAAATAAAAAAAGTGTTAGCTTTAAAAATTTACTGTGGCCGTCCTAAACAACCGATTAAAATTTTTCAAAAACTATTTGAAAAGTTCAGCGGTCTTTTCTATGTAAAAAAATGTTTTATTTGAGGCTGTGCAACATTTTGAAAATTCGAAAAAAAATTTTAAATTTTTTTCAAAAAATTATTTAGCGAAAACTATAGAACCCGAATTTAATGAAATTTGGCATGTTGTTTTATTATACTCTAAAGTTTTTTTAACCAAAATTAGAATGCCCTCCGAGCAATTAAAATATTTTTAAAAACATCCAAAAAACTTGATTATTTTGCTTTTTTTCCATCAATTATTGCTATTTTGCAACATCGGTAACAAATTTAAACATTTCTAACTTACAGTATATTGTGCAAAATTCTAAAACCTTTTCCTCTTCAATATTCTTCCAAAATGCATAGGTTCCAAGATATAAGTAAAAAACTCAAATAAAATGGGTATTTTTTAAATTTTTTAAACATTCTTGCAATTTTGAAAATGTTTCGGACCTCGCCCAGATCTAGAGATCTACACTTTTATTATGCGAGTTGTACTGAAGGTATTCCAGCAAAAATTTGCTTGCCCGTCTTACATTCAAGTGGGATATTTCGACAGATCCGTGATTCTTAAAGGTCAAAGATGGCCGCCGAATAAATACGACTCCCGTTCAAAGTGTACGTATGTAAACATGTAAATAGTAAAAAGAAAGATATTAAAGCCATTCCCATTAACTGAATCTTAGTTCGGGCAAACATGATTTATAAAATTGTAAGTGTTTGGTTAAATATGAAATTCAAAGGAGTGGTGAATCAAAATCTTAAATGGAGTGAATATATACAGCAAACTTATTTCTGTGTGGTAAATATTAAAAAAAATAATAATGTGAGGTCGTGCAACTGCCAAATAAACGTGTCTAAATCGTACAAACTGCATAAAAAATTAGTATCAAAGAAGAAAACAAACAAAAACAAACAAAAAAAAAAAGATAAAAATAGGAAAGATTAAAAAAAAACTCAATACTCACAAAACTCTGTTATTACGGTGACTGGTTTGGTTGGATTCAAGATGGCGTATATCACTAGAAAAGGACAGACAAATAAAAATTACAGGACAGAAGAAATAAGTCGGCATCTTGAATCCAAGAAGAATAAATTAAAATTAAAAGTTAAAAAGCCCACCCACCTTAATAATACAGCTTTGCAAGGTAATACTTATTTACAACAACCACGTCATAAAATTAAACCATTAAATCGGCTTGTTCTATATTTTTCCAAAAGAAAAAACAAAAAAAAAATACAGTAAAAATAAACAATAGCTATATAAATGTGGAATTTCAATTATTATCATATAATACTTTGGCCACACAAATTTCCCTCAACTAAATGCGTAAATTACATCTTAAATTATCAATTACAAAAATGTAACTGATAAGAAGACTTACATTTACGTACTAACAAATTACGCAAACATTCAAATATTCAAATCCTTTTCCTAACATAGACAATTTGACTTTAATAATTAATTAAATTAACTAATTACGATTAACGATATGCCTGAATTACTTCATCCTCAGCCTTCTTTTCACTGATTGTCAAACAAGTCGCACTAAACAAGCTATCGGACAAATGTACAATTTTCAGTTAAAAAAAAAACAATGCAAATCAAAGTAAATTGCTTCGCATAGAACTATCTACATACTTCAACAATAACTAATAGCATCAAATGACTACTTAAATCAAGAATTACACCTCTGCAAAATCTTCCGACTTATCCTAACGAAATACCTTTGGTAAAACAAAGTATACAGGCTGTTACAAATTCGCTTCTCACTACAGGGATCTCGGAAACGGTAAGAGATACAAAGTAGCTCAAACGAGGGCAAAGTTGCGTAATCAGGAGACTAACATTATGCCTCAAAAAAAATCAAAGCTAACATGATTAGTTTTCGAAATATTTGAAAAAAAAACGAAATTTTGGGAATCCGTTTTTGTTCCAATATTGAAAAAAGAACGAGACTTTCTCATGGCCACTTTTTGTCCTCTATCGAATGGCATAATCAATTTTTGTATGTACCATTTCATCTCTCCAGGACCATCATCGACTTCATTTTTTTAAATACGACCCTGGAAATTTTATTACATTTTTTGCAAGCCTTCACGACCCCCCAATACTGTACTACCTCAGCCCGAACCAGATTCAGACGTTTTGTCTCGAAAAATCCATCTTCAGCGTATTCGTTCCAAATTTGTCTAAATCGTATTTAAAAAAATGAAGTTGATGATGGTCCTGGAGAGACAAAACGTTACATATAAAAATTGACTATGCGATGTGTTCTTTTTTTAAAATCGCCTCAAACAAGGCTGAAATTAACCAGAAACGAATTTCCAAACTTTCGGTTCGTTTCAAATAATTCGAAAACTAATCATGTTAGCCTTGATTTTTTAGAGGCATAATGTCGGTCTCCTGATTACGCAACTTTGCCCCCACTTAAACAACTTAGCACCTCTTACCGTTTCCGAGATCCCTGTAGTGAGAAGCGAATTTGTAACGGCCTGTGTATATATATTATATATAAAACAAATCAATGAACAAAAAAAAAAACTGAAATATCACTAAGCTTCTCTACGTTATTAGAAATATCACTTAAAACACTCCCTGCGCACGATCCATCTTCCAAAGCCGTTGGATTATCTTTCACAGAGTATTACGTTTCTCTCGGGTGGCTGTGCTTCATCGGACGGGGTTGGAGAGGTATGAGGGGGCAGATACGGACTCCTGCATGCGGTGGTAAGTCCCTCAAAATCCCTCTCTTAAGTCCTGAACCAGAAACAATAACCCTCACTGAATCATGATTTTTCAAAATTGGCTGCTTTTTAAGGGACGAACCACTCGCACACACAGAATCCCAAAAAAGAGGAAACAGTCATCACAAAGCGTTACATCAATATTTTTTTTTTAACAGTACACAATATTTACATCGCTAGCCGAGTTACCTATTTGGAAATCGTTCGGTTTGGAAAAATTTGCACGGATCCTCGCTGCGATCCACCGACAGTGAAGTTACAAGATGCACATAAAAAGCTCAACTGTGACCGTATACAGGAAGATAGAAATAAAATATTATACAGGGTGATTTAGTTTTCGAAATATGTAGAGCAATCAGATTTTTAGGTCAAAAATATATATCTATCCCGAACTACTTGATTAGACTCGCAATATATCAAAGGTAATAAATTTCAATAAAATTTTAAAATCGTTGAAGAAATAACTTAAATTTTTTTCAATTTTGACACCGCATCACATCTTCGATGCCATATTAGGGGTATTTTAGTTATTATTAAAGGCAGAAAGTTGTGGGTATCGGGAACATTGGCCTCTTTTATGAGGACGAAACAATTTCAATATGTCTGAGATTTAACCTACAAAGTATATATGTCATGTCAAATGTCATTGATATTCAATGCCTACTCATACAAAGCACAACTTAGTACCTACTGGCAGAGAGCGACCTACTGATCTGTAGATGCTACGAAAGCGTTACACGAAATAAACTTTTTAACAAATGATATTGTGAGAAACAACTCCTCGGGTCATCAACAGAATCATCAGACATAGAAGACTTCAGAGGTGTGGCAAACTATTAATTTCTGAAAAATGCTGACGGCTCTTTTTATTTAGGCCACGACTAACTAGATTCCAATTAAAAAATTGTAACATTGATATGCAAGTTGAAATCCACTATTGCAAAAAATTCGATTTCTTCAATGTCCGGAAGGTTTTCCAAAAAAACAAAAGAAACTTTTTTTTCTATCAATTTAAACGTTATTTGTGGTAAAAATGTGAGAAAACTTCAAAACTATTTTTTTCCCATTTTAATGATTATGAAATGTTTAAGCTCAAAAAAAGTGACCGATTAATTTTTTCAAAAGTTTGACCATTTCAAACAAATAAACGGTTTACTAGATCGAAATGAAACTTCACTGGGTTATTCTGGGTATATCGAACTGGAAAAGTCATGCTTAACATTAGTCATTTCATGAATATTTCTAAATTTAGCTGTCAATTTTCTAAAAAACCATAAATTACCCTTTTTTCCCATTTTTTAAAATTGTTACCGAGATATCGATTATTGAATTTTTCCAAGTCCGTGGACTCGGAAAAAGTTCCTAAAAAATTTCGACCGAAAATCTAGAAACTAGAATTTTAGAGCTTCAAAATGCTTTTTTTTAATTCCTGATACGACCATTTTTCACCTAAATACGGTCTGTCAAAAATCACGGAAAAATTTAGAAAATTCTTTTGACCCTTTAATTTTTTGCGTTAGTTTATAATAAAAAAAAATTATAGATGAAGTGTCAACATTTCACAAAGAAGTTCAATTGTGGCCGTTATGAAAATCACCGAAAATATCAAAATTTTCATTAAAAACTAAAAAAAAATATTTTGAAAATCTGCTATAACCTCACAATTTCTCTTGTACCAAACAATTCGGAATCACCCTGTATAATAACAATTATTGAACATCTATCTTTAATTTAATTTTTTTATCATCCTGTATAGTATTTATCAAAATTTTAATCAAAACAGCATATTAAAATTTAATTCCTGTTATTTTTCAAATCAGACGAGTACAAAGTTTGTTATATAAGCATATCCGTACATATATTTTCAACAATAGTTTTTCTTCTGTTGTCGCTTCGTTTTTGTTCATTTTTTTTAATAGTAAACTACCATTCCAAGAATCCCTTTACTTTATGCTGATCCACAAATTATTTGGAACGCTAGCATCAATTAAAGTAAGGAAATACGAACAACCGATCCACACAGTCATAATTTTCTTAAGTTTCTCTTTACTTCATTCACGTTAATGCTAAGATAAATCGTTTACGTTCACTATTTACTAAAACTCAAGTCCGATAGAAGCACCGACGTGAATCTATCAGACACACACGCACACACAGAAAAAAAAAGACTGATGTAACACATTGTATGGAACGATTGGGATGCTTACAAAAGTTAAGTTCAACGTCCAAGCTGATAAAAAAATGGGCGGTGCTGAAGGACAAACATAAAAAAGTAGAGAAATTTGTCTTCAAAGGTATTTCATGAAATGAAGGGCCATCGGTGTGTCTCGGGAAATGTTTTTCTCGAAGATAACTGATGTCATTAGCTGTCATTCATGCGGTAGCATGTTTTACATTAAAGTTGCGTTCGTTCGATCAATAAAAATTATTATTATTATTATTATTATTATATTAATTAATTATCTTCAGTTATTTTCAATAAAAAGCGCTACCCAAGATACGAGGGTCGATCAATAAGTACCCGTGTCTGAAGACAGGTGGCGTTGCTGAGGGAAGTAGACATTACCCTCATGTACTGTCACCTGGCAAACGACACGATACTAAATTTCAGACAGTTGTATCAACACGAGTTTTGTGTTTCTCGATAAAATGGAAGAGCAATAAAAGCGATCTGTAAGGATCATTCGCCACCCACGACAACCGTGAGATATTGGTTAAAAAAATTTAAACGAGGTTGCACAACAGCTTATGATGAGGAGCGGCCAGGCCGTCCGGCTGTCATGGTTTCCGAGAAAGCCATTGAAAAGGTCCACGACATGAATCTCGCTGAACGCCGAACTAACGTGCGTGAAGTAGAGAGGCCTTAAGCGTGTCGTACAGAACGACAATCAACAATTTGCATGTTAAGTGATAGAAAAGTGTTGGCCGGAAGAAATGGCAGAAACGTTGGGAAAAGAGTATCGACCTAAAAAATTACGTTGAGAAAAAAATTCATTCCTAACACGGGTACTTATTGATCGACCCTCGTACATCGATCGCCCTGCATTGTAATGAAGCGTTGCGTGCTTCAAAAAATTCTATAGCAATCGAGACATTTCTAAAATACTACAATGTTCATAAAACAGAATTAATTAGTAAAATTAAGGTGAAAATGAAATCAGGATTTGTGTACTCTTTTTACAGTTTTTCAAAGGTGAATCTGAAAATCCCTTACTCGTCCATCTTTTACTAAAGCACGTTACAGACTTACATTGCAACTTATTTAACCTTAGGAAACTTTGACCTGTCCTTGTTGTTCTGGGGCTAGGCTCTGCCCCCCACAGAGCCCGGTCTGAGAACAACAAATTCAAATCAAAGACTAAGGAAGTGCAAAGTAAGCCTGTAATTGGGGGCGACCAGATACATAGGCCAAGGCACGACAATCCGAAAAAGGATCCTAGCGTATTTCCAGGATTCTTCCGACTCGACTATTTATTATCAAAAATAATGGATTAATAAGAGATGTGAATTCAACGTTTTTAAGTTAAGTACTATCGAAGTTGTGTGCGGCACATCTGAAGTTTAGTAATGGGTAAATTACTCTAATAAAATGCAAGATCCAACTAATAATTATTACATTATTACAAAGTGGAAACACATCGGTTAAATAACACGTAAGGGGGTTAAGTCGATTTGCAACGAGAAGCGGACAGATAAATGTTACGGGTTAGTAGCTGGTGAGAGAAGAAGCGACATAAAAGCATAAATTTACAGCCAAGTTTGTTACAATTAAACACATATCACTATACTAAATCTACGAAGTAAACATTACATACAGCGACGCACAATTAAACCGCATCGTCAACGCTAGTATCTGTATTGTTTACTCGACATTTACTTCCGATTAAAATTAAACTCTTACCTTTTCGTAAAGCCCTTGAGACTGAACTTGGCGAAAAACGAGGGCCTTGTGTGCGGCGAGTCACCGGGGGAGCCCTGAGCGTAGGCGGCCCTCTGTCTGGTCTGGCCCGAGTGGAAGGTGCTCCTCGACGAGGTGTTCCTGGGGAAGGCCTGCTGCTGCCTGGTGGCGGCGGGGGATGCGCTTGTGCGACTGCGGGGAGGAAAATCGGGTTAGAAACGATTATCGGGGCGACTCGCGAGCGTTATCTATGACAGCACGTAGAATGTTACGACACGTCTGGGTGCCTAGTTATTGTTATTTACAGCGGTTCTTAAGTAAGTGACGGAATAATCGTTCGTTTTGCGGTGAAGGTCGTTTCGTTTTAATTTTAAGTTACCGTCAATTACGGTAATGCCAATAAATACAGGGTGACTTTAAGTAGCCTCCCGATATTTTCATTGCGGATAGTATAGCAGCAGAAAACAGGGCTAACTTTAGACGGTCTTACATGTAAAAACTGGGAGCATATAAATCGAACCAATTCCGTCATTTACTCGGACGGCGAATTAGTAGTTTTTAATCACTCTTACCAACTTAGTAAACAACACAATATACACGTAACTACTAGACTAATCAAGCGGTAAAACACTAAAATGGGACAATTCGGGTCGCTCGGACAAAAACATACGTCTTTTAACACGATTCGATCGTACGATCGATCACCCGCGTACGGGCGGTTTACGAAACGTATGTTTTCCCGCCATCCCAAATATCTAACCTACCTAGTACGTAAGGGGTCAGTAGTAGGTTCTGGGCCACTACTACTGACCGAGGCGGATTTGACGTGACCCTTTCCAGGCCTTAAAGAGTCTCCGGTACCAATCGCCTCAGGTCTGCACATGCGGTTAGCAAAAGATAATACATTTTTACTTTATGGAGGGGTTAAATGTACTCTAGATACGAACTAACAAGTCTATTCACAACATTAAACTATCAAGGTAACAATCGTATAAGTTTCGGGTTAAGTCTGGTACATGTGATCGGTTTCGGATGATTAAAAGGTAATTAGTAATCGTGTTTCTGATACATCAAGTAATCTACGGATTAGATTTCGGGGACAGTGTTGTTATGAAATAAAAATGTGGACGTATTCGAAAAATAAATGTTTGCGGCATAATTTTGTTTAGAGATTAAAATCCATCACCATAACCAAAAAAAACTATGGTGTTAAGTACTCTCAAAAAAATTAATAGGATATTGAAGTTGCTGGAGAAATGTACAGATTTGAAAAACAAAATGTAATTATTGAAACCAAAAAATGTATACAGGGCGTAACTTTAAGTGGGGTCAGTTTCGGGCATCTTTAAAAAGATAAAACAGTCAAAATGGAGGAAATATCGGAGATACGTTCCAATTTTGCAAAATAATAAAAAAATATCACAATAAAAGCTATTTATTGAGATAAATTTTAACAATATTAATTACTGATATCGGGGAGGGTTCGAGGTCGCTGATTACGGATCCGAGGTAAATTTTGCAAATATCAAGATGGCTTATCCAAGATGGCTGACCAAATTTTAAAAAAATAAGATTCGCGCCAAATTAGGTGTATGGGGGTTTTCGGGGACGCTGATTACGTAATCGAGGTCAGAATTGCGAAATTCATTTTGTAATATTTATGCTTACTTTATAACCTAAGTACCCAATCTTGTTTTACCTTTTTTTTTTTTGCTATATCTTGTTCTTTTTTCTGTAAAAGATCTATTCACGGGTTATCTGCCTAATCTTAAGTAATAAAGTACATAGATTAAATTTTTAAAAATGAATTTTGTAAATCTGGTCTCGTATTCGTGATCAGTGACCTCGAAAACCCCCGTATACCAAATTCGGCGCGAGCAAATTTATTATTTGAAAATTTGGTCGGCCGCCATCTTGAATTTTACACAATTGACTTCGAATTTGTGATCAGCGACCCCGTATACTGAATTCGGCGCGAATCTGTTATTTTTTGAAAATTTGGTCCGCCATCTTGAATTTTGCAAAACTGACCTCGGATCCGTGATTAGCGACCCCGAAAACTTCCTTATACCAAATTTGGCGCGAATCTGTTATTTTTTTAAAATTCGTGATATCCGACCTTGACCCGTTTTTTGAGGTTAGAAAAAGGATCATCAATTCTGACTCACGGATTCACTTTCGCCGGAGTCTTAACCATATAAATGAACATTTGAATATAGGAAAAAAACTTTTTGTATTTCTCCTAGCACTTTTACCTGAATTTTTGCTATTTTTGACTTGTTATTTGAGGTTAGGAAATTCCTGTGGTGTGATAGCTAAATTCTGACACCGAATTCGTGATCAGGAGGCAAAAATATTACGGGTAACATAATCAGGTGACGATTTGTTCCAATTTTTTTATAGCACTGTGTTTAGTTTGTGAATGCCAGTGTCGATGACCCAGTTTATGGGAACTAAATGATATCGAGCCACCTGGTGCAATTCGACAACAGGACTCTGGCTGGGCAAAAACAAACAGTTAACAATAATTTAAGTTTCCAGTTTATCAGTTACAATGTAATTTCGTGACTCAGTGTGAAGTATTAGTTTTTACTGGAATTGAAATGGAATTTGTATAAGTAATGTAATTTTTCAAAGAAATATCTCTTATTTTCATCCTAACAAAGACCAACACGCAAAAATATCCACTATACAAATATGCTATTTCCACATTTTAGAAAAAATTGGCATTTTGAAATTATTTATAATAAAGAGCGTTCAAATAAAAACGTGGTCAAGTTGGTTCTGAAAATTTGTACGTAGGGCGTAGCGTATAGCAAATGAACTTAAACGTCATCTGTCAAAGCGCTGTATCGCCGCTTTGTTATTGAAACTGACAGCTGCTATACAGCTCGTTGAGAAATGAGGTTAAGTTGGTCGCTATAAGCTACGCCCTACGTCCAATGTGTCAGAGCCAACTTCGACCACGTTTTTATTTGAACGCTCGTTACATTTATAATAAAGTAAGAATTTAAGTTGTGATTATCAGGGTTTAAAAATTATTAAAAAAAATTTTTAAAAGTTCCGTTTTCTAAGCTTAAAAGGGTAGCTCCCGCATAAATATGACCCCTATTCAAATTTACGCTCTGTGTATAAAATTATTAAGTTCGTTTGAATTTTTCAATTTTTTTTTTAGAAATTAACAAAATTAAAAGTTTACATTTACTTGCAACCGATTGGAAGGTGGCTAAACATTTAAAGGTTTCAAAAAAAATATCCAAATATTTTAAACAAACTAATCGATAAAAATGTAAAAAAAAAAAAAATAGAAAACTTACCCTGGTAAGTCTACGGCCAAGTTAGTTTTTTCCGTACTATCGGATTTTCCATCGTAACTAATCGTCGATCGACGACCAACAGTTGTTCCTAAAGATAACGGGGTGTTCTTAGTTACAGTTCGAGCTTTAGCCGGAGCTTGTATACCTAATGTGACAGAAAACAAAAAAAATGTGCACTAGACGCTAGACCAACGAGTGGGAGGGCAAGAAGCGACAGTAATTTTCGAAGGCGAGGGGATCGTATCCATATTCTAACGTAAAGTTAAAAAATTACAAGAAAAAAATTTAAGCGGGAAATTGTAGACTTTAGTTGTAACAATCAAAATTTCCGAGTCAAAATTGACGGAAAAGTTAAAATATAAAAAAAAAGTTAATCGAACCTCCTAAAATGTTTGTGAATTTTACGTTTTATAAAATAATCAGAACATGAAAATTTTTTCAATTAAAACAAATATATATTAACCTGAACTGGAAGATTAATAGGACGCTATAGTAAATAGGCAACCAGTAATACATTTTTATAGATTTTATTACACGGTTCGTCTAAATATGAAATAATTCACAAATAACAGACTTTCCTCCATTCTAACGCAGATTTTCTATAAAATGGAGTCAGTTTGAAACTCGGATTACTTTTCGTTGTAAAGAAATTTGTAATTTATGATGCAAATTACAAATATCTTTACAACAAAAAGTAATCCGAGTTTCAAACGAAGTCCAATTTATACAAAACCTGCGTTCGAATGGAGGAAAGTCCGTTGTCTGCGCATCGATGCATAATTAGACAAACTGTGTAATAAAATCTATAAAAATGTATTGCTGGTTGCCTATTCGCTACAGAGCCCTCTTAATAGAAAGGTTATTAAAATTTTTTGTACCGTTCACATTAGAATACGATACTCGAGGATTCGATACACAGGCACAAGAGCGGAACGAATCTTTCCGACTTACTGTTTTCCGTGGTCGTCTTTGGTTGAGCACTGGCAGGTCTGGCGTTAAGTCTAGCGCTGTTCTCCTTGATGGTGGCGCTGTCGACGGTATTCTGTCTCTTGAAGCCCGACTGGTGATTATTAGTTTGAGTGGCAGGTACCTGCGGCTGGGGTCCCGTCCTTAAAGTCTCACCTAGCGAAACGCATCGAAACAGACGTTTTATAAAAGTGGAAATCGAAAAAATACTAAACGACACCTATTTAAGACGGCGAAGAATATTCGTCGTTTAAAAGGAAAAAAAAGCAAGGTAACAAAAACATACAAACCTATTGTGCCACCTGTAAACCAAACAGAAAAAAGCAAATCAGTCAAAATGTCACGGACAACAACCTTCGGTCTACTAACCTCCACTCGAGGCCCTCCGGTTAGGCTTGGCGTGCGTCGCGGATATCGAACGGTGGACGCCTCGATGCGAGGGGCTCTGGGCGGTGGGCTGGGGCGCCGCCTGCTGCTGTCCCGTCATGTTTCTGAGTGATAGGCTGCTGCCGCTGCGACTGCCGTCGCTCTCCGGCTGGAGAAAGACACGCATTGTGCGGCGTTACACAGATCCCACATAAATGTTACTCAATTGCGAGTTTAAGAAAATAAAATTTGAATTTAAAAGGATATATATTGAAAGCATCGAATCGCCACACGAAATAAATAAGATCTAGATGAAAACAGAGCCATTACTCACTATTTACCGATTACCCATTGTTTATCCGTTACCTGTTATATCCATTACTCACTATTTACCTATTATTTACCCAATTACCTGTTATTTGTCTATTTTCCATTATTTACTCGTTACCCATTATTTAGTAGTTACCTGTTAGTTGCTAATTACCTGCTGTTTACCCATTACCCTTTATTTACTTATTACCTGTTATTTATCACAACTAATTCAAAATATTGGCTACAAACTACTTACTACCTTCAATTTCTTTTAAGACGCCATTGTCAAGAAACTGAAAGTAGTAGTTTGTAGCCAATATTTTGAATCAGTTGTGATAAATAACAGGTAACGAGTAAATAAAGGGTAACAGGTAAATAGCGGGTAATAGGCAAATGACAGGTAACTGCTAAATAATGGGTAATGGGTAAATAATGGAAAATAGGTATATAACAGGTAATTGGTAAATAATAGGTAAACTGTGAGTAATGGATATAACGGATAAACAATGGATAATGGGTAAATATTGAGTAATGGATAAATAACGGGTAACAGGTAAATAATGGGTAACTAGCAGTTACCTGTTATTTGTCTATTACCTGTTATTTACCCATTACCTTTTATTTACTTGTTACTTGTTATTTATCACAACTAATTATTATCTTACCTCTATCATTCTGATGGTAAAAGTAAAAGAATAAAAGAATGATATAAATAAAATATGTAAAATTAAGCTTGTCAATGGTGGCTTATAAGAAACTGAAGCCAATATTTTGAATTAGTTGTGATAAATAACAGGTAACAGGTAAATAAAGGGTAATGGGTAAATAGCAGGTAATAGGAGTATAACAGGTAACTGCTAAGTAGTGGATAACAGGTAAATAATGGAAAATGGGCAAATATCAGGTAATTGGTAAATAATAGGTAAATAGAGTAATGGACATAACGAGTAACGGATAAACAACAGGTAATGGGTAAATAACGGATAATAGGCCAAATAAGAGGTAACTGGTAAATAATGAGTAATGGATAAATAAGGGGTAACAGGTAATAATGGGTAACGGGTAAATGAACATACATGAAAAAAAGGGCAAGAACTTCGTAAAAACTCACATCCGTGCTTTTCCTTCCTAGCAAGAGGTATGTGGCGAAAGCGTCATCGTATTTTTGTGAATCCAGCGAGTTTTCCACATCGTACCGATTAAAACCCAGGCAAACTAGAGCCTCTATCCTTTTCGGGTCGCTCATGTCTTGCTCCGGTTCCACGTAAGGTTTCAACTCGTCATTTTCGTATCTGGAAAAAAAAACAAACGGCAAACGTCGTGAATTGCCCCGTCCTGTATTCGATTGAACTTACATCACATTACATTGTTTATGTGTTACGTTGCCATTTTTTTTTTGTGAAAAAGTACTACTACACCTTAATAATGCGCTCCTTTATCACATTTCTGAAAATGCACGTCGCCTCTCTCTTTTTTTATTTTGACATTTTTGACGAGTCCATGTAATCTTTCAACGGGACAAATTTGAAAAAAAATTGCTTTCCTTACGTCTACTTTTATTAGTCACATGTACAATAATACTATAAAATATTAAACAATATTTGTTTTATCTTCAGTCTTGGGGGGGTCCCACTACAAACCCAGAAACCTTTCCAATGTTGCCATTGAAGTTTCATCTAAAATCGAAAATATCCCAATAAATCGAGTGGAACGGGTGCACACAGACATTATCATGTGACAATGGGACGGGATATATCCAAAATTATTATGGTGTAGCATTTCTCTAATCACATCACTATTCACAACAGAAATCGTAATTCTCTTTAAACACTTAAAGCTCGCGGAAGTGCAATCTCCAATTTCGACGAAAAAGTTTTCGGTTAATTTCCAGCATCATATTTTTTATACTTTTTTTCTTTCAAACATCGGATTTGTGTCAAGACATCACACTTTTTTAATATAAATTTTTTTGCCGTTTCGTAATAAAAAATATATAAATACTAATCTGATCATTTTTTAAAGTACTGCGTTTTTTGTCTAAATATGAATTAATGCACAAATAACTGACTTTCCCCCATTTTAACGCAGATTTTCTATAAAATGGACTTAGCTCGAAACTCAAACAACGTTTCGGTGTAAAGAAATTTGTAATTTACCGTGCGAATTACAAATTCCTTTACAACAAAAAGTAATCCGAGTTTCAAACTAACTCCATTCCATAGAAAACCTGCGTTAGAATGGAGGAAAGTCCGTTATTTGCGCATTCCCCCCCATCCACCCTTCACATCGTCAAATCAGAGATTACACAGCCGATCCTCTAAACTAAAGACACAGCCAGAAATTTTCTACTAATCGTCCATTACAACACATATAGAATGCAACATGACTAACCCCACATACCCCTGGTTCATCCATTTGTCCTTCATGATGGTCTCCAGGCTGGCTCGCTTCGCCGGGTTAAGGACGAGGAACTTCTTGAGTAGGTTCTCGCAGTCGGTGCTCATGTAGAACGGGATCCTGTACTTGCCGCGCAGCACTCGCTCCCTCAGCTCCCGCAACGTCGAGCCGTCGAAGGGCAGGCTGCCCGAGACGAGGGTATATAAAATTACGCCTAACGACCATACGTCTACTTCAGGTCCATCATACTTTTTACCCTAAAACAACAAAAAATGTTTTCAACGTCAAGAAAAATTTATGGGTTATTTTTTTTTTGTTTATTATTTTATCTTATCGTATCCCATATCAAACAGCTACAAAATTTATTTAGCCTAGTGCTTTCATAGTACCTGCGGATTAGTAGGTCACTCTCTGCCAGTAGGTACAAAATAATGTTTGTTTCATGCCAGTAGGCATTGAGTAAAAATGACATTTAAATGCGACATACATTTTGTAGGTTATATCTCACTGACACTTAAAACCATAAATATGTATATAAGAAAATATGAAAAACTGCCTTACTTGGAAAAGCTCAGGTGCAGCATATGGTGGACTACCACAGAATGTATCTAATTTGTTACCAGGAGTGAATTCATTTGAAAATCCGAAGTCTGCGATTTTAATATTCATTTCACTATCCAACAATAAGTTTTCAGCCTTTAAATCTCTGAAAAAAAAAATAATACGTTGACGGTCTACCTTTAAGGCGTTTATTTCTTCGGCGGGGATTACCTGTGAATTATTCTTTTTTGATGGCAGTACTGTACTGCAGAGACAATTTGCCTAAACTTCGATCGCGCCTCCTTCTCCTTCATCCTACCGTGAAGCACGAGGTAGTCAAATACTTCGCCGCCAGAAGCATACTCCATTACCAGGTACAAAGTTTTTTCAGTTTCGATAACTTGAAATAATTTCACTATATTTGGATGGTCTAACATTTTCATAATCCTTACCTGGAAAGAAACGTGAATTAATCACGATTAAAAAATTCGTTGCGTTAAAAAGCGGAGCAGTGGGTTTCAATGGGAATATTATTAAATACGGGAATATTCAATATTTTTCTTTTGCAAAAAAACATGTGCCTGAAAAGTCTCCTTTCAAGTAATTTTGTAACATCGATTTGTCTAAAATAATGTCAAAATAGGTTTATTTTTTTTATTTTTCTCCAATATCTCCAACGAATACATATTTCAAAAGAAAAATGTACCTTCCCTTGCCTCCACAAGTACGAAAACTACATAATTTATTCTCTTAATTGCATATCAGTACTATACAATAATGCCGGGAATAATAAGATAATTATTTAGAAAATAATGAAACACATTAACAACAAATATACCTGAGAATAAAATTTTTACCTGGGAAATTCCCATATGATTTCATTCATTTTATAGAAACAGTCATTAAATAAACAATTATCAGGTGCACATAAACAGGCAGGGTGAGAATAGCTGTAATATTTGCAATCTGTATCGATATTCACAGAATTCGTAGAAAACGAGAAGCAATATGTTTACTTTGTATGATTTCGATCACAATAAGACACCGGGGCATTATTTTATATTTTTTTATGATAAAAATAAACTCTGCATAAAACGTACTCCAAATTTGATTAGATTTCGATATTCAAGTAGTCATTTGCATAGTTTGCATGATAAGAGCAAACATTTTTCTTGAAATTTAACCCATACGGTTATAAATAAGCACAAAACAAATTCCACATACTTAACCTTTCATGAAAAAACATTTTTAAATAGAACCCGTTCAATATCTAGTCCCTAACTTATAAATTTATCTGTTTTTTAAGAGAACTAGGGGCAAAAAATTTCTCACTTACTTCTCTAAATAATTTCTGCAGCGAACCAGGAGTGAGCTGGGTCTTATCGATGATCTTGATGGCCACCTCCTTGCCGGTGGGCACATGCTTCGCCAGCTTGACCTTGGCAAAGTTACCCTTGCCGATGGTCTTAAGTAATTTATATTTGCCAATTGTGGGTTCCTCTCCCAGCCGCGGCCTGTTTCTCGTCGATGCCGAGCTGCTTCGTGTCGATTCCACTGTACTGTCATTGGTCTGTAACATCACATTAAAAAACAATTAGTTTTTATCCGTTTCTAATATTTTTACACGTAACGTATAGAAAAAGGAAGCATTTTTGTGTAAATAGATGTTCACTTAACAATGATCTAGTCAAATTCTTTAAAGAGGTGTCTTACTTACGGTGGTTACAACAAATAATGCGGTAGTTCTAATACAAAATATTTTCATTGCAACGTATTGCTCTCGAAAACCCAAAACTAAACATATTATCAAACATGTATATCTGAATTTATTCGATTGTGACTTCGTATGTAGTTCAAAGTCCTCAAAAGATGACCTATTGAAACGATTGACAATTAAATCACATTTTATATAATAATCATTTGATATTCTGCATATGTTGATAAATCAGTCGGTACTTTTAACAAACGGCACATATTTTTTTATACATTTGTGAGACATACTCTGAATATTTATAATAAAAACAAGGGTTAAAATTGTACAAGTTAACTAATAAAGTAGAATCATTTCTATTATCTCCGTTCTCTTCCACAATTTATTCATGAATAAATTCGCCAAGTTCTTCATTAATTGATTCACGAATTTATTTGTAAACGGTTTGGTTTTACTCTGCTAAAAACTTCGTTAATTTCTTTGACACATGAATCAGCTCTACCAACAAATCAAAGCAAATAAATTTCAAAAATATCACCTTTTCACTCATAATTGTAGTGATACAACAGCGGTACCGTTTTGACACATATTATAAAAATATTAGTTTTTGTAAGTAACAAATCAGTAAAAACAATACAAAACTAGTACGACGCCAGACAATTATTTACATATTTCAAAAATATAACCTCATTACAGCTGATCCGAGGCTGGTTTGTTATTTGTTGGGTTGGTACTTCTGAACTTCAGGAAATTGACGAAAATTAAATTCTTTTGTTCTAATCTGTCAAGAACTTCATGAATTCATCAATAAAAGTGGGTAAATTAAATTGTAGCAGAAAAATAGTACGGAACTCACAATGCAAAAAATAAATTCCGAGTAATAGATAGGTACCTTAACTTCAACACGACGTATACCATGTGTGTGCTGTAAAAGCACCCAACAACAATAAACCTCTTAAAACAATATAACTGATGTTTGCTTAACATAATTAGAAACCGTTTTGTAAATAGAATAAGTATATTCAATTATCGAAAACAACAAATACAAAGGTATCAATTTCGTTGTAACAAGAACACCTGATAAAAAATAATCTACAGATAGTAATTTTATTTACTGGAAAATTTAGTGTGTTGGCATACTTTTAATTTGCTGGAATTTTGAAGCGAAAACATTCGAAGTTCGAAATTTAATTTCTTAACATAGTCCTGCGTCAATTGTTACTAGATCTTACATATTAACTTAACTTCCCAATTAGCGGGTTCGCATGTCGTTAGAATAATAATTATAATCACTTATTTGCAAATTGCCGATGTTGCGCAAAATATTTCCGTTTAGGGCATAATTACGCGAGTTTAATTGCAACAATTAGTCGGAGGAGAAAAATAACGGTAATAAAATAACAGCAGAAAATGATTGAAACTGGTTATCGATGTTGCCCATGTGTACACAGAGATAAGGTGAGTAATATGTTTTTTAGAAGAGATAAAATCGATAGGAAATATTTTCAAAGCATTAACAAGATAAACCTTTAAATAAAATATTTTACAACGGAGACCGAAAAAAACTAGAAAATATATCTACTCTGAAAAAATCTATCTATTATATTTGTTAACGTCATCTGTTTGTACCTCGAAAATATATTAGCCCTAACTCTCCAATTAAAGTCGAATTTACAATTTCCCCATCTACTTGGCCGAGGTCTTTCGCCAAAAATGGAAGACTATTTTACCAAAAGATAAGCTATTGTTTGTGATCCCATTCACAATTTTTCGATAGCCAAATTGAACAATGGATGGACAAGTGCGATTCTCATGCAATATTAAAAACACGAACTCGCGTCTGCGTCATATTTTTGCATACACTGATGACAAAGTGCGAATAGGGAAGTTCGTCCGTTTTATTAATAAGCCATCCGTTCGTGATCCTTACAGGGACATACCGACGTATAAAAGAAGACGTTTTTTTATTCCTCGAAAAACGGTTAAGCAGATGGAAAAATAAAAATTGATTGTCCCATTATGTCCAAGTTAAGCCAATATTTGTTGCCTTTCTGAATACTAATAAGGTCGTAGGAGGAGGTTTAGGATGCTCGTTAAAAAGTTTTGACCCCAGTTCCCTCTAATATTCTATTTTTGTAAGGCTACAATAAAGTTGTTAGTTAATACGTTTTTAATAGAAAACTACCACCTCATTAATCATTTACAAAAGCAATAAGTGTTTTGGAAATGTCGACGATTTATATTTTATAAAACGACTGAAAATGTCACGAAGTTAATGGATGGGACGTGACATTAAACAGATACAAGGGATATTTATCAAAATGGAAAGACGGCTATTTATTATTTTAACCAACGCGCCCAAACTATACTTATTTCTTTATATAAGTCATATGATTCTTATTTATTGACAAATTTCGTTCGACCTTCCCATCAGTTAACTTCAGTAATCTCTAATAGTTACAACAAAATTCATTACGATAATACCGAGATAAACCTATAACCCCTCGATTATTTGTAAATTAGAAAAATCCAGTGCGATCTAGACTTGTGGAATTCGTAAAAAATGTTGAACTTTCTTTAACAGATGATCTTTTTTCTCCAAAAATATCCCAAGCCACTGATTATAAATAAATATAAACAGTGGGCTTCAGCAAATTAGAACATGCACTTATTTTAACTTGTCCGGAGTAAGATAAAAGTTTTGTTTAGTTCAAAGTGCAATAGGCCACTGTAACCTGACCTACAGGAAGTGTACTGCAAAGCTGAACCATTCTGTTTATAAAATTTTAGTGCGAAAATTCCATTAAGGATGCTAATAAATTGCCATAGAAGAACCATTAAAGATGTGACGTCATTTGTAATTAATTTATAGGTGTTACGAATTAAAAACATAATAGTTGAGGACGACTTGTTTCTGTTTCAGCTTTTTTTGCGGAATAATTAATAGATATTTAACGGAATCAGAATTATTATAAATGAACAAGAGACTTGTAACAGTTTTGTATGAATCAAATGTTGGTAATCGATTTAATTTCCAGGACAGAGAACAATAAATATGTATTTGAAAAATCGGCCTTGATACCAAAAAAAGATATTCACCTACAATCAATCAACCAAACGAGAAATATCACTCGCGCAAATAATTAGCTTTAGATCATACAACATAGGCATTGTTTTTATTTACGATAACCGAATCTGCCAAGAGCGTTTTTCAAAGGAACTAGCCGTAATCCGGACTTTGAAAACCGATTTCCACCGGCAGCATTTATCGATACGAAGCGGTAAAGCTAAAACCAAGGTATGATATCACTCTCGCGCGATATATTGTTTCCCAATAGGGGTACGTCGCGCGATAAGATAAGGAAAAATTTTCCTAGGGAACACAAATTTATATCAATCTTCAAAAAATCATTTACGACGAAATGTGAAACCTATTTTCAAACATTATTTGCAGCTTCGTTGGCAATATCACCTACTGATAAGAGCGATCGTTTGTCATCAGAATTCCCGAATTTCCATGTAGCTATACAAGCAAATTGTTACTTCTCGGAAACTCGATTTTGAGCGTATGCTGACGTAGATACTTCAAGAAGTCAACATTTATCATCTTACTTTGTATGTATCATGTATCATGACGAAAAGAAAATCCAAAACTCAAACTATACTTCGAAATTTGTAATAGAGTCTAAGATAAAAAAACTGAAATAGGGAAAATTGGTGTTGTTTGGCCAAAACTATGAAACTTTTAAGATACATCAGCCACAAAATACTTTATACGATTCAGTTACAAAAATGTAATTCTTTCTGCAACCAAAGCTCGATACTGACGGGTCAGTTAAACAACATTCGATCTTGACCAAAACAAGCACAACCTACATATCCAGTACGCCCAAATTTCTCCCGGTGTGTGTGTCATTCGACCTCTACTTGTAATTATATAGGTTCAATAAGCCAGGCGTCAAATTCTTACAAGGTTCCCATTAATAAATGCATATTTATTCATTAATTATGTCCCAATTGCATCAAGAAAGTGAATACCCACTAAAACACGGAGTTATCGATATCTTCAAATATGTAATTGTAAAAAAGAAATGGGACAAACGCCCAAAAAGTTGTCAAATTATTTTTTCTGATCGTTTAAGCATCTGTGCTCCCAAATCTCACCTCACAACACACCACGGGTTATTTCTTACGAGGACTTATTGCGAAAATCATTATCGGGTTGCGCATACGTCTCATTGTCAGTAATCAACAAATAAATATTTATGATTTATGGAAGCGGCGTGCCAGAAGACACTTTTCGCGGTGAAATTTTTTGAGCCAGTATTATTTATTCCGTTTGCGTGTCGTGTATCACTGATTTGCAACCATAAATCCAGATAAGACCAGATAATCAAATTTAGGATTACACGTATGTAACTGCTGACGATGACAAATTGCTCTTAAAATATATTTATCGGAATCATGTTAAAATTAAACACGCTGTGATAAATTTCAACGCAGTTAAAATCAAATAACGCTTGATTACTCGATACAGTCTCGGCAAATATTTAAGTGCGTTCGATTAACCGTTATTTTTTTCACTCATTTCATACTCTGTCGAATCAACACCGAAAATTAGTTCTATTGAAAAATTTGCAACAGCACTTTGACCAAGGCGATAAACGTTTTTTACAATGACCGTGTGGATGTAGATAATAACCTTCGCTGTATAAAACTATGTAATGACGAAAAATGGAGATTATTCTATGGAATACCGAGTAATTTAAATATGGGTGCTAATTACAGACAATTAAAGAAATATTTTTAGAACACATGTTATCTGTGTACACTATTACAGTGTCTTAAGAGATTTAGCGGTACATTTTTGTGATCAATTTTCTAGTTTCCAAATCTGCAAATGTGATTGGACTGGATTGAACAAAAATCTTTCGTGGCGCCCTAAAAAAAAACGACAAAATCGTACACATTAACATATACAAAAATAACGCCGTCTTTGAGATAAATAAACAGGCCATATTTTATCGTAAGTATGCGCAGATTTATCTAATCTTCAAACATGGCGAAGTTTTTTAATACCGCATTTAATTTTAACTAGATTTTTTGTATTTCGACCATTTCCTCTCAGGAAAGGAAACGTGGGACTTACTTTACGTGTACGTTCTCGAGCGGTCCTCGATGGCCGTTTCGCCGCCTTCTCCTGAGCATCAGAAGCGGTTCTGTTGAGCTGCACGTTCTTATTCGTCTTAGTCTCCTTAGAATGAGCGTTGTCCATACTCTTCCTCTCCTTGACGTGCCTCTTGAAGGGCTCCTGGTGTTCCCCTTCCGCATCGCGCAACACCCTCTCCTGCAGGTCCTCGACCTCGCTCGAATGTTTTATGGGACTCAATATGTGCTCTTGAGACTTCAGGATGTCCTGGGACTTATCCAGAGTCTTAGGCGCGACGATCGGTTTCGAAACGGCTTCCTGAGACTGTCTCTGACCGTTCGTCTCCTCCTTGGACTTTTCCGGAGGTAGAGGAGCCGCTGGTTTGGCTTCCTTCGTGTTCACTTTCTTCAGCAGCTCCTCGAACTTCCTCAAGTTCTCCTCCTTCTTTTCCTTCTCGTTCAACCTGGTTATGATGCTTTCGACGTTCTGCAGATGAGACATGGTGCTCTCGGGACTACTCGGACCGTTCAGGATGAGGTTGAGCCCGACGCCTTGCTGTTTAGGTGGGAAACCGGGTGGGGTGACCGCGGTGGGGGTTGCGTCAGTGGGGTTGATGCTGTATATGTTGACGTCCTTGTGCTTCCTGGGCCATTTCGGCGTCTTGGGGGTGCTTACTGGGGAAGTAGCGCGCAGGGGGGATTTGTGAATGTTGTCCGGCACCAATTTGTACCCTATCAGGGCGTTCTCTTGTTTGTTAAGGTCGTTGGTGGCGTTGCTCTTGGAGGAATTGGTTAGCTTCATCTTCTCGGTCGTCAATGTTGGATGGTGGTGTTTGGTAGCGACGACCGGCGAGACGTCCAGCCTCTCGCCTTTCGACACTTTCCGGTATTGTTCGAGAGTATCGCGACACTTCGCACTTAATGGGAACTTTTCCTCCTTGGGCACTTCGTGGGTGAAAGTGTCTTTGTACCTGTCCGTGTACTTTCCGCCACTTGTGATCTTCTCTCTCCTGTCCTTGAGCATCTTGATGCCTATGTCATACCGGTCCGGATTCCAGCTGTTTCTATCGTTTTGACTATCGCTGACGTCGATCGGTTTATCTTTGGAACGGATCTTAATATTCTCTATGATTCCGTTCTCTGTCACATCGGCACCGTTCATTATTTATTGCTGTGTAAACAAAGAATAGGTTTAGGTACGATATTTTTTTCGACAAGTACATCTAGCCGCCATACAAAAAGCACAAAGCCGTGATATTCAGGACACACAATACACAAAAACATATAGTAGGGACACCACACACTTGCTCGACATTTTTTATCGCAGCTGTTCTTATCACTATTTTAATGGAAGTTATTTACCTGATAACCGGAGAGTAATCATTGTAATAAAAGTCATAATTGTGCAAGCGGTCTCGAATGTATCAATGTTAACGTTTTACCAAGCGGGTCAATTTTCCGAAGGTTCACGGGTTGTGTAACGACCAGGCAGCTTTCTTTAAATATTACTTAAAAAATATCGAAGCTCGTTGATTAGTGCAGGTTGCTTAACGGAGCAGGACTCGCTAATGAAAAAAATTGCACTCGCATCACATGGCTTATCGCGGGGGAGCATGCGCACACCGGAACCATAAAAAATTATCGGCGATTTTTAGGCAATCGAAACGAATTGAACAGCTCGGCGACGGCGACGATTATTAAATGAATAGATAAATAACAAAAAAGATATTATGTTTGCCAAGGTTACTGTCGATTGTCACTGGATACCGTGGCGTATGTATGTATCATGTGGCAAGGATTCGAGTCGCGGGTATTCATCCGTGATCCGCTCGGCTCCCGTCCGTTTTGATTTTTCTAATCGGGCGACGGCAGTTTGGAGATTCGACAATTCGGAACAAACCGGTAAAATTGAAAATAAAAAACAGTTTTTTTCTCTGATGCAACGAATTGTAGAAATTGGAGAATAAAAAAAAAATACTTCAAAAAAATATGCGATTATGGGAAAACAAGTTGGATTGCGCGGAGCAAGGAGTCAGCCAAATCCCGCGCAATCAAGGAGTATCATTACTTTCATTTTTACAGGATGTTACGTACGTACTTCACAAATACGAGGGTGGGGGTTGTTCGTTTTGGAAAATGTTTTTTTTTATTACAGTTAATTGTTATTTATTTACTTGCGTATTTAATATTTTTTGTTTTCTGCCTTTTTTTAGTTAGCCTTTAAAGAACTGTGCTATCTACTATATTAGGTCACCTTAACTGACTGTTAGAATAACAAATTTATTGATTTTTAAGAATTTGAGACAACTAGAATTGCTAATTTATAAAAATTTGCTGAATTTGACTTTTGTTTAATGTTAAACATTTTTAATTGTTGAACTTTAACAAATACTGAAACTTAAATAAGTAGTCTTCGTGTTTTTAATTTGCTTAAAACGATTTACATTTTCACCGGTTGAATCTTTGCGACAAAAAAAATTCTATTATCAAATTATAATGAAACGACTGCAACATATTTTTTCGTGTTAAGTTTTTTAAATTTACTTCTGCCGATTTGTAAGCAACGCGCTCGAAAAATGTATGTCCTATCGATTTTCAATTAGTATACCTTTTTTGTATTATCCTTTTTGGTTTACAAAGCCCTTAGGATGAATCTAACCAAAAATTCTACCTGCATATTATTCGAAATGTATTTTATATGGTAGTTGATGAAAATAAAGTAATTTTCTCCTAAACATTATCCAAAATCCTTATCAGCGTCTAAAAGCGCAAACAGTAATAAAATAAATTCTATGTTTTTTCCGAAAATTCTGAACCCTTACGCCAGTTCTTTCATTAAATCATCCCTTCCCATGTCCCGCAAAGGGTGAGGAAATCGTGGATTCACGTGTTTGCGTCAGAAAACCACACTTTTAAATAATTTGTTTAACAGATGTAACAACACGTGCGTGGTTTATTTCGATTAACAAATTATTTTATACGATCTAATTGAGCCTTTTAAGACAATAAGGCGTA
This sequence comes from Anoplophora glabripennis, assembly GCF_000390285.2. Lineage (NCBI taxonomy): Eukaryota > Metazoa > Arthropoda > Insecta > Coleoptera > Cerambycidae > Anoplophora > Anoplophora glabripennis. The sequence continues at coordinate 1,505,353 of NW_019416568.1, forward strand.
ATTTTTATGAGCACTGCTTGAATATGTATTACGTATGCGAACGTTACGATTTTAATCGATTGTTGGGTTCCACATGGTATGGTATAATGGATATATATCAGAGAGCTGGCCGATCGCTGCGGTAAAGTATATTATCTCCTTTCCTTTAGAAACCGAAACCCGAAATTTAGAAACTAACATCGCTAAGTGTTGTGAACTAAACAAACTGTATTTTCCGACCTATTAGTTGGTTTTAATTTTTCAGATTTAGCGTGTATCAAAAAAATAAAAAGTAAACGCAAAGAGTAATGAATTTTATACACTACTTCATGAAAATAACCAACGAGTTTTGGTATAGCGTTCAATATGAAATATCGTCATAGAGTCCAGTCGAATTAAATCATAAATACTGAAAAATAGCATATCTTTCAAATAAGTGACAAAATTGTGCGTTTTTTTTTTTCACTTTTTTTACTATCCATAAAAATCTAGACGACCCATCGGAAGATTAGTTATTTTATGTTGTAGGTAATTAAATTACCTACAATTTAAGGTACCTAGAGTCGTTTTTCACTAATTTGTTAACTGCAAAATAAAGGTCAAGCGTGGAAAAAGCCAATTTTCGAAAATTGAGCATTATTATTGCAAAAAGCATGGATGTTGATGAAATTTATGGAAAAGATGGTCAATCCAAGGACCAACATGTGTGCCAAAGACCGATTTGATTGACCGTGAAATTGTTACTCCAGGTATTTGTTCATTAATTTTTTCAAAGTAGGATTTGCAAAACAGCGTTATAAATAAATAGTTCCGGGGTCAAGCAAAAGCCGCTCGGGAATTCGCTCTTTTCGCATTAAATAGAGCTTCCCAAGATAGCTTTTTTTATAACGTTAATTGCTAAATAACTATTGGACGTATCGGACCGGAATTTTAGAGAGAATTAAACAAAGGGTTAAAAACGAACGAAATTAATGAACAAATACCTTGAGCAACAATTTCACAGTCAATCGAATCGACCTTTGGCATACATGTTGGTCATTGAATTGACAGTCTTTTACATAAATTTCATCAACATCCATCGCTTTTTGCAACAATAATGGGCAATTTTCGAAAACAGATTTTTCTGCGTTCGACCTTTATTTTAGTTATAGTCCAACCAAATTACACTTAGAGAAAAAAAATTGTTACCTGGACTGTTATTAGTAGAAATGGTAAAGGGGCTTTTATAACAAACGTGAAAAAAGTAAATGCGTGAGCAGGAGTGGCGGAAGGTTGATTTGGGTGGTTGAAAAGTTGCGAAAAATTGTATTATTGGGATTTCTGGCGAAAGTTGACGTCAAACAAAAAAGTACCCAATACAAAAGTTGTAGATCATGCAAAAATCTACAACTTTTATAGAGGTCACTTTTAAAAATAAACTCAAAATTTCCGAGAAAAATTCGAAAAACAGGTTTTTTTAATTTTTCGTTTTTTATTTCCGTAAAAACAATTTATTTTGACGAAACTTGGTGGAAGTATACCTTTCTGTGTCTTAAATAACCAAATTTTTTTAGATAAAAAATTCAAGAAGTTTCCGAGATATTTATTTTTTCCGATCTGAAACACTTTTTTTTTTCAAAGAAAAATTCTACTTAGAAAAATCGTCAGAGTTCTGCCGGTAATCACTTTTTTCTTTTAACATATACTTTTCGGTGAAATAAAAAAATCATAGTTCAAAAACATGGTCAAAAATGCAAAAAAAATTACTTGCAACAATGAATTTTTCAGTAATTGTCGATAATCTGTTTAAATTTAAAAAAATTCAAAAACGATTACAACATTCAATTGTACGGAAAAAATACAAAAGAAACAGTGTCTCATTTTTTGACCCAAAACTTTATTTTTGTATTATATACTTTTTTGTTTGGCGCCAACTTTCGCCAAAAATCCCAATTTTTCCTATCCTACAATTTTTCAACGCCCCAAATCAACCCTCCGCTACCCTTCACGCATTTACTTTTTTCACGTTTATTATAAGCCCCTTTACCATTTCCACTAATAAAAGTCCAGGTAACAATTTTTTCCCCCTCTAAATTAGTTATTTCGATCAGTCTATTAACAAATTGGTGAAATGTGACTTTAGGCATCTTAAATTGTAGGTAATTTAATTGTCTGCAACAAAAAATAACTAATTTTCCGATATCTCGTCTAGATTTCCATGGGCAGTAAAAAAAAAGTGCAAAAACTCGTAATTTTGCCGCTTATTTGCAATTTGCCAACTTAATGTCACTTCTCTCGAGTTAATCTTTTGATATTATCATTCTACATGTCTTCACCGTCGCCTAATATTTTTTTACGTCCGTATTCTAATTCGACTGGAGTAATAATCTACCTAAGTAAACATCACAACCGTTGTACAATGATTTTCGTCAAACTTAATGAAACAGAGAAAACTTTATTGCATTATATCTAATCTACGAGTATGTATGAGTATTAACCTACACTTGACATTGCTCGTGCCTTGATTCCGTACATGCATCCATAGAGAAAGAAAAACCGAAGTCGCTCAGTAACAACAGGATATTTGATGGATCGATAACTGATAGAAGATCGCGGGTTAATGTGTCAAATTCGCAACTCAAATAGAGCTGTGTATACTTTACCTCGACCACTGTTACGACAAGAAGAAAATAGATTTTTAATATTTGTCCAACGTGTTAGGGAACCGGTGCAAAAATCTGGATCAATATATGACTGTTCGGAATTAAACGGAAAATTATTTGATCAATCAATAAAATTCGCTGTAAAAATAGAACCGCCGCAAAAGGTTTCGGTACAGGCACGTGCCCCAATGGATATTGGAAGGATCCAAATTGATAGAATGCTTAAAGAAAACAAGAAGAAATTGAAACCGATGAATATAATTTCTCTAAAAATAAAAACCAAATAGTTTTGTTCTATACGTTTAGGATAATGAGACAGCTGACTGGTCTTCTTGTAACGATATTTTAATGGGGGTCTTCTGTTTCCAACGTCTGTAAAGGTCAAACGGCAATTCATAATGAAAACGAACCAGGGAAGCAACAATGAATAATACTGTGGATATTACACACAAAAATATTAATTCAAGAGTGTTGGTATGGTTACAAAATTTAGAAATGTGATTACTCGGATATCTTTGAATAATTGAAAAATATTGCGAAATTTTTCATATTCTTTTTATAAACTACTAGAAACAATACCTCCGTTTGGTTTGCGGTTACGATAAGATTAAAAATGTTCCCAGAAAAATTATTTACGCATACGTGTTATCCACCTACAGATAATTTACTTCTGATGCATGGTCAATAATTGCAGTGTGTCAAATAAACGTTTCATTTATCTTACATTTTAGATTCATGATAAATCAACACATAAAACAATTAACGTTAGTCGGGACAAAATTAATGTGGATTTTATTATCTCCAAGGACGGCGAGTCGGATAGAAATGAATTGTTCCTACTGTATAGGCAACCGTAATTACTTAGCGAGTTTTTCACTTGTAAGGCGTGTTGCATACCCTACCGTTCAGTTTCAGTGGAATATCCGATTAATATATGCTGGTATAATATATGCTGGTACACCTATTTCGGCTTGTTCTTTTTTTCAAGAACGAATGTGACAAGTAGAATCAATTGGTACAGGGTTAGGTATGACCTACTTTACTGCAGACAGCCTGAAAAATATAGTATATGTATCTCTCGCCAGGAACATTATCGCATATGTATCTCAATAAAAAGATAATATGAAACACATCCTTTTAGCTTCTCATATTGCACCAAGGATACCTCCCGACTCAGGACAATGTAAGGTATAAGTTCTTGCAGTAAGGAATTAAGTTTTTATAGTTATTTTAGTAAGCTAATCTCAGGAAAGTGGTAAAAATATTAATTAAGTAATGGGAAATTTATTGCTCATAAAATTGTACATAATATGTAAGTATTTCAATCGCCAATTAAAAAATATTATCAATGTAGAAAAGACGATTCTAAAATTACATTAGAGATATTTTCTTCCCAAATCTAACTGATCTGCCTGCATAAGGGCACTACAATCTTCCTTTGGAAGTGAATAACTCAACCACTTTGTCATGTTTCTTTTCAACAATCTTCTAGAATCGGTTGTTTGAAAACTTGGATACGGAACAGATAATAGTAGAGTGCCCGGCAGCGTTAAATATGCTTAAAAATCAATTCTGTGGGCGTCTCGGGGTTACAAGCTGAATTATGCATAAAATTGAAGCTTATATGTTACTGAATCAGAATCCGAAGGTAATAAAAAAATAACGCGGGCAGAAGGGCAGTAAAATCAAAAAACGAGTTATCACCACGGGCGGATAATACAGTATATTGGCTATAATTCTATATAAAAATCAACTTATATTTTGTACAGCATATATTTTTTATCAATTTTTGAAAGTTGCTCTTAACGTTGAGTCTTATGGCAGAATAAATTTTTAAACTTGAATATCTCGGTTCGAACACGTCGAAAATCTTACTGAAATTCAACATTTTTTTAGTTCCCACGCTATTTACCGGAAAACGGAGGCTTTAATTGAAAAATTTTACTCTTGCAAAAAGTTTCTGTCACCAATTTGAAAGACAACAGCGTATAATTCAGAATTTTTGCTTCAATAATAAACAAGATATGAATAAAAATACAGAACAAGTCATTTTTCGAACGGCCGGCGGACGGCTGGCTGCTTCGCGTCCCCACTCCGCCACAATCGCATCTGTCTCACAAATCTCCATAGCTCCATTTCGTATTACTTCGATACGTACGAGTCAGTAGTGATAACCCTACTACATACAAATTTTAAAAATATATGCAAAATTAGTAAAATAAATCATGTCTCACTTCTACAGATTTAAAATACGATATTTTAATAATTAGATTTAAAAGTTAATAAATATATACAGGGTGTCCCGTTCATGTTCAACTTGTGTGCAAGTTCCTCATGGAAAAACAATAAGGATAGTTCATGTAAAGTTTTTTTCTTAGACGCCCTGTTTTCGAGATACAGTGTGTTGAAGTTGTTACTTTCCGAATGGTTTTTTTTAATTATCTTTAAATCGGCTAAAGATAAAAATATCAAAATTTGTAGACGAATAAATATCTACTGTGCGTTAACAATAATAATGTGCAAGCTGTTTCTTTCTGAAAAGAAGTGTCGCCAATACAGGTAATTGCAGGGGTATCTACAATAGAAAAAAAAATATGTTAAAAGAGAATATTTATTACATTTCTAAACGGTTCTGTAAACTCACATGAACTACTCCTATTATTTTCCCATGAGGAACTTGCACACAAGTTTTTTTTGAAACATGAACCGGAGACCCTGTATATAAAATACATATATAAAAAAGGTCCTTTTTATTAACAATTAGGAACATGACTAACAGATAAAAAACACTATTTATCCAAGTCACGTTTCTCATCGAACTTTTTGCAAGATTTTGAGCCATGTTTTTACAGGACCAAATTCAACCCATATTACTTTTCTTGTAAATGCAAACCTTGCTTCCACAATCTAAGGAAAATTTAAATTTTATTACTAGAAAAATGGTTGCTACTTATTATCTTACCTTTTTGCATCCACATGAAGAACGTTCAAATGTCTTTATCAATTTTTCTATCCACAGTCGGCAATACAAAGCAATTTTGGACAGAGTTCTAAACAATTGACTGATAATAGGTCCTCAAATAATGGAATCGCAAAGTATCTTCAGTCGGAAGCAGATTTGCAATTGTTGAAGACGATGCTAACAAACCTCTTAAAGTGTTTACTGACGTAATATTATGATTTTTTAATATAGTTTTATAATAATGATCTGAATATCCTCGAACATATTTTCTGAAAAATCATCCGTACCAATTCCATTTAAGTGTTTGTGGTTTACCCAATTGTTTTCCCAATTTTTTTATTCTATTCTGTCATTAGGCAATTCACATGATATTTTACCTCCATTGCTATTAAATCATTGGAGCCAATTCTTTCTAAAACTTCTGAAGAGATCGATGCAATGTTTTTACTTTAGTTTCTATATTTTTAGACATAACTTGGGATAATCTCTTCCCAAGAGATAGCTTCTAGCAAAATACACATTTATTTATGTGAAAGCCACCCTTACGAAGTGATCTACCAGGAAGTGGTGGAGGTTCAATACCAGCTACTCTGTACTCTTTCAGTCTTTCCACTCTTTTCCTTAAACTTTCAATATTTTGTTTGTTCGTATAGGCAATATAACACATTTTATGCCAAACAATTTTACCAGTTTTACCATCAACAATCACACTTTTTGTATGTCCTCATCTACCTCTTTGTTTATATCATTCCGAATCTTATTGTTAGTGGAATTCATAAAAGTAAAGGAAGTTTTATCCGTTGATTCGATTATAATACCTCCAATTTTTTTACATATTATACATTTTTTGCGTTTTTGCGTTTTGAATTTTACATGTAAGCCGATTTCGTTCTCAGAACTAGTACTATCAGTTGTAGAACGTTTCATTTCGTGCAGTGCTAAATTCTGATAAAAAATCTATAATTGGAATGTGGAATTCCCTACAGTTAACTAAAGTAAAATTTCTCACTTAGATTATCCTTGTTTACAACACTAAACGCCAACCACTATGTGTTTCAGTTTTTTAAAAAGTGAAAAATTAAGATTTTAACCAGGTTAGGTACTGAACTCGTTATATGCATTCACCCACAAAACTATATTTTTGAAAATATAAACACATACGAAAACCGCTACAAAAAGGCACACCTAAAATTCCGGTAAGATAAGAAATATTAAAATAAAATGTAATACAGTACGAGATGGAGCTATGAAGATTTGTGAGACAGATTCAACTTTGGCGAAGTGGGGAAGCGAAGTAGCCAGCCGTCCGCCGGCCGGTCGAAAATGATTTATTTTGTATTTTTATTCATATATTGTTTATTATTGAAGCAAAAATTTTGAATTAAACGCTGTTGTCTTTCAAATTGATGAAATAAACTTTTTGCAAGAGTAAAATTTTTCGATTAAGGCCTCCGTTTTCCGGTAAATGGCGTGGGAACTAAAAAAATGTTGAATTTAAGTAAGATTTTCGACGTGTTCGAAGCGAGATATTCCAGTTTAAAAATTTATTCTGCCATAAGACTCAACGTTAAGAGCAACTTTCAAAAATTAATAAAAAATATATGCTGTACAAAATATAAGTTGATTTTTATATAGAATTATAGCCAATGTGCTGTATTATCCGCCCGTGGTCATAACTCGTTTTTTGATTTTACTGCCCTTCTGCCCGCGTTATTTTTTTATTACCTTCGGTTTCCGATTCAGTAAGATATAAGCTTCAATTTTATATATAATTCAGCTTGTAACCCCGCGACGCCCACAGAAGTGAAAATAAATTAAAGCGGGCACTCTACTATAAACTAATCGTTTTCTTCTTGATACAAAACGATTTTCTAATGCTGTGAAAATTTAAACGACCTCTACCGCCTTTTGCAACCATTTCTTCGTAGATTAAGTCGAACTCGTCGAAATATTCTCGCCTGTTACAGATTTCAACACATCCAAGGTGGTCTTCTTCACTTTCTCTCTTATGAAACTGCACAGTAAAATTTGTATCATCTTCTGTTGACTTTGACGAATACATACAACCCATTTCGAAGACAACGCGAAAACGGACTGGAAAAATTTAATAGAAACTTCCAACTAGGTATATTCTAGAAGGGGCAATTGTTTTGAATACCTGTAGATAGTAAACATATCTATACTTATGGAATTTAAAATAATGCATAACACTACAATCCCCACATGCCTACAACGCCAGGATATGTTGCCATTAACAGCACACAAAGTTGACGAGAAAATAAGTACGTATTCGTTTTTGCGTACATGAGTTTGACAGAAAGCTTGTATGTAATTTATTATAGGTAATGCTTTTCTTGTAACCATATCTGATTTTGTAAATGCTATACGATATTTGAGCTTGAACATAGATGCCAGGTAGAAGATTACAGTAAAAAAATACCATTGTAGTTGTCAAAGAACTTTCCATACGTGTTAATTTTTAAGGAAAAATTATGCATCAAAACTGTTCAACGATAAAGCATGGAAAAGTAAGGGAGCGAAACTATCGTGTATTTCCGAGTATTAAATCCGCCGGATATTAATCTTAATCACCCTATCTATATACGTTCTAGGTCTCGTACGAGTCCGCTCTATTATTAACTTTGCTTTCTGTGGGTGTTTAGATGATGGTTCTATAAAGCAAAATTAATCGATAACCAAGACATTAATAAAAGTACACGCACCTAGATAAAACTTCAATAACGAAAGCCCAATTACGTCACTTCCTTTCAGAGATAGATAACGAAGCTGTGGGGATATACAGCGCGATCATCGAAACCGCGCCACACGGGGGCGTTTTATTGCGGTTTCCAGTTTCGATTTTAAAAACTGTGGTTATTGCACGAAAATCCAAAAGCGAAATATTGTATTTCTACTTCGGAAGCACTCATTAACGCACGCATTAACAGTTTTGTCATTATTCACCTGTTTAGTGTACATGTAAGGAGCATCCTCGTATAACAGTACGAATGACATGCGGGTTATTTGCGAATTGTGTCAAGAATAACGTTGCGTTTACAGCAATTAATCAGATGGCTCCATTAAAGCAACACAGTTTCATGAAAAACAACACGTATGTACCCATCAGATGACTTACAGAGTGCAGGTAATAAAACACTGTTTTTACAAAAACGATTCTAAATCCTCAATCGTTCAAGAATAGTCAAAAAAAAAAACAAACGTCAAATGTATAATAATGTTTTAAAATAACTATTTTTTCCGTTTAATTCAATACCTATGTATGTTTTCAACCACGAAATTTATATAATTCCAAATATTTGAACATATTTTTTTTAAATATCGTTCAAGTTTTTGCAAATAATTGTGTCAGTGTCAATGATTCCTGACTTTTATCTGAACTAGACTACTGTCACTACGTAAAGCATTTAGGAAAGTTAAAATAATATTAAAATTTTAAACAAAATACCGGATGTTTCTACTCCTTTTTCTTATGCAGCCACATATTCAATAACGGGGGCTAGCCTCCACTGTTCAGTTAACATGCAGCATTGCTGCCTCTGAAAAGCTGCTACTGCCAGTTGACTTCACACTTGGTATGATACGACGGGATGGTACAGGTAAAAAATAAGTTGCCACATTAATTCGGTGAAATGGGAGTCGCCATCATCATCACGCTTATGCGTCTTCAGAGATATTTAAAATTTTTAAAACCGGTCATTTATTTTTAAATTTCGACAGCCTGTATCTCTACAACTACCGATTTGCGAACCCACGGTTATCTAATAATACCGATCGTTTTCAAATTTCTAAATTTCTAATTAGGACATAATAACCCGCACACTTCTAGATAGCCAAGGATATCTCACTAGCAAAAACCGCCAACAATAACGTCCTGTAGTCCGATGAAGACAAGGTAACGCAGAAAAATGAGCTTAAGGTTCATTAGTTACGTGCCGACCTACTTACGCTGACACTCTCTGGCATCTATTAAGTTGGGAGGTGGCGGATAAAACTGACAAATCTCCTAAAGCCGTATTAATTACTCCACGCGGTTCCTCTGGGCTTCCGGAACTCGGGTTACGTTTCGAAGTAATTAATCCGCTTGATGAAAATGGTACAATACTCAAAAAAAAAAATTAACAAAAAATATAGGACACGGTATTCACAAATAATGGGGATTTAAATTATATCAGAACTATAGTAGGCGTTACATCTGAAGCCCTACAGTTCAGTGACGTCACAAACAGAAGTATCTCTAACGTAACATATTATTCACATCTAAGTATATTCCGTAAAATGATTCTGGAATTATTTTATTTTAAATATTAGTATATGTTGTGATAACCAACCAGAAACAATGTCTTTCTTATTATTAAATTATGTATTTTGACGAAAGAAAGGACTGTTGAAGTAACCAGGAAACCATCATATTTTTATATTTCCACAATTCATAATTCTTTGTTTTTCGTTATTTTTAAAATTACCTTTAGCACTTGCTGTAAAACTGCATTGTACATAAGAAAAGTATCAACGGGCTGCGATAAAAGATTTTAAAATATTCCTTTGAAAGACCGTAACCTTTTAAGAGGACACAATTATTGTTATTAAAATAAAGATATATTAAAAAAAAAATCGCTTCAAATATGGCCCAATCGTCTCCGTACACGCTGTACAAAGCTTTTAGTATAAAAATTGAACTGTAAACTGTTTAAGAGGTTTGCAAACAAATGGCTCTTAAAAATTAGGTTAAGTTCGCTCTGTGCGTAAGTTGGAAATTTATATAGACGTAGATAATTAAAAATAAAACTTTCTTTTTTATAAACACCTTCAAGTACAGCGAACTTTACTTACTACGAGTAAACAGTACGTGTACAGTTTTGCAATAACCCGTAAACATTACGTAGCAGGTTATCTTGAATGTATGTTTAGAGGAAATTGTAGAAAAATGGCGACGCAAGAATAATACGGAATAACGAACACCAAATTTACATACACATTCTATTTCTGAAACAATAAGTTATAAAAATATTATTTTGAAGCAGCAAAAAATTCATTTTAAACGCGTTGATACGAAATAAAAAATTTGTTGTAAATTTTTCAAAACTGGGACAAATTTTTACAAGTTGGGTGTATTTCATGAAACAGTCAACTAAGCAGAATATAAGGATATTGTTTATGGTTTACATTGTAGGAGATAATTAAATAAAAAAAATCTTGCAGCTGGAAAATTTCATATTCCCATTGGAACGCCATGAAATTCATATCCTCCAATCATGCGACGGGAAATCGAGAGGTGTGGGGTGAATTAACTTAGTTTAGTGGGCAGACGTTTATTTCCTGTGACATTTACAGTCTCCTCTTTAATATACCAAAAGGGGAACACATTGAATCTGTCTCACAAAATTGCAACAAAATAAAAAAATGTCTAAAAAATCGAAATCGTCCATTTTATATCGAACACCAAACAGTTACCCGTGTTTTTAGAAAATCGCTAATCCTTTTTCCCTTTTCTTAGATTTTATTGTTTCTGGTTATTCCAACTGAAGGAGTTTTATTATTTTACAACGAAATACAATGCACTACTGACCTCGTTTCTTCCAAGTCGCTCTGAAGTTGCTTTAAAACTTGATTAGACAGTAAAGCGTCTTGCATTGCAGGAAGTCGAAAATATATTTAAAAAAATGTTAACGACAGACAGTTTTAAAATGAAACTACACAAGTTTTTCTATTAAAATTGTGGTTAAATGGTTTAGAAGTCGTATATAAATAGAAATGCTGCAATTTTAGACAACAACCAGAACAATAAACTTAATGGTGTATATTTGTACATCATAATGAAATTGTTACCATTGTCATTACTTTAGGTAAAAAACGGTATAGTGCCCCTTGGACATAACGACAAAGCGTGTACTGTTACTTTCCATCCTTGGGCAAACGTTTACTGTTTATGTCAAGTTGGCTAAACAAGTTAGTGTTACTCGATTAACCTCCATTAAACACTTTAAGCGACAGGGACCGTATGAAATAATAATTAATCTTTTTCCATGTTCTGTCCCAGTTTATCACGAACTTTGTTTGTTTCTTGCCCTCGAAATACTTGGTTTCAAAGTTTGAAAAGATCACAATTTCAGTTTTTATCCTCTTAAGAAAACGAACATGGTAATCGTAATAATCTGCTCCTCTACCACACAAATCGGTCAATTTAATAATACTAATCAAAATAAGATTGACACTACGTATACTATCATTAAATAATGTCAATGTCATAACATATTGAACGAAATTTTAGTCAGAATCTAAGTTATATAAAGTAAGTTAATAGTTATTTAGTGTTTTAAGTAGCATTTTAATGTATACGAGTCGTAGTTTAAGTGGATAAAAGGCAATTAAAAATCACGAATGCAATACAACGTTTTATCCATAATCACATCACAATCATATTTGTGAGACAGAATTATTGGAATTTAATAAAGAAATATTCGCACGACTTGATATTTCTTACTAATACTCAATGAAACGTGGTAGGTTTTGTTATACCCACTGATTCCTATGGTACGTTGTTTATTATCAATTATTTAATAAACAGTTCTATCTGCCAAGAAAGTAATTGTGTTCCTGTGGCTGTTTTTGAAGAAGCTCAAGAAGCAATTTTCCATTTATTGCCAGCGAAATCCAAGGAACATTACGAAAAAGTGTTCGCCGAATTTAACGAATGGAGGGAAAAACGGAGAGACAACAAATGAAGAAATCATACTATCGTATTTTTTAAATTTGAAGAAAAAATATGCAATTTTATCTGTGGTCGAAGTATTCGATGTTGAAGGCTACTATAAAGGTATATAAAAATATAGATATTGGGAAATATAACAAGCTTACTGCTTATTTGAAGAGTGAATCGAGAGGATACAAAGCAAAAAAGCTGCAGTATTGGAAAGAGCACATATATGTTAAAGTATGCAGAAAATATATTTATGTGCACCCAATTCGCCTAACACAAGACAGATTCTTTTTAAGATACATCAATAAAAAATGTAATTCTCAGCCTGTTGGAATCAACACATTGACGAAGGCATCCTCAATAGTTGCTTCATTCCTGAATATCGCAAATCCAGAAGCATATACTGACTATTGTATGAGGCGCACTTCAACAACTTTATTGGCCAATAAAGGTAAATCTTACAACCATCAAACGGCATGGTGGTGTGGATAAACAAATAAATTTCTTAATATAAATTTCTTTTACGTTAGTATAATTTATTTAACATACTTATACATTCGCATATAAAAAGCTGGTACCTAATAATAGACAATTTTCAATACAGAATATGAATTTAAAAGCGATGGGAAGAAAGTGTAACTGTACACTCTAGCAGTAAATATTTTGTTATTACCCATAAACAAGTTCATTAGAGCTCCCGTTATAAAACATATTGTTGCATTTTTTATTACATTACAAATTGAATAAAAACGTAACGTTGAACTACTTCAGGTTCAAAGAAAAATGGTTTTTCCATTTTTGAAAAAAAACTCCACAACCAAACATTTCTTAAAATCAGTTAGTTTTATATTTTTTCGGAGGAAATTCGGAGAGTTTCTTAAGAAGACTCATATGAAATCCTGCGTTTCTTTTTGGACATTTTTTATATAATTAATTAAAGCAAATAAGATCAGCCATATATTATTATTTACGCCTTCTATAATTAGAGCAATTATAAACCGTTTTACACTTTATGCTGCAATGGCGAATTGCTTGAAGATTAAAAAATGAGACAGTAGGTATATGTAGCGGAAAATTAAATAAGCATTTCTAGGCTTCTAAGAACTGCGCCTAGTCACTTTAGAACAAAGAACAATCTATCCTTGATGTATTTTTTTTAAATAAGCGGTAGATAATTATTTGTTTGTCTGAATACATTTAACTAACTCTCTAGATAAGAACCGAAGTCAAGTAAGTGTATCGGAAAATGTGGCAAAGGTATTATCCTTTAATATGAAATGTTTAAAGTATGTACCACATTCTACGAAATAAATTAAAATTCATTTGCAATAACAATAATTAACGTATCTACAACTTGAACAAAAGGAGTATACTTTTGATATACCATTTTTCTTAGAATGTGTATTTGTTTTGGTTATCAACAAAGCCAATCATAAAAAGGACTAATGCTGTAGCAGCTTCTATTTTGAGCTTATTATTTAAATTATTTATCTAGAAATACTACAAACTAAATATATTTTAAACAAAATAAACCGTACACAACCGTCAAAATTAGATAACGTAACATTTGTTGCTTTTGGAAGGCGTATATCTATTAAGTTTTACACAGAAAACTAAATAAAAAAGTACGGAGTAATGGAAATAATCCTGAATGCTTCGTCAATATCGTTAGCAAAATCTACAAATAAACTTTTATATAAATAGGATACAACCCCTAAAAATAGAAGTACGGAATGGGGACCGAAAGATAAGTAAATTTCTTTTATTACTCCTCCTTATCCTCTAATGCGATCGCATTGTGAAAAAAGTCGAACCAACGAGAGCACGAAGGAAAGTACCTACGTCATAGCGGTGTAATTTCAAGTAACAGCCGATATAAATCTAGGATACTACCGTCTACGTTATGGAAATAGATATAAAGTGTTGTTTACAAACACTGGGAACCATTCAGGTATAATCGGAAATAATTATTTCTGGTTCGGGAAGGTTTATTTTTCTAGAGAACAGAAGAACTCATACACAGTGGCGGAGACTTAAGGGGTAATTGAAGGGAGTATCTAAAAAACAATGTCCATGGCATTTTCGATCAAATACTACGTTTTACTGAATAGTATTTAAAATATAAAAAAAGTATTTTCTTGTATTCATAGTTTTCGGAAAATTAACAATAATAACCCGCCGGAATATAGTTTTTATGTCTCACCAAACGTCGTCCAAATCGTCGATATTTTCAGCTCCACTTTCCCGCTATACGTTTCGAACTTCCGAGTAATGTGCTCCCAAGTGAATTGCTTTCAATAAAAAATATTCTGGTTCCTGTTCCTTCCGCTTCCTCGATTTATCACATTGAGGGGGAGATTTAGTTATCCTTGTTAGGGCAAACGATTCAATTCGAAGCAAAAGGAAAAAGAACACGTGGGTGATCCGACGTACTTCCGATATCAATCACCGAAGATATGGAGGCGTGTAGTTCGCTTTTTAATCGTTAGGCCAATGTATATTGACGGTGTGAAACGTTTGGCCAAGCCAATTCGCATAAATTCAAAAAAAATTTCAATTCATTATGTACAGGGTGATTTCACTATAAATACAGAAACTGCAGGAATAGATTCATTACCAAAAAATAAATAGAGTTTTTTCCTTCGGGATTCCGTATTCGAAATAATGTTAAAAGTTTACAAAAATATACCTATATATTTTCTGCTATATTTTCGTAATGCGGTGAAGGAATTGAATGAATGAAGAAATGAATGAAACTACTTATATTTTGGCAACTAATCCATTCTTATAGTTTCTGTATTTAAAGTGAAATCACCCTGTACCTACATCATGGGTCAACAGATTTAAAAAATCGAAATATATTTGTTTACTGCTGCCGATAAGGGTTACATAAATATGAGATTAAACGAAACTAGAAAAAAAATGCAATAAATCAACAATTTTTTTAAATGTTATCACGGGGTCGTACATTAAATCACAGTAAATATAGAGACATCGTTAATTTCCATAAATATTTAGGAGAAACATCAGATTTCGCAGGCATATGTTTGGCTTTTGACGCAACTTTAACCTTAGGCAAGATAACACTGACGTTCATCGAGTCACAGCCCATAAAACATGTTAAAAATATAAATATTAGACTGCATAATGCAGTTTTTAGTGTATGTGCGTAAAAACATCGTTTGTGTGGTGAAATATAAAAATTTTCTTGATTTCAACTTACAATTTAGACTTGTGCGAAAGAGGGGGCGGTATATTATCATTCTGGTCGAAATAACGCTAAGGAATGACAAGTAATTCAAACGCAATTGTTGTAGGACTTCACTCAATATTTGTTGTTGCAAAAAAAATAAGGAAATCTGCCAAATTGTCTTTCGCAAAGTGTATTTTGAGACCTTAAATTGAAGAATGGACGCCGAAGCATGTTGTGTATCTTATTAGATTATACAGGATGTTATAGAATAACGTGTTTGGCCGCTAGATGGCCGCAAAGTTCAAGAACATTTTTTGAATTTTGTAAATAACTCGAATACGTATTAATCGATTTTGATTTTTGTGGTGTGAACTTTTGCTTTCAATCTGCATATTTCGGTGTTATACAGAGTTAAAACTTAGAACTCCTACAAAATTGATTGTATGTTGATAAAATCCGTTCATAACTTTTGGACGACTATTTTTTATTTGATAGGTGATACCATTTGGAAGTTTTTTTGGGCCTCTTGTAGAATTTTGATTAAATGAACCAAGTACTAGTAGGCTCTGATTTTGTAGGTTGACTGCAACTTCAGTTTGATCCTTAAGCCGGGTGCAATGGCTTAAGACCAATTCTGTTTTACTAGAAGCGGAATAACAAATATTCACAATGATCGTGTCTATGCTCAACAAAATCCACATGCTGACAAAGTGAAACATTATCAGCATGAATTTCGCATCAATTTTTGGTTTGAGATCGTTGATAGCATTATTATTTGTCCTGTTATTCTACCCAATAGACTGGAATGGGGATTTTATTTAAAATTTTTGTAAAACTCGAGTCATGGAAGATGTGCCGTTATTACTCAGAGCTAACATGTGGTTTATGCATGATGGAGATCCACCACATTTCACTGTAAAGATCCGGCAGTATGCGTCCACATCTAACACTAAAGAAGAGTTGTGGAAGCATATCCAAAATGCCATGAATGTTTTGAAAAAATAGCCCTAAAGAACGGCAAAGGGTATCCTTTAACTTTCTTCGCCGAATTAAACTTTGTTGTAGAAACAGTGATGGTCATTTTGAACAGTTATAATAAGTTATACTAGATTTAATAACATCAACTTGTTAGTTTTATCTCCAGAATTTTTTATTGCATTTGATTGTTTTTACGAATAATTTCAATAAAATTAGGCACGTTGTAAATAGCTTTAATTCGTCGTATGTGTATCCATACCGAAAAACGAATTAACATGTGGTATTTTATCGTAGTAAACACTCATTAAGAATTGGGTACAATAACTTAAAAGATCAAACTGAAATTACAGTCAACCTACAAAATCAATGACTACCAGCACTTTATTAAGTATTGTAATATGGGTGGCAAGATAATGTAGATATTTTGTACCCAAACCGCTTATTTAATCAAAATTCTACAAAAACTCCCAAATGGTATCATAAAAAATAGTTGTCATTATTGCCCGAAAGAGAAAAAAGTTACGAACTGATGTTATCACCATATATTAATTTTGTAGGAGTTGCGAGTTATAAAAAACACTCTGTATAACACCAAAATTTGTTGATTGAAAATAAAAGTCCACACTCCAAAAATAATCAAAATCTGCCTATTTTGAGTCCACGAATTTGTGGTCTTCCGTTGTACACGTTATTCTGAGACATCCTGTATATGTAATTATTTTTAATTGAATTAAAATGTTGCATAGTAGAAAACTACAACAAAAGTGAATGGCAAGGTGCTATAATTTGCTACATTTACCGTCATTACTTTACATTCGAAACTACAGTAAAAATTTTATCACAGGTGACCCAAAATGAACATTGAACTTCTGGTAATGAATCTACTTCAAGTTCCAATAAATTACCTCAAACCTCATCCTTAAAATTATTATTTCCCCCAAGTTTATCACTTTCAAGGATGAGAAGTTGATGCCTTGTATATTTTTAATATCTAATCTAGGAGAAACATCAACACGCACATGTCGAGTCGTATATCACGGGGGGAAAATGGCGCCCAACACCGAGCGCGAGTTATTTATGGCACGCCTCTGCGTAGAGTAAAATTAGGAAATCCATACACATACCTAATGCAATTTCGCGGTCTGAATGATTCGAGGTTTCCGGTTAGCCTTGGCGGTATGGTATGACAGCTTCTCTTTGTAGAGAGCCGTTAATATCGCACCAATTTATCTTTCCGTCATTTTTTTTCTGGCCGTCGAACGAGCAAAAACCGACGATTTGTAGAAAATCAATTAGCGGCGTTCTGACGTGAGGTCACCCAGCGCCGAGACCGGCGGAAAAGTTATAGCGCTTTGTTAATTTTTTATAATCCTCTGACAAGTACAGTTCTATGAAAGGCTGTTTTATAAGTCATTTTACGTTTCTGTTAAAAAAAACATCGAAATTGTACATTTTTCAACTAAAAATGTTTTTCCGTCATGTAATTTATATTATAAAGATTTCATTTTTGCAAATCGTCTTCTGAATACCAAAATTTTCTTCGCCGTCCAACAAAAACATCCTTTATCTGTTCGACAGGCGACTCCCGGGCATACCTACAATTCTTAATTACGGACCAACGCTTGGCAACCCTACTTTAAAATTTAATTTCGCCCGGAACAATGCAAGAAGAGCGCTAACCCCCTCGGCGATACGGTTTCACGGAACTGGCTCGGATCCAAACAATCGCCTCTCGCGATTCCTCCGGCTTAATCCGCGCCGCGCTTCCTCGGCCGCCCCGACGTGTTTATGCTATTATGTCATCGCACCCGGCATAATGGGCCTCGGATTTAATTCCGAGAGCGATCATATCGCGTACAAGAACCGAGCTCGGTAGTCCTCGAATGAATTATTTATAGATTCCTGCTCCTTTCTGGTCGCTTTACTATAAGCCGTTTATTCGAGGCAGCGGAGAAGCGTTTTCAGCAGAGCAATTCGGATCTTCCGGCATCGACACAAGGAAACGTTCAGATATTGTCGTATAAGAGCTTCAAATTTCACCCATGTTCCGAATTTAATGCCGGAAATAGTCCGAATTCGCTCAAAATTATCCAGACAGCGCCAGTCGACATTCGAAATTTTCACCTATGTTTTGAAACCAATCGCACGAGCTATGCACCGAGCTGAAAACCGCTTGAGACAGACCAACGCGTTGGCCACGTTTTGAATTTTCTAGAAAAACGGCACAAAAATTAAGTACGACCCCCGGACGAGGTGATGACCTTAAACCTAAAAACCCAACCATATTCGACCACGAGCCAAGACAACATCACGATGAAATCCTTAAAGACCAAATGCAAGAAACAACAGCGAATATCTACCTTGACAATTCACGCAGCTATCAATAGGCGTGATCGAACGTCGACTCTGATAATCTAGTTAATTCATCAGGGTTCCTTCTTTAATTATATTGTATGTGTCCTACTACATGTAATCATCTATATGCTGTACGATTATACTAAATACATTTTTTTATACACTAATGCAAAAAATTAAAGGGTCAAAAGAATTTCCGTAATTTTTCCGTGATTTTTGACAGATTGTACTTAGGTGAAAAACGAATCGTTTCTCTGTTTCAAACAGTCAAACTTAAAAAAAAACTGAACGTAAAGCCTACTTATTAGCACCTAAGAAATTTCTTTGAAGTGAGAATTCTAAATTTATACGCATAACTGCTTTGCGAATATACATAATTTACATGAAAAAGATTTCCTCGCAGTACTCGAATGTTCTAAAATCTTCGCTCATTCAATCTCTCGAGGTAGCCTGGGAGATGGAATAAGGCGGAGATGAAAATAAATTTCGGCCGCCTTTGTCGATTGCGAATAATAAACGTAATTATACTACACATGTACGAATATATTTTTTCTTTCCTTCTTGATAACAACCTGAATAGGAGCGTTGATACATCGTGATATCGTTTATGAGAAACAGTCTAGTTAATTGTACCAAGCACCGTTTCTACAAAGGAAATACTACGTTAACAAAATGATTGAAGTAACTATCACTAGCCACAAAATTTCAATATTATGGCTAGAGGTATAGGTTAGTACGTGTAGTACAGTACACAATGCAATTTGGGAGTTGTACTTTGCATACTAAGAACTTTATTCTTGGTTAATGAATTGCACTTCACCAGGGCTGACGTTCGATCACAGCCACTGATGATTCCGCCAAACCAACATGGATTTTCGGGCGCTGTTGCCATCACTCAATTTCTGCCCTTTTAGAAGTTAAAAGAGAACTTCTATTTACAAAAACACCCTGTATATAGTATATGTCTATGTATTTGTTAGTAGGATGTTCCATAAAAAAACGTTTATGTTGTAATTTAAATATTTCAAAGTGGTAAACAATATTTAAATTAATGACATTCATATTTATGTATATTTTATTACATCATTAATTAAAAATAAGCATTAGAGTACAGGTAAAGATGTTACATGGAAGAAAAAAAGATTTTTGTAACATATTTTCAATTGGTAAGGAAATCGTAGGTTTTATTATTTATTTGCTGCCAGAAAGAGACAGAGCTGAGGTTAAAATTATAAAATAAATTATGTAGATATCATTTAGATAACAGATACTCGTATATATTGATCATCGTTTATTATGGTAAGTATCTCTAAAAATGTGTGCCCTTTCTAAATCTTAATTTAAACCCAAGGTAAGCGATACATTTTTTGAAATTTTCTTAACAATTCTGTTAATCGAAAACCACGCGATCGCTAGTTGCAAAATTTTTAGGGTAGGAAAAACGGAGCATATTTATAAAAACTGCTGAAATTCAGGCGATACAAAACAAAATAGTGTAACATTTTAAATATTCAGTTTTATTCATGAACATCTTGAACTACCTACTTTATACAAATTTTGTTTTATAAATATTTATTAGAAATTTGATGAAATATCAAATATTCCTGTGTTTCTCTGCCCAAACCATATTGTTTTCAGATATATATTTAGATCTGAAGTATAAGATTCTTCTAGGAATTGTGCATGCATTATAAACATGTTTTAATAGACACAACATTCATTTTATAAGAAAAACCGAGGAAATCAGGAGCTCTTCTTATTTATTTTCACTATTTATACTATTTGGAGGATCAATATAGTAAAAATTGTTTACCAATAGCTTCTTGGAAAGATCTGTATAAAAATAAATGACGAAAAAAGTTTTATTCGCTTCAGTATTTCAGATCTCGATTAAAGTAGTTGGCTTCATGAAAAAGCCGAGTTGGGAAGGAGTTCATAGAGGAACTTAAAAACTTATTTTTAAACAACTTACAAGAAAAAATCTTAACAAATGTAAGACGACTGGCAACTATGACTTCACTCAGGATCTAAAAGTGGATAAATGTATCAAAGGGCGTCAAGAGAAATTTATGGAATAACATCTAGCATGTAGAAGTCGAATTTAGAAACTTGAGAAACTAAAATTAAATAATACTCTAGAACTGTATAAGAAAATACATTGGGCGTATGGGGTTAAATATAGATGTTTTATGTTAAGCATGTAACATTAAAATAGTAGACTCTCAACACTCTCAACATCATTAAAACTGGAAACTTTTAGATAGTTTCTAGTAATAACATATAAATTCTTCATTAATTAAATCAATTATTTATTTATTAGTATTTTAGTTCAATCCTTAAAATTTTGTACCTCCCATATTTCTGCTCCAACAGCAAATCGCTTCTATTTTTGGCAAACAATCTTCAAGGACTTTATTTCAACGTGAGCCGGTGCAAGAATGTATCCTTGGAAAGAACGACGATAATTATTATTACGAAATATCTTCCTAGACAGGATTTATTAGTTCCTTAAGTATGCATACCGTGTAAGGCCGTCCCCTAGAGTAAATTATGGGTTTGTTTACACCATTTACTCCGTCGTTTCGCGATTAGTTAGCGGGCATTTTATAATTAATTGTAACGACGTCATAAAATTAGTACACTTTAATATTTTAGTATCACAGGCTGTGTAAATTTATTCCAAACAAAAGCAGAATCTGCTGTTCCGTACCTAAATCAACACGGTCGAAAACTTACTCATAATGTAGCTGACGGAATATGAGCTTTAAAATTTGAAATTACAACTTTGTTAAATAGTTTTTAAGGAAGACAAAAATTAGAGGCACTTTGCTTAAGGAAAATTTCACATTTTGAAATTATTTGGACGCCCTGTATGTTTGATTACATATTTGGTTACTGCCCATGGCTTTCAACAGCAAGATAAGCAAAACTTTTTATCAAGAATAACTTTTTCTCGAAAATTCAACAATAAAATAGTGTACAAGAAAGAGTGGGGTGGGTACCCGTAGACACACTGTATATAATTTGTATTATAAACTGTCGCCCCGGAAACAGTAAGTAGTGACGTAAAAAAATTTATACGACTGGCATTATGTTAAGCATATGTTGCCGGTGTAAAATGACAAAAAGCCAATATTAATTACATAATTAGTATGTTTTTTCGACGACCATCGATTAATGTTACATTTGTTTAATTGTATGCATGCGCTCGATTTAGCAATTTGTTTCAAGTTTCAAAATATTTATCACGTCTAAATAACTGGTCGATACAATTTAAAACTCACTCAAGGAAAACATGCATAGTTCCAACATTAATGTACAAGATAACAGCAATTACACTCAAGGTAGTTTCTTTTTCATGAATCACTTTCATAAAAAAAAACCATTTAACCAGTCGTTATCCCACTTTGGAAACTTAAAATCCAGGATAATTTAATTTTTAAATATATTTTTACGAGGAAATAACCCCAAAGCCTTGAAGCTTCAATATAACGCGGAACTCGCTGGAAATTCATCAAAACTTTGATGCTGGGATAGATGGATGAAGTTACTTCCGATATGAATTCCGTTTAATATCGAACAGCTACGCAAATGTGAATTTCGACACGCAGAAACGGTCCTGAAAGGCACAGAAAATCGAGTTTGCGTCTTAACAAACTGGACGTGTTTTTAATTTCCGCTTGTATATCGAAATTTTCATTTCACATTAAAATCGATTTGAGCAGTTATTTGATAACTTTGTAGCAGGAAATGTCGCGAAATCGTCCCGTTCGTTTCCCCCTCAAAATAGTGACGATAAAATCAACAAAAAAATGCTCAGTATTCCTTATTAGCCCAAAATATTCTTAACAGAAGGATCCACTATAATTAGATCCTTCAAAATTTTCTATATCCTTCGGTTTTGTCCATTCAGAAGAGCATACGAAGGACAACTTGGTAATGTAACTCTTTCCAACACATAATTATACAGGGTGTTTATTGAGTACTTGTACAAACTTTAAACGGTGAATCTTTGACTAATTATAAGATAAAAAAGTTCACAGAGAGGGTTGTAAATGGATTTAAATAACCATAATTTTTTTGTGTCACACTGTATTCATTTTAGACTGAACATACCTATTCTCCATTGAATTTTACGTATAAAAGGTACTCTTAGTATTTGTCGCTTACAAGACTAAGACTAAACTACTTCAACAAATAAGTTGATAACATTTACAATAATTTTTTTACAAAATCTTGAACGCGCTGTATCTCAAGAATCAAGTTGTTGCGGACCCATGTTCATATGAACTTTTTATCCCAAAATTAGTCAAAGATTCACCCTTTAAAGTTTGTACAAGTACTTAATAAACACCCGGTATAATAACCACTTTTACTATTACGCTTCTGTGATTCATATCGTCATTTTAAAGTAGGTAGAAGTGAATCACAAAATGGGCATCGCTAAGTCTCTGAAAACTTAAGGCGAGTTACATAGTCAGTAGGTAGCAATCAGTAATTTTATAATCACAATAATTGCTTATATTAATTAAGCGGTTCCACGAATACATGTGTTACGCAGAGAATATCATTGTTACTATTACATTCAAAGACGTTTACTTTTTAAAATTATAAATATTTCATTAGCTCTTACGCCTTATGAAGGTGAAACTAGATCGGGGATTCCACAGGGGCCAAACATGCGTCCGTCACTCTTTCTCCGATCCATTAATGACCTTGATGGTATGCTAAATTATGAAATGATTTTGTAAGCTGATGACGCGAACACTACGCTTGCGTGTGTCAAATCGGTCAGGCCTAGAATCTTCAGGAAGAACTCAATAAACTTAAAGTAATTATTTGTACACGGAAATCGATTCCTGTTTCATATGGTTACCATATTAATTGGAGATTTTGAGTTTTATTTTTGACAGTACTTTAATTAAGAATGCAAATAGATTATATTGTTAAAGCAGCTTCGAAGGCATGAGGAATAATTCAAATACCCCAATACTTTAAAAATATTAAATAATACTTTCGTTTAATCACAGAAGTAACCACCTTCATCTTTTTCTATATACTTTATATATTTCTATGTCGACTAAATATTATTAGTATATAAACTAACAACTTTTAAGACTTGCTTACAATTCACTTTAATTTATTTATTTATATTAATTTTTTCCATGTCGTCTTCTAATTAATGGAAAAGAAACATTACCTTCTTATTCTTGCCTACGACGAACGGCAGCCCCTCCACGATATTCACCACCATACCCCCGTTCCTGGACTGGGGGTGCACCACGTGGTTGTGGTGGTAGTGGTGGCCGTTGTGGGTTGCGGGACGGGGGGCTATCTTCTCCGGAGGCGGCGTCGCCGCCGATTTGGACCTCCTGAGCAACCTCATCATCTGGTTCCTCACGCTGTAGTGCTGCCTGACGTGGGGGTGGCGGAGGGCCGCCGCCGCGTCCAACTTGCTTCCGCCTATGCTGCCAACTTCGAACATCATACGGGGAAAAGCACGGGAAGCGCGATTCTCCTCATGCAGTCATTTTTTTTTGTCTTCGGCAAGTCACATGTGCCGTGGTTAGTTTTATCCGCACTTAGAGGAAGGCAACAGTGTTGTAGACGGACGGTTTCTCACCTGATAAGGAGGAGTGACGTGACGAAATAAATAGTACTGGAGGTGGAACAGAGCGGCGGCGACAAAAACCTTTGTATCAGTTAATGCTAGAATTCATACTTATTGTAGTAGTTATTTAAAAAAGAAAGGTCGTCAGCGATGACTACGGTGGCTTAAATTAAAATTTTTTACGCAGAAAATAGAGCGGTTGAAATAGGAGTTCCTCAAGGCCCCGTTCTGGGCCCGATGACGTTTCTTTTGCATACAAATGCCTATTGAATGAACTTAAATATCATCTCCAGCGACTTTCTTATTTGGACGTTCGATATATTCGTATTTAAGCGAAAAAATCTCGTATATAATTTGCTTCAACTCCACAGCAATAACAAACGGGTGCAAACAACAATAAACCCTTCTGTCACATTTTTTTTATTCAAACTGACCGGCATATATTTTCAGTTACTCGAAAATGTTTCACGAGCAACAACAGAACAATAATAAGTACTTAACATCATTAATTATAACTAATTTATACCAGTCATTGTTAAAATAAACTTAAACTCATTATCTACTTCAAATATTTCAAATTAAATACAAGAAAAAAATATTCAAGATAAGGTGGCGGGTCAAAGTGCAAATAGCAAAAATATTAAAACAATTCATACCGCGTGTGTACATAAAACAAAACTGAAAATGTGACAAAATAAAACAGCTCTAATTATAAGTGGGCTGTTTTTTTCGATTAAATTAAGCAAAATGCTATAATATTTTACTTACTTTGAAATGAAAATTCGGTTTAAGGGTATATACAGGGTGATTCACTTTTTATAATTAGAACTTTAACCATCGTTATATCTCGTCAAAATAATGTTATTTTGAGGTGTACAGTTTTTCTTCCAAAGGCTTCCTTTTAGAGATATAAGATCTTGAAAAAAATATGAAGATTTTTTTTCCAAAGTTCCAGAAGATGACCAGATTTCAGCCGATCTTCATACATTTTTTTCTAAAATACTCGTAAAGACTTGTACTTTCATGCCCAAGTGCTATAAATTTGATTTGGGTCATATCGATTGAGTTTTGAGAGGTTAAGTTGCCAAGTTTCAATTTACCGCAGTGTAAAAAAAATATATTCATTTTGAAAAATTTCCAGTGGCGTGGAAATTATATTAAAAATAGGGATTATCAAAGCCCCTTACGGACGCATTTGATTGATCTATTTTCACAATAATTTGTAAAATCGATAGAGCTTCTCATTCTTATAAAACAAAAGAAAGATGAAATAAAAACTAAAAAAAAAGTTTTTTCAAGAGCTTATATCTCTAAAAGAAAGACTTTGGAAGAAAAAGTGTATACTTAAAAATAACATTTTGATGAGATTTGTCGATGGTTAAAATTCTAATTATAGAAAGTGAATCACCCTGTATAACCCTGAAAAGATATTGGCAATAAAATTTTCAACCAAAATTGTTTCTGTCAATCTTTTAATGGAATTCCAAAAATACAATCCTATTATTTATAAAAAAAAAACTAGTTTATTGTTATTTGTTAGCTGTACATACTGCTGTTGTCACAATTTATTAACAAAAGCATCTTTAATTAGCATGGAGTCCAATATATATCCGATATATTTATCACGATATTTATTCCTTGATATATATCATGATATTTATGAAACTTTAAGTAATGATTCCTACTGGTTTAAAGTTGCTAAAGCTGTTGGCAGCAAAACCGTATGCTAATCGTTGATGAACGTGTTTATTTACGTGATTTCCCGAATTTTTCAACAAAGTAAAATATGAATATTTTTATTTCATTATTTCTCAAGGTGTTAGTCAATTCGAGCAGGTGCTGTGTGTTTGTATTTGTTTTAATATTTATGATGTTTATGTTGACTTGGTGTAAATTGGTTAGTTTTCTTAGTACCTACTTAATATTCAGGCAAATATTTTTTATTAGTTTCAGAATTTATATTTATTTTTTGTTCTTGTTTTTGATATTTGGAATAAAAATATTTACCTAAATAGTTTCTTAATTTTATTAAGATATTTATCCGATATATATATCAAGATATATATCCGATATTTGATATTTATATAAATATCATAATATTTGCCAACCTTAGCATGGACCATATTTTTACTTAATTCAGCTTAAAAAATCAACCCAAGGGAGATTTTTGTGTACAGATCAACACGATTACATCCATATTTCAAATTTCATCATATGATTTCAACCGCAGCAGTAATACCTGTTGCATTTGAATAAAGAAAAATAATTTTCCAATGCAATTTTAAGCTACAAAGGTCTGGTTTTCAATGTGTTTATATAATATCGTCTGCATTCACCTCCAGCAATATTTACTTTGCACCACGTGGCATATAAAATGTTGAAAACGTCCTAAATTTATTACTGATTCATTAACACGCCAGAACGGTGTTGACTAACGTATTTATTTTTAATTTTCAACGAATAACCTTTTGTACATGCGAGAGGAGTGGGAAGTACATCCGTCATATTATTTTCCGCAAAAACCGTGATTAAACGTTTAAAAAGTAAACCTCGATCGTGTCCTTACAAGATTTCCACAGTGGCATCAAATATCCGTCGCGATGAAAATAAATTGAAAAGAACATACTATATATTTACGTTAAAGGTCTGGAAAAGTCTTGCCCTATCTAGGTCACTAGGAATACGACCTTACGTACTGTTGGAAGATTGATCTGTTCTACAAGTTCGTATTTTTCAACTGACAAAAGCGTGGTATTTGCATTCGAAATTTAAGATGAAGGCGAAAGGGGGAAACTTTTCCAATCGCTCAAATTTCGATTGCAGATTGAGAAAAATCAAATGGAAAGTGGGACAAGCGGAAATGAAAATTCTAACAGCAAACGAATCGATGAAATATCTAACGAACTTAGCTGTTCTGGAATTAACAATAACCCCTTAAAGTTGACTCGACCTGTACCATACTAAAAAGTGACCAACTTGGTACTATTGTTGAAAGCGAGGGTTGTTTTTTTTTGACACTTCCTTATGGGGGCTCTATCAATAATGTATCAGTTTCTTGTTACATTCTAAACCTAATGAGGCGATAAAATCGATGGCGTTTCAATTTCGCACAAATTTTTCCACACTAGGGTTGTCGACCTAAATGGAAAACATCGACAAATATCTACTTCTGTTTGTACAAACTCACATTTCTTAATATTAATTTTAAGACCAGCATTATCTAAAGCTTTTAGTACTATGTCCAAATGTATGTATGTAGTGTAATACAAAATTATCGTATCTATTTAAGATTTTATGCAGGGCTCTAACTAATGCCGCACAAGAACTCTGTAAACCAAATGGCATAACATTAAAATGAAATACTTCCCCATCTATCATAAACCCTATATATTTTCGACTTTCTTCTTCCAACGGAATTAACCAAAAACTATGCTTTAAATCAATTTTAAAAAATATTTTTGGATTCGTTTTTTAATAAAATAAAATTTTATCAATTTCGTTATGCTGTACATTACGGAAATCTACTAACGACGCTTTGGATAATGTTAATGACTAGAAGAATCTATTACACTAACGACTAAATGGGTTCACAACTTTGTCCTTGTAATCTACAAATACAATTTTCCCTACAACACAAACATACCTAACAATTTACTTAGATGACAATGTCAATAAATATCAATATTTATAGCCAGTGAATCATTAACGACCAAAATTTGTACATTAGAAAACTACATTAGCGTGACTTCACTTCTAAATTTAAAGGGAACAAGGGTTTTTAATTAAAAGAATGTCGATATGTCGACATAATTATATATTAAAACATATTTGTTTTCGTCTCGTTCTATTTGTTCCTCAATTACCAAGATAAAATATGTAATTACGCCCATATGTATGACTTACGTGATTAATAGTTGCGCCTGCTGTTTTTTTCCCTAAAAATGTAACCGATTAATATTCAACGAACTAGAATTTTTTAATATAAAATCAATATATTACAAAAAAAGTGAAAGAAACGTGTCATCTTCAGCATCATTGTTCGTAAAAATTACGTGGGAGAAAACTGAGGCCTAAATGTCGCATGACAATAAATTTTGATTATATCCCCCAAAATCTGAAAAGAATACGCGCGAAGTGACACAAATGACAAAGGAGCTCTAGGGTATCAGGAAAATACCACATTCAACCAAAACCACGAAGACGGGATTTGTTGTTGTCTCACTAAAGCCTTTATTACGAAGACGGCTTTTTTATTTGGGCCCATTCAGAACGAATTCGATTAAGTTCTCAATGACTCCGACAATAACACAAAGAAATTCCAGTCGTTCATTAAAGAAAACACTACAAACGCTAAGAAAATAAAATATTTCGTTTAAACTTCCTGTGTAGAGGTTGTTGGAACGGTTCGACTGGGACAAAAAGCTAATCAGAATCGGAACGAAAGTACAATGTATAATGGAAATCTTTTTTCGCGGCTTACAAGGTGAAACAAATGGAAAAGTAATTACGCCTTGAAAAACTAAGAACGATTGGTTTTGCGGTTTAACTGAGAATATGGTCAAAAAATGTTCAATAGTTTCAGATAATATTACAGCCATCTATGCTCTAGCTCTAATACCAAATACAGACTTTCACGAAATTAAGTGTCTTTTTTATAGACAACATCTACATAGAAATATATAGTATTTACTACAGTCAGCTTTAAGTTTGCATTTTTACGATAAAACAAAATAATTTGCTGAAAACATGGGATAGGTATGAAATTATCCACCACAGAATTGACGTGTCGTCTTTTTGACACCGAAATATTTTCCTCTATCTTATATTATATTTATGTTACGGAAGAAATTACATTAGCAAAATGTACATGCAACTAAAGCAATTCACAAAACTTCCTTTACTTCAAATAGTGATTTTAAGAAAAAACGGACCCAGGAAACTAGTTTTCTCTGAGACATTGACCTATTTTTGCGAAACTATCACGAAATCCTCACATAATTGTAACATTATAAAACCATTAACCAAACTTTCGCAACATAAACACACGTGGTTATCGTAAATCTGTACAGCCTAGAAAATAAACGAATCCTTAAAATACGCCCAACTAAATAAAAACTATCGTTACTGGCTGGGTTCTGAGTACAGAAAAAAATCAATGAAACCGAGCTATAAACAAACCGCTTTATTTATTGCAAAGGAAGATCATTAGTCTTTGTTGAAGTGCTCACTTTTATTTACTTTTACAACATTCCGAAGTACGTAGAATAAATATTTTCAACGTACTTTCAGAAAAAAATCCATGCGTAATGCATATGTTTGTATAATAAATCGATTCTAGCTCTAGGAAATTTTTAATGAAAATCGCGCTATTTTTACTATTTTATTTTGGTGACCGGAAATAATAAATGTACATCAGTTTGGCTTTTCACTGGATGTTGAACTCAACACAGGAGCATTTGTAAAGAGCAAAAAGATTTAGCTGACTCTATGTATATCATTAGAACATCGATTAGCGCGGAATTTGTTTTCAAGCAAATTTCAAAAGGAGTTCTCTAATATATTTAATTCATATTACCACCAAAACAGTTCAGAAATGATTTCAATCAACACCGTGGTCACAAGGGACATGAACATGACATCATTCCTCATCTCAACAAATACACTTTTGGTTCACAACGCAGGAGCTGGTGGCACAAACAAAACCAAAGGTAATTACAATGTCTCATGACAATTACGAACTACGGTTAGCCAACTATGGTAACCAGAAGTTTATATTCCATTGTATTTAAAGTATGTTGCGAGAACTGTGTGACTGGTACATACGAAAAAAAAATGGGTCTTTGCCTTTTTCTTCCTACGTTTCGCACAGTCCACGCCATTTGGATCACAACATCTATTGAAACATTTGTTGATATTTACAATTAACACTTAATTCCATACATTGCTCGCATGTTTCTTTCATTTTATTGTACAGCCAGACCCATTTACGAAGGAAAAAAACTCGTTCACAAATAGTATTCCCGAGCCAGACACTCAGACCAAACGACCCACATGCATATTAATGAAAACGGATAAAGACACATTAAAGACACGAATTTTATGGGGCATCACGAAACCGCTTCTATAACAAAAAGTCACGATAAGTCTGATGTCGCACTATGACCCAGAAATAAAGAAGGTTACTATGAGAAACACTACAGAAAATATGCCGTAAATTATCATAGAAAGGAATACACCGATTATGGAATCATAATGGATATTCTTCAACATCATTATCGGCGTCCACTTTCATTTGACCTATGACTACCGAGTGATGTCATTGTTTCACAGGAAAACCTTTAATAATCCAAACGCAATTAGTTGTGTCGTACAATGTCAAAGCCTAATTAAATAATAGAATAAAAAGCTTAAGCACGTGTTTGTGCATGTGGTTAAATGTTTCTATTGTGTGTTGTAAAAAAAAATCTCAGTAGCATTAAGGTGGGTATTTAGCTCGTCAAATATTTATATCTAGTTTGTGCCTGGATATTTTTCAGTTTAAAAATAAATCAATTATAAAAACAGAACAAGGTGTATACTAGATCCTGACCAAATTCATGATATTTCCAAGCTTTTCAAGATTTGGAAAATTTTCTAGGCATAAATTTGAACTCTACAGGGTGTCCTGTTCATATTTCAAAAATCTTGTGCAGGTTCCTCATTCCTTGTTTTCGAGATACAGTTTACTAACCAAATGGCATTTCTTAATTATAGTTAAATCGGTTAAATATAAAAATGTCAAAATTTGTACACGAGTAAACATCAACTGGACGTTAAGAATAGTGTGCAGTTTCTTTCTGAATAGCAGTGTCGTTGATACAGATAATTGAAGGGGTATAATCGGAAAAAAATATGTTAAGTCACAATTTGTTACATTTGCAAACGGTTTTGTAAACCCTAAAGCATACTACAAAAAGAAAGGTATACTTGTCGAAATTCGGTAGCATGTACCTACGAGGAACTTGCACACAAGTTTTTTTGAAACACAAACGGGACACCCCGTATAGTAATTTTCATTCTGTTGTCTCTATCTTCACTTAATATTTAAAAAAAATTTATTAATTTGAAAATTTGCCTCTTGGTTTTTCTCCAAATGAAGAACATTTGTAATTAGTTAAAAAAAAAATCTGAATATCAAATGTGTTTCTAGTATACTGGGTGATTTTTAGTTTAGGAAAAAATGGTACCGTTGAAGGCATGTTTTTTGAAAAATACAGGTTGTTAAAAATTCGCTTCTCACTACAGGGATCTCGGAAAAGGTAAGAGGTACGAAGTAGTTTAAATAGGAGCAAAGTTGCGTAATCAGGGGACCAACATTATGCCTCTAAAAAATCAAGGCTAACATGATTCGTTTTCGAAATATTTGAAAGAAAACGAAATTTTGGAAATCCGTTCTTGTTTCATTTCAGCTTAGTTTGAGGTTATATTGAAAAAAGAAGAACACTTTTTGGCATAATCAATTTTTATATGTAACGTTTCGTCTCTCCAGGACCATCGTCAACTTTATTTTTTTAAATACGACCCTAGAAATTTTATTACATTTTTTGCAAGCCTTCACGATCCTCAATACTTTACTGCCTCAGCCCGAACCAGATTCAGACGTTTTGTCTCGAAAAATTCATCTTCAGTGTATTCGTTCCAAATTTATCTAAATTTTTTATTTAATAAAATTAATTAGAGTATAATATTTAGATGTATGTACTCGACAATATATGGTTTAAATAAAAAAATCCTAAGTTTTTCCTAGTTTCGGTTGTCAAGTGACGAATTGCCACATCAAGGAAAGTGAGACAAAATTATATTTAGGCTCTCTACTTTGTCTTATAAAAGGTAAAAAGATAAATTTTCATTTGTGTAGTCTAAAAATCACTTAGCTTAGGAATTATAGCTTTAAACTTGAGTCCCAATCCATGTTTATGGCAACTTTTTCCTTATTTTAACTTCGACAAGTTTTTGAATTTGTGGGAGTTACCTCAATACCCTCAAAACAGAGCAAAATTTCAGGTTTTCCCGGCGATTTCAGGTTAGTATAGACTTTGTTAAAATAAAAAATTTTAGTTCTCAAACAGGGCATTAAATGTGTTCAAAGAACAACATTTTCGACTAGCGTGAATCGACTATTGTTGTAAGATCAGATCAAGATGTTGAAAAAGCTCAAAAAGCAGCTGGAATAACACAAGAAAATCGTAATATGTTCTCTCACATTCGTATTTATTCCGACATCTTAGATATACTTAATAGAAGGTGACGTTTCGATGGAGAACCGACTTGTTGCCACTCCCAAAAATTTGACATCGTCCCCCCAAGAGTTTCGAATGTGGGCGGCACATGACAGCAACAACAGAAACAGTGAATTACTGATACATCAAATTGGCGACGTGCGAAAACCGTCGCCCTTGCCAGAGACAGGACTTTTGTGGAATTAGAGCGATGTTTGCCATTTTAATTGTTCTCTTAAAATTTACGATATGTCACTCCTCTCGGTCATGCACAAAAGATAAGGCCACTCTAAAATTAAATGCTAAACAAACCGCTTTATCTCCGTCACAAAAATAACATGTAACAGGCAGAAACGGCCGTAAAAAACCGCACGATTACAAACCACTTCACAACGAGGGATCCAGATAGCCGATCACACAGCGAAACAAAAAAAAAACTCCCCGAGGGGTGTGTGCGTCGCACCTCGCGTAAACAATCGACGGTCGCCCGTCAATCGAGCTGAATCGAGTGCTCGGCGGAACGGGGTTGGAGCGAGCAGAACGGCATTTGCGCGCGACAGGAACCCAACGACTGCACCGCGGCCAACTTTGAACTTTGGTGGCCGCGCAGGGCCATCCGCTGGAGGAAAACGGGGCGGGGGGGTCGCGCGACGCTCACTTGACTCGCACGGACGACGGGGAAAGCGGAGACGCTCGCGACAACGGCAGCGCCTTTTTGAAAACGATCGAGAATCGTTTATTTTTTAACGTGACCTTTCAAAGCGAAGCTCCCTCCCGACTAATAATTCCAAATGAAATACGATGTTTGCAGGGAACGTGTGTTGTGGAATTAGTACTAATCTCATTCACGGAGATAATTTATACTATATGTCGCCTGGTTACGTTGCGGTTCGAGCAGTTGCATGGGTTTCGGAACAAACAGCGTGTCACTAGGCGACGAACAATCGCTGAGAAAGAATAAGGCGAGGAAACGGCAATTTAACCGAGTAAAATGCGTTCCTATTCAATCTAGTTAGCGATGGAAGAGCCGCCGAGCACGGGAACATTTCTGATCGGCCGGACCAGCGGATCCACAACTCTTTCACATGATTCCATTCGAATAAAACGTTCTAGATCTTCCCAATTTATAAAAAAAATACAACTAACGTGGTATTGTGCTTGTTCATAATTATGCTGCAATACTATACAGGGTGTATTTTAATTTGACTACCAAACTACTGGTCCTTTGTCTAACACGAAAAGTTTAAATGAACTACGGGTATATTCCAATTCATCATAGGCGAGCGGTTCACCCCTAAAAATAGGCATGAACCGACTAAATTTTTAAAACAAAAACTTGCAGCATGAAACTTTTTTATTTTTTAGTGTATTTTTCTGATAATTTACATATTTCTTTATATTTTTCGGCATGGTCAGTAAACAAAAGTAAAGTTGTAAAAAAAATACTCGCCGAAAACAGTTTTTTATTTTAAAATGTACCAAAATAAACACTTTTTGTTCTTTGACAAAAATTCGAAAAATGCTACTTTCCGAGATATTTATAATTTAATATAAAAAAAGTGACAAAATCGACAAACTTTCGGAATTTTTTTCTAAAAAACTACTGAACAGATTTTAATTCTAAAAAAGCATAATAATCGGCAGATATTCTAATTTAAGATATATTTTTTTGGTGTGGGTCATTTATTTTATTGAAGGTCTAAAGCGAGTAAAAAAAAGTTTTTTAAAGAAAATTATGATAACACTAAATTTTCTTGTTACAATATTTTGGATTAGATTATATTTACAATAAACATTATTACGATTTTTTTTTAATCGATATACGTTAACAGTACAAATGTATTTTGTTTGGTTTTGTAGCCGGAGTAAGGTTTTTGCAAGTAATTAGTCAAATTTAAATGTTCGATTTTTAGTTTTACAAATAACTAAAATGGACTTGAAAGTTATATTAAAACTAAACTAAGCTTTTTAAATCATAAAATTAACCTAATAATAATACCCTAGCGGTCTCGAAAAATAAAAAAGTTATTGGATAATTTATTGTATAGGATAATTATTTTATTTTTATTTTACAAAAATATTAAGAGCAATAAAAGTATATTAATTTATTTTTTTTTAATTTTTAAATAATAAGTTTCCTTAATTTCGACAAGTTCTTGAGTTGAAATAAGCGATTCATCATCAATTTCGGATGGCACATTCTGACATTCTCTGAGCAAGCACAGACTGCACAGCATTCGATAACAAACAGTTACAATTTTTCGTAGAACATTTTCCACTACAAATATGTTTATCATGATTTTCTTTAAAATACTGTTTTTTTACTCGCTTTAGACCTTCAATAAAATAATTGACCTATACCAAAAAAATATATCTTAAAGTAGAAGATCTGCCGATTATTATGCTTTTTTTAGTAGTTTTTGAGAGAAAAATTTCGAAAGTTTGTCGATTTTGTCACTTTTTTCACATTAAATTGTAAATATCTCGGAAACGAAGCTTTTTTCGAATTTTTGTCAAAGAACAAAAAGTGTTTATTTTGGTCCATTTTACAATAAAAAACCATTTGACGAGTAATTTTTTTTTTACAACTTCTTGTTTATAACAATTGACTGACCACGCCGAAAAATATGAAAAAATATATGTAAATTATCAGAAAAATACACTTTATAAAATAAAAAGAGTTTCATGCTGTAGGTTTTGGTTTTAAAAATTTAGTCGGTTACCTTCATTTAGAAGCATATATTTAGGTGTGAACCGCTCGCCTATTACAACATAGCAGCTTGAAAATCGTCTTTTTTTAACTAACTTCTGAATAGATTGCAGCATCACTATCAAAATTGATACACGTTTTTGGCTATTTATAATTCATATGCTTATGAGTAAGAGATAAGGAGAATGTATATTTTTTTGTCTCTTAGGAAGTACTCTTCAAAAGGAGTAGCACAATTGATACCGATGAATCTATAGAATGATCACGTTTTGCAGAGAAAAAGAAATGTTTAGCCTTTGTATTTAAAGTCATCTATTCTGTTGTACAGAAAAATTCGAAATATTATGTAGACTAACCGAGTTTACCTATTCCAAAAAACCATTGCTAAATTCAGGGGAACAACAAACATACCAAAAGAACGAAAAATTACCCGTTTTTCGACATATTTTTCCCTGTAACACTGAAAGTAAGCCCTAAATAAAAAAGTCAGTCTTTATTTTTTGCGAAATTTTCTTAATTAACAATCCTGTCAATCGAAAACTACGCGATCGATCGTTGCAAACTTTTTAGGGTAGAATTGACATATGTTTTACTATTTGTTCACACAGTTTCATCAATATTTATAAATATTTACTTATATTAAATGATTTTTGGGACAGAAATTCTCTAAACATTGTTGAAAAGTTGCAACTGTATTAGCAGAAAATTTACGTAAAAGAAATTTGTACCCTTATTTGCTTTCAAATTACAGCCACTTTTCCATATTTTTTATATACAAGTAAAATGGACTGTATCTCCTAAGAGATGAACATTTTACTAAGGTCGTTCTATACAAAATACGTCCTTAGCTGTAGATTCACCGGTACCATTTCCGCCACTTCTTTTAAAAACACCCTATATAAATTTAAATCAAAATATGAGTTTTCAAGAAGGAAAAAGACAACACTCGTTAACAATTCAGCCCAAATAACATACTTCAACTGGTTTAGAAGTTATTACAAACAAATTGTCAACTTGTTTTATAGTTTAAAGAGTGGGACTAGCTAATTTAAATTTTTTAGTTAATTCTGACCAAGGACACTCTGTAGAAGTTAGGCAGTCGAATTACGGGAAACCCCTTTTTCAAACAAATAAATAAATATTACCTAACACTGTATTACTAATTATAAAAGCAGCTGATACAGTTACCATGTAGAAATACATAATATGGCTTACCCACATGAATGAAAGGAAATGTTGGTTCAACGAAGCCTCGTATATTATTTTAGATTTTCCAGGGTTTCATCCCTACGGGCATCGACTAAATTATCTTTCGGTCGTGGGCGACGGCCCTTAACGTTTGAGCAACTGTGAATCAAATCAATACGTTTTATAATTAAAGATTACATATTTCACGATGTTGGTGATGAACCACCCACGAGTTGAGATGGTTACTCACACGAATATTATCCACGATTACACATTATTATTTTCACAGATACGTTGTTTTCCATGGTAACGCTAATAAAATCGGTAACAGACTTGATCGAACCTGTGTTTTCTTCTACGTATCGCTCAATATCTTTTGAACGGGAAGAGATACCGAAAAACTTTTTTAACAAAAATTGTTGAGAAATATGAAAGCTTTCATACGATGATAAAAAAAATACATGTGAAATTGTGAGAAAAATAATAACGCCACAAACAGTCCTTACCAAGACTGAATTTTAAGACAATAGCGAATGGGCTCTACAACCTTGACAACCACGAGCATAACCCACATCCATGACCCTGCGAATGATCCTTATTAACGACTGACAATAATATATCCCCGAATTACCCGTGTCGGGTCCTGACTGACAATGAGATGCGACCGGAGGGCGGCAAATCCCCGGAATTTTATGGGAGGCGGGCGTCACTGTGATGCCACCGTCGAACGCGATCCGTTTCCAGGCCCCATTTATCGCTTAGGTCAGTGATTTCCAGCACCCTGTCGCCACCCGACCGAGAGGATTTTATCGGTCTCGTCCGATTTTTTTTTATTTTTAAGGTGCGTATTGCGATCACGATCCGACCGTACTTCTTGTAAAAAAAACGGTCTCCCTTGATTGAGATGCCGGTTTTTACCTTGATTTGACAGGTGAGAAATGTTACCGATAAAAGATATGTAAATCTCTGAAATATTCACCACCAAACAGACCGGGATGAGGATCGGTTTTTTTTAAAAAATTGGGAATTCAATCAATTACACACAGTACCTAATTAATGAAACTTTTTTTTATAAATTTCTTGCCCTTATTTGTCGAGAGCAAAGGGTCGCTATGAAAAGTGCCCAACGAACGAGTAACTTCGATTTGTAAACTCATGTGAAATCGGCGTTGCGGATACGTTTGTTTAGAAGTTCGTATCAAGTGCGGGTAAGGAGCTGGTGGATGGTCTGTATGGCATTGTCAAATAACCAATTTGCGATTACACAAAACGGGAAATAGCCTAATTTAATATAAATCGGACTGCAATGTCGTCATTACTAGATTCTTCCGTGTTTTTCCATAGTTAACAAGAACATAAAAATTTGATATATGGATATAACACTCACACATTATAATTTCGTTTATTGCTCTTGCAATTTAGACTATAACAATGGCAATTTATAATCATATGAATATTTAAATTGTTTTGACTATGAGTATTATATTCTAAAAGCCATTTCCTACTAATATGCATACAGAAAAGAATGATATATGTATGTATGTACTTGCTTTGGAATCTTATTTATATGAAAAACGAATGTTAGAAACATTTTCTTTATTTAATCAACAGCTTATCAAGAATTATAGCGCGAATACACGAAATGCAGTGTATGTTATAATTATAAAGGCCTATACAGGGTGTATATTAAATTTTGACCAAAACATTCCCTGATATTTTTCAACTATGATTATTTCGCCATAAAATTTATATCAAACAGAGGACATTGACAGAAAAAAATACTTCACCTTCGACGTAATTTTATTATATAAACCGCTCTTTTCTGTCGCGAATCTTCAGTGAAATACCTACATTTTATTATCGCTCGCTTCGAAGGATTCGTCTTTGCAGTTTCCAAACAATCGCACTTTGAAAACTACCGATAATTGCATTGATTAAAGTGACGAGAAACTACTGGCAAGTCTAATTGAACGTAAAAGCAGGGGCTTTAACATCATTTTATCTCCTTTCTGTTCCTGTTGGTGCAGCAGTTGAAAAGTTTTCGGTTCCAATCAAATCCCAACTTGTTCATTATCAGGATTCCCTCCGACAGAATTGTCGTTGTACAAATGTCCCAGAAATAATGCCAAAATTATAACGACATTAACAGCAGCATACTTACCTTCTACGTCAAATTTTTTTACTTTACGATTACTTTAACAATCGTTCCAATAAAACTTGTTCGTTTGTTTTTGTTCGAAGGATGAAAACTACTTTTAATATCTAAGAGACAAAAGTGACACTTTAACTTTTAATCCGCAGGATTCGAAATTTTGGGACGCGAAAATAACGGATTCCATTTACTTCTTCAGTTTAGGATTGCCGCAACAGCAGTCTCGACCCAATTCGATGAGGATTTGCATATTTTAAAATGCCCCATTAGCATATAAAAATAAAATAATTTACGAATGAAACGTACGAGATAAATTTGAATATGCTAATGCGATTAAATGTATTGCCAGTGGATTATTTGAATATAGTTGATCCAGTGATAATAACCTGATTCGAAAATAAAAGAGGCTTTTTGCGCGTTAAGTCTACTTTGGCATTCCTGAAAACCAATTGCGATATAATCCTTACATATGGCTCAAAATTTCGAATCGTCTGACTGAAGAAAATTGTCTCTAGTGCACTACGAAGTTACTGTTAACTGAAATTTTTCA
This sequence comes from Anoplophora glabripennis, assembly GCF_000390285.2. Classification (NCBI taxonomy): domain Eukaryota; kingdom Metazoa; phylum Arthropoda; class Insecta; order Coleoptera; family Cerambycidae; genus Anoplophora; species Anoplophora glabripennis. The sequence continues at coordinate 1,544,649 of NW_019416568.1, forward strand.
CCTCCTACAAGGGGTGGGGGAGAGGGACTAATTTTAACACTAATGGAATTTCCCCGCAGAATGATTAAATTTTGATTATGGACACTTTTTTCGTAGAGTGTTTGTTTGACTTTAAGTCATTAGCTTAAAAATTAACAGATGATATGATCAAAATAAATTATTGATTCGTTTTTTCGGAAAAAGAATCAGTACAAAAACCGATGAATTTTTCACGAGATTTAAAATTAAAATTAACGAAGATTAATTAATAGCTTGACAAATTGACATTTTCGATTTAAGTAGCCAACATCGAAACATATTTCCATTAATATAAGAGCAATAGTAATATTTTTCTGATCAGATTATTGATGTTTTTTTTGGAGTAAATTGGGAAATTGAATCTTTAACACAAAAACAAAAAAATTCTTGCTAAACAAAGGTGTTAACAAGTGACGTACGAAATCACGTACAATCAATTATCTTCATTATAAATTCACAAATTGCGAATAATATGATATTTTGGAAGTAATTAAAAACATTGTTAAAAAATGTATCAATTAGGTGTTAATGAAGAAACATATCAGTAACACTACTGGACATAATTTTAGTTTTTATACCTATCTCTGTCTTATATCTTATAGAGTCTGTCTAAAAAATTGCTGTTAAATGATTTCTTGTTTCAAGCAGCTCACATTTTATATTCTGATAAATAGAGACTTCATCTAGGGCGCTAACAAAAGAACTAGAATAACCCCACAGCCAGCAACTTTACCCGATCTTAGACCTCTATAAAATATTACATAACATCATAAATTTGTTGAAAACTTTGAAAATTTAAATTGTTTCTCTACAAATCACGCGAAACCCCCAGCTAAAAAAAAAACAGTCACGACAAAACTGCAAACTAAATAATAACCGCGACATATTTCACTTGTCACACTAACTATGCCATTTATCCGCTACCACTTTGTTGGCCGGTTAAAAGGGACACCCCATTTAATAAATTAATTTCGTGGGGTTCGTTAAGATATATAAATCAGGGAGCAAAAACACTTTTCATATTACGTTGGCAAATAAATTTAGGTTGCCGAGATAATTTGTGCGTTTTCCTTCCGAGCAAATGTACAACAGATTAAAAAGGACCCGCGGAACTCAATTCCGGCCAATCTGTTTGTTCCGTCTTGATATAAAAGTAAGTCGGAGGGTTCCGGTTAAGCCCAACACGAAGCTATGTTGGAACAACAAATTGCGAAATTTTGCACCCCTTGGAGTGGATACTACAGAGTGTTCCAAGTTATAGTGGCAGAACTTCAAAATATATAGTGCAGAAGATTACAGAAAAATGTAGAATATTCGCGTCCCTTGACTGTTTTTTAACATTCTTTTAAAAATAATAATACATACCAAAACTTGAGTTCAAGAAAAGAAAAACAAGAGGAAAAGACACATAAATCTCAATAAACCCAAAGGAAATGGAAATCCTGTCGATAAATAAGGCGATAAATATTGCAGCACTTATCGGTTGATGTACCTTCATTACATGGCTCGGAAACTAAACCCAGCTGATTCCAGACCACTTAAAAATAACAAAAACACAAACACTTTAATGAGTCTATTGTCACTTATTTCAAAACGCCATCAAAAGAAATACAAGGCTGCCTCATATTACGAAACAAATGCTCATGCGGAGTATTTATAGCCCAAAAATATAGCCGACAGATTAATGGCTCTCAAAAAGAGAGCACTAACTTCTTGGATAATGCCCAATAAATAAAGTATCTTGTAGTTAGTTTGAAAAATAAATTTAAATATCGTGTAAACGATACACAGCTGGTGCATATCACGTGTACACGCGGCAGAATTGTCCTACGGAAAAAATGTAAACAACTATTATTGTGAAAGATTTAGTAAATTTCAAGACAATTGTTTCCCAGTTTTTAAATAAATAAAATGAAACGTGTCGATTTTGTAGTACGAAGATAGTGTTGTGCTTAAATTTTAGCTCGAATTTTAGTAATTATGAGTCACTTAAAACAGGAACTTAACTTTTAATCGAATTATGAATTTGAAAATATGTAATTAAAGTAATATGTAAGTTGGAGATTTGATAATTTTTTTCTCGGAAACGATCGAGTTTAGCACTCATGTCACATAAGATTTTTTTGATTATTTTAATGTATTCTATCATCTATTAAACGCAGTCAAACGTTTAACATCCTGCATTTTTAATATACTGAAGTAGTTCATACATTTTTAAAATTATATTAAAAATAGTTTCATACAAAATTACATAAAAAGTACAAAAGTCCCTACAGTCAAGCACACATCATGGAGACACATTGAAAAACGTTACGCTAGACAGAGTCTGACCACTTTAAAAATATAATATGTATATCTGCCGTCTGTAAAAGACCGACTGTTCTCTTTCCCAAGGTCGAAAAAGTCTTTAGTTTACTAGAATGACGTAATCTAAATAAATTACAGCCTACTAATACAGGTGTTGCAAGTGAAACAACCGTGTAGTTAACTGAGCAACTGACTTTGGTCTGATTTAACAAGCAAAGCTACAATTAATTACAAATTAGTTTTACAGCACAATTAAAACTAGACAATTAGTTTCAACTTCGTTGTAGGAGACATTAGCTGCTTGGGTTTTTCAATCCACGAAATAATAAAAAGCTATCTAAAATTGCATAAATGTATAATAATAATTAGAGATCGGAAATGTTAGGGCGGCTGCAAGTTCTTAATAGATGCTATATTTACTAATTCGAAGCATCATCTATTTTACGTTTAGTAATCCCACTATCCGCTGCATTGTACCAGTGATATGTACATGTCTGCCCCTGATCTGAAGCATCGCATCGATCAATTTATTCCCTCAGTACCTAGCACCCTAATGCCTGCCCTGTTGGCTGATGACTAATAATAATAGACTTTCAAGAAAAACTAGAAGACAAAAACCGCTTCTACAAATTAGCAGCTTTTCATGTGTTACTTGGCGTATATTGGTAAGTCTGCTGTGAAAATGTTGAACAACAGAGGCCCTAATATAGAACCCTGAGGAACACCAGAAGCTACTCTTCAATATTATGACGTTATTATCGAAAAACCTGTATTTAAGTTGTATAAAAACTAAAGACGAAATTTTTAGAATCCTCCCCTGTGGCATTTCCGTGAGGATTAGTGGGGTGGGAGAAGGAACGGTTCGCTACTATGCGGACAAATTCCAACCGCTAACCGGTATGCGAACGAAAGGACATGGAAAAGTACGTTAATTAAAGGGAATAAAAGCCCCTACCCTACACTTTACGCCTACGTTGTGCTCACCTACTGTACTGTATTAGCCGTGTTGGTCGCATAACTTTGTTGGAATGGGATCGTACTTAAATCGGTCGCAGATGGGGCGGATCCTGAGGCTTTGGTTTTCGAATACAGTATTCTACTGAGACGATAGCGAAATATAATATATGCTCTGGTGAACAACTGGAATTCTATGATTGATAATATATTTTTTCTATTGGTTAGAACTGGAAACAAAGATAGCAATGAAAGAGCACGTGTTAAAAGTTTTTAGAACTGAACCATGAAGAATTTCTCAGTATTTCTAGATCGACTTGTCAAAAAAATGTCTTCTTTGTCATGAGCTTAAATATCGCGATGTTCTGACAATATTAAAAATATTTAAGAAGCTTCAAACCTCAAGTGACAACCTTCTTTTTTAATAATAATTCGCTTATTGTTAGAGATGGACCCAACAAGCTCTATATGACTCGTATGCTCGACAAAAAACGTTCTATCCAAATATGTAAAAATAAACACTCCATTTAAATTACCAAAGTTAACTCTTAAAACAAAAAGTTAATAAAAAAATATAGTGAATCACCCTGTACATATAAATAGTTTACTGGCGAGGATAGAAAGGGCAAAGGCGAGAGAAGGTCATAAATATTTTGATGAAGATATTTGAAAGTTTTCTTTGAAGGTCGTCTAAAAATATGCTTATTTCCATTTCATTCTATTTCATATAAAAATTACAGTTTAAGAGATGTATGTAAGAGGGAGGTCAGCAGTTCTCAACAATGTTCTAATAAACAAATGATGCATTTTTCGGAGTATATTTATTTAAATTTCAGTTTTTATTCCTAATTTTTTTGAAAAAAACCTTATTAACAGCATTTTTAGGTACAGTAAAACATATAGTTACCTAAACCTAAAATATATATAAGTATATTTTTGAAATTGGACAAACTTACAGATTTCAAACATTCGATGTGTTCGATTAAAAATATAACTTGCATTTGGATGCCGAATATGCGATGCTCAATTTTTTTTTTCTTCTAAAAACTAATTTTTTGAAGCTCTCAAAAACAATTTTTTTCCAGAAATCAAAAATGAGAAGGTATGGGCGTGATCATTATTAGTGGAATACATACTAGACCAATGTTTTCAGAAACCAAATGATATTTGTAAAACAAATAAAATTATTTTTAATACTGTAAAGCTACAGTTTCTATTTTTGCATTTATCTTGTCATCATGTAATCCCGGTATATGCGATTTTGACAAAACATTACCTTGAAACAAATGTCTGAATTTGTTTAGATATAATTTCGTTTGGTTTTAAATGAAAACTCAATTAGGCCTCACCAAAAATCTGTTAATGACGTTGGTAGCGTTTTCCACTTGACCATGATTTCGCGAATATGTACACAACAATAAGAAATAAAAAAGTCTGTATTTAATAGTACGTTAAACCCATTTTTAAACGGAAAATCATCTTCTCTATTATCTAAAAAACTCAGATATATTCTCTATTAAGTCTTTGTTATTTTTCTGCTCAATTGAATAAACAAAACTAGGCGCAAACTACTAATTATCCTTGACCGATTATTGATTAAGCATACAAATATAGTTACCTAACCACCAGGTGTTTTCTGAAATATTTAACCATTGACATAATTAATTTTCTCTTCCAAAGACAGTTTTCCAATTAATCATTCCTTGTTATGTTTTCGTACAATCCCTTTCTTTCCCTTTAAGCAAAGAAATTGATACTCAAAAAAAAAAAACTAGAAAATATGTAACGACACGGAAACCAGAAAATTTATGATTCGTCTACTCACGTCAAATGTTGCTCTTGCCATAACATCATTAGGAATTGTTGGCAAATAATCCTGCAGAGTTTTGCAAATGATACATCATCCAACTCTGACTCCATATACAATTTTAAGGCAAACATGGCCTTTTCTTATAATCCCCTCATCTATTACAGTACACCGAAGATGTATTCCGCAACCTTAACAATAAATTTCTTATACGGGCTTGTAAAATAACACGCAGCTTTCCTGAAGTTTCTTTTAAGGCTGCCGTCTTAAGTTACCCCCAAGAAACCAACCCCCTGATTTACAGACGAGTAATAGCCAGCCGTGAAAACTCAGACAACCAAACAATCCGCTCGGGTTGTCTCTAAACGATGCCGTGTCGGCTTTGTTTGTCGATTTGTTAAATAAAAAAAAGACGTCTGGAAATGATATTAAAAAATGTGTATATACTGAGACTACGTGGCGATATTTTCCATTAATTGTATTTATAGAAACGTCTTGGTTCGGATTTAACGCAGAAAGAACCACTAACTCGCGCCTTTATTTATAAAACACGAACAATTTTTCTGTTATAGTTTATTCACTTAACTGTGCAACCCCTGTATATTAGTATGTCATAACGTTAAATTTGCGATGCAAGTGAACAACTGTTAATTATTAATTAGGTTAATTATTGAGTCGACCTTTCCATATCATAACAATTTTAATATTCACCCGTACAGTCGCCAAAACGAACCTATGCTGGAAAATTTGGTGCGACGCTAATGGTGGCGCAATTACTATGAGGCGTCATAGGAGTTCCGCAATTATTACCGCGAACTACGGCCGCGCGTAATCGCTCTTCAAAGGACCCGCGAGTCCAAAATAATAAACGCATAATCAGCGCTATTAAGGTCATTTCGAAAATACGCTCCAGTTTCAAATTTAATTCACGAAGTGGTTTACGCCAAAACCATATAACCCTAGAAATATTTCCAAATACATACAACGAAATTCGGACCGAGATAGAACCATGTGTTCATAAATTACCAAAATCAATGGTAGGTCAAGAACCAGTTCGAGACAACCGTCATCCCAAGCTGGGCAAATTTCAAGGAGAAAAATTTTCCAGATTTATGGCAGAGACCATTACAGGACCCCTGTGGATCCATCATGAGAGGCGATCGAACGTCTACCCTGGCGTCGTGTATATTATTAACCAAGGACAGACACCTGGCGAGCTCAGCGTACTGTGACGTGTATATTATTAACCAAGGACAGACACCTGGCGAGTACAGCGTACTAACTCCAAATTTTACATTTGTATTGTACGCAATCCTTTACAAATTGTAATTGTCGAATATTCCAATAAATCCTACAATTTTTAAATCGAAACTTAAAAATTCGGCACTTCCTGCCGAGATCTTCACACTCATAATCTTGGGTATTCCGTCACCACTGACTATCTACTACTTCTGATCGAAGTACAACCTGAGCTTTCCTCATTTGTGTTACCCTGAGTTGAACTCAAAATACAAAACTTTTTCATCACCTGCCTTTTAGTTTTTTTACTATGTACAGACTTTGCTATATAAAGAAAACAGCGCAATAATTTTACAATGACGTCCAAATAATAATAAAAGTAATCGTGATTTGGGGCCTTACGTCCCGCGAACTTTTTTTTAATACAAATATAAACCAATCTGGAACGAATAGATTCTGCATGCCATGAAACATTGCGAGTTATCTTTAAACTGAAAATAAAGAAAATATAAGCAAATTCGAGCCCGATGATTCTATGAAACATTTTGTAATAATTTTACATTTGTATGCATCACGAAATGATGACCAGTAGACATAAAAATTCCTTCCTTTAAAATAACACACATCTCCACTCTCAATTACATACTTCGATTTTTCACTAGTTAATATGCCAACAAGAAATTTATCTGACTGAAATCTCGAATTAAGTCATGATTTAAATCAACTATAACATTGAATGGCTTCTAAAAAAACATTCAGTCTTTGAGACAAATAAATAAGTGAGTTTTTAAAAATAAATGTGAGTATATATTTTCTGGGAAATGTAGTAACATATTTGCTTTTCCTATCATAGTCATAAGGATTCATGAATTTGTTCTAGTGAAATCCAAAAACATTAAAGAATATTAATTTAATACATGTATACAGGGTGTAAGAATTTTTACTGCCATTATTTCAACATGAGATAGTTGAACAAAAAGGTTGTATATTACAGTGACGTAAGATTAACAGTTTTCAAAATACAGCGAGTATTAATATTGGGGAATTTCATCACAACGTGATAACACCGCTTAACCTAACGCTACACAACCGGTGCATACCACGTGTGCACGCGGCAAACTTGTCCTATGGAAAAAATGTAAACTATTATTGTGAAACAATTGTTTTTCAGTTTTTAAATAAATAAAATAAAGTGGATTTTGTAGTAATTATGAGTCTCTTAAAACAAAAACTTAACTTTTAATCAAATTATGAATTTGGAAAATATTTTGATAATTTTTTTCTCGAAAATGGTTGAGTTTAGGACCCACGTCATGTAAGGTTTTCTTGTTTATTTTTAATGTATCCTATCGTCTGTTAAAATTAAGGCAGTCAAACTTCTAACACCCTTCTTTAAAACGACAAAAAAGCACGATATTTCATTCAAGATCAAACACGATTCCGGTTGTATCAGTTAGATTTCGCAAAATAATAAATTTCACAAACCATTTTAAAAGCCGATTTAACGACCCCGGAATAATCTCCCTTTCATATTTGTAGGAATTATGCATGCCGCTTTGCAAGTCAAATAGGAGGCAACCACCATACTTCCTAAATTACGGCATAAACATGCCGGTAACAGTTAAAACAATTACTCCTGTTACAGGGGAAGAGCAGCCGGTTAGCTCATCGTACACGGTTTGTTATCCTCCAGGTGAATGGAATCCTCGTCAGTTAGTCAGCGGTTGTTGGTTTAGATTTAGTAATTTCACACACAAAAAAAATTGTTTTATAAGCAATATGATGAAACTGGCGCAGTCGTATTATATACAGGGTGATTCCAATATAATGTCATTAATTTTAAGAGGAAAAAAAAATTAAAATGCATATTTACAAAAAATATACATATTTTCAAATCATTATTTAAACCCCTTTCCAGACCGCTCTTGACCGCTGACCCACAAGGGTTTATCCAGAATGAATCTTGACCTATGCTAATACGTCAATATTACGTAATATTAACATAGCTTTTAATGCCTTTCTAATCCTTTTTTGTACACAACTTCAAAGTCAATTCATTTGTGCTCTCGTGGGTATTCTATTTTCCAATTATTTTGATTGGACTGACGACTGTGAGCGTATTTTAAATCTTAAAGCTATGCCGTAACTAATAAGATTAATATCTTGTGGTTTATGAAATAAAAATAAGGTATAATCAGTATCGAGCCCCTGGTAGGAGCAGTATTATATCCATATACATGGAGAAAATCGTCGTTAACTATAAATACACAAGTTGTACAATAAAAAAGTAATATAGGTGTATCAAAAAAATATATAACCACCTACACGCGCTTTAAAGAGGGAGTACAGCTACATTATGAATATAAATGGATGCTAACACGTGTCGCCATTTTAATATTAACATACATATGAATAAAAACAACACGTTACGAGAAATTTAACTGCTCATCTGTGCCTCCTGCTAAATTGTCTAAATTAAAGGGTTTGCTTAATCTATTTAATGGGTTCCGATAAAATAGACAGTAAGAAATACCCCAATTAGAAAATTAAAGCCGTAAGTAGATTACTATCGCGTACTGAAACGCCCTCCTCCCCCTCCATAAGCTATGACGTCCTCCGTGTTCGCGTAGGGTACCCACACCCCGGAGACAAACCGCGGCATCAGGCTAATTAAAGGGGTATCTTCGAGAATGCGAAGGGTTGGTTCCAGAGTGCTTGCGTCATTCTTTGTTGTTGTAAACAGGTTACCTTCTCAGAAGGACCACATGTATCTGTCACATTATAGTCTTTGGCAATTGTAATATGAATGATTAATAGAAGGAATCACACCAAATTCCTCATTGCTGCACTGCACTGCTAGGCAATTTGTCAACTACTTGTCAACAACTGAGATTTATGCGCCCAGTTGCCCAGTGCGGCTGTGTTATACGCCGTGTGCACGCGCGCGAATTCGTCAACTGGGCGTATACATTTCTACCACTTCCACGTTTAATTCGACCAGACCTGTATACCGGTGGCTAAATAAGCATAGGAAGAAATTTTTCAAATATTTCAATACCGACTTGCTGCATCAGCGACCGAACCTAGGTTCTTCAATTGAGATCGGAAAGACTATACAAACTAAACAAATAACGAGTTGGTGAATTTTGCTTGTGCTCCCACTGCATATCAATGTGCCGAAGCCAACATTTTATGGACAAGTTTACTTCTGCAAAAAGCTGGTGTAACTATAAAAATGCAGGTTTTGATAAGACATTAATTTTTTCCGTCGTCTTTGATAAATTTGGTTTAGCTTCATACTGTCTCACATTTTAGATGTCACATTAAGTCCTTGAAAAGTTCATGGACCCGATTACTTCACATCCACTTTTACTTCACGATCATAGATTTATTTTGTTCGATTATAGCGGATGTGAAGTAAGTTTGTGAAGTATTTGCGGACGTAAAATAAAATGACATCGGAAAAAGTGATACTGTTGTACGGAAATGAGTTCGTAAAACTGCATCTTATGGTGAGATTGACGAAAAAAAGGTTACTTTTTTAAAATTTAACTTAAATATTTCGAATATTTTTCATCCGCGTTCATCTTCTACAACGCGGATTTTTTTTTTAAATAATACCACGCTTGGATGCCGTATGCAAATCAGAAGTAGGTGTCATTCCTGCAAATAGCAATTAACATAACACATTCCGCTGGACACGAGTCTGCGGAGTTTTGTTATCTACGCTCATTTAGCGCAATATAAACATTTCCCGCAAGGTCGCATCCAATTATATTCCACATAAATTATCAAGCCGAGCGGCGGCCACAGATCCTTTATGGGAGACTCCACGGTTATTTTCTTCAATAAAACAAATGAACGTTTAATTTTTTCCAGCATCCTTGTTACGTGAATACCTATAAAATAATAGGTGTGTGGACCAAAATACATTTCATCCTCAATCGTTTTTATGTCGTCTCTGTATTAATTAAGTCCCACCCTTTACCGTAAAATAACATTACTTTCTTCATAATTTACACCTATCTTTAGAATATTGATAGAATGTTCAACTTTAAAAAAAAAAATTAATTCTGGTAATGGTCCACTGTCGAAAAAAACCGCTACTTAACAGCGGATTATTTTTTCTCTCGGCGAAATCACACCGACCGACGTCATACATAGAAATCGACCCTGTCTTAATAAGATTTGCTCGATGGCAAGTACTAGGGACGTCTCATATCTTTATTTCCTTATTATTCCGTCTATCCCAGAGATTGCGGAATTAGATTTGCCCGTAAAATCAAGGCCTTAAGCTGTCTCTGCTTTAACATTTAACGATGCTATTAGTTAATGGGTTCAGAACACATCTGCTCGACGTCATCCCTCTGCCTCGGAATTAGGTACGACCTAAAGGACGACGAAAACGATTTTTTCAGTTTGAATATTCGAGGATAGAGCTGCCGCGTTCACTAAGGTCCTTCTAAATATATTATATGTAAGAAGGATTTACAGATAAACGGATTCGGATCAAGTATTTTTAGCTCCAAACGAGAATTACTAAATTTGCGCGGGCATTTCTGTAATTTATCATTTTCAGGAGCAGGTTTGCAATAGGCAAGGCGAATTAGGTTACTGGAACGCATGTTTCGTTTCATGCAAGGATTATCCTGTGGCAGGGTGGCTTAGGCTGGGTACTTCGGAAAATTTTACAAAAGCGGAAAATATTAGAGTTCCGTTCATAGTCCAGGTGATCTAAGGATTTCGTCACATGAACTTTCTTCAATTAATACACTTGTATATCTCCTCTAAAAAAATATATCAAAACCGAGTTATTTTTTAAGTAACCGATAACTTATCCACGCCCGACGATAACAGAGGAAGAGGAAGCGAAATAGGAATATAAATATTTACTCTTTGCGGTTCGGCAGAGCAAATGCGTTTATTGTCGGGCGATGACGCATAATTAACAAAACAATAGACCCAACGCCGAAAACTTTCATAACCCGCCGCTGTGTTGCGCAAGAGAAGGGAGAAATTGTAAAAATGCAAACACGACAAAAAAAACGCCGTACTATTCCAATTAAACAATTTGAAGTAAACTTCGACGTGAGTAATCTATTACATAACGGCACAACAGCGCGTGAACCATGAAGAGTGACTCACCAGAAGAATAAGAATTATTATATACAGGGCGACTCATTTGTAAAGCAAGGTTACCCTGTCGCGAAGAAAACAATGCATGGATTTGTTTCCGGGCAAATGTAGATTTAAAAAATGACAAAGCAAATGTATTATTATTTTTTATATTATACAGTGGCGTCGATTTTAATAATTCGTGAATTTAAGATTCTACACCACTGATCTTAAACGATACAGCGAAATTTCCATATTAGAACACAATTACTGGCACATTCGAAAGTACAGCAATAAACCGCTTTATCTCTCGGAAAAGTTATAATTAAATAACTTTATAACCCTTTACAAGCACGGATTTTAAACATCGGCCATAAAAAAATAAATTTTTCAACTTGTGGCCCCACAGAAGCTAAAAATAAACAAACGAAATCTCGTCACCGCCAACGTAACACTTCGTATTTGATCTAATATGACGAACTGACACGCCGTAGATTTATTACGGCTTTGGGCTGATAAAGGAATTGAATACCCCTTGGATTTAGTTGCGTGTGCTCGCCAAACGGAGAGAATTTGAACAAAACAAGATCTGGACAAACAATACACGTACACTAGTCGGATCTAGTGTGCCATAAATCATTAAATAGTATACTGAACATAAAAACTATTAAAATAATCTTCAATAGTTTTGTATCCGGATGCCTTTTTCTCAGTCTACATTTCATTACAGAGACATTTTCATCAACAATATTTATAGGACAGAAAATTAGACTAAACACACTCAACAACTTTGCGCGATTGCCACAAAAATGCTCCCCTTCACCAACATTAAACACATTGAAAAAAAAAAACCGGTCCGATAGCGTAGAAAGTAAAATCGATACTTTCTACTATCAAGCCAATTCCAACGAAATGGGAAGTGATTATACGGACATAATACATACAGAGAAATTTTGGTCAACTCATTAAATATGCGATGATTTCCAAGGGTGGAATAAACTGATTTAATAAGTTGCCAAAATCCTTTACCTCCTAGATCGGTAGATTTGAAACAATGGAATTACGTACTATTGATTGTGTAAGTTAGGCAACACACAAGGCAGTAAAGCAGTATTGCTTGTTGCTGACATACTTGTTTCGACGAAAAAAATATTGAAATGAAATAAATTTTGATGTAATCGACTTATGTAATAGTTTAAATATTTGAAATGAGCTCCTTAATACTTTTATTAATCCTTACTAAAAAATTTTTTTAATTAAGTCGCAAAGTACTGCAAAATAAGGGTATCATACTGCAAACTTTCTGGAAATAAGTAGATACTGCTTTCTTTATATAAAAAAGCTTTGTCGAATTGTAATGACAAAAAAAACTACGTTCTCCGTCCGTTTGCTTCAGGAACCCCTATTTTTTGTTTCGTAAAAGAAAAATTCCATCGTTCCAAATCACAGAACAGTCCTTTTCGTAGGAGTACCCGGATGGAATCTGTGAAATGTGTCCTACCTTATTGGTGGAAGAGGGGGGGTGGTAGTTGTAGGACCTGGATGACTTGTTGGCTTCCGAGCTGGTCTTGACTGGGGTCTTGGCACTGCTGGTGGGGTCGGCGTTCTTAGTTACCTCCAGACTTTCGGGGACAGTCTGAAGGGTCGAGCGCATAGCTGCCGACATCGTCCCCACTCACTATCACACTGGCCAGTTCACATTACCTGCAAAAAAAAAAACAGAAGGCTTAAAAAAGTTCACCTACGCCTAAAATGCATACAATATGAAAATGGTAGGATGAAGATCAGTAAAATTGTGGACAATGAAGGAAAAATAAAATAGAAAATGTTTTTTCTATGTTTATTTGGATATATCATTAATACTAATTTGCAAAAATTTGATGTAACAGAGCAAACTGATCGTGTATGGGATGCATTAAAATGAAAGAATAAGAAACATAAACGGTTGAACCATACTTTGTAGTATATTCATTGTGTATATATTTTCTTTATTGTTTGAGTCATGGGAGCTTTTATTAAAGAAAATATATCTGACAGATGCTGAGTCACTAAAGTAAATGAATAAGGTCGTATAAATGAGATAGGTCACGATTTTTCGATAAAATGGGATTGGTACAACCTTAAAGTTTTTGTATTTTCTTTTTAGCCATTTTTTTAATCGTACTTTATTAACAGCTACAGCAATGTATTCGAATGGTGTACAATTTGCGGTTTTCAATATCCAGATAATAAAAAATATTAATCTGTTAATTGATTTAATAATTAAATCTGAAAACCGTGATTTCCAATCTGGGTTTATGTAAATTAAAAGATTCTTTATTAAAAAACGATTTTTTAATTAATTAATCGTATTTTAAATGAACTATTTCAAAAGGAGGCGTATCTATTAAGTGCATTGATACATATACAGGGTGTATTATATGCCATTGTCGTCCCAAAATAAGGATAAGGATTTAAACAGAATAAATACATTTTAAATTATGTTCTGATACTTTTTTGTTATTTACTTTCGTTATGAAGACAAATACCAAACTTTATGATGTATTTATCATTTCTTCTAATAGACACAAAAGTTCAATAATTTTTTCTAAACAGATTTAAGGATGCCTTAGTCTGGAAATTATTATATAACATTTCCTGAACACAATCTTAGAAAATTGAGAAATTAACATTACTGTCCAGTGCAACGCAATTTCCTAGTTATTTTGGAAAAGAACGATAAAATAAAACAAACTTGAACTATAGTCACTAACAATCACTAAAATTTTGATATAAAGTTAATTAGAGTCTAAAATATTACTGAGAATGTATGCGTTGTTTATGAGACATCCATCAATAAGTTTTGACATAAGCCTACTTTGAGAAAAGTCACTTATTTTCTTCACTGTAATATTGTAAGAGTTCAATTAAAAGCCTTTTTTCTCGAAAACCGTCCACATTAGGAAGTTCTAACAAGAATACATTATTTTTAGAAAATAAAATTGTACATTAGAAATTGGAGCCAGAATGGTAAAAAACCTAACCTTAAAAAAATTGGAACTTAAAATGTAATAGGAATGTAGCAAACTAGCGCCCTCTATGAAATATCTAAAAAATAATTAGACCAGCGTATTTAGCGTACTTAAAAACTCCGGAATACCAAATTTCATAAAAATATTTCGCACCGTTTGGAAATTTTCGTAAAAATTCTATTTAAAAAATTTTATTTTGTCGCTCTGTATCTCGAAAACAAGAGGAGATAGACATATAGTTCATAAGATATAAAATTTTTATTTTTTGTCGTGCTATCACCCCCGAATTTACGGGAGGTCTTTCTGAAACACCCTGTATATTTTTTCAATTGATGATATTCTGGCATATAAAAGAAAATGATCACAAAATAAGTATTTTTTATTTTATTTCTGTATATATTAGACCTCGATAAGGCCGTTGTAGTTACTTATTCGATCTAGAGGGTCGATTAATTACACAGGGTGATTCACAAATGGTGACCAAAAATGAAACTTTGTATTCTTTAGTGAATTTTAAGGGGGGTCCTTCCTATAAACTTTTTATCTAAGACGCTTCATTAAAAAGATACAGGGTGTTAAACAAAAAATATTTTTAATTTTTTTAAATATTTTTAAAACTAGTACCTACGTAATTTGAAATTGGGCACATGTATTTATGAAAACATTGTCCAAAATCTGAGGGCTTTTCCTAAAATTTACATGCTCCAGTGGCGGAGATATAGGGTATCGGTGTATATTTTTCTAAATAAAATAGTACGCCACTGCTTTACGCAAAGAATGCGAGGTATAATTTTTTTTCACCATTTGTGAATCACCCTGTAGAACAAAATACAGCAATCTTAACGTACACTATCGCGTCCAAAAACAAATAAACGGATCGATTCACGGGGCACCCTGTATGTGGCGCGGTTGCAAAACTTTTTCGTCGCCCCGTCACAAAAAGAACTACGTGGGTTTGCAGAACTCGAATAAAGAACCAATTCCATTGTTGTTCGGGATCGATTGAGATCGGCAATAGGCGCACACCTCAACACCTTAGATTGAACCTGTTTATTAGCACAAGCTATCGGCACAATATAATACCTGCTTAATAATTTTCAGCCAGCTAGCCACCGGTGAGTCAGCGATGTCAATGCTTTATCCTTTTATGGCGGAAAGGAACAATTTATAAAGCCATTATAATGTTTTGCAATAAATGATACATTTATATAGATATTTACAAATGTTACCGATAAGAGTAACAGTAATTCATTTATCAGTGTTCGTGCGCCTTTTATTGTGATGGTATCCAGTGTTATCTTTGGTACTACAAAAATGGACACGATTTATTGTGTCTCAGGCTAATCAGGTCAACGGACTAATTTCCTAATAATTATATTTTATTCATAAAGTGCATTTATGTGCTCTTTTCTCTATTTACATATTTCTTAAAACTTTCAACAACTTTATTTTTGTCAGCAGTAGAACCCATTATAAACCTATTTGAAAAAAACTGATGTTTTAACGAGAGTGAGGAAATTCTCTTTTGAAAATATATTCTCGGCGATTTTTGTGGTCGCTGATTACAGATCCTGGGTAAAAAATACAAATCAAGAATTGGCAACTGCCAAAAAAATGTCATATTGACGAAGTGACTTGAGATCTTGAAAATATTGCTTATAAAAGGTTTTTTGGCAATGACATTGACTCTTGACAACTGTCATGTAGACACTGTCGAAATGAATAATAGTTATTTATAGTACTAGTGTGTTGCGGTATATACACGGTGGCCAAATAAAAACGAAACAGAGTCATTTTCAGGAACTGCGCCAAGATTGTAGAAAAACGCTCAGACCCGTCGATTTTAGATTAAAGGGGGACATTCTTTGTTGGTATTTTTGACGTCACTTTCACCTCCAAGCAAGGGTAAGCATCACCACAAAATATTTAAATGGCATTGGGGGCTGAGTAATATTTGTTTTGAAAGCTCTTACAATTCTCTTTTAGAAAAATAAACATTTACCTTTTTATGATTTCTATAAGTCACTAGTGGGTTATAAGTCACATAATTCCTTTAAAACGAAAGAAATTTATCATTATATACAAGTGTTGGATAAATTACTTTTACGAGAAATTGATTACCAGATTGGACACTGAAAATAACTTGGGTAACGCCAAGAATATTTCAGGAAAGACCAAATTAAGACTAGTATTTAGATTGAATCGTGTTCAGTGTACTTTGCAGCCCAAAATGATGGGCTGCTGAATCATTCATTCTCCAATAATAATTTTCAAGATATACACTCATGTCGATATGACAGCTGTCAACATTCAAATGTCATTTCCAGTGTATAGTTTGGAACCTGCGACCCCAAAAAGCCCAGGGAGATCATCTTTGAACAAAAAATCCATGTTATCACTTTAACAGCATCGACATGACAGCTGTCAACCGCTAGATCTGATGTCAAATTCGAGATCAGCAACTTCAAAAACACCTTGGGTATTATTATTTTTACAATATCGATCAAAGAGAGATTTTCAATATAAATTTGGATTTCCCACTAACAAAAACCGTCGGAAATTACTTTCTCTAAAAACCAATTCATTCTGTTCATTCGACAGCTCGATATGGCACCTGTCAAAAAGTTATTCAGAATCAGCGGTGTCAAAAACCCCTTTACCAGTGACATTATCCAAAACCTCGACTCGATTCGTCAATATGACACCGATTTGGCAGCTGTCAACCGTGAAATTGTAGATCTTGCTTCTTTTTCTACGGCAATTAATCAACGCATTGCTATAAGACTTGGGCGTTATTTTATTACCATTCTAATCAATCAATGTCGAAGTTACAGCACAAATTAGTATTAAATACATTTGAATTCAATTAAAACACAGTGAATAATACCTATTTGAATATATACAAGCACTACCAACAATGCAAGCCAATCCCAACATCAGCACAAGTAGTGTCGTACTTAATATATACCTTAATTCTCAAAATAAACACCTCACCGAGCAGTACAAATCATAAAACCACTCATTTAGCAGATATCAAAGTACAAGGAAAAAGTAAAAATCATTTACGACCGCTTAAAAGGAAGAACTTAATTAATTTGGCCGGAATTGAGGATTAGGTATCCTTGAAATTCGCATGGTTGCGTTAAAATACCTTGGAACCCCTCGGTTTTCGCAAAGTTTCCAAAACACACGAACTTAAATACACCATTGGAAACACAAAAGTTATAAGCAACGGTCCCCAATCGCGACGGAGGAAACATCTGTTTTCACAAGAAAATTCAGGATTTCTAAAGTACATCGAAACCGTTTCGCAAAAAACAAGAGAATATTCACAACAGTGTTGACTTAAATGTAATTAAAACAAGCGACGAACAAATAATGAATAAGATTTCGAATTTGAACATTATATACAGGGTGGTCCGAATTTTATGCAGGAAACTTCGAGGGTACATAGATCTCTTTAGAATAATATGTGTGTCATTTCTAAAATTTCTAGAAAAATATCTATTTGAATTATTAGAGGATGTTCCATTAAATATACGACAAAATAGCTGAATACAATGGATGGTGCTCCTGTGCATTCTGGGAGAATAATATAAGAATGATTTAATGAAAATTATATGGGGCGATGGATAGGTAGAAATGCCAATGTCAACCATAATGGTGCAGAGGGTCCATTGTCTTGGCCAGCCAGATTGCCATATCTAAACCCCTTGGACTTATATGTTTGGGGTTATATGAAAAGTAAAGTTTATTCTACTCCAACAGATACAAGACCACAACTACAGAATACAACAAATAGAAGACGGGTGTAATGAATTAAAAGAAAACCACCACATGATATTAGCTTCAATTAATTCCATTGATAGAAGATGTCGATGTGGGTGGTTCGCATTTTGAATAATTGTTGTAAATACATTACGTTAATTTTGGTTCTTGTTTAGTTGCTTGGTAAATATATTTTTATTATTATTTTGATTTAAATTGTTCTTATTTGTAAATAGTAGTATGTATTCAGGGAAAACTAAAACACGCCAGGAACACTACCTCGCAGGTGGTGTAGAAAGGAGTGTAAATAATTTTGTTGATGTGCTTACAAATTGCACTTACTTTGAAGCATAAACATAAATCTTCTTTTAATATTATGGTTAGAAGTATCTGCCACAACGGGATTATATTGGTATGAATAACTTGAGAACGGCGAATGTCAGGGAAAAAATTAAAGTCACCTTTTTTACGTATTTTGTGCATTAGAATATAAATCAGATACAATGACTTATAAAAAATACAATGGCGTAGGATTTTTTTGTAAAAAAGGGGTGACTCCTGTCCATTTTAGGGAATGTAAGGCCTACTATCATACATTATCTGTACCAAACTTTATTGAGATCGATTAATAGATTCCGGAGATATAAACAAAAAATCATTTTTTTTAACAACTTCAACACCCTGTATCTCTAAAACAGGGCTGTTCCAGACCAATGTTTATAAGGCAAACACATATCATTTTAAAGAGATGTATCTGCCCTCGAATTTCCTGCATAAAATTCGGACCACCCTGTATACTCGAGCTGTAGTGTGGTTTCAAGTTCCAGTCTTATATAAAGTTTAGAACTTTATAGAAAGTACATTATAATTGCGTATATTTACTAAACTTCCAATATAACAGCTTCGTGTATAAGGCATAAGAAAAAAAACTGTACTGTAACTGAAAACATTCAAAATAATAATTTTAAGTGATCAAATATGGAGGAATGCTTATACATGTCATGATACCACAATAAAACAATTTTAATTACATCGGAATTGCATTATTGCCTAAAAAATACTTATTTTTTTAATTTCTGAAAGTAATTAGTGATTACTAGAGTATAAAAAAACTATTGTCATGAGTTATTGTCATTAGATCAGACAAATTCAAATTTTTAGATACGTTAACAATATTGGATCAAAGTTAACACTATGTTTTCCTATGTTTGAATATTTAATAGTAACAATAATAAACACTAGTCTTAAAAATCTAACTGACAAATACGAGTACAAAAATTATTTTTAGAAAATCGCAGTCTTCGTGCAAGTAACAACGTTTAGGCGCCTTGAAATAACCACCAGCCATTTCATAATTATTTTATTATCACGCCTCAATCTAACCATTACGGTCTGAAGTGAAATGCTTTTATACACAATGCAATATATCCCACATTATTTATTAATATTAAACTATTCGCAACACAAACTTATCTAACTCGGTGTTTATCGGCACAACAACAATCGGAACGCTAATAATTCCAAATATTTTTATAATTAAAACGTTAAACAGTCCAACATTTCAATTAACAGTTTCGTAATGATAAGCGACAAAGCCTTATAAATAAACGGAGGAACACAATTTGCTTCCAAATATACAAAGCTTAATCACTAGTACATATATAGGGTGTCCTATGTCCGAAAATGCTTCTTTTCGGAGATACAGGGTGTTGAAATTTGGAGAAAATACAAGGTTTTTACTAATATCTGGAGAACCCTAATTCCAGTTTTTTTTTTTTGAAATTTGGAATGTTTGTTTATAAAAACGGTAGACGTCTTCTGACGTAATTTGATTTATTTTTTCTATTCCAATGGCGTCCGGGGACTCACGGGGATTGCAAAATTATTATGCAAAATCTATCGAACCGATTTTGATGAAATTTGGTGTGATGATTCTACATAACATGAAGTTTTCTTGAGCCATGTATAAAGGTCCTACACCCAATTTAAATACACCAAAAAAATTCCCTAAAAAGTATTGTCTTTTAACCCCATTTTTGTGATTTTTTCGATTTTTACCATAATAATCATGATTCATTACAATTGTAACTAATCATATTTTGTCAAATTTAATTACAAACATTTTTTTCCTCTTCCATTTTCGCCTAAAATCAACTCTTAAAAAGATACATAATTAAATAGGAAGAAAAATAAGACATTTTTCCAATTTTTTTAACATATTGTGCCGTCAAAAGTTAAACCCACGTTTTTTTTATGCGCATAGAAAAATTTTCATTTCTAGTGATATTTGAAAGCCAAAAAGCCAAAAATCTCCGTGGATATACGATTAACCCAAATATGGCTTTTTGAAACAGATACCGTCTGGACTATAGTAAATAACTAAAATATTGAATTTCTATTTTTGATTTCTACTTCCCTTAAGAATGTGCATAAGAAAAGATATTAATTTTTTGCTCGAAAACGAAGCAAGATATCAAAAAAAGTAGAGACAAAAAAATTGTAATTTTAATCGCATAATTAGAAAAAAATATGACACCTAAGAAAAAGCAGTGACGTCTCATATGTTTACTTATTAATATCAACAGGAGCGAGTCCACGGGCGCCGCTGGTATAGATAAAATAAATCAAATTACGTCAGAAGACGTCTACCGTTTTTATAAACAATCATAAGAAATTTCAAAAAAATCGGAATTAGGGTTCTCCAGATATTAGTAAAAGCCTTGTATTTTCTCTAAATTTCAACACCCTGTATCTCCGAAACGAAGCATTTTCGGACAGAGGTTTACAAGAACTTTCTTTCTTATTTTCGGTCAAGGAAACTCCCCATGAATTTTTTCGCAATATTAATGGGTCACCCTGTATATTACTGTAATTACTCGTTTTAACTCGTCTCGTCATAAATTCTGCGGTCTAGATGGCAGTGCCAACCACGGCCGATAGTAGCTATATTGGGTATTGAAGAACGAACCGTAATCTGGAATTGGGCTTGTGCTGGTGCCGACGAACTTTGGAATGTAATCCATTTAAACCTCAGTTCCCCGTTACATTTACAAACCACCACGGCACTGACTCAATTTTGAACGTAGATCACCTGAGACCCGGAACCGAAGGGACAGGCCGTGCCTTTTTAGTCCGCCCAGCGCAAAGGATTTATCCCCATGGAAAGTTTTATTTTGTTGGGGACAGAAGCCCCAAATCGAGGCGGGTTCGGAAAGTTTCGCCCGGGAATTTCAGCAGCCTGCGAATCGTTAATTTTTTATTTCCTGCCCTGCACCCGCCTAACCCGGAAAAATATGTTTTACATTCCGTTGCCTGATTCACCTTTTTCATTCAGACTAAAAAAAAAAATTTAAAACCCAATGAGAGCGAAGCGATGCTAGAGGGCGATAAATACAGGGCGTTCAGGCACTATAAACAAGCTGATATTCATAGAGGGTCAAAGTAATAATAATAATAAATAATAGTTTATTAGTCCAACAGGAAGAAATAATTCATACGACCAAAAGTTATTTAGCAGAATCAGTGTGGTAAGTCGTATTAGTGCACTATCAGCGTTGCCAGTACCTTAACAACTGTTAAAAAAGTGCGACAATGGAAAATGATGTAGTATAGTCTTTCCGAAGTCAGTTCAACATGTATGAAAACGCCCAACAATAAAATTTAATGAGTTTCGTAGGCGTCCCTAAAAAAGTTTTCTGCTAAAGGTAAAAAATAATAATAATTTGTATACAATGTGTAGAAAATTTCTATTATATGTTCATTTGTCCAGCAACATATTTTAATTATTTGTGTCCTGAAACAATTTTATTATATTTATGCTAAATTTTCGTCAAATGACATCAAAAAACATTTACATATTCATTCAAATATATTACTGCCCGGCAAGAAGCAACGGGAAGGTATGAACATATCCTTGCCGGAAAGACTGAGGAAAGGTTGTTCAGAAAAGTTAAATCAACGATAAAATAATTCCGCATTGCTGCACTGCACTGCTAGGCAATTTGTTAACAACTGAAATTTATGGCCGGTTGCCCAGTGCGGCTGTGTTTGTGCGCCGTTTACCAGCGTGCATATGGGAGCTACCTTTGGGCAAATTAAAAATTAATTCATCAATACTGAAACAAATAAAGAAGAAAAAACAAAAACCTGAGATAAAAATTTTTACACGTATCTCGACAGTTACGGACCCACAGCAGTGGTCCAATTACTACCACGCGATTTATCACCGGTGAGTTTCGCATGTCAAGTCGTTCACGCACCGTGCATTATTTAATTTTACTCTCTAGCACGCTCGTGTAAAAGTCCGCTTTACACATTTTTACAACACTGCGAGTTTCTGAGTCGTCGAAAGATAATATGATGGATGAAAATATCACACGCAGAGAATTAATTTCACTACGTTAAACGTCTAGTGTCGACCAATTTTTTGCAATACCCAACAATATTTACATAATTACGTAAATATGAAATTACACAACGCTGTTTCGCTGTGCCGGTCGAGCTTTGGAACGACAAAGAATTTTTTTCGTTTAAATTTCCCGACCAGAGCATGCCGAGATAGTCAGCTCGTCTGGAAGTAGGTTAATAATTCCGGTACGTACGAATTTGCCATGCAATATTGGAAAGATATATGCAAGTCGTTTCCGAATGGGCATTCGTTAATGACTATTACGTCGGTATATCAGTTTATTAATCTCTATCCCTCCTAATTAATTCCGTGTTAATTCATTTCACTACCTCTTCCGTGTAATTTCGTTCGGTTTATTACGTTAAAATAATACTCTTCCAAACTAATTATAAAGAAGCGCCGCATGGCACGATACAGATGAATGGAAACACGAGAAAATTGAAAAAATTAAAATACTTATATCGTCGTATAATTATATTCACAAAGGGTTGTAGTAAAATGATCGCCCTGTATGTTTTAACCTAAAAGGAACATAATCACTGCATACTTCATAAAGAGAAATTAAGCAACAGCAAATTTTGCTCAAATCGGCTAACTGGGTTCTGAGTTAAGGAGAAAAAAAGAAATAAAAAAAATAAACTTTAATACCCTGCAACTTTTTTGCGACATTTTTCGTTTAAACAAGTTTGGTTAAATCGACACCATTTGGGTTATAGACTCTACCCTTGAAATACGTAACATTGCAAGACTATGGGTTGTCAGATAATGGTACAGACAGAATCTATGCAGTAATTTAATAAACCTTCTAAATAACAATTACCTTCACAGATGAATGGCTTTGCTATACGTAATTAAACTTTTTCTTCGCCTTCATACCCAATTGTGTATAATGTGACAAATTAACACTACGACAATTACAGTTACCCGCGCTTTGAACATTAAGTATATAACTAAAAAATCAATAATTGTACGACGGATTGGCACAAACTTTGATCTCCTTACTAGTTTTGTCAATTGTGATATTATCTTCCGTGTCCTTGCGCGAGATATACGAAGCGATAAAAAGTGACTAAGAGTTTAATCTCTTCAATCAAGTTTATAAATTATCTGACACAAAATCGCTTGGAGTTTTAGACGATAAACTGTCGATTATGTCATTTTATGGCATTGCAACAAAAAATATTTGATATAACTACAAATATACCAAGAATTTTATTGGAGAAAATATTTAATATTTTCTAGAGCACGTTATATTCAGTTTGATGCAAAAGAAACTAGCTTCAACAAGAAGGGAGGAGTAAAGACAAAAAAAACAACCTTAACTAGACAAGAAAGCAAGATGGACGGCTGGTTGAATAAGCATTCGCTAGATCATGGGTCTAGAATGAATAAATATAACAGCGAAATCAGTCGCCATCGTATACGTGGAGAAATGTTTGCTCTACTAAACCATATAACACATATTTCAGTGGCTGTGGCTGTCGCCAGCATAAAACAATAATCAATCATTAAATTAAATTAATTTTATCACAATTATTTACAGATCACATTCCTGTAAGTCATCTGTTCACTAAATTTATACGGAATAAATGCTTTCCTAGTGTAGACAAATAAAATATGTGAATGCAACGGTACGAGTACTACTCATATTTTTAGAGCAAATGACTAAGTGGGAAACAGAGGGTGAGCAAAAACAAAATACTGATATATCTACAGTAAACAAGGAGTTCTCGTATACAAATACATTCCAGCAAATAGTGAGATGTGTAATCCAGCTCATGACCTTAAAATTGTTTCTATTCGTAGAGGAAAAAAACATTTTCGTATGCGAAAGTATAGGAAATAGATTAAGAAAACCAAAATACAGACTATATAGTGGACAGCTCTAAAAAATGAAAATTCAATTTCTATTTTTTTGTATACATTATAATTAAAAATAGCTGAACTTTAAAATTACACAGACTTTAGTAAGCAGTTGAAAATGTCAAAAAATACGTAACTAAAAAAGAAATAAAAAGGTTATACCCCTTAATATAAATTTAGAGAATGATAACCTACCTACGAAAGTATTTTGAAAAATTATCGTTTAATTTGAACAAATTATAACTTACTAAATTAATAAAATACATTTTATTCGAATATTGAATATTGAAATGTCGTTTCAGTTCGTTTTAAAAGTTTTAAGATGTTATCGGATGACGCTTTTTTCTTAGCAATCCCATTTGAAAAGTGAAAAAATTGACGTTTATTGTAAAAATAATGCTAAGCTAGAGAATACAACAGCGATACTGAATTGATTCAACTACTAAACTGCCCAGGTGCTACTATTATGGCGGTAGATGCATTTTTATTCCTAAATGACTTTAAAATAATATGACCTTACTCTCTGAATAATAAGAAATATGCAATTTTAAACAGCTATGAAATCAATTAGTCGTGTAAATAAATTCGTCGATATAAGTTACGCCGCTGCACAACTACTCTATCGTTTAAAATGTATCAGGTACTTACAGATTCTTATGGTAAGGTTTTCCAGTTCCACTCTCTGATTACCATTACGTAACCTCGCGATATTCCTCGAAAACACTGATTCATTACCAGTTACGACATTCTGTAGACGAATCGGCTAAGAAACCTCGGTAGCATTATTTAATGACAGACCGTCAATAATTTTGTAACCTAAGATGCCAAGCCGTCTTTGACAACGAAAAATTTATCTTTGCACTTTTCTTGATAGTCCAGGGAACCAAGGGTTTCCCCTCCGAATTTTTTCGGATAGAACCGATTGATGTGAAATTTGGACTGTAAGTAGAAAATAGCTCAAGAAATAAAAGTTATATAGTGCCGATAACATGTCGGAATACGAAGTCGGAATTGTATAAGTAGTGACATCTATTACAGAAAAGGCAAACGACGAAACCAAAGATGACCACCGGTCTCTGAATGACAAGTGGAAGTGGATCTTATTTGTGGAAGAGCGAAACGAGCGGTGACTATGAGACGCCTTCATTATAGCCAACCTTCGCTATTGCATGGATTTCTATGACTTACTTTATCGGTCTCACGTAACGGCCGATGAACCATGGGCACTTTCCGACCCTGTATATGAAAATTAAAATATAATTTCTTTAAAGACTTGGATCCTTAAAGGTGACCTGAAGATGAAGTGCATAATGTAGACCTCGAAACTACTTAGTGGTTAATAAAAATAATTTTGCGGAATTTGACACATTGTCTGTAAACCAGTACTGGTCCTTTTTTACTCAGGAAAGGAAAAGATCCAGGATACACAGGTATCACGAACTGGATAAAATTAAATGAAAATTTATGTAGCCCACACCCTTCTACAGAATTTAACAAGGCGTTTTTATTTCGCCCAAAATAGCATCCCTTATTGATCAGTACGTACTGTTTATAAATAGCGAACATAAAACTCGATACAATTTCTTATGAGTAAAAAAAAACATTTCGACTAGCTACTCGTATTAGCATTTACAGTTTCTCAAGCTTTCATCTATTTATAAACAGTAGGTATCAACTTTGTTTATTTTTTTAAACCACAACGTTGATATCTGGATAATCGCGAAAACAAATTTCTTTGAAAAAAACTGTCTTGAAATGTAAATTCAATACACACCTCCACAAATTAATTGTAACCGTTATATTATTATTATTCTAATTGTTATAGGCGCCAAGAGTCAAATAAAGACCTAATTTAGGTTTGTTTCTAAAAATATGTCTCGAAACTGATAGCATGTCATGTACCTATGTAGCGCCATTCAGACGACAGTTTACCACGCATGCGTCAAGGGCTCCTGATGTTAGACTTCTTGGCGTCGAGACGTCACTGATTGGATTTTGTGAGGAGTCGCATTCAATACAACCAATCAATAAACTTGCAATGGAAATTGCAATTAACATAATTTGAACGTCCAATTCAGAACAATTTTTTAATTTTTAAAATCAAATAGCCTGGGGAAATCGGAGACAGCTTTACGAGCTATTTCTGCAGAAATTTTGACAGACGGCACCTTCTTCCGCAATAAAAACATTTAGTAATGCGAGTGACAACAAAACAGCAGCAGCATTTACGCCATTACTAATGAAATGGGGAAAGGGAACTGGAAATCTAAGAAAATTACATTATCACTGATAATAAAAAAAAGGAATGACATTATATAAACTTTTCCCATTACGGAAATATATTCCTCCAGACGTAACTGAAACATATCTTATATAACGAATCTATGCCGCAGGACGATCATCCTAAAGGGCTTATAAATAATACCTACGAGATTATTTTATGAGACATCTGCAGATGCCTGACGTTAGTGTGAACAAATTTGTATTTAAAGAAATTTAGTAATTATGAACTTCAATTAAATGTTGGTATACCAATTTAGACACATTACATTAGTAAATGTTATGCTATATAGCAGCATATATAAAAGCTAACGAAAAGCTTCGCGTAAGCATGATTCAGTAAAGAATTCATCTTCGAAATCCAGATTTACGAGTAATTAGCACCTATTTTCGAAGTAATGTATCACTATTTAAATAAAACAAATATTCGTTCAGATAATTTCGCACATTTCAAATTCAGAAACTTACATTAAAACTCTGATTTATGTTCTAAAGTGTCATATTGTAAGATATAAATAGTCGAACGTCACAAGAATCTTTTTTTTCAACTTAATGAAATACGCGAACAATATGAAACAAGTTCATTATATTTTGTGACCTAGTTTTATGTGAGGAATTTGTACTTGTCCCTGTTTATCGACAAACTCTAATTTTTCGCAGCAATGCTCTTTTAAAAGATATAAATTTGTTATAGCAGCGAAGTAAATAATTTTTTCAGATAAAGGAACCTCTAAGCAATTTAAGAAAAAAATAACCCACTTTTTCACACAAATAATTCCTAATATTAAACGAATTTCAGTAAATATTCAAAGAATATCTGACACATATTTGGCTCTTTCAGATGATTTTTTTAAATTAATATCGATATTCTTCTTTTCTCGTCACCAAGGATTTTATCAACAGCGTTTTGCGAATTTTGGTATACATCTACCGCACACTGACCTACATATAACAAGTATTTTTAAGCCTAGCAAAACTATTTCGAAACAAAAACTAGGTATCAAAATAGAGACAGCTTCGTACTGATCTGCATGCAAATTTCGTTTTCGATATTACAGATATCTTTCTCAGAACGAGCGACAAAGGAGAATATCGATTCAAACTGGTTCGGATAATTGAAATTTACTGTTCGAAGGCCCAAGATTTTTCTGAGAACCTGTTGCGGAAAGACACGGAAATAATAACAATTTATCTTTTAAAATAGGGTTGTGGTATGTATAAAAAAAGTAGGTTAAGTGCATTGTACTGTTCGAAAATAATTTGGGAAGTTGGAAGCTGAAAGGCAGAGTTTTAAGTTCACTTTCTAAATTTCTAAAACGAGTTCTTGCTTTTTCGGTAAAAGCTAAGTAACGATCTACCCCTTTTATTCGTTTTACTACTTAAAAAAACTGGTAAAGAGGCTTTACCTAAATATTTTTAAAAACTCATCAGAAAACTTTACTGCTTTTTAAAAACAAAAGTAAGAAAAATAAACCGTATATACAATATGATACGCAAATCCATGTACGATATCAGCGGAAATAAGATGGTTAAAGAACAATTAATCGGACTGAAATATTCATAATTAATATAATTGCCAATGTTTACTTTAAAAACAATTATTTCACAATTTTCCTATAAATCGCACTTCCGCTTTGCAGTTCCTTCATATTTCCGCAACAATTTTTCAGTTACTTTGAAGAAACGCCTCACGAATAAAAGAAATTATTTCGTAGTAAAGAAAAT
Source organism: Anoplophora glabripennis (assembly GCF_000390285.2). Lineage (NCBI taxonomy): Eukaryota > Metazoa > Arthropoda > Insecta > Coleoptera > Cerambycidae > Anoplophora > Anoplophora glabripennis. Next base: position 1,573,144 of record NW_019416568.1, read on the forward strand.
ATATTTCACTGCCAAGAAAATTGGTAAATAATATTTTTGAAACGCTTTTTCACAACATTCTTCTTTCATTCCTACGATACCTATTATTTCCGTTAATATTTCAAGGCCTTTAAGCTTAAACGAATTCCTTTAAATTCATACCAAAAGGTGAGAAAAGGGATACGAAAAAAAATTGTTATTGCATGTTTTTATACCGATTGCCCCGACTTGTAGGAATGGATCCGTTTTTTTGGCGCAGTTATTAGAAAAATTCTAGGAAAAATCCTTTTGTATTTACCTTTTTCACTATAACCTGCGGTATACTGTTTACTCATCTACTATTATGAGGCTCTTACTTAATTGACAATAATTAATGGTGGTGACTAATGAAAGTACTTATTATAATAAAACAAATGGATCATAAAACGATTTAGTGAAAAATCATGGAAGGTGGCACGATGTATTGAAAAAAATATACCAACTTGAAAATTTTAATAAAAGTAAAAGCAACAAATCTAATAAACTACAAAAAATATAAATAACCCCACTTTCTGCAAGTGCAAAACTTATATCGAAAGAGGCTATTCTTCAACCAACTACTTCCTGAGGATATTACAATGAAGATAAAGTTAAATATAGGTCATGCTTGACAAGTTTTGTTCTTTATATACATTGTAAAATGGCAACAGAAAGAAAGCGGTTTCAAATAAAGGTAAGCTTGTACATATTTTTTTATTTTATTACTTTAACAACTTGGCAAATGTAGCTTGCGTAAAAAGTTTTTTTATTAATTTAGGAGTATACGTATTACAATTTTGTCCCCAACATTATTTTTATTCATTGCAGTAAAGGCTGATGCCAAGATTATTTTAAAAAAATTGTAGATTACCCTACGATGGGTACTTGAAAAATAAAAAAAATAAAAATACATTCTGCACTGCATCAAGACAGAAATAGGCACCACAAAATGTTATACCTGATCAATCGATACATTTCTCTGGGTATCTACATATATCAAAAATATTACATGATCGAATTTATTTCAGTAGTCTATTTTTATGCGGCATATATTTAAAGATCGACAAGATACTTTTGATGATACTGTTTATAGATAGTGAGTATTAAAATAATTAAGATGTGTCTAATGTCCCCGTTAACGTCGTAAATAGAAAAAAAATCGTACAACTGGGTAGGCAGAAACTCACATGATTCTATTTATAAAAACACAGGTGACAAGTCTGAAATCTATATCACTTAAAATAATTCAAGGAATTGTGACATTTAACAGGAATACCAATACCCGCGCAATGCGTATTGCGAAAGGTCAAGAAATAATTTTGTGTGCACTAAAGATACAATTATCTACGGTTTCCAACTTTTAGCTCTTATTGGTTTTTTTATACCGTGCTATTACATCAAAAAACACATTTTTGGAACGAATGAGAAACTAGAAATTACACTACCGTCATTTAATAATTCATTAAATAACCAATTAAAGTTAACGTAACTACAATTAAGACTGCTCTAATAATTATTTGAATGGTACCGAGAATTTTAATTTTGACGTTAACTCAAACACTTCTAACAAGGCAACTTGACAGATAAGTTATAGACGCATTGTCTATTGTCAATTTAATCAAAAATACCCTTTAGTGAAAAATGAAAAGGTACAAAAGTAAAAATTATTAGGTACTTACTTAAAAATGACAGCTGAGAATAAATCGATTTGCAAAATTAGCACCACTGTACTGGAAATAAGGGCAGAAATTAGAAAACTGCAGGCGAGGACAGCGATTTGTGGCACAAAAAAAACTTGTAGAGGTTAGAAAGTGGTCGTGCTAAACCGCTTTAAACTTTTACATATAATTGAACTATTATAAACATCGCTGGCCTGTCGCACGCACACTGCCCCCTTGAAAAAGCTCATAAACAGATGTCAGCTGAGACAAAAGAAGTTTTCCCGTTTGTGTGAACCCTAAAAATAAGAAAATAGCCCGTTTTGAAAGTTAGAAACTATTGACCCCGCACCGTCTTATACGAACGATGACTCATTTAGCGAGATACCTACACTAAAAAGAAGAACCTGTCCTCAAACACCTTCCATTTTTTAAACAAGCTTTATCAATTTCCGGCTGCAGTTAAGCCAACGTTGCTACAAATAACAATGGTAAACCTCATAGTCCTGCATTTTCTAATAACAGATCTATAGAGAAAAAGCCGCAAAAGAATGATTTCTCACACATACAAGTCAAGGGTCTGCCTAATAAGGCTAAAAATTTCTTCAGGCAATATTGACCTCTAATACTTTTGAGAAAATGACAGTATACTAACACAAATAAACAAAAATTGTAAGAAAATTCACACCCTCTTCATGAATATGAATTTTTAGCTCTTCAGTGACGCTAATTTAGCGAATTTCAGTTATTTTCTCGTATTTACGGACCAAGTGAAAGCTATGACAGGGGCACACTTTTCGACCGAGAAATTTAAGTTACATGTTTTAAAACTTAATTCACTAAACCTTAAGGCACCGTACATCGCTAAGGTTGTAACTCACCCATAAAATAATCCTGGTCACTTTAAAATCCTTTAAATTTAACACACACCTCAAATAAGCATACTTTTAGATTTCAACAAGATGGCTGGGAGACTGAACATTTACACATAGAACTAGCAACGACCCACTCCTCTCCGTTCGCCCTGAGTATCTCGGGCCGTTCGACTGTTCAGTACGTCGTAGATTATTCGCCGCGATCTATGACGTCATTGACAAGGTGATTGCAACTAAGCATGCGTCTGCGGCCGGGTAGCAGTACTAATCCCAGAGGTTTTCAAACGATTACGTTCTTTTTTTCCGAAGTGATCTAAACTATGACGTATGTAATTTGTCAATTATTCAAATCGCCTATTGATTATTTCCGGAAATTGTTACCTTAAAGGGTTGTTTAGTTATAGCCTAATTAATATTTGATAATTATGCAACCTGAAGTTGGAAGCGAGGCTTTCTATAGTTGTGAGACCACTGGAAGCAATATGCCATGGGCGTACTGTGTAGGCTCTTGAGTCTTGACTTGGATTCGAATATTTTTACCCCCTACCTTGTACTTTATTTAGTAGTATTAAGAGCATTTAAATACATGCTGCTAAAAATGAAGGAAAATGTAGGTAGACATACAAAATACTTCTGTTAAACGTACCTTTTCTCCTGACAATTTTCAAGACATAGGGTTTCAAAATTACAAAGAAAAAAACGCTTTCGAAAACAATTACATTAAATTACATCAATCAATCATTAAAAATATAAATTGGGATTCAGAATTGATGTGTTTTCCAGATAAAGGGTGTTGACATTTGAAAAATTTACAGTCTCTAAAATATCTCTAAATATGCTTGACGTTGAGTGATGAAATTTAAGATAATTATTATTCTTATAAGTTTATAAGAAATTAGACCTATTTTATTTGAAAAAAAAAACGGGTCACTTCTAGTTATTACTTTTTATGAATTTATTCTACTGTTACCAACCATTTGAATTAAGTCTAAACCAACTTTAAACTTATCCTTACCTTATCTTTGAAAATTCTTTTTAGCATATCTTAGATATGTTGTTCATCAGATGAAAATGTTCTAGTTTTTGTATTTGATTTGAATTAGCATGTAAAGGTCATGTAAGTCTGTTTAAGTTTTAGAATCAGTATTTCACATAAATTGAAAAAAGTAAATGTGGTAATAATCATGTAAAACATGTTTTTTCTACAAAACTGTTAATAGTGGGCTTTTTAATTGTCATTTTTGATGTTAAAAATGTCATTTTTGACACGCGTGTTAAAAGTAAGTTACTTTTAACACTAGTGTTAAAAGTAACTTACTTTGAACACGCGTGTCAAAAAATGACACTTATAACATCAAAAATGACAATTAAAAAGCCCACTTTTAACAGTTTTGTAGAAAAAATAGTGTATGATATACGTGTTAAAAGTGATTTTATTTTGTTCGTGAAGTTAAAAAACTCGCTACGCTCGTTTTTTAATCATCTTCACTCACAAAATAAAATCTTACTTTTAACACGTATATCATAAATAGCTATTTCGTTTATATTTTAAAAATCATAATGTAAAAAAGTTTTTTTTAATACATCAGTTATAATGATAACTATTAATTTTTAATATACCCCGTAGTAACTTTAGTTTAAAATTTGTGTCAACCAGAAGTACTTTGCTGTATAGTAATAGCATGATTGTATGATTCAATGGTACTGTAATACTATTGCACTGTACGTCACTTATTTTGCAACCCACATTGTAGGTTTGCGTTGTTGTCGGTATACCACGCTGATACCTGAAAGCGGACGAAAAAGTAAACGTAAACAGCAGAATAAGGCCGGTGTCCCATGCATCCGAAATCCGATGTACGATATCCGATAATATTTTAATTCGTACGAATGATTGCATCCGAAATTAATCTCATAGAAATCAAGTATAGAACCATGGAATTTATTACAAGTTGGTGAAACATTTTCAAGTGACAACCATAAGTATATATTATAGAAAATATACGTATAGTATTATATTTTCTACATTCGACATTATAATATAACATTTATTTGACTGTAGATATATCAAACAACAATCATAGTATGTTAAAAACTTAAAAAGTGAGGTTAAAAAACATCCGATTTCCGATAAAAGTTAAAATTATTTCTACTTTTTCCGACGTCGTATGAATTTTAAAAATTTCGGATGAAAATGAGCGGTAAAAATTTGAATGTATATTAACCAATAGGAACACTTTCGGACCTTCGTATCGTCGGATTTCGGATGCATGCGACACCGGCCTAATACAAATCTCCACATTCCAAAATCTAGACTGATATTTACTCCACAATTACGAATAAAAGTCGATCAGTTTGCATATCAAACATGTTTAGTTTTTTCTTTAATGTTTCCTAAATATTTTAGAGAAGAGAAAGATATGAAGATGTCTCGAGAGATTCGTTGATATCTATTATCATAATTTTTTGTAATTTTTGAGTAATAAATTTCTCTCAATAACGTATTATGCATCAGTGAATGACCTGATGTAGGAACATTACATTGCCATCACTTGGATTCGGCTACTATATGTCCTGTACCGGCATTTATCCGTATTTGTAAAGGTGGTTGCCTAACTTACAAATCAGAGTAAACGGATTTTATACGGGTATAACGGGCAAAACTATTCCAATAGTATATATATTTTTTAATTAATGGAAACTATATACCGACTTGATAAATCATATGTCGAATACAGATGTTCAAAAACTTGATGGCCTTTTTAATGTATTGTTTGTTCTCCATTATCAACACTTCATTTTAACCTAGAAAGAGTATGAATATTTTTATTAGTCTAGCTGTTCTATTTTTTTAAAATAGCCGCTTGAAATATATTATTTAATTTATCCTGGCCTAAATTTGGCGTTGATCTTCCAGTGATTTAGAGTAAAACAAATATCTTCCGCACTGGATATGCAGAAGTACAGGATGTTCAAAAATTCATGTACCTATTTATCAGAATTGGTGTATTGTTTACAGAACTGAAGCTATAACCCCAGATTAATTCAAACTATAACCTTGACCCTGCTTTCCGATTTTGTTTTTGTTTGTTGTTATAGTTTTTATTCCGCTATTTTTGAAAAAAGATACAGTTTTAGTAAAATTAGAATTTTCAGTCTCTTCAGTTTGGTTGGATGATACTCTTGTGTTCTTTATTACATCGTCTTGCTGTTGTAAGATAAATGTGGCTCTCATTTATTATCTTGACGGGATCGACAGCGACATTTTATTAATCCAGCTTAGGGTTGGCTCAAGGAAAAACAGGGCCAAGTAAGCGGCAAAAAGAACTGTAGAATGAAAGGGACAACAGGGAAAGTACCTATGTAAAGTACATTAATAGATTTATGGGAATAAATACCTGCGTCAAAGTGAGAGCCTGTCATAAAACAAGCAGTAGATCTAACAGATCTGGGTTGTATTTCAAGAATTTATTTATATTTAAGTAGAAACGAAAGCAAAAAATTAAAGGGGCAAAAGAATTTCCGAAATGTTTCCGTGATTTTTGACTGACTGTATTTCTGTGAAAAGTGGTCGTATCGGGAAGTAAAAAAAAGCATTTTTCATCGAAATATCTTACTTTTAATGGAAAAGGATCCTTTTGTCTTCAATCATCGATATCGCGACGACAAATGGTCGTACAGAGACTTGAAGGGCAGTTTCGAAAACTGGAATAAATTTCCTATAACATGCTGGCGCAACTTTTCGGAAAACAAATTTTTTTTCACCTTTTACACGAATTTAAAAAAAAAAACAGGAAAAAAAGGGTAATTTATGGTTTTTTAGAAAATTGCCGGCTAAATTAGAAATATTCACGAAATGACTAATTTTAAGCATAACTTTTCGACAGTTCGATATACCCAGAAGAACCCTGTGAAGTTTCATCTCGATCTAGCGAAGCTTATCTTTATTTCAAACAGTCAAACTTTTGAAAAAAATTAAAGGGTCACGTTGTTTGAGCTTAAACATTTCATAATCATGATTGAAATGAAAAAAATATATATTTGAGTTTTTCTCACATTTTTACGGCAAATAACGTTTAAATTGACGAAAAAAAATTGACCATTTAATTTAAGTCCGTCTATCGTGCTACTTCCCACTAACGTCATTCTAGAATTCTGTGACCTACAATTTTCTTTCAAGAAAACATAAGTTCAATTATAATATGCCATAGTTGTCTTGAATAATTCCTACATTAATATTAAATTTTAAATATATATACAGGGTGTCTGCAAATTACACCGACAACGTTTGACTGCATATTCAGGACAATAAATAAGTACGATCTACGAAGTTAAATAAAAACTTTTTGGTTTTCGAGTTATAGGCCTTCAAAGTTGTCAAAAATAAAACTAATTTAATTAATAACTTGATAACCGTTTTACCGATCGCGTTAAAATTTGGTACATTTATTTGAATTATTATGGCGTATTATTTCTTATAGCTTTAATCAAATCGATAATGAATTTATAATGAACTGCAAGATATATTGTAGCTAAATTCCGAGATAATAAATTTCAAAACTATAAAAGAATTGAATTAAATAATATACATTTACAAATAATATAAATTCTAAGAAAAAATATAGATTACAGCAAATATCTCACATATCTAGTTTGACGAAAGTGTATACATAGTCGAGGCAATGAAGCACTAAAAAGGCCAAAAGTTCGGAATTTTTTCCATAAAGACGGATCGGAATACGGTTTTTTGCATTCTCTTCCAAAAATTTTTTGTAAAATATGTGGCTACTTTGTGTTTCTGACAAACCGGAAATTGCATTGCTGCAGCCAAAAATGCATTCAAAAAATGCATTTTTTGAGACGCCTTTTGGAAGATTTCAAAACTTTGTAAATAAGAGACAGAACTGGCCCAAATCGGGTACTCGGAGGTTTTCAAGGTCGCTGATCACGATTATGATGTTCAAATTGACCCCCCGAACACCTGGAGCTCAGGAATGCCGATGAACGCTGAATTCAAATATGCCATCGTCGAACACCCCCCGGACATCTGGTGCGCCCGAACCTGGACGTGGACGTCATCTCCGAGAATTTTCCTGACAAGATTGACAAAAACAACCCAAAAATCATTGTGGGGGCGTTTTTTGGGGCGCTTAATCCAAATTTCACGTCGAACACGACCACCTGTACACCTGGTGCACCGGAATCTGGACGTGGACCTCATCTCCGTGGGTTTTCCTCGCACAATTGAAAAAGACAAACCGAAAATCGATATGGGGGGGTTTTTGGGGCGCTGAATCCGAATTCCACGTCGACAACGACCCCCCAAACACCTGGTGCACCGGACCCTGGCCCCGAACGTCTTCTCCGTGGGGCTCTCCCAAAATTCAAGCGGGGAAGGAGAGAAACTCAGCGCCCGGGGGTTTCTTAGGTCTCTGAATTCAAATGTGGCATCGGCGAGCACCCCCCGGACACCTAGTGCGCCCGAACCTGGACCTGGAAATAACTCACGTCGACAACGACCCCTCGAACACCTGGTGCACCGTAACCTGGGCCTGAACGTCGTCTCCGAGGGTTTTCCAGACACGATCGCAAACACTAACCAAAAATCAACAACTCCACACAGCTGTTGCAGTATTGATGTCAGCCTCTAAGACATCAGGTTTGGTTGACATTCATGGGAATAATATCGATGTCAAGATAAAAGTTCGGGTGCACCAGGTGTTGGAAAGGTACTTTTCGACGTGAAACCTGGATTCAGCGCCCCGAAAAACCGTTCATAACGATTTTGGGTTCGTCTTCTTCGATTGTGCCTCACACAATCGAAACCCCTCGGAGACGACGTTCAGGCCCAGGTTACGGTGCACTAGGTGTTCAGGGGATCGTTTTCGACGTGAAATTTGGATTAAACGCCCCAAAAAACGCCCCTACGATGATTTTTGAGTTGTTTTTGGCGATCTTGTTAGGAAAATTCTCGGGGATGACGTCCACGTCCAGGTTCGGCCGCACCAGGTGTCCGGGGGGTGTTCGACGATGGCATATTTGAATTCAGCGACCCAAAAAACCCCCGGGCGCCGAGTTTCTCTCCTTCCCCGCGTGAATTTTGAGAGATGACGTTCATCGGCGTTCCTGAGCTCCAGGTGTTCGGGGGGTCAATTTGAACATCATAATCGTGATCAGCGACCTCGAAAACCCCCGAGTACCCGATTTGGGCCAGTTTTGACTCTTATTTACAAAGTTTTGAAATCTTCCAAAAGGCCTCTAAAAAAATGCATTTTTGAATGCATTTTTGGCTGCAGCAATGCAATTTCCGGTTTGTCAGAAACACAAAGTAGCCACATTTTTTTTACAAAAAATTTTTGGAAGAGAATGCAAAAAACCGCATTCCAATCAGTCTTTATGGGAAAAATTCCGAACTTTTGTGCTTCATTGCCTCGCCTAACATTTGAATAGAATAAAATAACATTGACAGCAAATAATTCCATTTAAAACTATCTGTTCATTTAATCCAAATATATATTTTTTTCGGTGTGGTATCTTCCAACAAAGAAGTGAAGAATAATATCTAGTCCGTATTTATCCAATTGCGATAATAAATTCGTGCAATTTCGCATCATTTTCCACCCACTTCAATAAGCTTTTTAAGCGGATCTGTACCAAAACTCGACTTAGCCCTCTACGGCGTCCATCCTACATGTATCTGGATATTACTCGAGGTATCAATCAATTCCGTGCGCTTTACTACATTAACGCAGACAGCCGCTACCCTCTTAACGGCATATTGTATCATCTCCACCACCGTACGTAGTAAAGTGGGCATCTCTGGATATCAATGAAATTAGGCACCCACGTTTTATCGATTCCCGCATGCGCTCCTTTATTGACGGGGGTGTCTGCTCCTGCGCAGCTGCTCTTAGAATGGTCCCGGCGCCTCCGCGATAGTTAAATGTCAGAACAGTCTAACCGTTCATGTGGCTGTGAGAGGTGTTGCCGAGAACATGGCGCGACTTGTCCCGACTGTTTATTTAAAATGTCTAATGATTTGTAAGTATTTTGTCGGGCCTGCCCTCCTGCATGCTAGAAAGCTTTGCAAGATATTTATTTAACTCTTTTGATTATTCGACCAGTTGTTTGATGGTGTTAGAGATTTCATTGTTACCAGTAAGGCTTGATTTTTCGTTTCGTTTGCGTCTGTGAAATTTTCTTCAATTGGATTTTATTTCACTATTTCTTTCTTAACTAACTTTTCTCAATTTCTCCGAAAATAGGCAATGTAGTCGGAACGGTAACCTGGTTATCAATCCTTTTAATTTACTGGGAATCCAGTGGGTAGGAATGAATTATTTTTTCTACTCATATACACGAAAGTAAGGATTTTATGACGGCTTAAATGATGCGAAAATCATTGGAGATGGATACATTTTGAAAAATGTTAAAAAAACTAAAATAAAGTAGATAGCATTCCATTCGGAAAATATCTTCGTGATGTGTACAAATTTTGAATAAAATGCGTATGTTGGTATGCATACAGGGTGTTGCGCACACGCCAAACTTTACTAGGCGATAAAACATCTCAAAATAAGAAAAAATGTCTCCATAAATTTAATAAATACAAAATTAATACAAAAAACACATCCTGATACATTAAAATTAAAACATCATGTATTCTTGATATCTTTTATCACTTTTGACCAAGACTAATCACATAACAAACAGCTGCTACAAAGAGATCTTTTTGTTTTCCCATTTTACTAATGTAGTTGTTTCCTGCAACACCAGCAGTTATTTTTCTTTACGCCTTATGTTATTGTGTCAAATCTGAATATGATAATATTTTTTCAGGCTTGCAATGATGCGGTTTGATGAGCTATCTCTAATGATAAGGGTGATGCCATTAGAAGAACATGCCAGACAATGTTGCATTTAAAATATCATAAGGTTGATGTCAATTCGTTTTTTAAGTTTTACTCGAAAATCAGGCTTTCTTCTAAGAGAGTAGTAATTTGTAGAAAATTGAAAGACGAATCCGAGAATATCATGGTTGTTACCGTAAAGCAGTGGCGTACTATTTTATTTAGAAAAATATGCTATCGATACCCTATACCTCCGCCACTGGAGCATGTAAATTTTAGGGAAAGCCCTCAGATTTTGAACAATGTTTACATAAATACATGTGCCCAATTTCAAATTATTTCACTTACCTACTAGTTTTTAAATTATTTAAAAAAATTAAGAATATTTTTTGAAGTTGAAGTATATTTTTAACGAAGAGTCCTAGATAAAAACTTTATAGGAAAGACTCCCTTTAAAATTCACCAAAGAATACGAGGTGTATTGGTCACAATTTGTAAATCACCCTCCACCTTCAAATTGTCAGTTACGTCTTCCGTAAAAAAAATTGAAAATCGTGTCTAAGGTGAGGTAAATGAGGAAAATAGCCTACTAGCACGTTTCTATGTTGATACAAATCAGTAAAAGGAACTTTTGTAGAAGCCGCTCGCGAGGGCAAACTGGGATGACAAAAACAGTGAATGGTTTTTCTACAAAAAATTTTCCCGTGTCACTGGACGAATAAATGTAAAGCTTTCGGTGTCTGTGGACATAACAGTTTAAAAGTAGACAACACAAGCAATTACGTCATATCTCCGATGACCTGAATGATAAATATGATTTTCTTGATGTGGCTTTTTATTCTGTGTTATCTGTGATGGTGTACAAACTTAATATATTATTCGAAACACAAGAAATTCCTTTTACAAACTCAAAGCGTTCGAACAAAACACTCATCAACTTAAACTCTTACTCATTTGATGCCTTACTATGTCCAAATAGCAAGTGTATTAAAACTTTTGTAAATAAAATTATTATTTTTAAAATTGTGATCAAATTCTATACGTTCATTTTGACTTTTAAACTTTATCTTTATAATAACAAAGAATGGAGAATGAACTTTCCGTAAGATTATGATTAAATTCTTTACACACATTGCATCCGAAAAGTCATTTATCATTAGTAAAAGAATAATTTTAAAAAATTTCAAATACTATTTATACGATAAAAAGGATTTTAATTGATTCTTCCCTGAAATGGTGGGTTTTCATGATAAGTTTAATCATTTACCTGAAACTGGAGAAAAAAGTGTAATTATAACATAAATTTAACTTGAATTTGAATAACTTTTGTACGAGTAGGTTTATCAGAAAATGATGCGGGACATTTTTTTAGAACGTTAAATTCCCTACAACGTTTCGGTCATTTAAGTCCGTCTATTGGTTTTTAAGATATAAAATTCTGAAATTGAAAAAATTTTTCCCTTGTTATTTAAATGGAATATAGAAAATCGCGATGCACCACATCTAAATATTAATATTAAGAGTTCCGATTTTTACAGGCATCTTTTCTCACCTCCCTGAATCTATTTCAGAGGGGATTTTGAAACGATTTTGTTTAATCAGCCTAATGTGCACAATACCGCTCTCTTATCTTGCCCTCCCCCAGCCCTTAAGCTAGCGACGCCCTTGATGTTTATATATTCAGAATTCATCTTCGCTGGTTCTAGGTGTTTCACGTTTAATCTAGGAGTAGATCACTAGGTAACGGCTAACATTTGATACGACTCTCCGCCTACACATCTGAACTCCCATGGGGATGTGAAGGTGTTGGAAATGAGGCCAACTCGCCCACGCATGTACTTTCATGAGGCGTATATATGCATATCTACGTATAGGAGTTTGGGAGTACGGATTTAGTACATACTGCTTTCATCAACAATAAAATATGTGGAAGTACCGTAAGGTGCAATACGGAGAAAAGACATAAACTTTTCAATATATCAAACATTTTTCCGTTTGGGATTTTTGGTTCGACAAAACCAGTTTTATAAAATCAATCTTGACTGACGAATTGTACAAATGCATTTATGTTCTTTTATCAAGTGTCAATAACACGAGCTTTTTTCCAGGTGCAACTATCTCTTCGTTCTCTGCTCTGACTCTCAACCAAGGGACGTCGAAACCGAGACATACCAAGTTCACTTCTTCCACAACCGATTCGGGAAGCGGTTCCCTTGTGACTCCCACTTCGAGTTCCGCCTCCCCCAAAGATAACAACTCCGGAGTGGCTTACTACAGGTACATGAACGGCAAGAGTGGTACCACTTGCATCCTGCTCAAAACTGACGCTGTCGTTGAGGTGAGACCAGGGACTAGTAGGATTGTTTCAGATTTGTATCTCTTCGGCATATTGGCGTACTGTTTTTTTATTATTTTTTCTTTGTGAGAACGACTCTTTGTAAAGTTTGTCATTAATTATATGAGAATTAATAACCGTTGTACTATTTTTGTGCTGTATTTTGTGTCTTCTTGGTACTTGGGTCCAATAACAGTCAGATAACTATTTTAAACACTGCAAAATATTAAAAAGTACACGTATTTTTCACTTAAATTATGTAAAGGACTGAGGAAGTGAAATATGAATGGAGTAAGTTGGTATACAGGACGGGTATGAACCTTATTCTCTTTTTTTTTAGGACAAAACCTTTGTTTTGTGTTTTGAAATGTCTTTATATTAACGAAATTGGGAATAGGGGGTTTGGCGATACTCGAAAATAAACATAGGTATTCTTTTGAAGCTTTAGTTACATTTTTTACACTTAACTATGATTCATTGTGGGCAAATATTGAAAGGTGTTTCAAAAATCAGTAATTGTACATGAAAGGATTAGTGGCCACAATTTATCGAAATCGGATAGCTTTTTTGATAACTGATAACTCATCTCTTTTATCGTTCATCACACCTGCACAATCGAGCGCAAAACAGTTATTTATCTTCAGAAACAGCTAGAATACAAGCAGTACTCAATGTATTTGTTTTCTTAACTGCATGTGTGTGATTTATTTCTATTTACCTCTAAACTTCATCGTTGATAAAGGCCTATTAATAATAACAATATGTTATCTTCAGATTGAATTTGAACAATTGTAGATATATACTTTGGGAAAATCAGGTTTATTACTAAATACAGTTTTGTAATTTAAAAATACTTTTAGGTTTTTATGAGCATGACTTATGTCAAATTGCAACATCAAAATGAATTCAAATTGTGTAGTTGCATCATTTTATTCAAGCTAATGCATCTCTATTGTTATTGAAGATAGAAAGTTGCAATTTTCATAAAAGTTGACCATTCTTTGGAGATAAATCTTTAATTTAATACAGATTTTCGTTGATTTTTTATTTTAAATATTAATATTTTGATATTTTCGGTGATTTTTTTTAAACGTCATTATTTTGTAGATTTCTTCATTTAATTAAAATTCACTGGCATATCTATGTAGGTACTTATATTTTTAATAACTGCTTTCGACTTATAAGTGAATATTACACATTTTTTTTAATGGAAACTATGGTGGTTAAAAGGAGGCTACTCTTCACCTTCCATGCTTGTCTTAAAAAATAAAAAGGTTACAGCTATTTCTTTTTTCCAAATTTATAAATGGGCTCTGATTAAATGCTATTCTAAACGGAGTTTAGTGTCATTGTTATATATAGCTGGCTGTAGAGAACACCAGTATTACTTATTTATTTATTTAAAATTGAAACAGACATTACACTTATCCCAAATATGTATCTGGTTTTTCCCCATAGCCAGCTATATACAATATCCAATGGCACATAACTTTGTTTTGTAGTACATTTGTTTTCAGTCAAGGCCAACTCCGTCTCCCTTCAGATCACCCCCTTTTTAACTAGGCCATGGTCAACCAAATTTCCATTTAAAAAATATAACATTGATCTATAAATCAAGAGTTGCAGTTATTATAAGACAAAGTATACGCTACTGGTTTTTACGCACGTATATTTAATTTTTAGATAAAGTTGGGATTATAACAGATAATCGTGAAGAAATTTTGATTGTTTCTACCGATCAACGATAACATAATTTAAGTGCTGCTTAAAATACCTATAATAAGTGTTTCGATTTTGTTAATGTTTTCCCAATATCAGTTTATTTGCTAATGGAAGTTAAAAGACAATATATATGTGTTCTATTTCCGGTAACTTTTCTTGTTTGCTTATTACGGTCTATAATGGTGAAACTAACAAAAAATATCGATTGCACCTTTGCCTTTGACTCTATGCTAGACGCACGTCAAGGATCAAAGTAAATATCTTTTGTTGTGCTACATTTTACTTTAAATAGTCTGTTTGTTCAATAATTTTTCTTTAGCCTCACGATCAAGAACTAATTTTGTCAGTAGTAACAAAGGAGCAGTTTGCAATACAAAACAGAGTTAGTTAATGTTGTAGAGAAAATGGCGAAAAAGGTGCAAAGGTTGGGGAATAAGTAGCTCTCAACGCAGTTTTTGTACTTCTATGTGTCTGTTTGTTTAGTAGGTCGACTAGGTGGATGTAACATATTAAAAACCAGTTTTTGTACAATAATCCATTCGGTTTATTCAATAACAGGATATGCTTTGCATTTAAATAGTAAAATAATATATAAGAAAGGTAACGAAGCTAAGTTTATATCACAGTTTGACCAAATTAGTATTGTCCGCAAGTTTTAGATGTGCAGAATTAATTTTCTCTTATATTTAAGTAACAACAGACTGAATGTTCTCTTTTATCAGGTCAAATTTAAGCTGCACGAGATAGAAGAACAAGCGGATTCCTATATACCAGAGAAAGCTCTAATAGAAGGAAATTGCAAAAATGAAGATGCCCAGTTTATGAGAATCTCATGGACTGGCTACAGTTTGGTTATATCCTTCGCAAAGGTAGGCACAATTCCATTACAATGATATCAACTGTTTGCTGGTTGAAATTTATGGGGAATGTTTGTCAAATTTAACTTTTCCAATTTACTACACCCTAGGCAATTTTAATGACCCGATCTCTTTATGATTTAGATTAATGTGTTTACATAGTAGTATACCGCACCTTCTTCTTCAATTACTCCTCCTCACACGACATTTCTGAGCGGGATAAAAATAATGAAATTCAATTTTTTTGTGGTTTAGACTATTTTAATTATTTGCTTAAGTTCATTATTCAGCAATTCTTACCCAATTTAAGGTGGAATACCTACTCTTCCAATGTTTTTGTTCATCTAAATATGTTGTTAATTATTAATATTGTAGACACCTGGTGGCGAGAGATGGTACATCAACAATTTGGAGCTTACTGCTAGTCCGGATCTGTCACAATTGCATGGAATTACCACACAAGGTAAGCAAGGTTTTGATATATTTTATCGATATCGATTTTTTCGAGATTTGTTTACATTTTCCTGGTTATTATCAAATTCTTTTTTGGGTTCTTGTTTTACGCATGAAAGATTTCTGACTTCAATAGGGAGTGTTCAGAGAAGTTACTAGTCTTATAATTAATCTTCATGTTTTATCGATGTCTTATTAGTTTCATCAGAAGATGTTTTCTTCAAAAACTAAAACTCAGACTTATCCATAATGTAACCTGACTTGGAGTAATTGATTGTCAATAGAGTAGGTTTATTCTTATAAATCATATTTTAACCCCATAAAAAATATTTGAATAACCTTAGATCTGGTAATCACGCTGTCCACTTTATTGGCTGGATCTCTTTCAGCTTTTCACCGGTTTGGAAAAAATTCAAACATTTGCGATTTATCCAGTAAATAATTGTGCTTATAAACATGACACATGAAGGAGATCCCGCATATCATTAGGCAGCTAATGGTGCAGAATCTCTGATATTTTTAACTAATTGTTAATGAATAATTCAATGACGACTTAGTTTTGACATGGATAACGGTTCAAACTTCAGTTTAAAAAAAAAATATCGCAAGTGTATCGCAACATAATGATATTAATACTAAATATGTAATAACAAAAACAACCCACTTACTTGAACGATCAGCATTTAAAATAATAGATGAGATTAGCTGATATCTGAGGTTAAAGGTACAGCTTATTATACAGTACCTCAGGAATAACGATTTATCCACAAAAACCAGCCACATTTTTTTACAGGAAATGATAAATCATTGACGCCATGTATAAATCTTCCCATACATTAATGTTGAAAAAGTTTCAGTAAATGAAATGCTCTAGCTCTAATAAACTGCGTACGAAGTATCCGAAAGTCGTATCACAATTATACAGGGTGGCCAAATGAAAACGAAACAGAGCCATTTTCAGGAACTGCGTCAAGATTGTAGAAAAACGCTCAGATATGTCGATTTTAGATTAAAGGGGGACATTCTTTGCTGGTATTTTTGTGCTCCGCCACTTTCACCCCCAAGCAAGGATAAGCATCACCCCAAAATATTTAAATTGCATTGGGGTCGAGTAATATTTCTTTTAAAAGTTCTTACAATTCTCTTTACAACAGACTTTAAATTTTATAATTTAATAATATTTAATATTAATATTTTGGGGTGATGCTTACCCTTGCTTGGGGGGGGGGGTGAAAGTGGCGGAGTCAAAGATACCAGCAAAGAATGTCCCTCTTTAATCTAAAATCGACGGGTCTGAGCGTTTTTCTACAATCTTGACGCAGTTCCTGAAAATGGCTCTGTTTCGTTTTCATTTGGCCACCCTGTATTTATATTTTTCAGGAAAATCCGCCATCAAACTGTACCACAAGCAAATGCTGATCCCTACGCCTGTAGGCAGATCGTACGCGTGCGACGAAATGGAAATCAACATGGAGACCGACGAAGACGACCATCCTCCACCAGGGCTGCGCGGTACAGTGATTTTCAGACTCCTTCAGGTGCAGCCTTTCATGTACAGGGGTGAGACCTTCGAACCGGCCTTCGAGTGTAGAGCCCAAACCTTCGTCAGGGATGAGACTGCTCCAATTGCAGTGGGTTCCACTCTGGCCATAGCCGTCTTGATGACCATTAGCGGGTACGGTATTTATCGATATTTCAAAGTAAAGAATGTCCAGTACAACACGATGGAGTAAGGGTTGGGTTTTTGTTAATGGTGATATTTTTCTGAACAGTATCCGTTTTTGTCATATCGTACTTTGTACACACTCAACTTTAAAATTTAGTCTTTTTTATCCCTATCGAGAGAAAACTGAAAGGTCAGTAAAAAATTAAATGAGCTAGGGTATCGCAATGCTTATGCTGCGGATAGTTGGCTTATATTTTTTTTGTAATTACGTTTTATATTAATCAATCAAAATTATCTGAATAGGTGAGCGTATTTTTCTGATAATTTACATATTTTTTTTATATTTTTCGGCGTGGTCAGTCAATTGTTATAAACAAAAAAGTTGTAAAAAAAAATTACTCGCCGAATGGCTTTGAAAACAGAACAGAATTTTTTTCGTTGTAAAACGGACCAAAATAAACACTTGTTGTTCTTTGACAAAAATTCGAAAAATGCTTCGTTTCCGAAATATTTACAATTTAATGTGAAAAAAGTGACGAAATCGACAAACTTTCGGAATTTTTTCTCAAAAACTACTGAACAGATTTTAATTCTAAAAAAAGCATAATAATCGTCCGATTTTCTACTTTAAGATATATTTTTTTTGGTATGGGTCAATCAAGAAAATTATGATAACACTTCAAATTTAAATTTTCTTTTTACAATATCTTGGATTAGTTTATATTTACAATAAACATTATTATGATTTTTTTAAATCGATGTATATTAACAGTACAAATGTTCAAAAGATCATTTTGTTTGGTTTTGTAGCCGGAGTAAGGTTTTTGCAAGTAATAAGTAAAATTTAAATATTCGATTTTTGGTTTTATAAATGGCTAAAATTCACTTGAAAGTTATACCAAAACTAAACTAAATAAGCTTTTTAAATCGTAAATTAGCCTAATAATAATAATTGACCTAGCGGTCTCGAAAAATAAAAAAGTTATTGGATAATTTATTGTATAAGGATAATTATTTTATTTTTATTTTACAAAAATATTAAGAGCAATAAAAGTATATTAATTTCTTTTTTATTTAATTTTTAAATAATTACGATTTAAAAAGCTTATTTAGTTTAGTTTTAGTATAACTTTCAAGTCAATTTGAGCCATTTATAAAACCAAAAATCGAATATTTAAATTTTACTAATTACTTGCAAAAACCTTACTCCGGCTACAAAACCAAACAAAATTATCTTTTGAACATTTGTACTGTTAACATATATCGATTAAAAAAATCATAATAATGTTTATTGTAAATATAATCTAATCCAAGATACTATAAAAAGAAAATTTAAATTTGAAGTGTTATCATAATTTTCTTTAAGACTTTTTTTTATTCGCTTTAGACTTTCAATAAAATGATTGACCCATGCCAAAAAAATATATCTTAAAGTAGAAAATCTGACGATTATTATGCTTTTTTTAGAATTAAAATCTGTTCAGTAGTTTTTGAGAAAAAAATTCCGAAAGTTTGTCGATTTCGTCATTTTTTTCACATTAAATTGTAAATATCTCGGAAACAAAACATTTTTCGAATTTTTGTGAAAGAACAAAAATTTTTTATTTTGGTCCATTTTAAAAATTGTTTTCAAAGCAATTCAGCGAGTAATATTTTTTTTACAACATTTTTGTGTATAACAATTGTCCGACCACCTCGAAAAATATTTAAAAAATATGTAAATTATCAGAAAAACACACTAGAAAATAAAAAAAGTTTCATGCTGTAGGTTTTTGCTTTAAAAATTTTGTCGGTTACCTTCATTTAGAAGCATCTTTTTAGGGGTGAACCGCTCGCCAAGAAATACATCACGATCATGGAGAGAGATTCAAATTAAATATATAAATTAGTGCTTAAATTTTCAATTTCTAATTTAGTGATAGTCTTTAAAACGAGGTAGATGAAGCAGAACCCTCAATATTCTGTACCAAAAGGGTAAGGCAATTTCCTTTTTGTTCTAGTTCTAAAAATCGTCAATAATATAAAACAAAAGATCTTGTGCATACTTTCCACGACACCGTTCTAGTTGTTATATGATGCACCATAAAAAAAGGACATACAGGGTGTGGCATTTAACACTCCCGCTGTCAATATATTTATTTTAGTTCGGTTGTTAGGTCCTTCGAATAGCTTCAAATTGCAGTTAGAATTGTTAGTTCAAATCTTTCTGTATATAGGGTGATTCAGAATTTATACAAAAAAAAATTCTGGATGTACAGGGGACTCTTAAAAATTCAATTTTGAAAAGAAAATATCAAAAAGGGCAGTTCGAAAATGATTTAAAAATACACTTCTTCACGGTACTGGAAACTGGTCCAGTGTAAAACCTGACCTGGCACAATATGACCGTCATGGCAGCAGTGATAAAAACTTGAAATAATTTTGCAAGGAAAGGAATAAACGGAATTTTATAGCACCTATTTTATATCACCATAATACAAATGTTTTTTAAAACGATATCCATCAACTCCGAGTTGCTATACGCGCAAGCCATTTTTGACACTAACTACTAAAAAAACTATTGTAAACACTACGGCAACGACGACTGTAAAATCGGATTTCAGTATTCGAAGTCACTGAGGCCATGCGTGTTAGGAATGGTGCTAGAGACTACAGCTGTCCAGCTATGTAATGGTCGAAAGTACTACAATAATTTTTCTCTCGGAAACTATAAGGATTTTACAAAAATTTTTTTACGATATTGGCTTCATTTCTCATACCGCATCTATCCCCCATTTTTTTGGATAAGTTGTGAATCACCAGAGAGCTTGGCGATGCTAAAAAAAAAAAAATTGATTCCTGGAACGTGGAGATGCGGTCCGCGTCAGATATTGGCAGCGGGAGTGTTAAATGGCACACCCTGTATATCTTTTGAGCTAAAGGTGCTTTACTTTAAAAATTGTCGAAGGAAATGTAATTATTTTTGAAGGTAATTTGTTTGGGAATGGGGTCAGTTTTTAAAGGAAACTAGTTTATTGGTTAGTCGACGTTTCGGCTATCGTCGACTAACCAATAAACTGGTTTTCTTTAAAAACTGACCCCATTCCCAAACAAATTACCTTCAATTTAATCACTGGGTCATGAAAATACTCTGTAATTATTTTTGTTTCGGTAACGCTTTTCAGAATTTCGTCTACTAAAATAATTATTGAAATGAAAAAGGAATTAAATGTTTTCGGGCCTTTGTTTTGTCAGAATATTGTAAAGAAACATATGTACTTCTTAAATTGTCTATTGTGATATACATTTTGTTAACGCTGATTTTATTAATACTCGGCTTCTAGTTATATGACCAAAGAGTGAGCATAGAGTGAATCTCATATGAAAAATACTCCCTAGTGGTAGATCTTTGAAGCAATTTGTATGAATTTACCTCTGAAAAAGTACTAACATACCTGTGCGAAATATATCTTGTTATATCTCACCCATACTCACACCATGTCTCTAGATAGACATCAAAATAGCCAGAACGTTTCTCAGTCGTCTCATCTATGACATACTGACGGTAATTAATATGTTCAAAACCGGTATATGTCTGGTGGATATGATCTTAGCTGTCTACTAGATATTGTGGGTGTAACTCAAGGTCAGGGTAATTGTTCCCCACGATATCATTATTTGTTAGTATTTAGTTTGATTTTCAACGTTGGTAGTTTTTTGAAATTATACAATATTTCTAGTCGTTATAGTTACATATTTATAATGCTCGATTATATGAAATGCATGGGATATGTCCGTGTTAGTGCGGAAAGCAAAATTTAATTATCACATATCTTTAAAAGTAATTTTAGACGATACAATTCACCAACGTTTTGATGCATATTCCTGATATCAATGCTGTATGAAACTTTTTGTCATAGGTAGTCAATAAATAACATAACTGGTTTCTATATAAGATTAAAACTTAGGTAGGTAGCTCATTATTATGAAATAAGTAGTTTTTATATAACACGAAGCAGTATTATTTCGCTAATTTCTTAATAATTAATCACAAACGGTGAAGCTCAATTTTTTTTTGTTCTAGACACTTATACATACAGGGTGTAAGAAGTTTGACTGCCATTACTTCAGCATTAGATAGAGTAATCATAAATGAATAAAAAAGTTGCATATTACAGAGGCGTAAGATTAACAGTATTCAAAATACAGCGATTATTAATATTGGGGAGTTTCATCACAACGTGACAACATCGCTTAACCTAACACTATACAGCTGATCCATACCACGTGTGCACGCTGCAGACTTGTCCTACGGAAAAAATGTAGTAAACTATTATTGTGAAACATTTAGTAAATTTCAAGACAATTAATTGTTTTCCCAATAAAATAAAATTATCGATAATTTGTAGTACGAAGATAATGCTGTGCTTAAATTTCAGCTCGAATTTTAGTAATTATGAATCTCTTAAAGCAGGAAATTAACTTTTAATCAAATTATGAATTTGAAAAATATGTAATTAAAGTACCCAAAGATTCAGGTCGTCCAAATAATCATACGTATTAAATTTAGGTACTTACCAAAAAGCACAACGCACAAGTACAAAACAAACTACAACATATGCTCAAAATGTCCACCACCATTTTCGATGCTAATTTGTTTTAGAACTAAGCATAAAGAAGTTTAAAAAAGTGATAAACATTGTATTTTCTGGTGTTCTATGCACGCAGTTGTCAATATTCGATCTTTTATACATCAACTTGGAGATTTTGATCATTTTTTTTTCTGGGAAATGGTTGAGTTTAGGACCCATGTAATAGGTATAGGTGTTTTTTGTTTATTTTAATATATTCTATCGTCTGTTATCGTCTGTTAAAATTAAGGCAGTCAAACTTCTAGCACCCTGTATATTTTAACATATCGTGTATCTACTTGCAACAGATGGATAATTAAAGGTAATTAAAATAATTTCAATTGCATGTTTTTTTAAGTTAAGGTCAATTTAGAAAAATTGACGAAAATGAGACACCATAATTTTGTAAAACAAAATGTAGATTTGATCATTTATCAAAAAATAAAGTGATAAATTTAGTCTGCTTGGAATATTACCAAAACGGACCAGAAAGTCTTAGATTTCAAAGATTCCAAATTAGATAAGCGAAAGTATCTCATAAAATACAATTCTAAAGCAAGTAATTAAAAAGTATTTTGAAAATAACGCCAATATTGATGTACCGTGCACTTTTCACAAATGTACATACATAGGATACTTCAATCTTTGAGTGAAATGTTTAGCTTCCTTGATTTACTCCACCTAAAGTAAATTTCAGTTTATTTTTTGTAATTATATAAATGACACTTTAGTATCGTTTTCGTTATTTAATCTAACACAAAATAGTCTCGAGTTGAAACTGTCAGAATCATTTGTCCGCTCACGTAAAAACCAAGCGGTAAGATGTATCTTTCAACGTCCGTGACCACCGCTAAAACAAACCTATTGTATGCGGAGTAACAATTGCATCGTTTTATTTTAATCTATGCTGTATGATTATGAATTTCCTGTTACCCTTCTATTTCTAAAATTATTCGTTTGCTGCTGTCATATTAGGACTTGAGTATTCTTATATTTTACATATGCAACCAGTAACAACTTTTCTCATGCAAGTGAAAGATTGTGTTGATATAAAAATTCCATTTTTACTATAAAACTACTTAGAATATTATTATTCCGATAGGCAACTAAAGTTACAATATAATTACACCTAGTATGTACGTATTTATATAATTTTAAAACTATTTCTAAGTGTATTTAATTGTCAACAATTCGACAAATCTTTAAAAGATAGTTAACAAATTGTATTAAAGACATTCTAAAAATTGTAATAATTTACATATCTTTGTTACATCAATTTTGTAAATATTTATCATTAATTGTGTAAAAAGAGAAATTATTTATGAAAATTTGTATAATAAGATAGTCAATTTGATAGCATCATATCAGTAACACACCGCACGTTTGTTAAAATTATTAGTAATATATTATAAAAGTTTCTTTGCAAATTTTCATAGAGAATTTTGGAATACGCCATGGCCTGTCTTCCATAAAATAATATAAATATATGATAAAAGTAGATCGATGTGTAAACTAAACTGAATTAAATTTGAAAATTATTATAATGTAACAATTATTGAACACTCGAATATTTAGAAATAAATTTGTTAGAAGTACAATGTTTGTTTATATAGTTGCCATGGTTTTTTGTACCTATACATCAGTTACAGACTTACATTACCTCAACAGTCTTAGTCAGGGATCTTTACCTTGCCACTGTTGATCTCGGGCTGGGCTGCGTGGGGGCTCTGAGATACTTCCAAACCGAAAAGCCACGGTACTTGAAATGGATTTTGAATGTTTACTGTATATTACAGTGGAATATCTGTGTCTATATTAGAACCGCTTCCTAATGCTCACTAAATTTAGATGTTTATTGAGATTTATATTTTAAAATATTTCATGGCGTTGATTAGATAAATTCCAATTATTTTTAGCTTCCTGATCGCAGTGTAATGTGTTTCCCCTTTGACTAGCATATTATTTTGAAACCTTACGCTTCATAACACAACCGTTGGAACCTGATCTCTCCCAAAATACTACTAAGTCAAAAGCTTCCGGTGGTTAGCATTTCCTTGTGGGTATTATTGTTCATAAGAAAATTATATCGCTACATTCATTCTTTTCCATTAATTTATGTGATGTTTTGGTTAATCTTTTGTAAAGTGCTTCGGCAATAGTCATAATTTCTTCCATTAAAATGCCACTCAAAGAAAAGGAAAGTTTTAGGATATGAAACGAGAAGAATATAGCAAACAAATTGTAGTCTTTTTCGACAAAATCTTATCCGCCCAGTTAATACACTGTACTGTACTGTAAAAGCTTGTTAAATATTTTTTTTATATAAAATTTATTATATCCAAACAATGTACTTTCCTTTGTAACAAGGATCAGTAGATAGTCCAGGGAACGAAGAGAAAAATAGGGCATAAAGTTGATAAGTAGAATTATTAAAAGATTAAAGGAAAAAATTGAAGATACCATTGGTTTTTTAACGATAACTTCCTTAATTTTAGAACTATTAAAACGATCCAAAAACGATTTTGAATATTTTTTAAGCCTTTATTTTTGAAATTTTTAAGGTTAAAGGATTTGAAAAACATGACCTTCGCCCTTAACGGCAAACTTCTAGAAGCGACATTTCTGTTAATTTTTATCCTACACAAAAAAAAGACAAAGTATTCTGTGAAAAAAATCTAAATTTTTCGTATTTTTTTTTTAATTTTTAAAATTGTTTTAAAAAATATGTTACTTTTCTCGGAATTAAAAATATTATTTTTTTCAATAAAAACGCAATATTTCCAAAAATATGCATTCAAAACCGCTTAAACTTGTATAATATATTGTTAGCACATAAAAATGTAAATTGTAGAAGCATTGCCCTTAATTTTAAATGAAAAATTCATTAGTTTTTGTAGGTACTGATTTTTTTTCGAAAAAGCGAATTAACACTTTTATTTTGATCATAACTCTGTTAATTTTTATGCTAATGACTTAAAGTAAAGCTCATTTTAAAGATATATTAAAGAACTTTAAAAAATGTTCTGTGCATTTTTCTTGAGAAATAGAATTTTTTTAGTTATTTTACGTTAAATGCTTCCAATTTAATTTCTGGCGGACATGAAATTATCTTCAACCAGCCGTATCTCAGCACCTATTGCACCTACATAAATAAAAAAACGCAATCTTTTTATTTTCCTATAAGCTTCATTTTCTTCGTGATGTTTTTTTTCAAAAAAAGGGCAATTTCCCAAGTAATCCAAAAAAAACAACGAAAAACGTCCTTTTTTAATAAAAAATGTACATTTTCAATAAATCAAAATATTGAATATGTTCATAAATACTTTTTGCTTAAAACTGATTGCTTTATCGATTCCTTGAGTTATTTTCAATATTTAATTTTTCATCCCCTGGGCAAAAGAGCTCATCGGTACTACATAAATTTTATTTCTTGAGCTCTTGAGCTATTTTCTACTTACAGTCAGTTTCACGTCAATCGGTTCTATCCGAAAGAATTCGTAGGGGAAACCCTTGGTTCCCTGGACTATCATCGATATAGATGTCACAAAATAAAAATTATGAAAATATTTAAAATTTATTCAAGCAATAAAAATTTTGAAATAATTTCTGCGATTTTTATTCAAAGTTAACAAGATCAACACTCCCACCAAGCTTCACTGTCATTTTTTCCCTCAATATTGCAAGATTAATGTTAGTTAATTCGACTTCCTAGTTCCGAAGATCTTATCTAGATAAAAGTCATAAATAAAAAACTATTTTAACTCCACCAACCACTAAGACTATGACATATTCCTACCCTTTGACTTGCTACATCATTCAGGAACCGTACGTCTATCACAACCGTCGCAACATGATCCACCCGAAAATATTTCGCTCCTAAAAGTTAAATAGGTCGCAAGGAAGCCTCGTCCCGGTAGTTAGTTAGCATTTCCGAGTTTTTTAGCCCCCAACCCACAACCTGATATCGCGAAGATAACGTACGGTGTCACCGAACACCTTACATATGTAGGTATCATATAACATAACGGCGTCTAACGCTGATAATGAATGGCTCCTCTGGCTCTCATCGAGCTCATCAAAATTAACTTCGCGGGTTCATCAGCCACGTGGGCTTGAGCTGCGTTTTTAAGTGTTTAGGTCGACAAGATTCTCTAACCACTTGCGAAATTATGTCTATCGTAATTGTGGATTTTTTCAAACCGTTATAAGGTGTCTTGCCCGGATATACCTAGAGTAAAGTGTACTGAAAATATAAGAGATAAGTGAATATGAAAACAGAATTGCTATGAATTTATTTCATATATAGGCATGGCACCATGTCCACCAAAAATAATAATAGAGATCTAAACTATATAACCAGTCGACTCTTACAGCTGCCGTACTGGGTAGTTTTATTCTAAGACATAATTCATACTTACATACTTACATACATACATAATGTCTATTGGGTAGAATAAAAGGGTCAATAATAATGCTAGCAATGATTCTAAGCCAAATATTGATGCGAGATTCATGCTGATAATGTTTCACTTTGAGAGCATGTGTATTTTGTTGAGCATAGACACGATCATTGTGAATATTTATTATTCCGCATCTAGTAAAACAAAATTGGCAGGTACAATGATTTAAAGATCAAACTGAAATTACAGTCAACCTACAAAATCAGAGCCTACTATAGCACTTTGTTAATATTGTAATATGGGTGCCAAGATAATGTATACATTTAAAAAATATTTTTTTGTATCCAAATGGCTCATGTAATCAAAATTTTATAAGAGCCCCAAAAACTGCCAAATTGACTCACCTAAATAAAAATTAAAATACAACTCGTGTCCCCTCAGAACATCTACACAAATATCCTAGGGAAAAAAACATTTTCATCCAAAATTACAACACCCTAATTTGCAGTACATTTGGCAATTTTTTGGTCGATCTACTATTCAATGCAGATACCTCACCTTCGCTTATCTCATGCGATAACACCAGTAGCTGTCAACTGACGTGAATAAAGCCGTTTTAAGCCCGTAACAATCCACGCGGCCACGCCCTTCGTACAGATTTGTACAATTCTCTCCTAATCCCATCTATCTTTTATCACTGTCCTTATTTATCTACAGGAAGGCACAGGGCAGGACTTAAGGTGAAAGGTTATCTCTCACGAACTACGTGGATTAATATTTATATATTAAGTAGTAGTATCTTGTACATTTTTAAACCAATTTTTAGGTATGTATTCACTTCAAATATCACCCCTGTTCCCAAACGACCAAGGTAGACCGCGACGGTTGAGGGCGGCGCCAGATTCGCGTGACATCGTGCCAATAATAGCACAGGTTCCGCCGGGTTCCCATTAGAGGCGATCGAACGTCGACTTTGACCACTTTTTTATATAAAAATTTAAAGCTGCGAACTTAAAGTCAAGGAGAGATGTTTCTCAAACAGTACCCAAGTCCGGTCCTGGGGGGATATACAGATGCACGTAAGGCCGTCCCGGACCCCCTCGTAATCCTGTAACCGGATCCTTTCATTGTGAACACCAGCGCCCCGTAATAATGTCGCAAATTTTCTTGTTGCTCCATTCAAGGGATTTGTTTGCCTTTTACAGTCGTTTTGATTCAAAAGGCTTGCACTTGTATATCCGCCCGTGCCTAAGCGAAATTGCGGGACAGCGCTGTCTCTGGATTAACGACTGTAATTAATCTGGAGAGAAAGAACTTGATTAAAAAGACGATTCGGCTTTTGTTCACGTTGTCTGGAAAAATATTTTCGCTAAGGCGCTAATTGAAGAGTGGAAACGAACAGTCAGACTCCTGCGATGAGAATAACACGATTTAGATCAATTTACCTTCGTACAATTTTGCTTCCTTAAAAAAGCTCACAGAAAAAAGTTTTTCAAGATAACTGAATCACTTTTAAAATTATTTCAATAACAATGAGCTACCCTACTACATAGAGGTTTGATTACTAGTTTCCATTCATTGGTTGTTCTAATTGGGTCCATTTTGATAAAGGCAGGTGTATATTTTAAATAAATTCGCTTCAAAAAAGCAATTATTATAGAAAAATGTTCATTATAATTTATTTCAATCATAAAATAGGCAGTATTAGTTCATTTCATTTCACATGCATATCTGTGAGATGAAGTTATGCTCTACTAGATAAAAAAAAGGGCCGTATTATTATGGAAGACCACAAGATTTCTACCTGAATGACTATAATCCCTTTATTCCAGTCAAGAGGTGTTGACACCTTCGACAGTAGCTCTTTTGAAGGCGCGTAAATAAGGATAAGGGTCATTATTATGTGGGGCATTTTCTAAAGAATGTTGGTTGTTCATGTCTTTTGATGTCGACACTTTCCAGATCAGGATTTACTAATGGCCGCCGTCAGCGATTTCGAAAAGCTTCAGAGAAGTACCAAAATACTAAAAGTATAAATACCTATATTTAATTTGTTAGTTTTGTGTAAAAAAATTATAGAACTTCAAGTGTATTGATTGTATTATTTTTTACATGAATGTACAAAATTGTATTTCCCCATAACTTTTTTCTCACTGAAACATTTTTAAAATCTTAGCCGATATTTATTGACTGAAACACTTTTCTAGCGCTCGCAAAAAAACCGTATTCTTAAATATAAGGGCGACACCTTGCAATCCGAAATAAAAAATAACTATTTGGATACCTGAGTTTTAAAAATAAATGCTTCCAGGAACATTTTGTATTTATGCTTGTTTGGTGGACTTCCCCAAACTTGTATAAAGCAGGAAAAGATATGTAGGTGATATTTTTTGGTAAATATTCATCCTGACGCGACAGAACCTCGATAACCTTTGTTACTATGTCCGCGTACGGTCACATATGAAACCAGATCTGAAGGAGGCGTCAAATTTCCGGATAAACTTCTCGGATTGTACATCAAAATATGCCAGTGCGCCAAGAGCGTTGTTTTGTTAGTTAGACATGCTTGTAGTACATTACATCGTAATACCTAACTTGATGTGCGAGAAGTCAGCACATTGTAGCATTTTTCGCTTACCGTGGTATCTCTGAAGTCTGATAACTTCAGCATATTCCCACGGTCTAAAAAATAATTATTTACTGATGGCTGAGGTATTTGAAAATTTGCAAATAAGGAAAAAACAGGAAACCGAATGTCAATGGAAAGTGGACGATAAAACTGTACATGTTTATAGTGTTGCTGCAATATAGTCCATAATTTTTTACGGGGAAGTGCTAGATTTGAACAAAAAAAGTGGGTTTAAATGAAATTAAAAACGACATAGCATAACCTTTCAATTTATCAAAGTCACAGTCACATTGATTGCAGTTCCCACCAAGAAGTATATGTGTATAACTATAAAAGAGGTGTAATGAAACAATCGTCTTAAGCAGAGCGTTTTTAGTTCTATCATTGTCTAAAAATGCGATTTCTTGTCTATAAAACGCAAGACTTAAAACGTTTTAGACATTATTTGAAGCAGGTAGGTAACTGAAAAAAGAAACTTAGGGACTCTGGCTATATAAAAATTGTGAAACAAAGACGACATATTGAAACGTAGCACTGAAACAAAATTTCAGTATTCGCTAATTTACAAATTGACCTTACTAACGTCTGCCATCTTTCTGTCTAGGTAGGCAAGTGCAACAAATTGCTCATAAAAGCATTTTTTCAATGGCAATTTATTACGACGTATTTTATGTTTCGCGACAAAATAAATAAAATAGTAGTTATTGATACTTCTTATATTTTAAAACTGGATCACCTACTTCCAAAGAGGAGTATCAAGTAACAATGGAATTGAAAGCGGTGTAATTTGTAGTACGAGTTTATTAAAGAGCGAAAAGTGCGAAACATAAAAAGTAGAGCAAAAATAACTAAAAAATTGAAAATATTTAAGTGAACCTGTATAAAATATATAGGGTGTCCGGTACTTGACACAAAAAAGTCGATTACAAATAGAAGAGGTCAAAATAATTTCAGTTCTTCCTATAATTTTTTTCATATGGGCCTTCGTTAACAAGTTACGGGCCCTCAAAGGTGAAAATTAAAAAGTTATTTTTATTTACAGTCTCTAAACCGTTAATTTCAGCATGATGCAAATTTGGTGATCGATAACAAATGTGTACAGCTTGTTTTTGATGATAAGTGAAACTTCATTATGCCAGGGACGGACTATGCCCAATGGTTAACAACCCAAAATTTTTGCATCTGTGATTTTATGGCGCCTCCACCCTTTTTTGTTTTAAATTTTTATTGGACATAATTACTATGTTAGAACTATAGGTACATATTTTTAAAATAGGAGCCTAGAATGTCTTACTGTATTCTAATGTAATTTTCACTAACAAAATTTGACAAATACACTTTGCACGCAACACAAAATAGAAAAACAGAACAAGAATCAGTTAAAGTTAAAAAAATAATTTAAAAGGAAGAAAACTGATAAAAATACATTTTCAATATGGGTACTTTCCACCTCCACACACTTCCTAAGTCTACGAATGTTATTTGTTTGTACACGAAAAAGCATTTGTGAGATATGTCTAATATTATCACAATGGAAATTAATTCTTTGTAGCAATTCATTCTTTGTCTGTACTGGGGTTGCGTACACTGAACTTCCCGACGGAAGAAGTCCATCGGGTTAAAGTCTGAAGAACGTGGTGGCTATGAAATTAGGCCTCCTCTCCCAATCCATTTATTATTAAAAACAATGAATAAATAATTTCGTACCCACAACCAAACATTTCTTCGGGTGTCTAATCGAACATCGTCTAATAGCGGCCGCAAATTATTTTGCAAAAACTCCAAATATCGATGTCCATTCAGACGTTCCTCAAAAACGTATGGACCTATTAAATTATTACCCTTTTTCGTGTACAAACAAATAACATTCGTAGCCTTAGGATGTTGTGGAGGAGGAAGGTGTCCATATTGAAAATGTATTTTGATAGTTTTCTTCCTTTTAAGTAATTTTTTTTAACTTTAACTTATTCTTGTTTTGTTTTTCTATTTTGTTATGTGTAAAGTGTGTTTGTCAAATTTTGTTAATTACATTAGCAAGCAGTAAGATTTGCGAAGTTGTAAGGAATATTGTCAAAAGTCAGTGGGTCGCTTGATTTTCGGCGAGCCGTGGCGCGGCGGAAGGGTGGGGGAAGGGAACGACAGCCAGTCCGAAGAAAATGATAATATTCATAGTCCTGCTGTTAAATAAGGGAAATTCGCTTGAAAATAATATATTTGACAGTCTGTAACTCCGTTGTTTTTCAAAAAACTTGATTTTTCATAAGCTTTCCGAATATGTAATAATATATAACTATACCACCCTCGTGCGTCGTATATTTCATTTTGCAACTAGGGCTAAAAAAAATTTCCAGGTTGCAAATTTGAAATTAAAAAAGTGATAGATTTCAATGTATTATTATGAAATCTACCATGAAAAAATTAGTGTTATTGTGGAAGATCCTCGGGATCGTCCAGACTAATCATTAGTTAATTTGTTTATAAGGCCATAACTTGTAAACTATTCAACTTACCGATTCCAGATTTCGTGTGAGTTATTAGACAGTGACAAGGAATGAGAGGATGCGATGCCAAAACATTCTGGTAATAATAACGCAGTTTATAAATGTTTAATTCAAAAGTCATAAATAAACTTCTGTTTATAACTTTTGATCCAATCAATATTTTTTGACGCTCGAGGGCTAGTTTCGTAGGACTTTTGAAGACGAAAAAAAGTACTTTACTGTTTTCTCGTGGAAATGAACGGAAAAAAGTTATAAGCTAAAAACGTGAATTTACGTAAAAATTATACAATTAACCACCCTGTAAACAATCTTCCCCCCGTTTTTATGACTGTGGAAACTAATATGTTGTTGTACATAATATTTAGCATCTATAGTGACAAATTCAGCTTGCCGAAACAAAAAGTCGAGTCCAACTCTGTATTTCCTGGACTATTCCAGCCTTTGGCTTTGGATTTGGGAGTCGTCTCATTTCTGTGGTGTGTTTTATGCTTTTTTATGTTAAAACTAAAATATGTTTGTATTGGGATTACATAGGACGAATCGTTTTCGAGTAAGTAAAATCGACTATCCCAATAATTATGTGTTCCAACAAAGAGATTAGGAAAACACGCTATTAAATAGCCTTATTTTCCAGATTTCTGCTGTGTCTACCAAAAACCTCAATCGAACTTTATTGTTTTGAATGACTGCAAGGACCAATAATGAATAAAATTAATAATAAAGTTTAAAAAAATGAAGTTCGGTTATTTTCTTGAAAGATTCATTTTTGGTCGTTATTTATGATTTTTTATGTGGATTTTGTCATAAAATGTGACATGTTTCGTATGTATTAAGGAAAAAAATTCACGTCACAACTAATTTATAATAATACACAACAGTTATTGGTATCTACAGTATGTTCCTTTTGATACCACCCTTCTCATAAATCACTAACAGGCTAACAATCAAATCGTCGGTTACATCAAGGCAGTACATCGAACAAATCTTACTCCACTAATTGGCTAAAGCGCGCATAAAAAATAACAATCCCATTACCCGCAGCCGCCCATCCCGTCATCACCACCTACAGAGTGGTACTTTATAATGAAGTGTAATTACACATCGAATCAGTTAATGTTATGTGATTTATTGGTATTAAGCCGGGGCATCACGTTACATCTGTCCTATAATTAATTCCGCCGGGAGTAGCAATCATTTCAATTAGGCCCCGTGCACACCCCTTGACGGGGGGCGGCGGCTCATAACGACCTACTTGTGGGCCTTATTGCGACGGCGGATCGCGGTTGCCATGGCAAGGCAGGTGCTTCGTGTATTTCGCAGCATACCGGCGTTTGACGGCGTCCCGGCGCTATTGTCCACTCGAGTTGATTAATCTGGGTTGCCGCTCGCCGTGCAATAATGTTTTGGATCCGATATTTCTAGGAAAGGGCGCAGAGTTGGGCAACACAAGTTCGATTAACGCAGAATTATTGGAAAGTGTTGCGAAAAATGCAGGGAATGCTCCAAAGTCGAGATAATATCTAAAGGTGTGCATTCTTTAGCATCATCATCATCATCTACTGCAATTAAACAAATTTTGAATAAATAAAAACTTTGGTTTTATTGATTTCATTTACTTGTTCCCATTGTACAATGAAAACAAACATGTGATCATCAAAAACAACAAAAAATTATCGTGTCAACATTTGTACCTTGTTGCTGATTCGTCATTGTTTCGTTTGTCAACAACATCGACTGTTTTTGTTCCAGAATGTTATTGGTGACGAAAAATGGTGCTTTTACGTCAATGAAGGCAGTAAAGAACGGCTTGTATCCATCCGGGTAAACTTCATTTCGCACCAAGCGAGTCTAGTCCAGTCACGACGGATGCTGCTGAATTCAATCAACAAAAATCGCAAGGGTTTAAATCAGGAGGCCCTGCTGGGCAAGCAACTGATCCACTGCTGTCCGTAAATAGCATTTAAAAATTCACGAACGGTTGTGTCGAATATCTAATGTTATGTCATCTAATGTATTTGGTAAAATGTTCTCCAAAAAATGTAGATAGTCATTTCCGTTTAGGCGCGATTAGGCAGTTGCAAAGGTCCTTCTAGATTATTTCCAAGAACTTCTATCCGAACATTTATGCTAAATTTGTTTCATCTCTTTTACGGCAATGGTGTTGTCAGCAACTCGCTAAATTTAGGGGAACAACAAACATAGAAAAAGAACGAAAAATGATCCGTTTTTCGACATATTTATTCCTGTAACATTGAAAGTAAGCCCTAAATAAAAAGAGTCATACTTTATTTTTTGTTTTTTTGAAGATTTTCTATAAAGTTACAACAACTGCGAATAAAAAAAGTTAAATTTTGCATTAACAATGGGCGAAAAATAGTAGAATCATCAGTTTCAAAATTTTCTAAAATGAGAAGGTTTTCTTGTGCAAAATGTCTGTCTACAGTTCTTGAAATATTCGGATACATTGCAGTCAGTCTTATAATACTAATTTCGAGATTTTTCCCAACTTCCACTAATATGTCTTTCTTGTTTTCTTCACGTATATATCAGCATGTCGTTCTGTGACATGTTTTTTAGGAATCACTGATCTGGTTCCTCTTAATCTTTGGTGCAGGGCAATAAAAGTGTTATGAAAGAAGATGACTTCTATTCGAACATTCTTAGGCATATTCTTCTGTAGTCAACATTTCTAAATAACTGAATTGTTTGTATTTAGAGCATGGTCGATAATTTTTGAAACCAAAAAAAATTATAGTAGAATGAAACCCATTGGAAAAGAAAGAGAATATAATTAAATTAAAGGAAAAATAATTTACGGGCGATCTGAGGTCGGGAAGGGGAAGGGGGTGAGTTTTTAAGTGTAAAAAACGGTTTCCCTTGATTTCCGGAAAAACTACAAGTCTTATGGAAAAAAGTTAAATAGCAAAGTTGTAGGTAATAAAAAGATCTACAACTTTTGTAGTCATACTTTTTTCACATAACCTCAAAATTTATGTGAAAAATTCAAATAACCAAGTTTTTGCTTTTTTATTTTTCTTTGCAAAAAATTTGTTTTTTTCACGAAATTTGGTGAAAGCTTACCTATTTATGTAATTTTTTTGATTTGAAATATTTATTTTTTTCATCTTATTTTTACTTAATATCGAAAAGCACCCTAATTTTCAATCGAAAATTCTCACGTCAAAATATCTGCTTTTTTAAAAACGTCGGTGGGCTTTTTCTTCGTTGAAATCTCTACTTTCTGATGGTGTAAAAAAATATATACATTACTATGGTAAGTTTTCTCAGGAAATGCAAAGAAACGAACTAGAATCCGAAAATTTTTTTCTAATCATTATGTACAATTTTGAGCTATTTATTAAAATTTACACTTTAATTACTCGAAAAACGTAAGATTCCATGTTACATTGATAAACAAAAAAATTACAAGTCGAAATATACTATTATAATTAACAACCAAATAAGTTAATAAAGTTAATATTTAATAAGACATCTACAATATTTTGAGAAAGTTGTAGAATCTTCTTTCGTTTCTTTGCATTTCCTGAGAAAACTTACCATAGTAATGTATATTTTTTTTACACCATCAGAAAGTAGAGATTTCAACGAAGAAAAAGCCCACCGACGTTTTTAAAAAAGCAGATATTTTGACGTGAGAATTTTCGATTGAAAATTAGGGTGCTTTTTCGATATTAAGTAAAAATAAGGTGAAAAAATAAATATTTCAAATCAAAAAAATTACAGCGTGTTTGGGACATAAATAGGTAAGTTTTCACCAAATTTCGTGAAAAAAAAATTTTTTTGTAAAAGATAAAAATAAAAAACCAAAAACTTGGTTATTTGAATTTTTCACATAAATTTTGAGGTTATGTGAAAAAAGTGTAAATACAAAAGTTGTAGATCTTTTTATTACCTACAACTTTGCCATTTAACTTTTTTCCATAAGACTTGTAGTTTTTCCGGAAATCAAGATAAACCGTTTTTTACCCTTAAAAACTCACCCCTTCCCCTTCCCGACCTCAGATCGCCCGCTAATTATTTTTCCTTTCATTTCTGTTATATTCTTTTCCTTTTCCAATGAGTTTCATCCTACTATAATTTTTTTTCACTTTTTACCATTTTTGAAGGCACTGGTCTAATTTAGAAAATTACAGTTTAATTTATTTATTGAGAAGTAAGAGATAAAGCGTTTGATTGAAAACTAATTTCTAAATCTAACATTCACAACGTTGTTATCGTTGTCTTTTCCAAAGTCAACTACGAAATATTAGCAAAGAATTGGTAGTTTTATAATTATCGTGGAAAAAAAACGCAAACATTTCAAATAGTGTTGTCGCATATGATGGTACACCCTAGCCACCCAAGACAAGATAATAATATTAAAAATACCAAGAACTCGAAGATAAAAAAAATTTAATTAAAATAAACAGCGATCTGAACAATTAAAAAAAAACAATGTACCTAAAAGTGTCATCTTCAAAGAGTCCTACCTCTCTTAGGAAGCATTTTTAGATAAGACAATTTATGTCAAGTTGATATGAAATCATCCCTAGAATATGCTGTCTTCGTTTGTCGGCTTAATTTCTGGACACCCAACAAGCAAATTTACAGAATCCTGTATTTTGTTGGTTATATCTCACCCACATTGGAAAAAATGTTCGTGAAATAGATTCGCGCTCGTAAAAATCTGCACTTTGATAATATTAATGCCTCCGCATTTCGAATTTGCCACTTTTTCGCACGTTTAAAAAACACGCCGGCCCCGTCTGGGTCTCTAGTAGCAACGGCCCGAAATAATTGGATGACCGTAAATTTCTGGAAATTTATGACCCTTGAAAAAACAAGCAGGCCGCTGCAGTTCGCCGTCCAGTAGGGCATTCCTGACCTTTAACTCGCACGTTTCGTACAGAAATTAACGGCGGAATCTGCAGAATCCGAACCTATTTACTGCGCTCTCATTTTTTAATTTTGATTTATACCGGCTATAACTCACGATCAATTAGTTTGAGGCCCTCCGAAACCCGATACGCCACTGTTTAGGTGCCACTTGGAAATCACATCCCGTCTTTAATAGTTTGGGTGATTCGTAATAGTAATTTATGACAGTTGTGAGCGTCGTAAAAAATTGCNTAGATAAGACAATTTATGTCAAGTTGATATGAAATCATCCCTAGAATATGCTGTCTTCGTTTGTCGGCTTAATTTCTGGACACCCAACAAGCAAATTTACAGAATCCTGTATTTTGTTGGTTATATCTCACCCACATTGGAAAAAATGTTCGTGAAATAGATTCGCGCTCGTAAAAATCTGCACTTTGATAATATTAATGCCTCCGCATTTCGAATTTGCCACTTTTTCGCACGTTTAAAAAACACGCCGGCCCCGTCTGGGTCTCTAGTAGCAACGGCCCGAAATAATTGGATGACCGTAAATTTCTGGAAATTTATGACCCTTGAAAAAACAAGCAGGCCGCTGCAGTTCGCCGTCCAGTAGGGCATTCCTGACCTTTAACTCGCACGTTTCGTACAGAAATTAACGGCGGAATCTGCAGAATCCGAACCTATTTACTGCGCTCTCATTTTTTAATTTTGATTTATACCGGCTATAACTCACGATCAATTAGTTTGAGGCCCTCCGAAACCCGATACGCCACTGTTTAGGTGCCACTTGGAAATCACATCCCGTCTTTAATAGTTTGGGTGATTCGTAATAGTAATTTATGACAGTTGTGAGCGTCGTAAAAAATTGCGGGGACATTCTTGGGCCCAGCCAAAACAACCAAGTTTTTTCTCATTAAAAACGGAATTAATTTCTGGGGGACCGGGGACAAGAATTCGTTTCTGATAATTTATAATAAATATCCGGTTCTGCATGTTGAAACGTTGAAAAATTAATATTGAAACTACTGGTTATAAGACATTTAATAATTTCTCACAAATTCTTAAGTATATCTGGTAGAGACTCATTTTAAAATGCGACAAATTAAGTTTTTAATGATTCTTTCCAGTTTTTTTTTTTTGCAAAAATTCAAAAAGAAAAGTATTATTTACAAAGTATTATTTCTTCCTCTGAATGTGTTCGATAAACATCATTTGAATGTTGTAAAAAGGGTAAGGTACCTATATCAACACTAAATATTCTAGTCCTGAAAGTTCATATTATTAAAATACTAGCTTTTTATAGCACCAATATTAATAAATTGCCTGCAAATTCTAATGAAGAAACCACAAAATTTCAAACTCTCGTCATCACCAAATGTTTCTAGAAAGATATTTTGTATCAGAGTTAATCAGACTATTTACTTAAATCTTTGAACGAATTACAGGATAATACATCATTACCAGTACCATGATTAAATTCTCAGAGATAATTTCTTTGAAAAGCTTATATTTATGATTAAGATAAAATCTGTACACTTATACAGGGTGATTCATTAACAATGGGAAAATCGAAAGCTGAAGACACTACACGTGAAATGGTGACCATTGGCGCAAACATGCCTTATCTGAAAGTTGATAGTTTCGGAAATACAGGCTGTTGAAAGTTAAAATTTTAAATCGTTTTTTTTTGCGATTATTCTGAAAATATGTAGGTTAGGAACTTGAAAATTTGTGAAACTATATTTTTTTAGGCGACGAATAAGATGCGTGTTGTAATTTCAGCGTTGGTCATAGAGGGCGCCACTTACGACCAATTTTACCGAAAATTTAGTTAATAACTTTTTACCCTGTATATT